>NW_021703768.1:126353901-126953901 GCF_005190385.1 Monodon monoceros
ATCAGAGGAGCCACTAGTACTGCTTCATGAGAGCTAATTGTTAAATATTCAGGAATACGCTGACCCAGTTGTTAAACCATTGAGAGCCTGAAATTGACAAGTGTGGGGATAATTACCACAGTGAGACTGGCTACAAATCAGGGCTCCTGTGCCCCTCCACCCCTCCCCAGCCTGCTAACCAGCTCACTACTGCCCACCCCCCTACCTCATATACCTCCACTGCTCCTTGGCTGTCCCTTGCCCCATCTTCCAGCTTCTGGAGGGAGGCTCAGAGCCCTTCCCTGGCAGAAGTGGGCTGTGGTCACACTGCGCAGATCACAGGGGAGTCCTGGAGTCCAGCCACTGCTCTGCCTCCAACTGCTGTATGACTTTGAGGCAAACCCCTTTCCTTTTCTGAACCTCAGGAGCCCCACCTGTGCTGCTAAAGGAAAATTGTCTCCTTGTTGAGAGCCAGGGTGTCTGCGAAGGGAAGGAGGAGGGCTCCAGCTCCCAGGAAGCTCATGGTTCCCAAGCCTTGCTTTGCCTCCCTCCTGTCCTGCTGCCACCGCTGCCCACAGCCAGGCGGAGGGGACAGGTTGTTGGGGGATCGGAGAGCCCCACAGAGAAGTCATTGCCCCACTCAGGGGTGCCACCTTCAGAGACCAAGCTTCCCAGCACTGACCCACTAGGATCGGAATCCAGGGTCTGCCACTTGCCAGCTTTGTGACCCTAAGCAAGTGAACGCACCTCTCTGAACCTTGCTTTCTCAGTCCTTAAAATTAGGACAGTGATCCTTACCTGTCAGGGGAGATACCGTGATCACAAAGGTGGTTCTGCAGCGCACGGCTCATCCATTGCACTCCGGATGTGCTGATCCCTGCGATTTCCCCAAACGTGGGAAACTCTACTGCAGAATTTGTAGCAGTGGGGGACTGCGTTCGCACTTTCCCCTAAAAAAAAAAAAAAAAAATGAGTATAGTGATAACTGCCCATACGGTTGCTGTGAGAAGAAAAAAAGCTCATCAATGAAGTCAGTACTGTGACAGGCAGAAAAGCAGGGTACTTTTCAAGTTCAGGATGGGGTCAAGACTGCCTGGGTTCAAATGCCACACCACCGCTTCCCACCGGTGTGACCTTGGCCAACTTAACTAATATCTCTGAACCGTACTTTCAGACAGTATCTGTGTGTGGGGGGTGGAGGTAATAATAATACTCCTCTCATAGGGATAGTGTAAGGATTAAATAAGCCCATACTCAGCACAGAGCTGGGACCCGGTGAGTGCTCAGTTCTAAGCTGGGAGGTTCTCACCTCAAAATCAGGGGTGATTTTGCCCTCAGGGGACCCTTGGCAACGTCTGGAGACATTTTTGATTGTCCTGAGAGGGTGGGATTGGAGGGGGAATGCTACTGGCATCTCGAGGTCAGGGATCCTGCTACACAGGGTTCAATGTGCAGAACACCTCCTAGGCCACAATGTCAGCGGTGCTCTCAGGTGGAGAAGCCTTGGTCTAGGCACTAGTGTGCAGCTGGAAACAAATCTAAGTCCTTAAACTCAGGGAGTTTGTATTTTAATGCGGGAGACGGACAATAAACAAACAAACACATGAAGGCAGTGGTAAGTGCAATACTTAAAAACAAAACAAAACCTAACAAAACCAGAGTACAGGAATAGAGAGTGATGGAGGACGGTGTTCTGGCCAGGGTGACCAGGGGAGACCTCTCTGAGGAGGTGACAGAGACCTGACGAAATCGCCAAGGTGATTGGTTTAGATGTCTAAGGGGAGAGCATTCCAGGCAGAAGGACAGTCAGTGCAAAGGCCCTGAGGCAGGAGGGGCCGGCACATTTGAGGTCAGCGAGACTGGATCAGAGGAGGTGGAGAGAGAGTGGCGGGAACCAAGATCACGAAGGTAGACAGGGGTCAGGACGTGGCGGCCATGAGAGCACTTTGGATTTCATTCCAAGTGAGATGACAAGCCTTTGGCAGGTTCCTGAGTGGTGCGGTAACATTACTGTCAATGCATTTTAATGGGCATCACTGTGCTTTGAGTATAGAGCTGTGCTAGGCCCCACGCTAAGGGCATGGCACACATTATCTCCCTTGGAATCTACACCCAGTAGGCTCCGCTTAATGTTGGTTGTCTCCCTTCATTGAAGAGTCTGGGGCTCTTCTCCCTGGCAGGGCAGGCAGAGGGCTTTGGGAATTTGGTCTGAGGAAGACAGAACCCTAGAATGTCCAGGCTTAGTCATCACCTTAGCTCCCTCCTTCCATGGAAACTGGAGCTTGGAGAGGGAAAGGTCAGACATCTGAGTCAGACTGACCATGGCCACTCTGTCTCCATCTTCCCAGTGCATGGCTCTCTCCCCAAAGCTCCCAGCTCTTCAGGACTCAGCATTTAGGGGAGGGACCCAGAGTGGACTCCTGGACTGCCTGCCATGTAACCATAACAACAGCCACCATTTACTGGGCCTTACTCTGTTCCCAGCACCCTGCTCAGCAGTGCCTTCCTAACCACCCTTTGAAGGCATCATGATTCCCAAGCTACAGATGCTGGAAGCAGAGCTTAAATTCCATGCCCAAAGGCCACCCAACTTGTGAGTGGCAGGGCAGAATTCTCCCCAGGCATGTGACTCACTCCCTTGGGGAAGTGACAGTGCCCCCGCCCTTTCCCCGGGTTGTTGCACAGACTAATCCAGGTGACGCGGTAAGTGTTTTGCCGGTGACCCTGGAAGCAGTCCCTGAGCCCTGGTTCTCAGCCCTGTGGTTGCTCTGCTGCAGCGGCTCCAGCAGGCCAGCCGGCCAGCCCTAGATTGGGGCCCGTCACTGGAGGAGAACCGGACAGGCATGTACGTGGCCACGCTGGCCGGGAGCCAGTCCCCCAAGCCACTGATGGTGCACATGCGCAAGTACGGGGGCATCACCAGCTTCGAGAACACAGCCATCGAGGTGGACCGAGAGATGGCAGAGGAGGAAGAATCCATGATGTGAGATGGGAAGCAGGCAGACAGGAGGCCCTGCCGGCCCCCAAGGGTTGCCACGCACCCTCTGAGGTTCTGAGAGGCCTGAGGCTGCGGGAGGTTGCCATGGTGATGCCGGTCCCCACAGCAAGTCCCTTTTTGTGGCCTCTGCCTCTCCTAAAACCTCTGTCTACTCCCAACACACACGCACACGCACACACTCAAAGCTGAAAATGAGCCAGCTCAGCCCTTACTTCACAGATGGACAGACTGAGGCCCAAGGTCACACGACAGAAGGGACTGGACCCCAGGCCTCCTGACCGGCCAGCTCCCTTTCTCATGTGGCAGCTGGCACCACCCTCTCATCTCTGTTCAGGGCCCAGTCCCTTCTCTTCTCTTGGGGAGCCTGCCCCATACACTTCAACGAATCAGAATCTTGAGCTGGGCAAGGACACTCAGGTTGTCTCGAGGCCCATGAGGCCCCGGGCATCAAGGGTTATCAAGTCAAGTGGGAGAAAGATCCCTGTGGGTTCACGTGTGCAGGCCATGTTTCCTGAAGGAGGTGGGACCTGAGGGCCCTGGAGGATGGGCAAGTTTGGAGAGAGAGAGAGGAAGAGGACGGCAGGGTGGGGAGGGCCTCTGGCCAAGGCACTGATCCAGCCAAGGTGTGGGGGTCAGAATATAGCCCCCTTCTCCTCCCCTGGGGCCAGGAGGTGGCCTGGGGAGAGACCAAGGGTGAGTGAGCGAGGAGAGCAGGAGAGTGGTGGGAGAAGCAGGTGTTACCAGGTTACAACGGGATTCAAGTGGGAATGCAGATTTTTGGAGAGGGTGAGCCAGGGATGTGGGCGGGCAGGGGATTTGCAGGATCATGTGCATTAGATAGGATATCCTTCTGGCTCAGTGTGCAAGGTGGAATAGAGGGGATAGGGTAGAGGTGGGAAGCCTGCAGAGGACAGACCAGAGGGGCTAGTGCCTGAGCTTGGGTATTAGGAGGGTGGAGGGAGGGAAAGAAGGAGGACCCCAGAGCTTCCCTCTCTGGACCCCATGCCCTCTAGTGTGGGGAGCCCTGGGCATGATTAGAACCGGGGAAGGGAGGGAGGTGCCTGACCTGCACTGTGGAGGTGGGAACGAGGGGTCATAGTCAGGACCCAGGGCCCCTCTCTTCCCTTCTCCCTTGTCCTGGCGGCCCTCACTGTTTCCTCTAGCTCCAGGCACTGCTGGCCTTGGCTGTGGACGAACAGGCCACTAAGAGCCTCGGGAGGTGGTCCACACATATGGCTGTCTGGTCCCAGTGCTGCCAACTCTGCTTCAGCACGTGGGTCCCTGGGCATGGACACCCGAGTGGAGGCAGAGAGCAGAGGGCGGGCGACAATCAGGCCTGTAGCCAGAGACCTTGGCATCTTCAATCCCCAGGCTTGGGAGGGGCTGCCCTGGGGTCCCTCCTTCCCTGAGAGATGAGGGTGGGGTGGGAAAACGCCTGATCAGGTCCCTTGCACATGGCATCCTCCAGTGGGGCAGGGTGGCCTGGTGCAGCTGTGCCAACCCCTGTGCCCTCTCTGCTGGTGTTTCCCCAACCCATCTGTGTTCTGTTAATAAACACCAATGAAGTCATCTTCCTTACCCTGTCTCCTTACTGCTGAGAGCCACGAGGTGGGAAGCACAGAACTTTCTGGTTCCCATCAGACAGATAAGGGAACTGAGGCTCAGCTGCCTCCTTTCCTGGCCCACCTGGCTTCTGACCCTAGCTTTGCCATTTCTCCGTGGCAGTGGTCGGTGGGTGGGGCTTAGGAAGGATGATGAAAATGAGGAAGGCCCTTAAAGACCACCTAGTCTCCCATTATACATACGGATAAACCGAGGCCCACCGAGGGGAAGAGACCTGCTTAAGGTTACCCAGCAGAGACAGGCAGAGCTGGGGGCAAACCAGGGCCTGTCAGCCATCTCCTTTCCCTGGCCAGCTGCCCTCCTTCCCTCCCCAGCTCTTTCCCAGCCTTACCTGCAGTTGCAGCTGGAGCTCCAAGAGTAGAATTGGGAGGAGCCACGACTTTCCCAGGCCGGAAGAATTTCCTGGTTCTACCCACCCCCACCTGGCAGGACCTTGCCAATATAAAAGGGCCCCAGTGCCTTTCAAATGCGATGCCCAGGTGTTTGCAAAGGCTTTGAATGCGCGTGGAGAGGAAGGGCTGCTGCATATTTCGGATATTAATAAATTTCCCCTAACAAAGGGCCAGGGCCCCCTCCTGCCCCCTCTTTGTTTGGGGCTCTAGGTGGGGGAAGAGAGATGGGTTTGCTAATTTGCAGAGGACGCAGGAATGGCCTTCACAGTTCACAATGCTTCTTTCCACACCCTGGGGGCGGGCTCCAGCCTTGCTCACAAAGCCCCTGGCGCCCGGCCCTCTCAGCACCCCCACAGCCACCTCTGGCCCGGAAGGAGGCGCTCTCCGGGCTTGCTTTAGGACTGAGCCTGAGCTCTAGGATTGAGCGTGGCTTGTGAGTACTCCTCACCCAACCCCTTGGCTGTAGCCCTGCATCTTGGAAGTCAGGAGTGGAGGATCCTAGGAGTCTAGGCTCTTCTTTTCCCAGATTCCCGAGTCTGCAGTTGGAGGATTCTAGGCATCTACGGACTCCACTAGCCTCAGCTCCTCCAGCCTCACCTCCCTTGCCCTGCTTTCCTCCTGCCTGCGCTCTTCCTGGTCACCGCCCTGCCGCTGCGGTTCCTGGACTGTCCTCCCTGGCCCAGTCTTCCAGTCTGTCCTGCTTTTCCCATTTCCGCTGCTCCGACAGCCTTTCCAGCTGCCCCAGGCTTCTGCTTCCTCTGCTGCCCATGTCATCTCCCTACTGCTCCCGTCCTGATCTCCATATTGACTTCAGATCTCCCTGCCTCATACCAGATGCCAGCCAGGCCCCGATTGTAGTGGGAGCTGACTAAGGACCAGGGACCCACAGCTGGAGGCATCCCTGACAGCATAGTGCGCATCAGACAGGAGACATCAGCCCTGTCTGGAGTAGAAGCCCAGCCTGGAATCCTAGAATGTCCCAGCAGGTGCCAAACCCAAGTGCCTACAGGGCCAGGCAGGGAACCCCGGCGAGCAAAGCTGTGGGTGTAAGTGGGAGAGTAAGTGGCATCTGACCCTTAGTGACTATTGGAGAGACAAGAGGGCCTGGTGGGGACTGTGATGAACTGGAGAAGAAGGTATGATGCCTCTCTTAAGGGGGAGCTACCTCCGAAGTGTGGGCCCAGGTCTCCAGATATCCTGGCTTTTTAAGAGAAGAGGGAAATCTGGATTTTCACGAGACATTTCCCATTTTTAAATGTGGGAAGCTGATTCAGAACGTGTAAAAGAGCATGGCTCAGTTAGGGCCTCCTGTCAGCCTCTCAGTGCACGCCGACAGCTCAGCAGAATTAGGGGCTTAGCAGTCGGAGAGGCAGGGCTTGCCTGGGGATCCACGGTGAGAGTGGCCTAGAGCTGAAGCCAGGCCCAGGGCTCCCCACCCCTGCTCAGTGCTCTGCTTCCTGTCTTCGCTAATCTCTGTGTCCATGGACCCCTGACCCTGGGAGGCTGATGGGGGGCCCCGGGAGGCAGTGGATGTGCCTGGCTGGGGTGTGGTGGAGGGGTGACCTGGGGCCCTCCATTCCTGTTCTGGGAGTCATCAGAGACCGAGAGGCACCGAGATGGGGCCGTGGACCATCTGCCGTGACTTCCAGCCTATGATCTGTGAGAGCAAATGGGGGTGGGGGTGGGGCAGAGGAGAGAGAGGCCACACCATTAGGGCAGCCATATTCCCAAGGTCAAGTTAGGGTCAACAGATAACACCGGGGGGTCTGCTGGTTATCTTGCTGTTTGGTCCTCAGTAGGCCCTGCCCCCTCCACCACCCCCGCCAAGTTCATCTCTGCATGGTTCCCTGAATAGGCCCAGGTTCCCTGACCCAGTGCCTTCTCCATCTACCCATTGGAATCCTGTCCATCCTTTCAGGTCCCACCTCCTGGGGTCTTCAGGGGAGCCGGCTCAGCCCTACATCTGGTGAGCCCTGTCAGCCCAGCCCTGCCCAGAGCACTCACGGTGTTCTGAGACAGCCCATTTAATTTCCGTGCAGTTAAGACCCTTACATCACGCTCTTTGGACCCCAGAGTACTTGGGGCAGCAGTAGGGCACCATGGGGGGGCGGGTTGCTACTCAGCCACACAGACCTGGGGTTGTTCCCTGCTCTGCCCCTCCTGGCTGTGTGGCCTTGGGGACCCACAGTGCCAGTTCACAGCTCTGCACAATGGATGCAGCATCAATCTAAAAGCAGTTTCTTGGTGGCTCTGGGGACAGCGAGCGAAGAGTTAAGACAGTCCCAGCCCCTCTGAATTCCACGTGACCCGGGTTGCAGAGCCTCCGGGTCTGCGGTGGACACTGTTCTCCAGACTCATTTTTTTGCTAATGGCTCATGGAAAGTTTGGCTCCTTGAGCTCCAGACCACTCCCTCTGGGGCCTGAGGCCTCGCTGACGCTGGTCTTGCCCTGGAAGGGCATCCAGAGCCGCCTCCCACCCGCAGAGCCTTGGTCAGCACCCCTACAGCACGTCTGCCTGACTTCCTGCTGCCTGACCTTCTCCCCCAGGACTGAGCAGCAGCCCGCCCCCTCTGGCCACATGGAGGCCTCCTCCCGGCGCCCCCATCCAGGATCACTTTTCATTTGGGGGAAAAAAGTCTTTTCCCACTAAAGCCCACAGCATCTGTGAGCTGTATCCCTTCGAGTATTGGAGTGGGTAGCAGCCCAGGAGGACTTGGACATCCGCTGGTCAGAGCCCAATCTCGACCCCATTGCTCACTGGCTGTGTGACCAGCTGAATCTACTGCCCTTCTCTGAACCCAGGTGTCCTCAGATGTCAAATGGGGAGAATAACTTTCCCCTGGCAAGGGATTAAATGAGGTAATATAGCTGCTTGATGCCTATTAAAAAAAAAAAAAAAGATCAGAATGCTTAACCTAAAACGTGGCATGTAGAAATTCTCTCCAGGTGTCATGGTTCTCAAGAGCCTGCTCTCCCTTGCACAAATAAAGAAACAGGCCTAGCTCGCTCCTCCAACCAACGAACCCGGGGGAAGGAGGGCGGGGGTGGTGTGCTTGGAGCCAGAGACAGGCCAGGACGGAGCCCATGGCTTGCACCTTCCAGCTCCATGGCAAGTGCTTTGGAGGCTAGACCGGCGTCCCCATCAGTAAGATGAATGGGTTGGACAGGAACCGTGTTGTGCCCCACAGAGGTGGCTGGAGGGAGAGCTGTGGGCAGAGGGGAGCTCTGTGCCCCTGCCTGCCCAATTCAGGCTTTTGCCAGTGACCATGCCGTGGAGAGCTACAGGGGGAGCACCACCTCTCTGGAGCCAGATTCAGGGCTTGTCCCCTCTTGCAGGATGGAGTTATGAGTAGGAGCCCTGATGGTTTCTGCAGTGAGCTTAGGATATCCTGCCAAACCAGTCAGCGGTGGAGGATGTGGTGTGGGGCTGGGGGGAGTGGGACAGGAATAAAATCCTCCGGGCCGAAAGCCTTGCTTTGACCTTGATTCTGCTGAGCCAGGTTCAGGGTCTCAGAGAGTTTGGGGGCTTGGGGTGACGGGAGTCAGAGCCAGGGGAGGGGCCGATGGTCAATATTGATCTAGCTGAGTCAGGGGAGCAGGATGGGGAAGCGGGAAGGCTGGGGTGGGGCCTGCCGATAACTGGATCTTCCAGCTGCCAGTGTGACTGTGGGAACCGGGGAAGGGGGTGCTCAACACAGAATTCCCAAACTGGGTCCTTGCTAAGAGTACAGCCGCCTGGAGCCCTGCCCAGTCCAGCATTTCCTAATCCCTGCGGGTGGAGCCTGAAGTATCTGTATTTTTAGCAAACTTCCCGGGTGATTCTGAGCAGGCAGCCGAGTCCCCATATATATTTGGGGCCCACGGGTTCACCCCTGTTGCTGTAATCATGAGGAAACTGAGGTCCAGAGAGGGAAAGTAACACACCCAAGGCCACACCGGGAGAGAATGATGATGATCCCCCCCTTTTTCTTGTGGGACGAGATAGTCCACTTCTAGATAACTCCATTCACCATCTGCTGTGGCCCAAGGCCCTGGAAGGGATGGCCGCCCAGAGGGAAGTGGCCTCTGAGACCTTTGCGGACCCAGGTGGAGAAGGGAGGGTGGGGCTCATCCCAGGAGGAAGGACAAGGAGGGGGGCCATTTCCACAGGACTGGACCTGCCCCACCTTGCCCTCTGCAAACACTCCCAGCACCTGCTGGGGGACGTTCCCTAAAAGGTATACTATGGCCCTGGTCTGGGAAAGGCCATTTCCATTGCTTGGGACCCACCCATGCCCTGGAAAGGCACACCTCCAGCACGGTAGGTTCGGGGCACTCTCGGCCTTCTGACACCTCTGGCCCCCTTCTCCCCGCTACCTGACCCACTGTTCTGGGCTCTCAGCCTGGCTCTTGCCTGCATTCTTCCGCCACATCTCAGTCTGCTGAGCACCCACTCAAATCCCCTCCAGAACCCCCAGTCACTGCCACGCCCCTCCTACTCTTTCTTCTAGAGCTCCCACAACCTTCACACCAGGGCCAGCCCTCATCCCAGCCCACCCTGAATGCCGGTTCTCACTTTCTGGGGTGGCATCAGGGATTCCTGGGGGCAGGAGACAAGCTAGCTCACCTCTGGGTCCCCCTCAGAGCCCAGCCCGTCTGCCGCATGCCCTAGCAGTTGTTCGGAGTGGTTCCTATTCCGAGTCTCACCTCCCTCCCTCCCTGGGCCATTTTGGGCAAGTACTGCCTTCACTTTCTGCACCACCGCGTCCCCTGGTTCGTGGAATGAAGAGAATAGTAGTGCCCAGCAGGGGGTGAACTGAGGGTTGTGAGCGCACATATAAAGGAGGTCAGGTGTGCACGCATTCCAGCAGCACACACTTGTCCGGGGTCTACCCCGGAGCGAGGATGATGATACCTGCTGCGTACATCCTGAGCGTGGACCAAGTGCTGAGCGCCTTCAAGGAGCACACGGTTATGTAGACACTTGCTCAGGCGACTTCAAACCAGCATGCTCTGGCGAGGTGGGTAGAGGAGGTCGCGGAGTTCATGGAGGGACCTAACACAGTGCATGCTGGGAAGGAGGCGGGGCCTTCCCGGAGAAGGTACCGCAGCTGTGTCCTGAAGGGAGCGGAGGCGTTGCTATGCACCGAGCAAGGAATAAGAGGGCAACCAGCCCTCTGCAGTGAGTTCTGGCGTAAATGGGCAGTGAACAGGTGGAGACTACAGGTGTAGACCACTAAGAGATGAGGCAGCAGGTGGAAGGGATAGGGGTCAAAGAGATGGGGTTCCTGAGAATCCCAGCCACTGTTTGCTGGCCATCCACAGATGGAGAAACACAGACCAGGGGCCTGGAGAGAACAGAGCTCTGCGTGTTTGAGTCCCGGCTCTCTGTCTTGCAAGAAGCCTTTTTGCCTCTGAGCCTCATTTTCTTCATCTTCAAAATAGGGCTGTTGTAACTGGGACAAGAGGTGTGAAAGCACTTTGTGAACTGTAAAGGATCATGCCTCTGTAGATAATAATAGTGCTTTAAGTGGAGCTGGTACTTTGCGAGCTAAAGGATACTTCCTGAGGTCTACTGGAAGCTCCCAGAGCTTCGCAGGCACACAGAACCCCGGACCTCCTGTAACCTGCTCCTAGGCTGCCACCTGCCGGCAAGTGCCTGCAATGGCAGCCCAAGCTCTCAAGCCCTTCCTGCTGCCCAAACGGGAGATCCAAGGCGCCTGAAGGCTCAGGTCCAAGCAGTCCTGGCGCTGCCGTGCCAGGCTCCAGGGCAAGAGTGCAAATGAAAGCCTTAGGTCCCCCTGCGGCCCGCTTCCTTGGGCTTTTCAGCCTTACTGCCAAAGTCCTCACGTGTGTGAGGGGCACATGCCCCATAGGCACGGCCCCCCCTGGCCGCCTCACAGGCCAGCAGGCAGGACAGACCCAGAAAGCAGCTGGCGTGGGAATTCTGGAGCCCAGACACCCGTAGCGTGGTCTGGAGAGGACCATCTGCTCCAAAAGTCACAACCCCCCAATCTTGTGGAATCAGGCCTCTTAGGTAGGGCGGGGCATGGCTGGGACTTCGGGTTTCGCACTGAAAATTCCATGTCAGCAAACGGGACGGTTGGTCACCCTCTCATGGCCTGAGGGGGCCAAAGCCTCTGCATCATCACCCTGGCCCAGCCTGAGCAGCTTGGGCTCAGGGACCCACACTAGCCTCTGACGCAGCAGTGGCCTCCCTTCTTCCAGTAAAGCCAGCCCGCCACCCCTCTCAGCAGCCCCAGCACAGGGGAAACTTTCCCCGACACTAGTTTCACAGATAGTTTGTGGGTAAAGAGACCCTTCCTCCCCCTCTGACATTCTCCAAACCCCTCTCCAGGGGCTCTGAGGCCTGGGGGCTTGCCTGTGAGGTTGGGCGGGAGGAAAGGGAATGGGTGGGGAGGGACTTCTTCTGGAACAACCTCCTCATTATACAAGGAAACCAAGGCCCAGAGGAGAAGAGCCTGGCCCCAGGCCCCCGACGGAGACTCTGCTGTTGGCCACTGGAGGCAACTCACGCCTACCCATTGCTCTTGTTAAGGGCACTCCACGTGCCTGAGAGGGAGCCAACCCCATCCCAGGCTCTAAGGCTGGGGCACGTGGTGCAGGCATAATCCCACAGTGATTGGCTCAGACTTAAGCACGTGACCACGTTAGTCCAATCAGAATGAAGACCTGGGCCTTCATTTTGCAAATGCCAAGAACTAGAACAGGAAACTGACGAACTCTCCCAGTGCCCTGCTTGACCAAGACAGAGAGACAGCCAGTGCACAGAAGTTTGTAGCTATTTATTGCACTGAAAACACCAAGAATAAAACAGACACCCCTTCTTCCCCCCAACCCCACAATAGCAGAAAGTTTGAGCAGTGGTCATTCAAGTTCACAGCCACATATTTTAAAAAAGGAAGAACGGAAACAAAACCCCAGACAAATAGTAACAAAGAAACCAGCACAGGGAGTCTGGCAAATACATCCCCAAAAGGGTCTCCCTTTGACGGGAGACAGGAGGCCAGGGGTCAGGATCAGCGCTTGCTGGGCGCACACCCGGGAGAATGCTTTCCCGTTAATGTGTTTGCATGCTGGAGCCTAGGACTTGTCTTAGGTTTGGAGTTTTTGCATCTGCAGGATGTTTGACTGTCTGGTGGGGTTGGGCTCTGGGCCGCGCTTTGTCTGCCAGTCTCCCCTGCCTGCTGCTTTGGGATCACACCGGTGCCCTGTGGTCCACACCGGCTGGCTGCGCACCCACAGGCTTGGCCTTCGCAGTGGGGCCATCTTGGCCTGGGGTAGGGACCGGTCTCCACTTCTCTGGCACCCAGAGAGGGGCACAGTGGACAGGAGGTGCGTCAGCAGATGAAAGGCAGGACATTGGTGTCCTCCAGCTCAGCTCCCTCTGGTGGGGAACCGAGGGGAGAGCGGGGAAAGGACTTTCCCAAGGTCACACAGCAAGTCTGGTCAGAGCTGGGAATGGAATCCTAATAACCCCCAAACTGTGGCTCTTTCCCCCACAGTCCCCTGATGATCAGCAGAGGACAGGCACCAAAGGGGGGGATGAGGGGCAGGCGGGGGAGGGAGGGGGGACTGGCCAGGCCCAGAAAAGAACAGGAGTCCAGCCAGTGACTCACACTGTCAATTCTCATGGGCGTATTGGGCTTCACCTCACCATCCTGTTTGATTCCCCCATCAGCCCTGCCACATAGGCTGGGCGGGAATATTTAACCCCTTTAACGGAGGGGGAAACTGAGGCTGAAGGAAGGACCAGACTTTGCCTTGGTAATGGCAGCAACCCCTCACCTTTGGCTTGGGGATGGCTGTGGGAGCTGGCAGATAGCAAGGGAGGCAGGCGATTTGGCTGCTGGAGCGCTGGGGTCACTGGGCCTTACTGGGAAGCCTTCTGGACCTGGGGCAGGCCAAATGCCCACCCGGGCCTTGGCAGCAGGGTCTCTGCCAAGGATAGAGTCCAGTGATCGACCAGTTTGGAGACCAGGAGGGCTGGGCAGCCTCTCTCCTGGCCTACGGCCCCCACCCAGCCTGCCTCACCTGTCCCGCGGGCAGGAACTCTTGAGAATGGGCCCCGCAGACAGCTCATGATTGGGGAAAACTCAGAAAGTCCTGGGTCACATCCCCACCAGTCCGGCTCCACTCAACACCCAGGATTCCCCAGAGGTTTGGGGGAATCAGAGACTCCTCCAAATCTTTGGGGATGTGGCTCTTCCTCCCCTAAAATCCTCCAGAGGGGAAAGTATCTCATCCTGGCAAAACACGGCCACACAGAGGCCAAAAGCACAGAGAGGCAGCAACATAATTCCGAGTCGGACACTGAGAATACAACCTCTATTTTTTTTTTGTCCAAAACATGTAGGTTGGTTTTGCTGAGTGTTTTTTCTTCTTTTCTTTTTTTTTTTTTCAACATAGTTACTGCATATAAAGTCATGCAAAGAAAAACAGTGCAGACAGTAGATCCTGGTGGATGTACCAAGGCATTCCACATCAGAGTCAATCCCAAGGGAAGAGGGAAAGAGAAAGGAAGAAAGAGATGCAAACCCACAGCTGCAGGAGGAGGTGTGAAGAGGAGAAATCCCAGCGCTCTTTTTGGACCCGCATGAAGACACATGCTCGTGAACCCCCCAGAGCTGGGTGGGGGGCGCTGAGGGGGGTGTGCAGATGTGGGGGATGAAATCCTGGGAAGCACGGTAGTAAGGACCCCAGTTTGGGAGGCAAGCAAGGTAAAGTCCAGGTACTGCCACCCTGACAGCTTCCCCCACTCTCTCTGCCCTGATTTGCTGTTTCTAACACCTGATGCTTCTCCAGTCCGCAAGGGAACCTGGGGACTGAAATGTCAGAGAGATCCTTCCTCCGGGGGCTGAGTCCATCTCAGCCCCAGATAACCACAAGTGACAAAGTCCATCTCAGCGATGACCAAAAAAAAAAAAAAAAAAGACCAAGAACAGAAAAAAATACCCCTCAGCCCTCTTCCCACCTCCCTTCCCAACCCAGACCTTCTCACCAATTTGAGAGGTCTAGTTATTACATAAATATCCATTAACGCAAAATCCATTTACGAAACACACAGAAGTTTGGCTATAAAAAGGCATGCGGTCCAAGTAGAAGTGATACCTAAACGCCGTTTTCTTTCGCCCCCCAAAAGCAATCAGATTCTCTCCCTTGGATGTGATGAAGCTGGAATTCTCCGGGCCTGATGGAAGGGTGGAATGCGCAGTTAGTGTTGGAAGTAAATGTCAGCAGGAGGAGGAAGGAAAGAAGTGGGGGCACCCTGAGAGGATTGCGCTCCCCACACTGAGGGAGGAGGGTCGGCTGGAGAGCAGGAGAGCAGGACAGGATGGGAGAAGAGTTAGGAAGGCAGTTTGAGGCGGGAGGCTCCTGGCATCTGCTCCTCTCTCCCCCTCTCCCCTGGGGGAGGTTGGCTCGGGGGACTGGGCGTTCTTCTGCCCTTCCCTAGAGGAGCCCGGCAGAGGCGAGATCAGGGAGAGGATCTGGAGGATGCCACACTCCTCCCAGCTCCGCCCCTCCTCCCCAGCCCCTGGATGAATACACAGCTGGGCACTGTGGCTTCCGGCCAAGGCAAGACCAGGCCAATGACAGCTGAGGGGAGGGGGGGGTCCTCGGGTCCAGCACACAGGGCACGTGGGCCTGAGGAAGCCCTGCCCTGGCAGGGGACGGGTGGTGACGGGGAGATGTCGCCATTTGCTCTGAAGTCATGATGGCTTTTCCGAACAGGCAGGTTTTCTTGACACAGGTATGAAGGTGACGGTGATGGTGGTGGTGATGGGATGATGTGATTGGGGGAATTCCAGCTAAATCCAAGTGGAAGAACCAGCAGCCACATTCCACGGACGAACGGTGGATCTCTGCGGTACAGTGCCCCCAGCCTGGTCCTTCAGCTGTAAGACATGATATGTGTGGTGCGTAACGTGGGTGCTTCCGAGGGCACCCAGCCTGCCCACCTCCTTGGATAGAGTTCAAGCTGCCTCCTGTGGGTCCCCCCAGCTCTTCCCCCTCACCCCCTGGGGCCTCCAGGCCTGATCTCCTCCCTGTGGTCTTCCCAGCCGCCGGGTTCCCCAACGTGTACCGTCTCCAGACAGGCACCACCCCGTTCCTTTAGATTATCCTGAATAACAGATGGCAGGAAGGAGGGGCTCTTACTGGGGCAGGACGGAGGGCGCCCCAGATCTGTGGAAGTGGATGATCTGCCATTTGCCATCCCGGCGGTGCCAGACGCGGGTCTCTTCTGACTGGGCCGTGCGGGGGATGCCGCCCGCATCCAGGTACTGCGTGATGCGGATGTAGGCGATGCAGGCCGCCTCGTCACCCATCAGGTGAATGTGGGGATTCAGGATGGTGGTGTGCACAGGCTTGCTGTTCCGGGACCACACTGCAGGCGGGGATGGGAGGGGGCAGAGGGGTCGCACCTGGGGGCCTCCTGCCTCGCTTCCTTCGCTTCCCCAATTCTCAGCAACCCTCTCGGCAGAGGCGCCTCTGCCTGCCTCGCTTCCCGAAGAGTGGGGCTCTGTGACAGGGCTCAGCTCCCTGGGAGTCAAAGCAGAACTTGTAGATGACAAGCTCATATCCCAGCTGAGATACAGTGGACTTCAAAACAAGCTGAATTCTTCAAGTGCAGGGGAATGGAATTTTCGAATCATAGTATCTCAGACACGCAGGTGAATGGGGAACCAGGTGAGCTTACACCAGAGTCTCAACCCAGATCCCTGTAGAGGCCAGGAGAGTACATTAACAAGGAGGCTGAACTGGATATAAGATGCTAAATGACAACGGACCCTTTGTCTCTGGGCCAGGGGGACAATAGGGAGTGGTGGAGACTGTGGTGAATAGGGCACCATGTCCCTTCTATGGAGGTGCCCTGCACACAGCTTCCCTGGTGTTTGCTATGTAAGTGGGACCCGTGTTGCCACACCTGATTTTTCAAGAGAATCTAGAAATCTGGATTTTTATGTCGAATGCCTCATTTTTAATTATTGGCATCAAATTCAAATTTAAAACATCATACAGACCACATGAAACATGTGTAGTCCAGCTGTGGCTTGTGGGTCCCTCATTTGCCACCTCTATTCTCAACATGTAGAATGATGGAAACTTGAAGAATATTAAAATTGTATAATCTTAGAATCTTGGAATTATAAGGATGGTGTTGGTGGTGATGGGGTGAAGTCGTGGAACTTTTCAGAGTTAGAGGGCAATGCATAGCTCTTGTAATCATGGCAGAACTGACAAGAGTACCAGAAACCAGCTCTCTCTATGTGAAATATTACTATTATTATTATCATCATCTTGGTTCTAGGAACTCTCGATGTTTTCAGCAAGATAGAAAACAAAAGCACAGAAAGACGATGACCTAGGGAGGGGCTGGACAGGGATCACCGGGATCTTGGCTTCAGAGGAACCCTCATGCCTTTTCTTAGTGCAGCCCAAATGTATCCGAATCCATGGAGAGCTGATTTAAAATATAGACTGCCCAGCCCCACCCTTCGAGATGCCAGTTCAGGAATCTATAATATTAAAAAGCTCCCTCTCCCCGCTCCCTCCCCCATCCTCTGATTCTGATGCCCAGACAGGTTTGTGAGCCACTGATTTCCTGAAAAATGTTAAAAAAAAAATTTTTTTTTCCAGGACTTCAGAAAGCATCCAATAGTATCCACCCCTAAATATTCCAATCACACTATACCCAGGCTTTGGATAAATGACTCAAAATCACTGAGTCTTACATATGTAGACTAAGAGACTTTTACAGTTCTGGGACCTTGGACAGAGACAGTGCAGAGCTTTTGTGTTATATAGGCTTGGGGGTGACCTCAAGGTCAGAGGTCAGAGGTCACCCCATGGCCCTCCCACAAAATGCAAGGAGGTCTCCATAAGCAGCCTTGACAGCATCTGGGGCTGGAGGCACTCAACACCGTCTAGTTCAGTGCATCCATTTAGCAGACCTGGAAACTGAGGTCCAGAGAAGCAATCGGACTTGTCCAAAGCTAGGCCAGTTTCTGAAAGAAATGCAGTAGGACCTAAAAGAAGTCAGTCTCGAGGTGGGTCTAAATTAGGACAATCTAGAACAATCTCCAAAGGGACAAACAGAGCTTAGTATTGTTGAGGGCACTGGGCCTTACTGTTGTCTGCCAGGGCTAGGGTCCTGAGGGTCATTTGTAAAGCAATGGCCACCCTCATGTGGTATCTTTTGAACAGACTCTAGGCTTCCGTTTCCTATCCTCATGGATAGAATGGGAGAAAGGGCCAGGTCCTCCCGCAGGATAAAGCAGGCAGGAGGGTGGGACTTGCCCCAGGGCAGGCAGTTACTCTGGGTCTTGGTCTTGTGGGTCCTTTGATGTGACCAGGTGTCCAAGCCCAGAGTCCAGGGGACTGGTGCTGTGATGGGGCTCACTGCCAGGATGCAGATCAAGGGCTAGCACAGCCGTCTGTGTTTTTTTTCCCTTTTGCCGTCCCTCAGTCTTCAGAGCCGGTTCAGCCTGGTCTCTGCTCTGCTCTGTGGGGATTGTGGAATCCTCTGGGGAACCAGTGCCCCCCACCCCCCAGGACAGACGAGTATAGAGGTGGCCATGGTGATCAGCTAGGGAACTCCAGGGTGATGGGGACGGTGGGGTCCAGCCACCTCCCCTCACATTCTATCTCCATTGCTAGCCTTAGAAAATCAGAGTTTGATGTGTCAAAGGAAAATGCAACTTCCTTCTTCACGGCTTTTTGGGGATGCCCTTAAGCCCTCATACTCTACAAGATTCCATCAGACTGCGTGCAGGCAGGAGAGGAGTGTCCATCTAGGGGACACTAATGCCCGGGTGAGCGGGGAGCACAGGGAAGGAAGGAGGCGCTGGAGAGAATCAGGACCGGGTTCTGCCGCCAACTTTCTGGGTTCCTTTGGACAAGTCATTCCCTTCTCTGGACCTCTGTACAATGAAGAGTTGGACTAGATCCAACTTCAGTTGCTTAAGTATCACCTTTATTTTAACCATCTACCTGTACTTACTTTATGAAAATACTTCCTTAAATTGATTCACTTTATTAATTTATATGAATTTATTTTAAAAGAAAACTTTCTAGTACAATCATTAATGAATAACCAGTCTCATAGAATACAATTTTAATAATAAGTCCAGTTAAAATAAAACCAAGTTATGTAATCCTAGCTCCATGCTCTTGCCTGCAAGGGATCTGAGCCTGAGGCCACTCTCTTTTTGATAATGAGGTGAGTTAGAAAGCATTAGGTGCTTAGGACAGACTAGCGTTAAACTGACCCTTTCCTCTTGGCGGAGCCGGATGTACTGAAAGAGAATTTAGATAGGGACAAACTTTCTCACTGTGTGAACCAATGCTGTTTCAACTGGTGTCCGCATGCACCGGAAATCACCTAGCATAGCCTCGGTGGTACGTGCCTTCCCTCTGGGGGACCCTGGATGTGCCACTTCTCAGGGCCTCCCTCCGGGTCCTGAGCTGCAGGAGTCTAACCTGTGTGTGCTTTGGTTCGTCCCCGTCTGACCCCTGGCCAAGGTGAGACACAGACACAGGCAGAAAGCGCCCTAGGTCAGGCCCAGCCTCAGCCCCCTGACAGCCCCGGGTTGCAAAGCTGCCAGGGTCTCTCCTGCAAAGGAGAGGCCCGGGAAGGACAGACATGCGGACAGAGACCCAGACACATAGGCAGAGCACAGCAGTGTGAGCTTTGTCCTCTCCTTCCCCGACTGCCCACCCACGGGGGCACCTGCACAACAACAGCCCGTGTGCCAGCTTGCGACCGGCTGGGCAGCTGGGGTGGCTGCAGGCATCCAGGTGACTGTAACTTGGGGGTGTGCCCTGGTGGGAAGGCTCCCTTATCTGTAGAAAGGGAAGAAAGGTCTTCCCCAGGCCCTACCAGGGTCATGGGCAGGCGAGGGCTGGGAGGGCTTGTCACGCTTGTCCCAAGTCCCCATCCGCAGCCACTGGCGTCGGACGGTCCAGGGTTCGGAGAGGGAGCCAGGATGGTACCAACCCCTGTCCACACAGGACCTTCCTCTTCGCTGCCTCCTGAGCTGCCCCGGGGGCCCTGCCCGTCACCCTGCTGTGCCATCTGGCAGGACACGGAAAAGAGCAGACAACAGGCAGCCCAGCGGGAAGGGATTGCTCACGGTTTTCAAAATAGAATCGATGGAAGTCCAGGCCCTCGACCAGGTTCCCTAGGGCCTCGGGTTCGAAGGCTGTCATCCCGGGGTCACACATCTTCCTGGGGGGAGGAAGTCAGAGGAAAGATGGGCTAGGGTGGCCTCTCAGGTGCACCCCTCTAAATTCCAGGGGCCTGGACCCCGGGAAGGCAAGCCTGTGAAATAAAAGTGACTGCACCCACCTCACAGGATCAGTGAGGTTGGCGGATGGGACAGGGCTGGTCCAGTTACGGTGTGGGGCATTGCTGACTGGCTAGTGCCACTGAGAACTGGGAAGCCTGGGTCCAGGTCGTGGCTCTGCCACTTACAGGTTATGAGACCCCCAGCAAGGGGCTTAACCTCTCTAAGCAAGAGCACCATGAATGTCGTGCATTGTACACTGCCCCAAGGCGCCGGCGGGGATCATTCAGCCCGTACACTCCTCTCCAAATTACATCCCCCGCCCAGGGCAGCAGGTCCATCAGAGGGGGCTTTTCCTAAATGGTCTTCCTCAGGCGGGGAGACATTTTCCTTCACTAAAGTGAAGCAACTTCTGTTCACCAAGCAGGTGTGTCCCTGAGGGAGTGCGTTCTGCCACTTTAAACAAAGTTGCCCTATTGTTGGCCGCAGCCCTCCTGGTGAGCCACACTTTCCTCTTCTGTAAGATGAGGAAAAGAGCATTCCAAGAAGTGATGCCTGGGAGGAAGGAGTGCAGGGCATGGCCGAGGAGGCCCACTGCTCTGCATTTTCGGCTCGGTGCTCCCACCCAGGTCTGTTTTCTGGGAGACCCTGACAGCCAGACGGAGGAAGGAAAAAACTGTCTCCCCCACCCCTAGGTCTCTGGGATCTTCTGTAACACAACATGGACCCCTGTGATGATGACAATGAAGCCAGGGACAGGAAGCACCCCAGGCCAATCAAAGATCCTGACACGGGGAGGGACTGAAAACAGTGGAGGAGGGCACGGGGCCAGCATCGTCTGAGCTGGACGCCGTGGGGAGAGCAGGGCGCTCTGCCCTTGCTCTGCCCTGACTGCCCCGTCTCTGTGACTCCAGACAACTCGCTTCTCCACTCAGGACCTCACATTCTCCAGATGGATTAGCCAGGAGCTGGGGGGTTGTGCTCAGACCATATGAGATGATCAGGACCCTTCCAGATCCAGAATCCTCTAAGGCTGGGGGTCTGAGCCCTGACCGTCTGGAAGACTAAGCTGCCCCTGGCCAAGAGGAGCCCTTCTCCAGAGGGTCTCTGGGTGTCCCTGCCTCTGAAGGACCCTCTGCTCCAATTCCATTGTACGTGTAGGGAAACTGAGGCTCAGTGAGACGAAGGGGCTTATCCAGGGTGACACAGGGCCAGACTCGGCACCATAGGCCCCAGAGGTCGTGGCAAGTGGTCAGAACCTAGATTGGGCTGCAGATGCCAGAGGAAGTGACATCACAGAGGTGGGAGGCTTGGGGTCCATAGGGGCCACCTCTCTTTCCCTTTCTCCCTGGCTGTGTCCTTCCAGAGCCACTCTCGGGCTCTCCCATCGCTGACTTAATTCTTTCTAGGACCGGATGCAAAACCCGTTCAACAGCGCATTTCCATGCTTTTATGCAACCCGCAGGGGCACATGTGCACACACACCCGTGCACACCCCTTGTACACGCAGTCACAAACGTGCATGTGTGGGCAACTGCGTCACACTCACATGTACAAACGGCCTCCGTCTCACACCTGCACCTTCCAAGATCCTTGTTCCTCCAGAGACAATCAGTAGATGGCTGGGGCTTTGCCACCCGCTGCTGCTGAAACCCTCCCACAGTTAGGATGTGCCTGGACTGCCAAGCCTTTGAGAGACAAACTTCAGCTCCTGGACATAGTGGTAACCAAGATCAGGCTGCCCGAGGAGCAAAGCCCAGCCCAGTTATTCCCGTCTCACCTGAACCCAATAAGCAAAGGTCATCCTGCCCTTAGTTGGCAGCTTTCGTCCAGCAAAAAGCATATGTGGGGTCTTCAGGCCCAGGCCTCTTTAGCTCTGGCCAAGATGTTGAGGCCTCAGCCCAGAATCCTGGCTCTCCTGGGGGCCAGCGGAAGGCCTGCTTCCAGGCCAGGCCAGCAAGGCTCAGAGTGGCCACCAGGGGGCGCTCCAGCACAGCCTTTGCACATAGCTGCCTCTCCAACAGCTGATCAGGTGTGTAGAGGATGTCTCACACCACCTGTTTCATATCATGCTATTTTTGTGCACTCTGCCTTATCCCCAGAGGATGTAAGATTCCTTCTGGAGGTTCTTTTGCTCACCCCTACTCACTGGATGTACAAACGCTATGGGTTCCTGCCTGCTTCTTCTCATCTGAGGTCATAGGAGGTCCAGGGTGAGGCCCCAGGCCCATGTGGCAGGACCCAGCTCATCTCCTGAGGAGGTCCATGTTGTGGTGGAGACCCACCCACTCTGTCCTTGGGGAAGCAAAAGAGTTTTGTTGGAGTTCCTCCTGGGGAACAAGATAGGAGCAGGACTGAGATATAGACAAGTATTGTGAACAGAAAGCTTAATGAAAGCATAAAGTCTGAAGGCAAACCAGAAATATGAGTTCAGCCTGATTCACGGCACATGCAGAGTGAGTAAATGAGGGTCAGAGACAAGGACCCCCAAAGGTAGCCATCAGCACCCCCTGATCAACAATCCAGGCGGGACATGCAGAACGGACCCAGCCGACTCACGTGTAGGACTCAAAATCTCCATTGCTTATGGCTTCAATCAGCTGTTCTGTCACTTTTATAATTTCTTGTTTCCGCACTGTAAGGCAGGAGGGAACACAGAGAAATAATAGCGATAGTGATTGGGAGGCAGCACCAGCCACAGCTCCCTGAGCCCCTAACATGCGCCAGACCCTGTCCTGGCACCTGAGGGCCTCAGAGAGATTGTCTCGTTTACCCTCACACTGTCCCTGAGTATCATTACTCCCATTTCATGGAAGAAGAAACTGAGGCCCAGAAAGGTGAAAAAAAAAGTGTGAAAGTTCCCTCAACTACAATGGGCAGAGCCAGTGTCTTAGTTGGCAGCCTCTGCCTCGAAACAGCATGCGTGATTCTGGCTCTAGGTCTGATTTGAACCCGGGTCTCGAGTCCAAAATATGCTTCTCCATTACCTTGTTTTGCCACCCTGAATCCAAGCAAGGTCACCTGTGGAGGTTGTCACCAGCAACCATAAACCAGGGGCTCCCCCGTGGTCCAAACTGGGGCCACTAAGGGTGGGCTTAGGGCTTACTCATCCCTTAGGTCTGAGTCAGTTTTTGTTCCATTTGGGCGCCTATAGGAATCAGGCACTGAGCCTTCCAGAACTTTCTAGGCAGAATGAATCCCAGTTGCTGACACCTGGCCTCCCCTGTCCACCACTGAAACACTACAAACAGCTGCTGTCTTCCTGGTAGAGGATTAGACATCAGTTTTCTTATCAGGTGTGTGATGTTCTGAGCCCCAGTTTTCCCATCTGTAAAATGGGGACACCATCACCTCTCATACGTTCAATGCTGAACAAGTTGTGTAAAGAACCCAGGCTTCAGTACCAGACAGGCTTCTTCTAAATCCCAGCCCAGGTCTTTACAAGCTGTGCAACCGTGGGGCACAAGGTTGTTTTCTGGTCCATCGTATGGAGATGACAATGCCCTCGTCCCGGAGTTGTTATGAACATGGGTTGAGATGATGTGCCTGAGGCACTTGGACCAGAGCCTGGCACACAGTAGGTATACACTGTAAGTGCTGCCTCCTGTATCCTCCCACACTCATTACTGCATCTGCTCCTCACAGCCTGGGGGGTAGGGAGAGGCGAGGTCAGTTTCCCCCCATCTGACACATGAGGAGACCGAGCCTCAGCAATGAAGGAATTTGAAGCCAAATGTTCTGGCTCCCAGCAGGGCTATCCTCCCAGAAGCCTCAGGCGTGCTTCCCAGGGCCAGGCCTGCTTCCCTTCCTCCCACAGGCTCAAGCTTAACCCCCAAGCCGGTCAGTGAGCTGGCCTGCTGGAGCAGTCTCAGGTGAGATGGGTGGACATGTTGCCCATTTCTCAGGCTGGGAGCATGGGAGGGAGACGGCTCCTGGAGGAGGCCTTGTCCCTGCCCCTTTCCTCACCAGTTGCAGGTGCCATCCCATCCCCCCTCACACTGGGGAGCTCACCTCAGGCCCAGAGGATAAAGAATCACAGGACACCCAGGCCGCAAGAACTCTTGGGGACCAGGGACTCAGCCTGCTTATCCAACCCCAATAATCCAGCCTGCTTATTGGGGAAACAGAAGCTTGGTAAGGGGTGTGACTTGCCCAAGGACACAGAACATTTTGGGTGCAGAGTTTGGCTCCCAGCCCAGGGCCTTTTCCACAGGACCCAGGAGCTCTAACGCGTTCCGTGATGCGTTGGGCCCACATGCTTGTCTCTTCCCCAGCTCAAATATGAGCTCCATGGAGGCTCGCTGATCCCTGGAGCCTGGAGCAGGCCTGGCCAGGCATTCATTATGGAGTGAGTGACTGCGCCAGTGCTTAAGCCGCGAATCTTTGAAGCCTCCCAGCACAATTTCATGCGGTTCTCTCCTCCCCGTCAGAGACAAGCTCCAGTCACCGTGGAGGCAAAAGGTGAAATAGTCTGCTCCAGCGGACCAGCCGCCCCGAGCAGACTGTGCAGCTCCAAAGCCCATCTCCCTCCCTCCCACCACCTGCCCCCTCAGGGCAGGGCCCGGTGCCCAGCGCAGCTCTTAGCACGTGGTGGGTGCTCAGTAGACGTAACATCACTGAAGTTACTATCTCCAATGTCAGTCACCACAGTGAGCCGCTAATTCTTTATCTCCTGGCTCTGCAAAGAATCACCAGGGCTGGGAACGGGTCTGTCTTAGACCATGAGGTCAGCCGGGTGACTCTGGGGTCTTGCCTCGGGCTGAGGCGGAGGCAGCTTGAATGAATGAACGAGCAGATGGACCAAATCAGGGTCTGGGGCTGCTGGCCTTGCCCTGTTCCCTGGAATTGCCCAAGTTGCCTTGTGGCCTCTGTCCCTAGGAGCCCAACAGCCCGGCCTCCTGGTCAACTCTGACCTCCTTCGTGGAAGCTGGGGATTGAGGATGGGGAGAAACCCACCTCCACCAGGAGACACCTCGTTCCAGCTGCTCCCACATGAAATCAGGGTGATGATCCAGAGCGAATCCACATGCTTTAAGAACCATCCACGGCTTTAAGAACCCTTCCCACTTGACATTCCACGAGCCCGTGCTTAATGCCCTGTCTCCCGTGGGCCGCTTCTCACCACCATCTCAGAGAGGCTAGTCAAGTGGTCAAGGGCAAGGATTCTGGAGCCAGACCCCCTGAGTTTGGATCCTGGCTCTGCTACTTAGTAACTGTGTCCCCTTGGGCAAGATACTTCCTCCTACCTCAGTTTCCCATATGTATAATGGAGCTACTAATAGTACTTACCTCACAGGGTGGTTCTGAGGATTGAGTTAAGAATATATCAATAAAAATAACTAACACACATATGGTCCTCACTCAGAACCAGCTACTGTTCCAAGCCCTTTATATCGACTCACTTATGTAAATAATGATGCATTGTGTAAAGCACTGAGAGCACTGCCTGGCACTCCATAAGCAAGCGCTGTGATTACCATCACTGGAAAGCTCTGAATTGGAAGTTCTCCCTGACGACAGTCTCTAGCCTCTAACCCGGGCAGGGACACTTCCCAGCAGCCTGATATATGATGGCTCAGTTTTGGTTGGAACTTTGGGGCTTGCAGCCTGCCGGGTAGGCCACCGCACTGCTGAACGGCTTTTGCCATTTGCATCCACCTCCTTCTTTCAAGTTGCAATCTCCCCGTAAAAGCCCCTAGTTATAGTTCTGGTCTGCCTTCCGGGATCTTTCAGTGTGTACCTGCTTCTCCAGGTGCCTTCCCCCACCAGTCTTTTCTTCTCAGGGCTGAAGGCCTCCCGCGTGTGGTTCGCAGGATCTGGCTCCAGCTGGCCATCTATTTTCGAGGGTACTTAAGTTGCGTAGTTGCCTCTCTGAGTGTGAGCACGCTATCCCTGATGTGGCTTGAATATTGCAGAATACCAGGTCTAGGGTAGCGCTCTCTATCCCCTCCCCAATTCTGGACACTACACCTCTATTAATGCAGCCTGAGACAGTGCCTAACTTGGCCTCCAGCCACTCAGGACACCAAGTTTGCCAACAATTGAAGCCTAGCAGGCAGGACTCTCCCTAGCTTCATTCTCTGGGACCAAAGATCTGGGGGTCTGGTGCTCCTTAAATCTGGAGAAATTCACTCTGGTTCTGAGCCCCTCCCATGCCCTTGGCAGACCTATTGCTCTACGAAAGATTCATCCAGCGGCTGCTCAGTGGCACCCTCTGGCATTTCTCATCTGCCAGGTGTTCACCCAGACAACCAGGAGGGCTCCGCTATAGATGGGAAAGCTGAAGCTCCAGAGAGGTTAAGGCACTCTCTCAAGGTCACACAGTATGAGGAGGCTGAGATGGGATCAGCATTCCTGACTGATATTTCCTAGAATGTCTCTGCCCAGATTCTAAGGCAGCTCTTTGGGTTGGAGAGGAAATTGAATTTTCAAGGAGCTGACCAGGAGGAGATAGGGCGGTGGGGAGGATGTCTGGCAGAACCCCGTGCAGCTCAGAGGGTGAGAGGCCTGTGTATTAAGCCTGACGGGCTCTGAAATATTAATGTCCCTTTCTTTGCTGAGGGGAAAATGTTCCCTGGAGGATGACATTTCTAATTAACTTTAATGTTAGGTCAGAATCCACCCCACCAGCTGCTATTCTCACTTAGTAAGAAGACTTAACAAATTAACACCAGAAAATGGTTCTCTGGAAACTTTCTCTGAGGCCTGGAGAAGCTGGGGGAGGCACAGAGTTCCTCTCTCCTGCCAAACAGGGGGAGGAGCTCCTGGCTGAGCCAGCAACTCTTCCATCAGACATGGCCTTTTACATGTGTGGAAACTGAGGCAGGAAACGGGGTCCCAGTTTTACCATTAATAACATTGACATGCCCTTTCTCTTCTCTAGGCCTCAGCCTCCCCTCTTTATTTTATTTTTAAATTAAATTTTATTTTTTTTGGCTATGCTGCACAGCATGTGGGATCTTAGTTCCCCGACCAGGGATCAAACCCGTGCCCCCTGCAGTGGAAGCGCAGAGTCTTAACCACTGGACCGCCATGGAAGTCCCATCCTCCCCTCTTTAAAAGGGGCATAAGTGAACTAAAATTCAAGACTTCGCAAATGTTCCCATCCTGATAGCTCTAAAGCAGAGCATAATGACTGTAAATGTCAGGCCTCAAGGATGTAACCCAGAGCCGTTACCCCAGGTGGAAAATGTCTTTAACGGGTCACATTTTACATTAATAGCGCACACAGATTTTACATTCTATTCCAAACATTTCTCTGTCGGTTGAACATATAAATATTTGTCTTAAAATAATCTTTGAGTAAAACTGACGCTCCAAGAAAACGTCATATGGCTTCCTGTCATTCAACCATAAGCTCCAGTTTGAAAGAAGAGAAATTAAGATTTATTAAACAGTGGCCATATGCCAAACACTGTGTAGGCACTTTAGACACAGCCTCTCATCTCATCTGCACAGCAATCCTCTGAGCTTGATACTATTATCATCTCTTTACTGTTAAGGAAACTGAGGCTCAGAGAGGTTCAGTAAGTTGTCTAAGGTCACCCAGCAGATGGACTCCAATGAAGAATCACAGAGCCAGTTTGCCTCCACAGACCCTGTCTGCTCTGAGACCGGGATTATGAGGCCACAAGTCTCCTCAAAAATCCCAGCACCTTACAATGAGCCTCAAATATGGTGAATGTCTCAGAAACAACCTATCTCGGCCCACCACAAACCTATGGAATCAGATTCCACTGGAGCAGGGCCAGGAATATGGTTAAAAATCATACTTGAGGGACTTAGAATGCTGACCTGATCCCAAGGGAATTCTTCGAGATCATGCATTTTGAAGGTTGTCCCTGGTGCTTTCATAGACGCTTGATTTGCTCTGGCACCAGGCTATGGTGATGGAGTGACCATCTCCTGCCCCTGCTTTGCCCCAGCTGGGAATGACCGGAGAGGGACACACATAGGGTGGGGTTGGTCTTCCAAACATCGTGGCAGAGTCAGGAGGCAGTCAACGGCGTTTAGTGTGTGAAAACTGCCTTAAATAAGCCTGAACGGCAGCTGTGCAAAAATATTTATTACATAACAAAATGCTCTTGTCCCCATCATTGTATATTCTTTTAGAAGCAAATCATCTAAACTCCTGAAAATATCTCAGCTGGCACAGCTGTGATCTCTCCAGGTCAACGCTGTTTTTCTAGATTTCAGAGACTCCCCAGGCATCTCTGACACACGCCGGAGTGTGAGAACCCCCTCCCTTGCCGGTCTCCCTGTTCCGGGGGAAGAAGAAGGGCCGGGTACAGGCAGAACAGCAGGGTGTCACTAACTCGTCCAAGGATCTGGTGTCCCCTGGGCGGAAGCCAGCGCTCCATCCTCCCTCCTCCAAGCTCCAAGCATCTTTCCACACGCCAAGGCCTCCTCAGCTGAGCCAGGCCCTGGAGCCACACTGCCTGGGCTCATATCCTAACTGTCCCCTTTACGAGCTCTGGGACCTTGGGCCAATTTACTCAACCCCTGAGTTTCTGGGCTGTCGGATGGGGCTCATCACAGTACCTACTTCTTAGCTTGTTGTAAAGCTCAGGTGACTATCAAGCACTTGACACAGGTCTAGCACGCAGCAAGTACCCCATAAAAGGCAGCCATTTTTCCTATTACCATCCTATTATTTCCTCTCTTACTATCAGATCACCGTTATCTGGGGTCTTGCTCCCCCTTTCATCCGAGGGCTTGTGAAGACTATTAGCCACTGGCTATAGTAGCCCCCGCATTTTGGGTCGGTCTTAGGCAGTGTTTCCCATATTCCAGTTTGTTGAATTTCCTATTGATACATTTTTGCTTTCCCTTCCCTTACTATAATTACTTCAAGTTTTTAAAATCAACTTGTGTTTCTTTTTAAAATCCAAAAACACTGCCAAAGGAAAATGTATACTACTATGATACATTTATGACTTGACTATGTTAAATTAATTTTTTCTAATAGGTGTTAAAGCCAACACATAACTGCTACCATGAGAAAAGTCCATCCAGGCACCTCACATAGGGAAATGGCACCCCACTGTGTACCCAGTCTATAAGGAGCCAAAGCGAGGCTCTTTGTAGAGAAACAGGACACAAAGCTGGCCTTGCGGTCCCTTCAGGCCGGAGACTGTCGGCGAAGGGGGCCTGCCAGGAGGCCCGGGGGCCCAGATGCTGAAGGCAAGACCCCTCCTACCTTTGGTGTCTTCATCCTCAATGGTGGTGTTGGTGCTCTCTGAAGATTCCTGCCAAAGAGAACACGGGAGGTGGTGAGGCCCGCTTGCCAAGCGGGAAGAGGTGTGGTCTGCCTGATGCTGCGGCCCCGTTGCCGTAAGCCTCGTGGGCTCTGCCATCCAGATGCTGCACTGAAAACCCTGTCAGACTTCCAAGCCTAAGGAGGGGACGGGCCCAACTAAGCAGGTGGCTGGTGGCTGGTAGCGGGGACGGGGGTGTAAATGAAGGGGTGGATGTGTGGAGAGCCCTGGCCTTTCTGGAAGGGGGTCCTGAGCCCTGTCTGCTTGAGGGAGCAGAGAGGGGGTGTGGAGGGCAGAGAGGCACGTGGTGGCCACAGGACGGGGAAGGAGTACACACACTGGCAGGAGAGGAAGAGAGAGACGGGGGGAGGCCCAGTGTGACAGAGGCTGGGCTTTTCAGGGGGAGAAAAACCACACAACTGAGGGAGACAGCAATGGAATCAGAAGAAGAGGGACGTGGGCCACCATGCCACCGCAGGAACCCCTAGACGGTGGCAGGGGCTGGTGGCTCCTCTGCCACCGGCAGGCCCTGGGTAGCCTCACAGAAGCTCAAGAAGGGCCTCTACGGCGCCCGCTACTTCGGCAAACCAAGCCCCCCAGTGGCCACAACTGGCACAAACCAAGTCCTGAGCTGAGTTCCAGAGCAGAGGGCAAGGCGAAGCGAGAAGCCACGGGCTGGATGTGGGATGGGGTTCAAATCAACCTTCGCAGCTGAGGGAGTTCTCAGGTCTACCATCAGGCTGCTGGCCTGGGTCATGGAGTTAGAGGTGTCAACAGAAACACACCAACAACACGCACACACAACACACATATTGTCACACGAGGCACACGTACCAAGCACACCCTGAGCACCCTCTCCCCGCCCGGGTTCCCAGTGTAGCCTGCAGGAGCGAGGCAGGAGCGAGGGTTCAAGGCCCAGGATTTACCGGCGTTTGGGAGACGGCAGACACTCACCATTAACTGAACGCTGGAACTGGACTTTCTTTTCTGGAAAAACAAGGAGAAGAGATGGGACAGGAAAAGACACAGCGTGAAAACGGCAGGGAGCAGAGGAACGAACAACAGGGGAGGGGTGGAAGGAGGATGGGCCTCGGGGTCATCCTCTGTGGTCCCTTGCCGGCAATGGCATCGGGACAAGGAGTCAGGGCCACCAGCAGCAGCTGACCTGGCAGGGCCAGGCCTCTCTCAGCCTAGAGTTCTGGGGCCTCGTGCACAGCTGCCTGGGTCTCAACAATCCAACCATCAAGCTGCGGGCTAAGCCTCTCTTGGATCAGGGCTCCCCCTATGCTAAGTTCAGATGGAGGAGGCAAATCCTGGGTCTCAGATACCAGGTGTCTAAGGCCTCCAGAATCCTAAGCTCTTGAAGGACAAAAAGGTGCTCGGGTCTGGAGATGAGGCCCAATGTCTCCTCCTAGACTCCTCCTGTGTCTCTGCTGAAAAGACCCCACTCCTAGTTTGGTTGAGTGTCATAGCCACTCAGGAAACTTGTCCAAAATATACATAACCAGGCCCCCTCTAAGGAGTCTGATAACTAGGTCTGGGCTGCGGCCTGGGCATCTTTATTTTAAACACTATCCCCAGGTGATTCCAAAGCAGAGACAGGTGTGGGAACCACTCCTCTAAGTGGCCTCAGAAGTCCTGCTTGTGCCCACAGCTTCCCAGTGACTGGCCTATTCAGCTCCTTTATGCTGATAGAGAAACTGAGGCAAAGGCAGACACACAGCTGAGCCCAGAATTCGAGTCTTTGGGCCTTGCCATTCAGCCTATTCTAGCTTTGGGGGCATTTGTCATTTCCCCTGTATAATCAACTGTGGAGCCAAGGGAAGGAGAGAGGAACATGTAGACTGTCTTCTCCTTCTTTCAGCTCTAAGCCTGGAGTCTTAAAGACTCACACTCATAGAAGGTTACAGGCCAAGACCGACACTTGCATTGAGCAGACAAGAACCTGGGGTCCAGAGACGGGCAGCGATCCACCCAAGGTCGCTCAGCTAGCTACTAGCAAAGAAGAGGCTGGAACCTCCAGTGTAGGCCCTCTCCTCTGTCCAGGTCTCCAGGTACCCACAGCCTGATGGCTCTTCAAAGGCTTATCCTGGAAGCACTTACATCTGAGAGGCCAGGAGGCTCTCCCCTTGCTGCTCTGTGTGGGGAGCAGAGGGGAGACCTGAGATGCCTCCGGGTAGGCCTTTGCCAGTGGGAGGCACTGGATATTCTCCAAGTGTCCTCAGATCTAAGTCTGGGCTTTCTGACTCCAAGATCCAGGAGCCTCTGAGCGCCAGGAGCCTTAGATCCTATCCTGTCCTCTCCATCCAAGGCCTCTGCATGGAGGTGGCTCACTGGGCATTTCCAGTGTAGGTGCTCACAGCCCCTGCCTCTGCCCCAGCTGGCCCAGGCAGTGTGACTCCTGCAAGGCAGCAGCCTGCAGCCAGCCCCTCCTTCCCTGCCCTGTCCTCCTAGCGTTGGCCTCACTCCTGGCTGGAGCCGGGCCAGGCACAGCGTGTGTTGGAGGGGACAGGCCCACACAGCTCGGCTGTCAGCGGAAACCTGAGGAGCAGCATGAGGGCCAGGAGGTTCCAGGCGGGACACGAGGAGGCAACACAGAGCAGAGACTGCATCAAATTCGGACGCACAGTGACAGGATGGGACATGGGGGAGAGGGGTCATGACGCACGGATGGGACACCAACAGGGGGCAGTGAGTGGGGTTGAGGGGTGGGAGCGGTCAGCCCCTCTTCATGAAAGTGGAGGCCTAGGAGTGGCTGGGCCCGGGGGCATCGCTTCTTGGTAACAGAAAGACTCGATTTTCCTGAATCACAAAATGATGATGATACTAATAATAACCCTACGCCGACCAGCATGTCAGTTTCATTTAGAAAGTGAACTGTCACCAAAAGTAGAGTCACATCTCTTAGAACCACGTAAAGAACGTGGTTCTAAGGTTGGCAGGGATGGTAGAAACAGAGGATGGTCAAAGTTAGCCTTGAAAAGCCCTTAAAAGCCCATAAAGTACAGTATTGTGTCATATCTTGAACTCCAACCCGCCAGTTTTTCCTCCAGCGTTGGAACCGATCACTGCTTCTTCAATTAAGCCCCAGGTGGAATCAGTGGCTTGTCTCTAGGGACCAAGTTGTAGTTCCTGCTTTGGCCGAGCACATGTTGGCTACAGGAGCATCACGATGCGACTCCACCAGGCCCACCCCGGTAGGAGCCTCTCACCAGCCTCCCTGAAAACAGCGCTTCTCCTCTTGCACAGATGACGGAACTGATGGCCCAGGTCCCCAAGGGAGGGAACAGTGGGGCCCAGGCTCAAACCCCTGGCTTCTTGACTTGAGGTCCAGTATCAGTCATAGTAAAAACATGAATGGACCTCCCTCCTCTTGCAGGCCGGGCTCCCCAAATCCTGGGCAAATCCCCCTGGGTTACTCCCGTCTTCCGGCTGGATGTCCCCGCTCCTCCATCCCAAGGAAGGGGAGGAGGTTGAGCTGCAGAGAAAGGGTCGGGCCAGGAATAGCCTTTGAGTGTCTCTTCCTCCACACCCAGGCCACCCTGAGAAGTCACTCAGGGTCTGTCCTGTCCTACAGGAAGCAGCAGTTTCTTCAGCTGTGCCCACTGGAAGGCCCTGCAGTGACCAGCCAGAGCCCCGCCACGCTACGAGATGCCCTTGCCCTCAGACAGCCTCCGCCTCCTGGCCTTGCCCAGAGAGGAGCCAGACAAGAGCTTCGTCCCACGACCCAGCCTGAGGGAGGCCCTGACCAGGGCTTTGCCAGGGCTACACCCGAGTGCCAAGCAGACGGCGGCAGCCCTCCCGCAGCCCCTCCTCCTCCACCTACCTGGGCCCCAGGCCACTAGCGCCTGTGGCCTCTGCCCCATATCCCCCAAATATGATTTTCCCCAGGGGACCCAGTACCCCCAGTGTCTACACACTAGGGCCAGATTGAGCCCCAGCTGCTCCAAGCCTGCCCCCCTCCCCTGCAAGTTGCACATCCCTCCATCACCCTTTCAAATTGGGAGGGGAGGGGGGTGACTCATGGGTAACCCAAAACAGCAGGTAAGCCAAAACTCAATTCTGGATTCCATTACAGCATTGGGGATGGCTGTGTGTCAACTGTATAAATTGGGCTGGCTTTAGATCTGTGTTTTCCAAGTATTTTCTCGAGCAAACTTCAAGAGAAATCTTACCCGAAAGTCCAACACGTAAAGCAGAAAAGATAATACTACTGACTAGCCTCTCATGAGCATGTATCGCACGCCAGCACCATGCTAAGTCCTCAGTGCACAGTATCTTAGTTCATCCTCACAGACAGCCCTGGGAGGTGGGAAACCCTGCTCACCCGTTGCTTGAATGAGGAAACACAGGCTCAGGAGATTCAAATAATGGGCTGTAAGCTCACCCAGGCTCTCTCAGCCACTGCGATGGCTGGTCCATGGAGCTGTTCAGGCTGAAGTGGGTGTGAGAAGCCCCCAATCCTCTCTGCTTGGCATCCCCCTTCCAATCCCTCCCCATCTGCTGCCACAGGTACCTCCCCAGAACCTTTGGGCTCCAAGGAGTTCCATTTGTAAACCACTGGCTTTGACTGATAACCAAATAATTACATATTCCTCAAGCACCCAAGATGAGAAGGGAAAATGATTTTTTCTTGTTTGTTTGTTTTTAAAGTTGAAATCTTGGAAATCATGGAGTTCACAGCCCTCCCCCCTCCCACTGTACCTATGGGCAAACTCAAGCCCCCAGAGGGCCAAGGGCAGAGAGGAGGGCCATATCCTGGCCTCAGGCAGACAGCCCAGATACCCTCCCATGCCACCCCCGGCAGACCAAAGCCAGGGGCCTGAGACCCTAAATGCCACTACAAACCAAGCCATGAAGCCACCAGCCCACCTGAGTGGCTGTGTTTGGAAAGCATCCTACACCTTCCAGTGTCCTGGGCACAGCCCAGCCCTGGGGCCCTGGCCAGGCAGGGCTCTGAGCCCAGAAAAAGGCAGGGTCTCGAGAGAGGAGAGTCCACAAGGCGAGCCAGTGGCAGGGGAGGAGGGAGCTGCAGAGAGTAGGGGACCAGGCAGAAAGTAGGGGACAAGGCCCCAGAGAGCAGAGGGAGAAGAGACAGGAGGGAGGGAGGGGTCAGTGGGGTGTGGAGGAAAGCAGCTCGGGCATCAGGGGTGGGGACAGGGCAGGCCTGGGTCGGGCAGAGGAGGGGATTCTTAGCACTGAACCGGCAGGCCTTGATGGGGCTGGGTACCTCTGGGTATCAAAGCCAAGAGGATTGGCTGTCCATCCCCTGCAGGCTTTGTAGGCTGGACTGGGGCGTGCACTGGGTCAGGGGCCCATTCCAGCCAGCCTACACTCGGGAAGGAGGAGGTCACCCCTCATGACATCTCTGTCCCTTCTTTGCACCCACTCACTCACCAGTCCTCCAGAACCGCAGAAATCTCCTTTGACCGGCCCTCATGCCCACCCCAACCCCCGGCCACCTGCCTCTCCCACCCTCTTTCAACCCTCCCCTCCCCCACCTGCCCCCCGCCAATCCTGGTGGGAGGGTGGGCACCGTAGCCCAGGTCCGGGTCTGGGGATGCCAGGCTGCACGGGTGAGCACATCTGCCCAGAACACCATCGGCAAGGCCTGGCTCTTGTTCCAGCCCTGCAAGCCAGGACCTGTGGGTGGAAACGCTGTCAGAGGCAGACCCTGCCGTGCTGGCCGGGGCTTACCTTCACACCATCGTTCTTCTTGTTTCCTCCACTCTTCCCGCCTGCAGAGGAGAAAAAGTAGAGGGTTACCAACACCAGGCAGGGCACCAGGGCCCACAGGGCGAGGAAGAGCAACATCCACGGGCAGCAGAGGGCACAGAGCCGGAGCAGCGACGTGGGGAGACCTCCTCCCCTCCCTCCTCTTCCTTCCTGGGCGGCCCTGGGTCTGCCGGTGGCCCGCTGGTTGGGAGTGGGCCTGGGTTCTCAGCAATCTCAAATGTGACCCTCTGGCTCCATGGGTTGAGAGAGGTGCCCGATGTGTCCCAGGACCGTGGGATTGCTGTTTCAGTCTGGGGATTCCCTCCAGATCCTGGTCACCACCCGTGCTAGTGGTGGCCAACCCGGAGGCCCGGCTGCCCAGCCCGGGGCTGGACGCTCCCTCCCCGCCCCGGCCGGCTCTAATTTTAGCCCCATGCTGCTGCGGAGGTCATGTGTCAGCCCTGCCTGCTCACTCCGGACAGCTGCGAAGCTGCATTTTGCTGGTGATAAGAAGCAGATGCCCCCGCTCTGGGGCCCACCCCTGCCAGAGCACCCATCCCCTGCAGAGGCCTCCCTACCCTCAAACACCAGAGCCCCACACCGGGGCTGGCTGTGTCCCTGGCGGCTGGGAAAAGCAGAGCAACAGCTCTCAGGGAGGCCCCACCTGTCATTTCCCACTCCCTTCCTTCTCACCTCTTGGTCAGAGCCCTTGGAGAGGGCATCAGTCAGGAAATGGGATCAATGACCAGCCCTGTGCAGCCTGACACCTGGCTGCTTCAAACCTCAAGCAAATGGCCTTAGGTTAAAGCAGACAGTATCCATAAAGTGCTTAGCACAGCGCTTGACGTGCATGCAGTAGATGCTCAGTAAACGGTAGCCACTGTAAGTCCTTTTCCTGGTGGCCTGGAGAGAGCGAGCTGGGGAGGAGGGGTGCTACTGGACATTGATGCCCCAGAGGCTTGGAGGGCTGGGGCTCATGGCTTCTCCAGCTCCCCAGTCATCCTCACATTTCCACCTATGACCCCTCTCAGGCTCTCATGCAACTTTTCCCTCTTGCAAAATTTCCCTCTTGCAAAGCAAGGCAGTGGTGGGGTTGGGGGAGTACCTCTGGATCCCAAAGCCGAGACGAATGGCCAGCCAGACCAGGATGCACAGCAGCAGGGAGAGGACTTGCCCCCCAAGCCTCCAAGGAGGCCCCTCTCAGCTCCAGCCCACTATTACAGGACTGTGGGTCCCGTGAAGCCACATATTCTGATTTTCAAGAGAAGTCAGTAATCTGGGGTTTTCTATGAAATCTCCTGGTTTTTAAGTGCTGGAAACTCTTGCCAGAAAAAATTTGTTAAACACCACTGGTGCCCCCAAGCACATCAAGCGAGAGAGAGAGAGAGAGAGAGAGAGAGAGAGAGAGAGAGAGAGAGAGAGAGAGAGAGACTAACCCATGGGCTCTGTTTTGTGAGCTCTGGACTAGAGTGCCCTAGGGGCACTTCAGTTGTTAAAAAAAGACTCTGACTGCCTGGGTGGCTCAGCTTTCAGTTTAAGGAACTGCAGGATCCTTGTCTGGGGAGAGCGTGGGAAGGCAGTCCGGTGTGGTAGGGAAAGCCCGAATCTGAAGTTGCAGGGTCTTCCCAGCCCTGGGTCTCATTCTCCCAGCTGGTTAAATGTGCAGGTGGACCCTCTCAGCAATGCCAGGGCTGTAGCTTCCCAGAGCCAACCCCTTGCGGTGGAGCCAGCCACGTGCCGCAGCAGCTCTAGCTGCCCCAACCAGAGGGTCCCTCGGGTAAGCCTTGCTGTATCTGCTCAACTGCCCCATCCGCCGCCCCGGGCTCCCCAGAGAGCAGCCTCTGGCGGACGCTGGCCATGGCACTCTCTAACATGCCAAGGGGAGCTTCTTGCTAAGCCCTGATGCTAATCCCCTCCCCTTCTCTCTTCGGGGCCACATGCCACAGGTCACTGGGCATTTCCCGCCTGAACCAGCCCAGGCCAAGGCCAAAGCCTCCTACCCTGGACTCCTTGGTGACCCAGCCTGGTAAGGCACTTGCTCTGGGTCTGGTCACAACTGCACTGAAAGCCTCCCTCTAACAGTGTGGCCTGGGGCAAGTCAGAGTTTACCTCCCTGATCCTCTGTTTCCTCACTCAGAAAACAGGGATGGCAATCACCTTGTCACAAAGACCACGTGAGTGAAAGCACGGGCACTGCTTCATAACTGTGGGGAACAGGAATACTGCTACTCCCTGGGCCTGGGTCAGTCCCTCCTGGACCTGTACCCTGACATCTATGAGGCCCTTCCCTCTGGCCGGCCCAGCCTGAGAACCCCAGCACTGCTGTGAGGTGGGGGAGCCAGACTTAACCTCTAACCCTTCCTGGTGGGCCCTTGGCTTGATGACCTTTGACCTTTATCTACTTCTGCAGGTTTGCATCAGGTGAGCTAAGTCCCCAGTCATGGGGTCCCCTACAGCCCTCCTCTCCCCAGGCCCTCTGGCCTGAGGGCACCAGATACCCCATATGGCAATGCCCCTACCTCCTGCAGGATGTATTTGGAAATCTGAGGTCCTACCACCTACCGGAGAAGTTCCTGGTGGCCAGCATAGTGGTGAGGATGGCTCCCTGCAACAGATAAGAGGAGGGGGTTCGGGGGAGAGGAGGCCAGAGGTGAGGGGGGAGAGGAGAGACAGAGAAATGGGAGGGGAGTGGGGAAGGAGAGGCAGGTGCTCCATTCAGACACAAAGCCAAAGCCTTCTGCCCCTTGCCATCCATTCCTCCATTTCTCTCATCCCACAGCCCAGAGACCATCCCCAACTCCCTGGAGAAGGGTGAGGCAGGGGTGAGCTAGGCCTTAGCTGGCACCGCTCTGGGTACACGGCCATCCTAGGAGTAGATATTAATAGATTCCACCGGCCTGGCCAGAGCTGGTGGCTGTGCTCCGGGACACCTGTCGGTGGGGCTCCTAAAGGCCAAGGAAGTTTCCTGACGGGGCAAGGACAGTAGACTCTGCACCCCTTGGTCCCCCCCCTCTCTCCACCCTCTGCCTAGGGCACTCAGCTCCTCACTCCAGTACTAGCTCGCCCCTCTGTGGCTCCTGGGTTCGGAACCCTGGGTTAATGAGGAAAAACCCTCCTCTGTCAATGGAGGGGTTGGGGACCAATGGCCCTCCTGGTTCTAATTGCTGTCTGATTTGAACATTCTCTGGGTCTGACAGTCCATGATTTTAAGACTCCCTGACTGACATTTTGAGACTTCTTCTGTGACAGCTCCCACTGCGGGGTTGGGGGTGAGACGCAATTCTCCTGGCATCATGCTGGCCAGCACCCCGCTGGCCCATGTCCCTGTCCTGAGCCACCATGCCAGGCCTGGGAGCAGTTGCTGAGGAGGTTCCGAAGCAGCCAGGGCCTCAGCATCTGTCACTCAGCATGTGGATGGCTCTTCTGTTCCGACCAGCTGGGCACCCCTTGGTTGCCCTTCCTACCTGCTCAGGGGGTCCCTGGCAAGGTCTAGGCCAGGAGATGTCACGGCCCTGAGAACACACAGACCTGCTGAGAGGCTGGCAGCTTAGGGCCCACCTGGGTCACACTGTGGCTTCCTTGGAGCCACAACCCCTGTCTAGTCCCTCGGCCATTCCTCTCCAGTGCTTGGCAGCTGGGTCTCTCACCCCCACCGTGGTCTCCTGCCCAGTCACATGTCACCCCCGGAAACCTCTCCCGGCCACACCGAAGCACTTGCAGTCCCCCTAAGGGGTCATGCTCACGCCTCCAGACTTCTGCACAGGCTTTTCTCTGCGTCTGGAACATCCGCCCAATCTGTCTCTATACTGTTAATACCTGCTTATCCTTCGGGATCTCAGCTGAAATGACACTTGCCCAGGAAGGCTTCTGGGATCCTTCCCATGGCCTGCTCCATGGCCCTGTTATGCACTCCCACAGCCTCAGGGCATGTGGTCACAGCACTCACCACTGCCCCATAACGTCTCCATCACTCGTCTGTCCTCACCGCTGCTCACTGCCCAGCCCAGGCAGTCGGCGTTCAATAACACTTGTTGACTCAACAAAGGAAAGAACTAGTGAGTGGGTCTCTTGGCCACTGCGGAGACCCAGGCCAAGCTACTCCCACAGCCGGGGGGCATGGAGGGTGAGGACCTGCTGTTACCTTCAGTTTTCTCCTGGCGTTGAACTTCTTCAGGCAGTCCACGGTCTCCTGTCTGTGCATGCAGGAGGCCACGGTGGACCGGTGCTGAAGGGAGTGGGGGAGAGGTCTGTGAGCGGAAGGCAAGTCCTCCCTCCCCCTCCAGAGTATCCTATGGATGTGGTTGCCATCTTGGGGGAATGATTTTTTGTTCTAGGGGATGGTATAAACATCCTGGCGGGGCTTCCCTGGTGGTGCAGAGGTTGAGAGTCCGCCTGCCGATGCAGGGGACGCGGGTTTGTGCCCTGGTCCGGGAGGATCCCACGTGCCGCGGAGCGGCTGGACCCGTGAGCCATGGCCGCTGAGCCTGCGTGTCCAGAGCCTGTGCTCCGCAACGGGAGAGGCCCCAGCAGTGAGAGGCCCGCATACCGCAAAAAAAAAAAAAAAAAAAAAAAAAAATCCTGGCAATGGACATTCAAAGCCAGTAACACCCCCAGTCATTGTGCCAACCCAAAATACCTCCCCCTTGCCACTCTCCCCCTGAGGACAACAGTGGGGTCGGTGTCTCTTGGATTAAGCTCCGTCAGCCCCATGCTGGGCCCTCAGGCCCAGAGGCAGGGGCCAGGCCTCCGTAGGGGCCTTATTCCTGAGGTCTGGAGGGGCTCCCAGGAGGGGCCTTGCTGAGGAAGGCTCACCGAGATCCAGGGGTGCTTGAGGGCCTCGGCGGCCGTGATGCGTTTGGATGGGTTGATGGTCAGCATCTTATTGATCAGATCCTTGGCTTCCGGGGTGACGGTGTCCCATTCTGGTGACGGGAACTGGAAGGGGCAGAGGGGCCAGGTTTGCCCAGCCTACCCCAGGCCACCCCTGCGATCCCCCAGCCCCTGACTGGCAGGGGAGCAGGCAGGGGTCCTAGTGTCCTTCTACTCGGGCGTCCACAACCAGGAAATGGCGCAGGGTCCCCTGAACCCAGGACAAATCAGAACAATGGCCGGGGAAAGGAGGCCTCCCTCTGCTCTTCTGAAGCTGTGCCTTATGTGCAAAGCAGCCAGACAGTGGTTAGAGCCCAGACTTCAAAATCAGAAGTTTGGGTTCAAGTCCTGGCTCTGCCTCCTGGGCTGTGTGAGCTTGGGCAAGTCATGTGACCCCGAGAGATGTTGTGAGGATTAAATATGATATAGAACACGTAGCATATAGCTCAATAGACATCAGCCATGCAGAAAAGCAGTACAGCTTGGTTGTTAGAAGCATGGACACTAGAGCCAGACTGCCTGGGTTTAAATCCCAGCTCTACCGTTTCTTAGCTAAGTGGTCTGGGCATTTATTTAACCTCTTTGTGCCTCAGTTTCCCTATCCGTAAAATGGGGGTAACAATAGTACCTGTGTCATGACTGGTGTGAGGATTAACTGTAGTAATATATAGAAAGCATTTAGAAGACTGCTATATGTGTTGGCTATTATTACTATTTGTATATACAATATATAATATGTGTGTATGTGTGTGTACATATATCTATATACGTATGTATGTATGTATGTATGTATCTATCTCTCTATACATAGAGAGAGAACCTGGCTCCTGGGGCCTGCCCCCTGACCTCTCACACCACGTTGGTGCTGCTTCTGCCCTCTGGGGCCCCATGGACTAAATCCCATCCCTTAGATGCCCAAGTCATTAGGCACTGCCAGCTCATGACCTGGCCCCAGTCAGCCCTCAGGCTCCACCTGCTGCTCACCCCATCCCCACCCCGTAGCTAGAGAGTGGCAGGAGGCCTAAATGGGCTGGGAGGGTGGGACAGGGTCATCCTCGGGTCTCTGGCCTCACTGGACCTTGGCTCTCACTGGATGGGGCCCAGGGGATGACAGGGAGGCTGGAGACAGGAGCAACACTCACATCATAGGCGCCAGCTTTGATCTGCTGGTACAGGCGGTGCTGGTCCTCATCCCAGAACGGGGGATACCCAACCAGCAGGATGTACAGGATGACCCCTGAGGAGAGAACCAGTAGACCTTCAGCCTCATGAGGAGTCGTGATGGGGGGGGCGGTGAGGGAGGAGAACGATGGGAAAGGACAGACAGGGCACCAGAGGGTCAGGCAGCCAGGAGGACTAAGGGGCCTTTGGATGGACTCACCACAGGCCCACAGATCCACAGGTTTCCCGTATGGGTCCTTCCGCAGCACTTCTGGGGAGAGGTATCCGGGTGTTCCTGCGAACCCTGCTCCCCAGACACACAGACAGGCAGACATACACAGAGAGGTTGGCAAGTAAGTAACCCGGAACAAGACCCTGCTGGAAGAGGGATGAGGTTGCCCTGGAGATGGGGAAAACGGCCCCTGCCCCCAGAGCCGGCCAAAGGCTGGAAGCCCTGGCCTGGTAAGATACCAACGCCTCTAGACCAAGGTGGACGAGGACAGAGTATACCTGTCACCACGCCCCCCCACCCCCAGCGCCGAGAGCCTCATGGCAGAGTCATTGATCCATCCCAGGGTCCTGCCTCAGAGTCACAAACTTCTAGCACAACGCTCCTGGCAACCACTACCAATCAATCGCTGGTGGCTCTAGAGGTGAAATGTCCTTGCCTGTCAGTTCCAGGCTGAGCTGAACCCTCACGCACTCCCCACCCCTTCCAGGAGCTGGTCCTGGGATGGCAGAAGGTCTGTCCCTAACATTGGCTTTGCCCTATGTCACTTAGGCAGGTCTCTTTTCCTTCTGGGCCTCAGTTTCCTCATCCATGAATAACGGATTAGGGATTCCTATCCTAAACACCTCCCAGCACTGTTGGAAGGATTCGTTGAAATAATGGACACCCAAAATGTTTTAACGAGTAATTGTGAGAATAGTTCCTATTTAATGAGTGTGTCCTAAGCAGGGCTGAGAACTTTCTATGCCTGATCTCATTTAATCCCCACACCACCCCAAGGAACATACTATTATTATCCCCGTTTTATAGATAAAGAAACAAAGGCTCAGGGAGGTGAAACGACTCACCCAAAATCATATACCTTGTAAGTAGCAGAGTCAGGATTTGAACCCAGAGCTCTGGCTCTTAACCACTGATGAACATTGCCCACTAAAAAGTAACCCCAGATAGCTGAAAGGACTCAATTATGCCAAAATCTCAGAGCACACTGGATCATCTGAGCTTAAATCCTGGCTCTACCCCTTTTTGTCTCCCTTTAAGACAACTTTTCTTAGTTTCTTAGCCTCTGTTCCTCATCTGTAAAATCAGGATAATAATCTAGCACCCAGGCTGTTAGGGGAACTCATGGAAGCCCCTAGCCAACAGTGCCGGATGTGCGTGTGAAGAAGTCACATACTGTTTTAATGACAACCATGTCCCTGCATCAGGCCCCCAGGGAGCTAGGGTGGGTGACCCCCACTGACTCAGAAGCTGCAGGGAGGGGGGCTCTGCTCCCTGAGCCCCAGATGGGGCAATAGCCACCTCCTCTGCTCGGGCAGAGGCTTCCTAGCGGCTGACGTGTCAACTCAAGGCTGGCCCCCAATACCCCTGACACCCCCTGCCCCTACTCACCAAACCATGCCTGCTGTTCCCCCTCCACCTCTATGGCCAGGCCAAAGTCCGCCAGCTTCACTGCGGCGCCCTTGAGCTTGGAGGCGAGCAACAGGTTCTCCGGCTTCCCAGGACCAGAGAAAAGAGGGAAAGGGGGAGAGGAAAAAGCCAGAGGACAGTGAACAGATTCAGAACCTCACCTCTGGAGCTCTGGGCTTACAGGAGGAGCAGCTGAGCGACCCAGAGGCACACCGCCCACCCCCCACCCCCCACCCCCAGCCCCAAACACAGAACCCTGAGCTTCCCAGAGAGGGGACTACCCCACTGTAGCCCTCCGCCTTCTGCCATAGGAAGACCCTTCTTCAACCTGCCAACCCCTCCTTCCCCTTCCCTGAGAGTTTGGTTCTGGGGCTGAGGTGGGGGTGGGGCAGCGGGGAAACAGCCATCACCACAATAAGGAAAAAGAAGCAACATTTATTGTGCTTCCACTATGTGCCAGCCCCTGGGCTCAGGGTTTTGCATACATCATTCCATTTATTATCTCATCAACCCTTTGGGGTAAGCATTATTATCTCCATTATCCACAGTGGCCTTCTTACATCCCCTGAAACAGTCACGCTTGTTCCCACCTCAGGGCCTTTGCACTTCCTGCTCCCCCTGCCTGATTTGCTCTCCCTCCGTGCGTCACAGGTTTGGCTCCTTCTCATCATCCAGCTCTCACCTTCGTGTCACCCCCTCCAAGAAGCCCTCCGTGACTACTCTATCTAAGACAGGTCTCTTCTGTCTTAGCTCCTTGTTGTTACCTTCATAGATCTCATCACAATTTCTAATGTGTTTTCCCATCTGTCTATGTGCTTGTTCATTATCTGTCACCTCTGTACAATATGAGTTTCTTATGTGTTCTGTCCACCAATGTATCACCAGCACCTAAAACAGTGGGCGGCACATAGCAGGCACTTAAGTATTTATCACATGTATAAAGATGAGGAAACTGAGGTTCAGAGAGGTTAAGTGACTTGACTGAGATCACACAGCTAGTAACCGATAGAACCAGATTGAGGCATAGTCTGGCTCCAGAGCCGTGCTCTGAACCACTCTAGGCTGAGAGATGTGGGGCCTCCTATGTGCCACCTGGTCTGTGGGGCATGAAGGCTGTCATATTCTGCTGGGTCTGGAAGACAGGAAATCCCCCTCCTCAGGGCAGAGAGGTATTAAAAGTGGGAACTTTTCGGTTAGAAAGCCCTAGCCTCTGTTCCCAGTGCTGCCACTTCTATGCTGTGGAACTTAGGCAAATTCTTTCACGTCTCTGAGCTTTAGTCTCCTCTCCAAAAAGTGGGGATAATGCTTACCTCGTGGGGTGGCATATGGATTAACTACGATAGTCCCTGTAAAGCACTTCGCAGTGGACTACAAATGCTTGATAAGTATCAGTACTCATATTTTTTGTTTGGGGAGGAAGAGCGGGGGCTCCGAGTCCCTGGAGACAGCTAGTTTCTTCTGACCCCCTTCCCTACTGGGACTTCCGAGGAGTCCCACACCTGACCTTTCACTGCCCCAAACTAGGCAGGATGCAAGCAAGTATAGCTCCTTCTGCCCCTCGTTAAGGCCTCTTTGGTCCTCTGGGGACAGTGTTCCCAACACGTCCTGGGTCTCAGTAGCTGTCCTGCCCTGATTTGATGAATGCGCCACTAATTAATCTATCCGGAATGGCCTAAATTTGTGCTGCCTCTCCCTGTTCCTCCTCTCGTGCAGGGGCTATGGTTATAATGGGAACAGGCCCTAGGGGAAAGCTGCCCTGCAGTCTGACCAGAGACTCTCTTTGCGTGCACACTTGCCTGCGGGTCTAGACTGAGACACTGGGAGCTCACCTGGGCTCAGGTGCAGAGCCACAGATGGCTCGTGACAGAGGTGAGCAGGGCTTCTGGTCAGAGCACTGCACCCCAAAGAGGGACCTGGACTGACTGCAGGATGCCCAGAGAGGGTACCCGGGATGAGGAAGGCCTGGAAATCCCATCCTAGGGGGGAATGGAGGAGAACAGCCCGCAGAAGCCTTAGGAGCTACTACAAAGGCACTCACGTGCCTCCAGGGTGCTCTGAGCTGGAGGCCTGACCTCTGTGTGGCCCCAAAGGGTAGACCTGGGGTTCATAGGCGAAGCCCCACAGTGGGAAAGATTGAAGGAGCATTTCCTAGTAGTTCAAGGGGCTACCCCATAAGAAGTGAGTTCATAGTCACTGAAAGTCAAAAAGCAGAGGTTTGATGGACACCTGGCAGAGTCACCTAGAAGGGTTAGGCAACCTGCAGAAGCAGGAGGTGCAGTGAGTGGCCTTTTGGTCCCAGCCCACCGGGAGCATGGGATCTGGGGTCAGAAGCCCAGGGCTCCAGCCCTAGCTCAGGCACAACTGAACTGCCTGTTCTCGGGCAAATCCCCTGGATTCTTTAGGCCTTAGTTTCCCGCTCTGCAAAATGGGGGTGGTGTTATGCAGCTACCACACACTGATGCCCTGAAGCCCAGCAGAGGAGCACCGTGAAGCACGTGCTGACCGGGCAAGGCCGTGCAGCTGGTGCCAAGCTTAGACTCCACATCTGCTCAGTGCAGTCCATCTCCTTCAAGCGGGAAGAGGGAGGACGCGGAGGGCCCCAAAGCCTGTCTTCCTACCTCACCACTCCCCTCAGAGGCCCAGAAGCAAGACTGATAACGCGTCTGTGTACCGGGCACTGTGCTGTCTCCTTTGACGTCCTCAGCAACCCTGTAACGAGGTTGCTAGGGCAACCCCCACCATAAGGAAGCTGAGGCAGTGCAGCTAGAAAGTGGCCTACCTGGGATTTGGACTCCACCAGAGCCAGCCTTGGTGGCCTAGCTGCCTCTCACCTGGCCTGGCACAAAGCACCTGAGGCTGGGAATCGGGAAACCTGGGTCGCCAGCCCAGATGCTCCACCTCCCTGAGCCCGGTTTCCTCATCTGAAGAGTGGGGGAGATATTCCCCACCCAGCCCAATTCAGGGAAGCTAACGGGGTTCTGATAGTACCCCTGGCTCTGCAGGTGGAGGGAAGGGCAGGGAATGGAGGAGCAGGCTCCCGGTGAGCCGCACCCTCAGGTGGGTCACTCACCTTCAAGTCCCGGTGTACCACCCCCATCTGGTGGCAGTGCAGCACGGCCTCCAGGATCTGCTGGATACAGTGACTGAAGAGAGAGAGGAAGGGGGCAGGGGGTGAGGGCGGGCCTCCCCTGGGGAACCAGCAGGAGGGAGTGCCCTGCCCCCAGGCACCATTGCCAGGCTGCACCTGGCACTCACCTGGCATCGGCCTCACTGTAGTACTCCCGGGCCACGATGTCTTCAAACAGCTCCCCGCCGGTGACGCTGCAGGGACGGGCCCAGAGTCACCACCCATAGAGGCCCCAGGGGCCACGTCTCATGGAAAAGTCTCCAGGAAGCCAAGAGTGGGGCCCAGGGACCTCAGAACCTCAGGCCCAAAGGGAGGGGCCCTAGAAGCCACAGGGGTGCTCCCCACTACAACCCCCTTCCTGACTTCCAGCCCACCCTTCCACTGACCTCTCTCCCATCCACCCTTGGGGAGAGCCAGGCTGAGGTTAGAACTGGGGGTGAGACACTCAGAACACGTCATTATGATTCATTAGGCTCCTGGAAACCCAATGACTGGAGCTTTTTTGTTTTTTAATAGACTAGTTTTTGGGAGAGGGGGTAGCTAAATTTTTGGTGAACGTGGTGAAATTTTTTGTGAACGAATTTTTTGGTTCACATCAAAATTGAGCAGTAGGTACAGAGATTTCCTATAGCCCCCCTGCACATCCCCCCACCCTGACATGCACAGACTCCCCCATTGTCTCAAGTATTGTCCTTTACCCATGAGACCAGGAGCCACTGAGACCTCTCAGCTCATGTTTGCTTTTCATTCAATTGACTGGCTTTACAAACTTTAAATTTATTCCAAAAGGAAACTTTATATCACCACTAGAAACGGAAGACCAGCATCACTGGCCACAAATAGAAACGAAACTAAATATATGATGATGGAAGTTAAAAGTGTTTGTTGGTGTGTCAGGAAAACCAGCCTGCACTGCTCAGGTGGCAGGCCGACCGTGTTTCGGGAAACTCTGTATCAGAAGAGGTAATTCAGCCCAACCTAGGAGGCATGTGGACTCTTGAGGCCAAGAGACCCAGTGAGGTCATCCCTGCCAAGGCTGTCCCCGTCCCCACTCTACATCCCAGGATGGGGCCAGACTCACAGGTCAAAGATCAGGTAATGGTGTCCCTCCTCGGAGATGCTGTCGTGGAGCCGGACTGTAGGAGGGGCCAAGGCAGCTGGTTACACAGGACACAGGGCTCCCCACTCCCAGCTTCCCTCTCACCCCTCAAATAGCCAACATTCCAGTTTCTCTGAAAGTCACTGAGCACAAACCAGTTGCCAGGTGCCTTGACAAATACATATGAACAAAGGATCACTGACATCAGGCATCCCCAAAAGATGCCTGGGCTTAAAGACTAAAGACCAATGCTTTGGTCAAAGTTTGGTCCCCTTCCCACTCCAACCTTCAGTTTCCCTGCTGGGAAGGCCAGTGTCATGGAAAGACCTGTAGCTCAAATCTCTGTCACTATGCTAGCTGTGTGAGTTTGGCCAAATTGCTATCCCTTTCTGAGCCTCTCTTTCATTGCCTGGACAATGAGAATGAAACTCCTGGACTCGCAGCCTTCTTGTGAGAATTCCATGAGGCACACAATCGATGTTTACTCAGTGCTGGCCCTGTGCTAATGGCCCTGCTCTGCTTCCGGGTCTGAGGTGACAGCAGAGCTGGTGGAGGGGGGAATGACATTGGTCCCTCAGTTCTGGCTGCTGAGAAACTGTCATCTCTTCATACCTCATTTACCAAGAGCAAAGGCAGAGCTCCCAGGAGCCCAGAGCTTCCAAATTACCCCCTGAGCTTCTGGGAAAAAAAAGGGGGCCCAAGGCCTGGGGCTGACTCTGTGGTGGGGTCCCACACCCTGCCAGCCAAGGACAAGTTCTCCCAGGACAAGTTCATGTCCTTCCCTGCACCACAACTTAAAAATGGCCGTGGAGGGGGGTGTGGGCTCAAAGAATTACGGTACATTGCACAATGGAAAATTACACAGCTGTTAAAATAATGTGGCAGTTATGTATCCACTGGTTTGGAATCATCTCTAAATTATGCTGTTTGGTGAAAAAGCAAAGAGCAAAGCAGTATGCATAGTCCGTTTCTGAAAGGATGTATTTCAGCTTGTGTACGGCATAAGTCTCTCTGGAAGGATACAGAGATGTGGGCACTGAGGGTGCCTTGAGGAGGGGAATTGGGACAGCTGGGGTTGTGGGTCGTTGTGACTTTTCTCTGTAAGCCCTAGTGCCATCTGAATTCCTGCCATGTACATGTATTTCTGACTCAATACTGAGCCCTCTAAAGAGCTTATGGCCCTCATATTGGCACATAAAGTTTGGAGAAGCAGGCATTAAATACCCCAGAGTGTGTCTACAGAGAGGAGGATCAGAGATGGAGGATGAAGGGGATACAAATTTAAATAAAATGTCTTTTAAAAATCTTAAATGATATATATTTATAAATAATGACTGAAAGATGTTTTTAGTATATGTGCTGCCGAAGCGAGCACCTGAAAGATGTTTTTAAACTATCTTAAAGCAAAACTAAAAAGTAGGTAGCCTGAGAGTACATATAATATAATCCTGCTTTAATCATTTATCAACATTTTATTATAAAAAATTTCAAACAGGGCTACCCTGGTGGCCCAGTGGTTGAGAGTCCACCTGCCGATGCAGGGGACGCGGGTTCGTGCCCCGGTCTGGGAGGATCCCACATGCCGCGGAGCGGCTGGGCCCGTGAGCCATGGCCGCTGAGCCTGCGCGTCCGGAGCCTGTGCTCCGCAATGGGAGAGGCCACAACAGTGAGAGGCCCGCGTACAGGGAAAAAAAAAAAAAAATTTCAAACAGAGTCAAGTGAATACCCAAGTACCCACCCCCTGGGTTCTATCATTAATGTCTTATTATACTTACTTTATTATATTTCTATCTATCCCTTCATCCTTTAACCTATTTCAATTTGTTAATGCATTTCAAAGCAAAGATAGGCTTGACTTTTGAAATGTATGTGTTTTGAACTGAGCATCCTGTATTTTCTGAGTGCAGAATCTGACAACTGTACATTGGTGCCCTGCCCAGACGCCCTTTAGTAAGATGGTGCAGCCATCCTGCAGCTGCAGTGGGTTGGCTTACCACTCACAGTTGCCCTCCTTCTCTGGAGAATAGTGCACTGCTGACGGAGCCACCTTGCCCACATGGTTACCTATAGCCTTCAGCCAATGATGGACTAATGTGGGGAGGCAGAGTCTGTGCAAAGGGCCAGTCTCCTTTCCTCAAGGAGGGACAACTCCAGATGTTTATGTTCCAGAGGCCTCCCCACTGCACCCTCCACCTGGGACCAGGTCAGAGTTAGACTTGACCTGAGGCCACGTTTCTGCTCAGTTCTCTCCCCTCCCTCCATCCTGCTTCACCCCATCCCTTACAGGCTTCCCCTGGGAGCACACCCTCAGTAAACCACATGCACCTGAATCCCTGCCTCAGGCTCTGCTTCTAAGAAACCTGACCTGAGGTAATACGTTTAGGTGTACTTGAGAAGGTACAGATATCAGATATTACATGGAAGCCTATATCATCAATGTTAGCTCTAGATGCTGAGGTTATAGGAGATACCTCTAAAATTATTAGTCTTCTCATTCATCTACCATAAACTTGCATTAACAGTGTATCAGGGCAAAGTTTTGAAAAACACCCTTTCCTCCAAGAGGATTCTTGGGCAGCAGACTCCTTCCCGTCTACTCTGCTCAGGTGTTTTAACTCCTCTTTCCTGAGTGTGAGAAGCTCTGAGAAGCCAAGCTACATCCAGAACCGTCTCAAAAAGAGCTTTTAGAACTGGGTCAACAGCCATTTCGGAGGAGCTCCAAGAAGACTGGGGTTCCAGATCTACCCTCTGGCCAGGAGCCTCAGCCCCTTTTAGAGAAGGTCCTCAGGGCTCAGGGAAATGGACAGAATGTGGGGGCGAGGGGCGTATCCAGAGCTGCCTGTAGCTCAGATGGTGCCTTTGTGCTGATTGTAAAAGGCTGGCCCTCTGCTCAGCCAGGTGAGGGGGATATGGGCTGGATTCCAGCCTCCACCTGCGGGATGATACTGGAGTTGGCTTCAATCCCCGAGAGGTGGCTGTATCATGGCTCAGAGCTCAGGAGACAGGACTCCTCATTTCAGTGCTGTTTTCACACACAAAACCTCGCCTCCCGTGGATGGAAGCTGTCCTCAGGGAAAACTCAACCCAGAGCCCAAGAGAGGCAAGGATTCAAGGGCCATGGCCTATGTAACAGTCCCATCTCCTGGTGGGGAGGCTGGCATGTCTGTGCTCATTGATTTATGCTGTCACTGCTGGTCAAAGAGCAAACAAATCTGTAACCTAGTTTTCATTTGTGTAGCTGGATTCATGAACTTCTGACACTCCTGTCCTATTTCCAACAGTTACCATTGTTTTCTTTGAAACTGAAGGGTCTATTTGACCCCCTGGCCACCGCCCCACCCCCCAGCAGCACACTCCTGATAGTCACAGAAGGACTGAGAACATGGGCTCTGCAGTCAGACTTTCTGGGTTTGCCTTCCGGCTCCACCTCTTAGAAGTTGTGTAACTTTGGGCAAATTACATAACCTCTCTGAGCCTCCTCTTCTAGCAGCAGTGCTAATACCACTGCACTGGACTGGTGTGGGGAGTTAATGCAGTGATGCTCGCAGAGCACTCAACACAGTGCCTGGCACTAGGAAGAACTTAATAAATGAAGACATCATCTTCATCACTGACTAACCTCACTTCCCTTGGCCACCCCAAATCACCTGCTAAACTCTCATGCTGTCTCCTGCTCCCTGGGGCGGCCTTTGGGGTTCAGGGGCGGGTCTGCCTCAACGGCAGGTGCTAATGGTACAGAGAATAGAGTATTATCCTCCCCGAAGCAGGATCTAGGAGGTAAATGCTTTGTGCGTAGCACAGCTGGACCCACCTGTGCTGAGCCAGGGACCTCCCTGACCTAGTCCCCTGTGTGTGGCTGGGCAGTGACCTTGGCTGGACTCACCAAGCAGCCTGAATAGGACTCAGCCTAGTTTCTCTGGGCACGGACCCACTTCTCGGGTTCTGCATCCACATCTGGACCTCTTTGCACTTCTTTGGGCAGATTCCAATCTACTTTGAACTGAGATGCTTGGAGGCTCAGGAAGCGGTACCCTCCAAGGACACTTCCAGCCCTAACAATAGCTTCAAGTTCCTCTGAGTGTCTTCCTGTTCTGGATCTCAGCTCTGCTCTCCACGTCCCTGTCCATCAGCCACCCCCACCCCCTCCCCACCATTTCTTTTTTTTTTTTTCCCTTTGGCTGCACCACACGGCTTGCAGGATCTTAGTTCCCTGACCAGGGATTGAACCCAGAACCCCTGCAGTGGAAGCAAGGAGTCCTAACCACTGGACCGCCAGGGCAATCGCCCCCATCCTCATTTCTTCCGCACATCCTCAGAGACTAGCAGAGGCCTTGGCACATGGTGGGGCCTCGGATGCCCTTGACATCAGGTGAACAAATGGAGTAAATGACTCAGTGACGATGATGAAGATGATAGCTGCCATTTCTGAGATTTTACCACCTGCCAGGCTTGTGCTAAGTGCTTTACTTACAATATCTCACTTAACCCTCACAACAGTTCTAGAAAGTGAGTAGCATGGTTATCCTCATTTCACAGAGAAGGGTACTGAGTCTGAGAGCTTCATAGCCTGCCCAAATTCAAACACCGTATAAAAGGTAGAGCTGGGGGACTTCCCTGGTGGTGCAGTGGTTAAGAATCCGCCTGCCAATGCAGGGGACACGGGTTCGAGCCCTGGTCTGGGAAGATCCCACATGCCGTGGAGCAACTAAGTCCGTGAGCCACAACTACTGAGCCCACGTGCTGCAACTACTGAAGCCCGTGCGCCTAGAGCCCGTGCACTGCAACAAGAGAAGTCACTGCAATAAGAAGCCCGTGCACCACAACAAAGAGTAGCCCCCGCTCACCACAACTAGAGAAAGCCCGCACACAGCAACGAAGGCCCAACGCAGCCAAAAATAAATAAATAAAATAAATAAATTTTTAAAAAGGCAGAGCTGGGATTTGAATCCAGGTGTGTCTGACTACAAACTCCATTGTCTTAACCACTGTGTTATATATAATGCCCCAAACTGATGACTCAAAATCTTCATGGCTCAAAGGAATAAGAATCATACGAAGATTTAGGCAAGAGGCAAGACTTCAGGTAAGGTTGCTCTGTGGGAGGGTATAGACTGAGAAAAAGTGGAGCAGCTTAATGATAATAAAGCACTTACGGGGGGTTGTTATTGTACCATGCTTTATGTGATCATCATAATCCTACAAGCTATGTATCATTTCCATTTTCCAGATGAGAAAATTGAGCTTCAGAGCAGTTAAACAACATGTCATGGATCACACAGCAATTAAGCAGCAAACCCAGGATCTGAGCTGCAGTCTGTCAGCCCCAGAGCCCATAACTTACTCCTCCCCTTTAGAGCTGGGAATGAGCGGGCGAAGGAGGAGGCAGCGTTGACCTGAGACAGCTGCAATTGTGTAGTGGCGCACGCGTGCGCGCGCGCGCACACACACACACACACACACACACACACACACACACACTCCCCACCTCCTTCCTCCAGGACTGATGGCCTTTCTAAGCACCATGGGATTATATAGTCAGGGACCACTCATGACCCCCTCCATTGTACAGTTGGGGAGCTGGAGGCCCAGAGAGGGTAGGAGCTGCCCACGGTCATAAACAGGTCAGGTGCCAGGATCCAACCAGGGTTGCTCCCCGCCAGCCACCTTGCCACCCCTTCTCCGATTCTAGCCCTGGAACCTCTAGCTGCCGTGTGTACAGTTCTGCTCCTTTTCCCAGGCACTGGGAAAGGGGAGGTGCCTTCTGGGTATAAATAGCAGATGGAGATGCTTCTCTTCATCAGGGAAGTTAACCCTTGGGGCCCTGGACATAGAGAGATGCTTGCCTCCTGAGGGAGAAGGCTTGGTAGCTGTCAGAGCTGGAATGTTCCTTACAGAGCACCTAGACCTTGTTCCTCAAGTGTGGTTGGTGAGCCAGCAGCCGTGGCATCACCCTGCAGTGTGTTAGGAATGCAATACCTCAGGCCCCATCCAGACCCACTCAACCAGAATCTACCTTTTAACAAGATGCCCAGCTGGTCCAGACAGTCCCCTCCTTGTGAAGATGGGAGAAGTGGCTCAGAGAGGGTAGTGCTCCTACCCAAAGTCACACAGCCGTTCCCTGACAGAACTATATCTAGACTCTGCACTCCCTCCCCTCCATGACTCAGAACCCTGCCAGCCTGGGACGCAGCCCCCCAGTTGTGCAGGGGTGGGGGAGGGGAGATCAGGTAGCGATGTGCTCTTTCAGCGCCGTCCTGCCCTCCCTGGGCTCAGCCGCTCCATGCAGCCTGTGTTCAGTCCACCCTGGGCAGGGGCCGCGTTGGGGCTGGCCTCGGAGAGGCCGGCGCTGCAGGTCTATGCAGGTGGGCAGGGCCACGGAGCCAGGCTGACTCAGCGTGGGGGTAGGTTTGGGGAGTGGGCTGCACCGGTCAAGGCCAAGCTTGGCCTATTTTCGTCTCTCTCAGAGCTTGGGGAGTTTTCCTGAAACAGCTTTTCTGAAGGAGGCTGCCGGCAGCGTGGGCTGGGAGGAAGGGCCCCTTCTTCACCTTCCCTCCCCAACCAAGCTGCTCTCCGAGGAGTACGGAAACCAAGACACACCCCTTCCCACCTCTATCGCCTCAGTCCCCGAGAAGAGAGCAGCTACCCGCTCCCCTCAACAAACACCTACCAGGGCAGGCAGGGGAGCTGGGCCAGGCCCCACCTGTACCCCTCACCCATCCCCCACGCTCACCAATGTTGGGGTGCTTCAGCAGGCGGCAGATGCGGGCTTCACGCTCCAGCTTCTGGTGGTCTGAAACACAGATGCCCAGGTGAGTCCAGGTGAGGGAGGAGCCTCCACCCATCCCATCTCTCCCTCCTCACAGCCTCCACCTCCCAGGACAGCACCTGGGCCCCCGGGCAAGCTCGCCTTTTGGGCAGAGCCTCTGGGTCCTCCAGGAAGGCAGTGGGTTGCAGCGAAAGAGAGAGAGGCTGGGTTTGCAGTGACGCAGAAGTCCCTTCCCCTCCCTTGGCTTTCAGGGCTCTCAAACGAGGGGCATCTCTTTCCTGTATCAGAGCCAAGCTCCAGGCAGCCTGGAACATCCCCACTCCCACAACAGGCTCCAGCTGCCCCTCCTCCAGCCCTGCCCCTCACACTACACCCCAGACGGACTGAACTGCTGAACTTCACCTCTCCAGGCACGCGCTGCTCAGCCCTCCCACTCTGGAGCCTTCGCACACGCGGTTCTCTCAGCTTGGAAAGCTCCCTCTCAGCCTCCCACCTGTTCCTCACCGGCTGTCATTCACCCCTACCCATCCTTCGATGTCGCCCTTTCCTGGCAGCCTGCCCTGACTACCACCTGGTATGGGCTCCTCCTCTGTGCTCTCGGGGCCCCTGGACAGCACGTCCCATTCTGTCTCAGGGAGATCGCTGTCCTTGAGGACGAGGACTTGGTCTCTGTTGTGCCTGTGGCATCTACCCAAATGCCTGGCCCATAGTAGGTGCTCAAGAAACAACTGAATGAAAGAACAAACGACTGAATGAACGAAACTTTCTAAGGGAGTGGGAATTCTCTGCAGGAGAAGGGCCGTATTAATTCACAGAAGCCACCTCCCGTGAGAGGAGCTGGGACCGGGGACACAGAGAGCCCCAAAGAATCTGCAGGTAGAACTTGGCCATGGCAGCCTCAGGGCTTACTCAGAGATCTCCCATCTGCTTCTCAGGACTTTTGTCCGAGTCCCCTGGATTTCCCTGCCCACCTGGGAGAGAGGCCTTGCTTGGGGTCTGCACCTGTGGTCTCTGATACTGAGGCTGCTGAGAGCAACCCCACCCGTGACCCCACTCAGTCCTCCCAACAGCCCGGGGCTATGGGCATCCCTGTCCCCATTTTAAGCATTTTGCAATTTCCTTTTTGGTGCTTTTCTCCAATTCGGTATTTAATGCCTTAATTTTAAAAAACAAAACAGTATATAAAAGGAGCCAGTCGCAAATGCGGACTATGTAAGCCCTCATGACAATCCTCTGAGGATGGTGCTACCATTGTGCTGGCTTTACAGAGGAGGGAACAGAGGTTCAGGGAGATTAAGTATGCGGCCCAAAGTCACACCGTGGTGAGCAGTGGCCGCACGCTTTGTACTCAGGCAGTCAGGCTCCAGGCGTAAGCTTTAAAACCTTAAGTCAGGGAGTTCCCTGGTGGCCTGGTGGTTAGGATTCCGGGCCTTCACTGCCGTGGCCCAGGTTCAGTCCCTGGTCAGAAAACTGAGATCCCTCAAGCCGTGTGTCACGGCAAAAAACAAAACAAAACAACAACAAAAAACAACCCGGTGCTGTCCCATTTTCCACACCCTGACTCATCACCACCTCCTCCACCTGCCCCCTATTCCCGAATGGGAAAATTGAGGCCCACAGGAGGGAACTCACACAGACACTCAGAAGCGGAGCCAGGACTAGAACCCCTGTCTCTGAATGGCCTCTCCAAAGCAGGTGGGCACCAGGGAGGATGATGAGGATGGAGAAAGTCCCAGCCCTGTCTCCAGGCAGCCAGCTCCCCTCTCCCCTTCCCCCTCCATTAGAGGAGTCACCAGCCATCCTCCAAGGGCTGCAGAAACCAAGATCAATACTGAAATGTGGCTTTTCCATCAGCAAAGCAATTAAGACCAATCCTCCTTCCATAGAGTGGAAGCTCCACTCCCCAGCTAAAGGCGGCTACAGGCTAGGGGAGGGGAGGCTGGTCCAGGCTTAGGGGTATCCCTCGGTTCCTCTTCCCTCTCTGCATCCTTCCATATCCTCCAGGGTGGGGGGAGGAAAGCTGATTCCCAGGCAAAGGAGGGGGATCCCCATCCAGGGCTGGTCAAGGTCCATCCCTGAGCTGAGGAAGGCTGGACCCTCCCCAGCCCCAAACCCTGCCCCCCACTCACCCATCCCCAGCAGAACCAGAAACCAGGCAGCTCAAAGTGGGGCCTATCAGTGGGGGCTGGGGGCCTCCTGACCCAGGCTACACATTCAAGGGATAAAGGATCTAAATCCAGAATTCTGATGTTTTTCTCCACGCGAGGTCACCCGGGAGCAGCTACACTGACAGGACTGAAAGAAGAAAACGTTCGTCACACAGCTTCAAATGTGTGCCTGGGGACTTCCCTGGTGGCTCAGTGGTTAAGAACCCGCCTGCCAAAGCAGGGGACACGGGTTCGAGCCATGGCCTGGGAAGATCCCACATGCTGTGGAGCAGCTAAGTCCGTGCACCACAACGACTGAGCCTGTGCTCTGGAGCCCGCGAGCCACAACTACTGAAGCCCACGAGCCTAGAGCCCGTGCTCTTCTAGTGGCTCTTCTCTAGCAAGAGAAGCCACTGCAATGAGAAGCCCACGCACCGCATGGAAGAGGAGCCCCCACTCGCCGCAACTAGAGGAAGCCCATGCACAGCAACGAAGACCCAATGCAGCCCTAAATAAATAAATAAATAAATTTATTTTTTTAAAAAAGAAAATGTGCCTGGTTACCAGACCTCACTGCTGGAAAAGCTAGGAACTAACTCTTTTTATAAATCTTGTAATCGTCTGTGCATGGTACAATTACACTGCATCGCAAATCTCAGCGCTAAAATCATTAATTTGTTGAATGTAAACATGTACTTTATACAATAACTTTTGTAACTCTGAAATGTTTTCATTTTCTAATATGTAGGGAACCTCAAGAAATGTAGGGACTGAGTTCCTCTTGACCTCTGAGGCCTTGCTCCATTAGGCAGATGGGGAAACCGAGGCCAGTGCTAAAGGAGCAGTCTCTTTATCAAAATCAAGGTGGTCATCAAGGTGATCAAGCCTTATTCCAACTCAGAGCTCTGAGAAACTACTCCTGAACACTCCCCCCAACCCCCAGCCAATAGTCCTGGGCAGCCACAGACCTCTTATTAAAATATAAATTAGATACTGACTTCAAACTTGCCAACAGCTTCCTAATGTACTTATAATACAATCCAAACTCCTCACCACATCCACGAAGACTGCTGGGTGCTGGGTCCGACCTCACCTTGGCCTTGACGCTCCAGCCACACTGGCCTCCTTTGCGGCCTCAGGCACTGCAAGCCCCTTCCCACCTCAGGGCCTTTGCACCTGATGCGCCCTCTGCCTGGAACACTCTCCTCCTGGGTCTTCTCATGGCTGCCTCCTTTTCAGGCAGGTCCCAGCACAATGTCACCTCCTCAGAGAGCTTCCCCGGCTGCCTTTTCTGAATGTCCCTCTAGCCCCAACACTTCCCCATTACCCTGTCTTATTTTCTTTGTAACACTCATTGCTACCTGAAATTACCCAGCCTACTTGTGTGTTTAATGTTCTTTTCAGTCTCCCTCCTGTAGAAAACAGGTGCAATGAGAGCAAGACCTTGTCTGCTGGTCTCTGCCTTGTTCCCAGGGCCTAGAGCCACACAGCAGCTTGTCCAAGTTCCCATAGCCAAGAAGTGGCAGAGCTGGGATTTCGACCCATGTTCATAATTACTGTACTATATTGCCTCCCATTCTCACAATTGATAAATTAATCCATCCAGCTCAGTAGAGGCCCATGACGGTGAGGGGTCTGAGAGAAGCTAGTCTGCAGCCTCCTGCCTGGGTACCAGGAAGACTTGCTCCCAATGTCCATTATGATAAATGCTTTGTGAATCTTCTCCCTCTGTCCCTTGAGGCAGGCCTGGGGGCAAGATATTGGGGTTAAGGGGGCCAGCCCTGCCCAGAGCTCGGCAGGCAGCAGGTGGGTGGAAACTCTGGGGAGAGGTTCCTGGGGCCAGACAGTACCAGCAGGGCAGAGCGCGGCAAAGCAGAGCCCCGGGAAGTGCAGTCAGGCAGCCTGAGGGCTCTGCCTGCAGAGGGGGTGGGCTCTAGCAGGCAGGTGGGCATCGGGATTCTGGCTAGAGGCACAGGAACCAGGGCAGAAAATAGACCTCTGAGTCTCGGAACAGAAAATGTCCCCTACCCCCACAGGACTTCAACGAGCCTCCAGATCCTAGGAGGTTGGAGAAATAATCCCGAGGGCCAGGAGTGCCAGGCAGAGGTGGGGAAGGAGATGAGAGAGACCGGAAAGACGTGTCTTACTGCCTCTTCGAAGGCTCCCTTGCATGGACCTGAAGCTCAGGGGCAGCCTGAATGATCTCACCCCGTGCTTCCCACCCAGTGTCCTGGGACTGATGGCCGGGGAGCCGAGGAAGTGACCCCTCAGTGCCCAGGTGGACAGTGGGGCTAACGGAGGTCGCTGTATGAGGGCCAGTCACCTCCGGCGGCACCAGCCACGTCCGCTTGCCCAGCATGCCCTAAAATGTTGATGAATTCTGTGTGTGCCTGCCTGGTGAGGCTATAGCTAGGAAGATTCCAGAGCCCCTGGCAGGGAGCTGGCGCTGAGCGTGTACTGGCTGTTGTCACTGCTGACAGGACTTTTTAAATGCAAGCGCTTGGGCCTCACCTCCTGAATCCCACACCCTCAGGGGTGGAACTGGGGCAGCTGTATTTTTCAAAAGGCCCCCAGGGGGATTTGGCAGGGACTGGGACAGGAAAATATTTTTACCTTCATTTCATGTCTTTATGGCTTCCTCGAATTGTTTATACTATGAGCATTTTATATAAAAGAGTAGTTTAAAAATAGATACAAAAATTCTCTCCAGGGTTTGGGAAACGCTTGATAGAAGAGGCTGACCCCCTGGAGAAGGGGAAGACACAGCTCCCTGGGGAGTGAACCGACACCCCACGGGGGCATGCCCCCCCTCTGGGAACTGCCAAAGTCACGGGGGTGGGGGGGGTGGGGGGAGTGCCAGCAGGAGAAGCTTGGAATGTGTTGCCAAATATTCAGCATCAAACCACTCCCCACCCCAGGCACTGTGAGTGGCAAACAAAGAAACCTGCTAAAAGAAGCTCTGCCCCTCATCTCCTGCTGGGGAGAAAAGCGTTGGCAGTTGGCAGACTTCTTTGGGAAGGTTCTCTCAGAAGCTCCCCACTCCCACACTTCACATTCACCTAGGCCTGAGCGCCTTCCTCCCAGGAGCTCAAAGGCCCCTCAAATCCAGAGAGGGGGCAGTTACTGCACAGCCCAGAGTCTACACTGTCCCTGGAACGCTTAGTCACCTTCCAGAAAATAGGCAATGCTCCCTCCATTCCCCCCATATGCATCTGTCTCCTTCTGTCGTGTGCTTGTGTGCTTGTGGCTCTGAGAATGTGGTGAACTGGCCCAAGATTCCCCAGAATCCAGGGAGGACCTTGGTTTCTTTCTTTTTTTTTTTTTTTGAGATGTTTTTGATGTGGACCATTTTTAAAGTCTGTATTGAATTTGTTACAATATTGCTTCTGTTTTATATTTTGGTTTTTTGGCCACAAGGCATGTGGGATCTTAGCTCCCCTACCAGGGATTGAACCTGCACCCCTGCATTGGAAGGCAGGAGTGCCTTAACCAATGGACCACCAGGGAAGTCCCAAGACCTTGGTTTCTGACCCTCCCTCATTTTGGGGGCAACCCAACCAATCACCCCAAGCCGTGGCTCTAGTCCCGCCCCCTCTGTATCTCAGGGATTGGGACATCTCCCTTGATCAATAGTGATGTAAAGCACAGAGAGGGCACCAGACAGCCACTAGTCACACAGCAACGGCAAGGCAAGTCCCAGCAACTGGGTGAGGCAGCGCTCCTACTGGCCTTCCTGCCAGCCCTGGCTCCCTGCCCCCAGCTCTGGCCCTTGACCTTCCACAGGTCTCGCCCTTCCACACCAGCGTTCATGTGGACTGTGTGGCACGGCGGGCCCTGGTCTTCAGAGCACCACCCCCACCCCCAGCCCAGCCTCTCGTCCCTGAAGGACACTGGTCTGCCTATGGGGGGGGGGTTCAGTAACTAGGAGAAAGCACTGGGCTCCCAGCAACACTGAGCCAGAGAGATGAAAGGCAGCAGCACACAGTCCAACACGGAACATGCTGGGAGGCCTGCGGGAGACAATGTGCATCCTGTGCCAGCCTCTGTGAAATCACACCTGCTGGGCCCTGGCCCAGACACAGCTGCCACTATGCCAGGCAAACACCTGGACACTTCACCAATCCCTCACACGATGTCTTCCACGCTGCACAAGCCATGGGCTGCACAGACCGCACCTGTACACGCCTCACCCAACAGAACGTCCTCCACCCACTGGGGGTCCCCAAGGCAGCAAAGACCCACCATTCAGAGCGGAGATCTTTTTTTTTTTTTTTTCCGGTACGCGGGCCTCTCACCGTTGCGGCCTCTCCCGTTGCAGAGCACAGGCTCGGGATGCGCAGGATCAGCGGCCATGGCTCACGGGCCCAGCCGCTCCGCGGCATGTGGGATCTTCCCGGACCGGGGCACGAACCCATGTCCCCTGCATCGGCAGGCAGACCCTCAACCACTGCGCCACCAGGGAAGCCCTAGCGCGGAGATCTTTGAAGATAATCCTCCCCCAACGCGCTGACTATGGTCACCACCATTACCGCCCTAACCACATGCTAAGGGCAAGAAGCAAAGCTTCTGTGCAGGCGTTCCAAGTTTTAACGTCCATACAAATCACCAGTGTCTTGTTAAAATGCGGTTCTGGGGCTTCCCTGGTGGCGCAGTGGTTGGGAGTCCACCTGCCGATGCGGGGGACACGGGTTCCTGCCCCGGTCCGGGAGGATCCCACATGCCGCGGAGCGGCTGTGCCCGTGAGCCATGGCCGCTGAGCCTGCACGTCCGGAGCCTGTGCTCCGCAGCGGGGTGGGGGCCGCGGCGGTGAGAGGCCCGCATACCGCAAAAAAACCAAACAAAAAACAAAACAAAACAAAACAAAAATGTGGTTCTGATTCCTTATATCTGGAATCATGCATTTGCATTCCTAACAGTCTCCTGGTGATGCTGATGTTACTGGTTTAGGACCACTTCCTAATTAGAATTACCTGGGGATCATTTCCAAAACCCAAGTCGCAGCCCAGACTAATTAAATCGCAACCTGCGGGATCCAGGCATCAGGAGTGTTTGAAGCTCTCCAGGGGATTCCAGGCTTGGAAGCCACTGTCCAAGGGAGTATATAGGGACCAGAGGGTGGACTGGTTTGGTTGAAGCCGAGTGCACTTGGAGTTCACGGGACACTGGTTGAGCCCCCAGACGCGTCGGGCGCCGTCCTGGGTGCTGGGCGTATATAAGGAATGAGACCCACTCCCACCTTCTTGGTGCTTATGGTCATGAGGGAACATAGATATTAAACAAGGCACCAAGCCAGTCAATGGGATACCTCCAGGTTGATAGAAAGCCACAAAGAGAGGAAACAGTAATGAGAGATATAAAATGGGGAAGTCCCCCTCAGGTCTGGGGGTCAGGGAAGTATCTCAAAGGATGTGACATTGAACTGAGACCTGAAGGTTGAGAAAGAGCTATCCTTGTAAGGAGCCAGGTAAGAGCATCCAGGTAGACAGAAAGGTAGGTACAGAGGTCTGGCGGTGAGAATGGAGGCAAGCGGCAGAAAAGCAGGGAAAGGAAGGCCTACCTACCACCTTAGTCTTTACCTGCATGGGTGGATGAGGGGCAGAGAGCCTGGCTTGTGGGAGAGGCTGTGGCCTCCAGCCCAGACCCTCTAAGGAAGGAATATGGAGGTGTCTATTCTCATCATACCCACAGGAAGAAGAGCCCCCACCTCTGACAGCAGCAACATCCAGGCGGACAGACCCAGATCCTGGTTCTAACCCAAGGGGTAGAGGGAGGGCTGAAGGGAGGAGAGCCCCGGAGGGCAGGCCAGGCACGGATCCACCGCCTACCTCTGGCCGAGAGCTTCTTAGTGTTGATGATCTTGGCAGCATATTCCTGGCCAGCCAGCACCTTCACACACCTGCGCACCACTGAGAAGGCTCCCCTAGGACAGAGAAGGCAAAGAGGGTGAGGGAGGGCCCAAGGGCTGCGTTCCCAAGAGACACCACAGTTCGTGCAGCTGCACCGTGCTGGGAGGGAGCCCTCGCTCAGTGCTGCTTGGGCTCGTAGGGGATGCTGGGGCCCGATTCAGGGACGGAGTAGGCCTGGAGACCCAGGCGTACCACTGGTAGTAAATCTTTAGGAGCTTGGCCTCATGAGACATGAGACTTGTAGAGTCCTAATAAGTTAGGTTCACCGAATTCTAAAACATTAGAATCATGCAGTGTTAGAATCATAGAATCTAGGTCCCTGGAAATTTTCAGTTTTTTATTCTTTGAGTAGGTAACACATTGACATGGTTCAAAGTTCAAAAGGCACAAAAGTGTAGATAGTTAAAAGAGTCCTCCCCATCCCTGTACCCTAGTCTCCAAAGTCCCCTCCCAAGAGATGGCCAGTGTTACCAGAGCATCTTTCCACAGATACTCTCCCCCATACTGGATACTGGACCTTGCATGCTGTTATACATTCTCCTCTTTTTCAGAAATTTTTTTTTTTTTTTTTTTTTTTTATCGGTACGTGGGCCTCTCACTGCCGTGGCCTCTCCCGCCGCGGAGCACAGGCTCCGGACGCGCAGGACGCGCAGGCTCAGCAGCCATTGTTCACGGGCCCAGCCGCAATGCGGCATGTGGGATCTTCCCGGACCAGGGCACAAACTCGTGTCCCCTGCATCGGCAGGCAGACTCTCAACCACTGCGCCACCAGGGAAGCCCCAGAAATTTTTTAGAGATCCTCCTTCTGTATTATAACATAAAGAGTTCCTGTTGTAAACCAACTCTACTCCAATAAAAATTTAAAAATAAATAAATGTTTTTTAAAAAAAGAGTTCCTCATTTAATCATGTGGCTGTCCTATAACTTACCTAGCCAGTCCCCTGTCGATGGGCAATTAGGTTACTTCCGATCTATAGCTATTACAAACAGTGCTGCAATGACTAACCTTGTATGCGTGCATTACATTTCCCATGTGTTCAAGTGTCTTCGACTAAACTTCTAGAACCGGTATTATTTGGTCAAAGGGTAGGTGTTGTGTGGTAATTCTGATAGATAATGAGAGATGATCCATCTTAGAGGTGTACCAACTGACTTTCGTACTAGTATGTGAGGGGACCATTTTCCTCCACCCTTGTCAACACAACGTGTTATCAAACTTTCATATCTTTGCTAGTGAGATGTGGAACGTGGTGACTCAGTGTAGATTTGATTTGGAATTTTCATATCAAGAGCGAAGCTGAGCAGTTTTTCATGTTTTAAGAGACTCCTGGGTTTTTATCTTCAACGTATTCGTGGCTGGGAGAACTTGGAGCAAGGGCTGTGGGTTTCACTGCTCATAGAAGACATTGTTGCCATGTGGAATGTGGCCCATTTCCCAGATTGTTTGATTTTTCGAGAAAAACTGGAAGTCTGGGTATTTTCGTGACATTTCCCAATTTTTAAATACTGGTACCTTATTCCAAAAAATTTAAACACAGTATTTTGCCAAACAAAACTAGTTTGAGGGCTAGATCTGTCATCTAGGTGCCATGTTATACCCTCTACCACAAAGGTCAGCTGGTCCAACCCCTTCACATCGCAGAGGAGGCCCCCTAAGGGGCCAGACACTACCTGTGGTCACCACCATTACCACCTTAACCACTGGCTAATGTCAAGAAGCAAGTCTCCTGGGCAGCCTTCCCCAGTTTTAATGTGCATATGAATTACCCAGGCATCTTGTTTAAAAGGCAGATTCTGATTCCTTAAGTCTGAGGCGGAGCCCAAGATTTTGAGCTTCAGTGTAGCTCAGGGTAGATTGATTGCTCAAGGTCACACAGCTAGCTACAGGCCATGTCATGTCTAGAACTCAGGTATTTCCTCCCCCAGGTTTTTGACTTCTCTTCCACCCAGGGAGCCTGCCGCTTGCTGGCCTGAATGCCCAAGTTCCTGAAATGGCCTCACCCCACCATATCCTTCAAACTTTGATCCCCTCTCCTAAGCACACAGGCAGGTCCAAGCCACAAAAATGAGGCTGATGGGAGCAGGGGCGGACGCTGGCAGGCACCGAGAAAGCCCGCAGGCTGGCGGAGATGCTTGCTCTACACACACCCCTGGGCGTTGTGTCACTGGCTTCTTCGTGTCCGGGCAGCATGAACGGAATGGGTGGGAAACTGTGGCGAAGGATAAGTAAGAAGGGTCTGGGAGGAGGGCTAGAGACCAGGAAATATGACCTCGTAGGAAAGCTGAGGAAGGCCAGAATTCATGGGCACAGCAACAGACCGTCCGTGGGGTGTGCAGCCCTGCCTGTCCTCCACCTGGAGAGAGCAGCAGACCGGGTGCCCCTCCCTGAGAAGCCTCCTGGCGACATGTCCCGTTGTTTGTGCTCCCAGAGCACCCCACACCTCCCCATCTAGCCTAAGACTGTGCTTGCTCGTTCAGCTTGTCTGTGCACCAGACGGAGGGTTCCTGAGGGCCAGGACTGGAATGTTCTCCACACCCATGCCCAGGTACCCAATGCTACCTACCAACAGGGCCTCCATAAATGTTACTATAGGAACGGGAGGCAGATTTAGGTGAGAGGTTCTGAAATGAGACAGGGAGAAGATTTCAGTCTGGGGTTTTAGGAATAGGAACAGATATCTGAGGAAGGTGCACACACTGGTCTCTCAAAGGTGCCCACCCTACCCAAACAGGGAGGTTTCTGCCCAGTGTGAGGCCATGATTCTCAGAAGCCCCAGGAGAGAGAATGTTTCAAGGGGTCACTTCTGGGAAAGGTTTTGCGAACTCCAGGGAGAGGAGGAGCAGAGAAGGAGGGCTTGTCTCACTCACCAGCATTTAGCTCATGCTTGGGCCAGAGTTGGAGTTTAATTAACTTGGATGGAGGGATGGATGGATAGAGTGAGGGAGAAAGGAAGGATGTGAGGCAGGGAGGGAGAAAAATAATTTCTCCACTAGAGAAACAAAACTCCATTCTAGATAAAGACATTAGATCGATGGTTATCAAACTGGCTGTTTCAGAATGCCTTGGGAATCTTTGTTTTTTTTTTTGCTGCATTGGGTCTTCGTGGCTGCGTGCGGGCTTTCTCTAGTTGCGGCGAGCAGGGGCTACTCTTCGTTGCGGTGCGTGGGCTTCTCATTGCGGTGGCTTCTCTTGCTGCAGAGCCTGGGCTCTAGGCGTACGGGCTTCAGCAGTTGCAGCACGCGGGCTCAGTAGCTGTGGCTCGTGGCTCTAGAGCGCAGGCTCGGTAGTTGTGGCGCACGGGCTTAGTTGCTCCGCTGCATGTGGGATCTTCCCGGACCAGGACTTGAACCCGTGTCCCCTGCATTGGCAGGTGGATTCTTAACCACTGTGCCACCAGGGAAGTCTGACATATAGAGCCGCGAGCCACAGCTACTGAGCCCGCATGCCACAACTACTGAAGCCCACACGCCTAGAGCCCGTGCTCTGCAACGAGAAGCCACCGTAATGAGAAGCCCGCGCACCGCAACGAGGAATAGCCCCTGCTCGCCACAACCAGAGAAAGCCCGCACACAGCGACAAAGACGCAATGCAGCCAAAATTAAATTTCAAAAAAACATATTCCAAGGCCTCTCCCAGACCTACCAAATCAGAACCTTCAGATGCGGGCCCAGAAATCAGTATTTTCAGTTAACAGGCTGCCCAAGTGATTGTTTCCCAGCCAGCTTGGCACTGCCCTGCCCGCCTTCTGGGGAAGTCCTGCTAAATGCCTGGTCCCCCTAGAAATCAGCATTGATGGGCCATCACATGGGGCTCTGTGCAGAGAGGCTCAAGAGGCTCTATGACCCTGGGCTCTGCCCCAGGAGCTGAGGACCTAAGAGCCATGTCTATAAAACAAGAGGAGGCACGCTTGCTGAACTTCCTCCTCAAAACACAGCACCAAGATTTGTGTAAATCCCAGGCTCTAACTAGGGGCCCAGGCCAAGGGCGGAGCAGCTGCAGGAACCCTGTGTCTCTGAACGTAGGCATATGCATTTTTTTCTGGGGCAAGAATGCATAGCTTTTAGCAGATTCTCAGAGCGAGGAGTTTATCAAATCCAGTTCAGGGCTACTGATCCAGAGAGCACCAGCCTCTCACATACCCAGAAGATGTCCTCCCTTCAAATGCACATTCACCACTAAGCTCCTTGGCCCTCACAGCAACCCTGTGAAGTTGGAATTATGATCCCCTATTTCACAGATCAGGAAACTGAAGCCTCAAGGGAGCAGGCATTATCCTCTCGAGGCTGTGAAGAGAATCCAGGTCACCTGCCCTTGTTCTTCTGACTCCACCAAAGGCAAGAGAGTGTGACCCTAAAAAGCAGGGGCTCTGGGCTCACAAAGCCCTGTGATCCGATCGTGACTGAGCCCCGACTGTGTGATATTGAACTTGGCCCTTCAACTGTCTGTTTCCTCCTATAAAATGCGGTCTATAATAATATCTCCTTCCTGGGTTTGTTGGGGAGGTTAAGGGAGGTAACACATGCAAAACACAGGGCACAGTGCCAGGTACACAAATGCCTGAATGGGGCGAGGAAAGGGTCTGGGCCAAGGAGCCCCTCTTTCTACCTACGCAGCCTCAGGTCTCCATCCACAAGTGGAAAGGCTCCTCCCTGCCTGTCCCGGTGCTGGGGATCAGGGAGAGGAGGGGCAGAGGAGAATCTGCAGCAAAATGAGAGTGTGGGCAGCAAGCTCGCAGCCCTAACTTCCTCTCTTTTTTATCTTTTGTTTAAAAAAGGCATGTTTCTGCATTCTCGTCCCGCATGAGCCAGTGGCCACAGCCCAGCAGCCTTGGCAAAAGGAAGAGCCAACCCACTCCTCCCACGGCCCTGAGCTGAGCAGGTGGCCAGTGGGTGGGTGGGTAGGAGCCTGGAAACAGGACAGGGTGGAAAAGGGGAGGAGGCCAAGGTGGGGAGGGCAGGGTGGGAGGGAGCGACCAGGGGTCCCAAGAGGAAGGGATGAGGCCTGCAAGCGAGGGCCCTACGTGAGTGGGGGATGTCCATGGGGGGTACTGGGAGTGCCTGTGACAGCGTTCCTGGGTGCAAAGGGTTCGGGGGGGGGGGTGTCTGCCCACAGGTGTGTGTCAGCAGCCCATCAGTGCCCTTGTGTATGTGATGCCAAGAGGCTCTGGGTGTGACAAAGCACACGTGAGTCACCCTGGGTAAGTACCCATGTTAGGAGAGGGTCACAGAATGTGGGCAGGGAGGGGTGTGTGTGTAAGATAGACACTGGAGGGACAAGACCTCAGCTCTCAGCCTTGCTGGGAGGTCTTGGGCAGGGGTCCGGCCCAGCGTGGGCATCAATTTTTTCATCTGCAACTTGTGGGGTGGGGTGGGCGTGGGGCTAAAAGGTACACAGGCCTTTCCACCTTCAATATTCTGTAGCGAGCTGTCCAACAGAACTTTCTGTGATGATGGAAATATTCTGTGTTGTCCATTGTGACAGGCACTAGCCTCATATGGCTATAGAGCATTTGAAGTGTGGCTAGTGGGACTGAAGGACTGAATTTTTAATGTTATTTCATTTAAATCATTATAAGTGGCTAGTGAACACCATATTGGATAGTGAGGTTCTATGTGGATAAGAACAGGCGCTCCTGAACCAGGCAAACCAGAGTTCAAATCGTGGTTCAGCCTCTTACCAGCAAGTTATTTAACCTTGGTAAGACTATTTCCTCCCCTGTAAAATGTAAGTAAGAATAGTACCCACCCTGAGCAGCTGTTTCAAGGATCCAGTGAGAGAATAAGGTATGCAGTGGGTTTAGCCCAGTCCCTGGAGTATAGTAAATGCTCAAGAAACAACACCTTTTATAGGCATCATGATCTCTGAAGTGATGAGAACAGCCAGCATCATCAGAGGCAAATTGGACCTTGTCTGCCAAGCTCGGGGAAGGAGCAAGCCAGGACAGGAGGTGTGGGGAGGCCATGGTGAGGGGGTGCGGTGCTCCCCAGGGCCCAGCAGCCTGTCCCTGGGTATGAGCAGGCAGGGAGGCTGCACCTGGTTCTCCACCTGACGGATGGGGAGGTTGCCGTGATAGTGGGTCCAGTGTGGCTGAGGATGTGCGGACGTGCTAATGGGCCATGAGAAACAAGATTCGCACTGGGAGATTGCTTCTCAGCTGCCTGGTAAGCAGAGTGTCCTGGGAGTTGCTGGCTGCCACCCACAGCAGGCTCATCACCCTCTCTGGCCTAAAACACCCCAAAATGCTGACATGGCTGCAGAGGCGGCACCAGGAACATTAGATGGGGACTCAGAAGGCCTGGGTCCTTGGCTGCCAACTTGCTTATCCTTCCATTTGAAAAATGGAGATGAGGAGCCCCAGCCCCATTTCCTCCTGGGCCAGCTATGAGAAGTGTCTGCTACGTAGTGATAAGAAGAGGTTCCTGATACCCAAGACTGGTTACTGCCAACTTCCCCTAAAGGAACCCTCCCCTCCTTTATGCCGGAGCCTGCCAGAGCCCAGGGCATTTGCCTGTGGGTGTCAGCAGACGGGGACACTGCTTACGGGGCTTCAGTCACCGAACCCTCTCTCCACTCTGCCCTCCTTGGGGGTCTGATGAGCAGGAGTCCTGACAATCTCTAGGGTCTTCCCTTCATTGTCTGCTTCCTCAAACACACCCAGGTCTCCCACATTCTGCAACAATAAACAACCTTCCTTCTACCAAACTTAAAAAATTGAAAAAACATCAAGAGCGTTTCTCTCGACCCAGCAACCTGGGCCACTTCCTTCCTCCCTTTGTTGCTGCCAAACTTCCAGAACAAGTGTCCGACATCCACCGCCTCCTCTTCCCACCTCCCACACTCCATGAACCCACCACAATCTGGTTCCCACCTCCGGGCTCCCTGGAAGAAAAGTTGTGCCAGGCCCGTCCCCCCAGCCCCCTGCCAGCCCCGGCATCCCCCACTAGGTCTGATTGATCTGCCTTGATTGCCCCACTGACCACCCAGCTTTGAGACCTAGCTTCCCTCTTCTTTCTGGGTTGCCACACTCTCCCCGGACCGCCCCCCCCCCACTTGATGACAGTGCTTTCACTTCTTCATCCCTCCTCCCCTCAGCATCGCTGCTCCCTGTTCGCTCTCCACCCATTCTTACCTCTTCCCCCTCCATCCCTTTTACCCAGGACCATTGGCTGTGATCTCTGGGGAGGCTCTGGGTGTTCACGAACACACCTAAAATTTTAACAAAATTATTCTATGTCTGTGCATTGTTCTGGGCAGAGGATGTATATTTTTCATTAGCTTGACAGAGGATTCTCTGACACCCGTCCCCCCAAAAATGATGAAAGCCACTGACCATCACCCAAGGTTGAAAACTGCTTCTATACTGCCCCTCCTCTCTTCAGAATGCTAGTCCCAAATTTCTAGCTACTCACCATCTTGCCTGGATGCTATGTGATAGGCACCTCTTAATCAAAGTCCACTCTCCTCCCCCCAAATCTCCCCACTCTGGGTTAATATACCTAAGCATTCTACCTCTCTGAGACAAGCTGGAGTGATTTCAGAAAGTTCCTGCTCGGGACTTCCCTGGTGGTCCAGTAGTAAGATTCTGTGCTCCTAATGCAGGGGGCACAGGTTCAGTCCCTAGCTGTGGAACTAAGATCCCAAATGCCACATGGTGCATCACGTGGCCAAAAAAAAAAAAAGGAACGTTCCTGCTCAAATATATACAGACCTGTTATCTGTGAGAGGATTAGCTTCCAATACCTCTTGGTGGTCAGTAGCTTACAGCCCAGGTTAGCTGATCTGATCACTTGGCAAAGAGCAAGCCCTGGGGGCATGGAACACAGAGCAGATGGGGTTTGAATGGCTGGGGGAAGGGACAGAGCTGGGGCTGGCCACCAGAGCAGCTCCACCGCAGGGGTCAGAGTGTGGGCCACATGTGGCTACATCGGAAGCTGCAATAGTATCTTGCCATTGAGGTCCATTCTCTCCCCATTCTACAGATAAAAAAACTGAGGCCAAGACCTTGAACCCAGGACTCCTGACTCATCGTCTTTTGCTCTTTCCAATACCCCATACTCTCGGATCAGAGGGCCCTAACTTGGGGTCCACAGATGGGCGTTAGGGTGGGGGGACCTGTGGGAAATATTATACAACATTCTGTGAGTTGGAGTGAGTGTGTGTTTTCAGGGGTGATTGTGGCTCATATGAGATTCTCTGAGGGCTCCTAGATTCCTCAAACAGTTAAAAATCTGGGATCAGATTTGTTCAGAAATGAAATGAATATCTTGGTTTCCAAAACACCCACCTCTACATACTTTAAGCAATTCCCTTCACTTTTGGGGGGACCTCAGTTTACCCATCTGTGAAATCAACTGTTGATCATTTTTAAGCCCTCTTTATTTTTTTCGTTTGAAGCAATAGTATCATTTCTTTTTTGGGTTCGCGGGCCTCTCACTGCTGTGGCCTCTCCCGTTGTGGAGCACAGGCTCCGGATGCGCAGGCTCAGCGGCCATGGCTCACGGGCCCAGCCGCTCCGCGGCATGTGGGATCTTCCCGGACCAGGGCACGAACCCGTGTCCCCTGCATCGGCAGGCAGACTCTCAACCACTGCGCCACAAGGGAAGCCCAATAGTATCATTTCTTAATAACAAACAAACAAAACACAGCTATGCAGGTCACCAGACGGCAAATAAAGCTGAGATGGTAGGGGCTGGCAGCTCAGGACCCCTTCCACTTCGTTTTCTCTCTCTTCTCCCCAGCTCAGCATGGCAGCTCTGCCCCAAACTCCGCAAACTAGCATTTGAGAGCCAGAAAATCCTAGGACCTTTTTCTGAAACCACACATCCCTCCTCAAGCCGCTGCAGCCGCCCACTTCCAGACTCCAAAAGATCCTGCAGGGACACAGTGTCTTCAAGCTATCCTGCACAACCCCCCAGGCCTGCCGTGTGCCAACCCAGCAGAAGTCTTGTGGGGGACACAGAAGGCCTGGGAACCAGAAGAGTCTCTTTGCTGCAGGGAACATTGAACCAACAAAAGTTCCAACATATTCCTTGTTTGGGCTATGCCTGGGTTTTCTTGAATGGGTTACAAAAAGGAAAAAAAAAAAATCCACAGGTGGTGGTGTGATGAATTGGGAGATTGGGATTGACATATATACACTAATATGTATAAAATGGATAACTAATAAGAACCTGCTGTGTAAATATATATATCTATCTATCTATATATATATATATATCTCCACAGAGCTTGGTGACAGGATCAGAGCAGGCAAAGCAGGAAAAAGGCTGAGGGTCTGCTTTCTCCCCAGGATCCAAGGGCCTCCTGGCCTGGCTTCATCAACACGTACACAGCAAAGACTTTCAGAGCTTCAGAGAGAGAGGCTCCAAGGGGTAAAAAGCCAAGCACTGGACTGGAAGGAGGCTGGAGCGCCCAAACCTCATGTGTCACTGGCTGGTGTGACCTCAGGCAAGGCCCTGACCCTCTCTGGGCCTTATTTCCCCGTCCCTAAGACAAGGAAGCACTCTTCATTTTGGTATTCTGTGCAGAACTGAGGCTATTCTGGCCCCGAAACCGTCGCCCACTTCGTGCTTGCAGCACAGCATCTCACCAGGCCAGGACAGGGATGCAGGGCAGGAGGGAACTGGAGGCACGGGGTGAGAAGAGGGCTGTGGAAGTGCCTGCATATCTCTGCTAGCAGGGTGCTCACTATCTCCCAAGGCCATGTCCGTCTGGGCGGTAGAAGGGCAGTTCTGACCATTGGAAAGTTCTTCCTTACGCTGAGCTGAAACCCACCTCCTTGTTACTCTACACATTTGGTCCTGCTCTGCCCTCCAGGGCCATACAGAGCAGCCTTGTCTCATCTCTGGGGCCACATGATGCCCCTGCAGAGATGAGGGGAGAGGACACACCCCCGAGGGGTCTTTTCTCCCTGCTACATTCCCCCAGCTCCTCAGCCCTCTCTCACTTAATTTGGCTTCCAGACCTTGGCCACCCTGCCTAGGCCCCCTCTTCTAGACATTCTATAGGTTTTTAATACTCCTTTTAGTACCCAGGCATCCAAAAGTTGGAGGCAAGTTGAGCAGGCCTAAGAAGAGTAGGTCCACCAACCTCCCTGGGGCTGACATGCTCCATCAAAATATACACCTCAAAGCCTTTGCCTGTGCTGTTCCCACTCTAAGGAACACTATTCCACCCTCTTCCCTCTGACTGACTCTTATTCAGCTTCCAGCTCCCCAGTGTCACCTCCTCAGGGGAGCCTTCCCTGATACCTCCCTCATTCCAAATAGTTGAGGTCTCTTTGCAGCTCATAGCCCCATGTTTGTGCTCAGAGCCCTTGACCAGTTGCATTTAGATAATAATATCTGAAGTGATTTAATTAATGTCAGATTCTCACTAAACCATAAGCCTCAAATGGGCAGAGATGACATAAGTCTGGCATGTGGTATCTGCTGGGCTCAGCCTGGGGCTGGGAACAGAGTCTGTTGTCAGGAAATACTTGTTGAGTGGATGCAAGAGTCACAGAAGTGCTCCTCCTTTTATGTGATGCCAAGACACCAAGGCTGTCAGCGTTTTCCAGCACAGAAAGTCCCACTGGCCTTACAGGCCCACCTGACGCCTTGGTGGGCAGCTAAGCCCCACGAGGACCTAGATCTAGTGCCTGGGCTGGATGTCAGCAGACTGTGACATGCTCGGGGGGCTGCATCAGGCTGGCCTGGGGAGGGAGGCTTCCTACTGTGCCAGAGAGAGGCTCGGAAGAGACCGTGACATGGGCAACATGCGTGCAGGAGGGGTGGACTGTGGCCAAGGGACCAGCACAAAAAAGAGGGAAGGGGAGAGAAAGAAACAGAGACCAGAGAGACACAGGGAAGGACGAGAGGCAAGGGCAGAGAAAGAGAGAGAGAGAGAGACAGCCCAGAAGCCTAGCCAGCATCATCTTGCTCTCCCTGCACTGGGAGGTAAGACTCTTGCTCGATGCCCTGTTGGAGCCAGTGTGTTTGTGTACTTGCACGTCCACATGCACCCATGTGTGTGTGTGTGTGTGTGTGTGTGTGTGTTCGTGCACTAGCAACAGGATGCAGGCGCTGCATTCCAAAGCTCTGCCATCACCCCACTGAGAGGACCGGGGCCCAAGACTGCAGGGGTGCTGGCAGCAGTCACCGCGCGCTTGTGCAGGGAGGCGGGCAGGCGGGAGGGAAGCTCGGCAGTGTCAGTGTGTCTCAGGCTGTGTGGAGGCGGAGGCCCGCGGCATGCACCAGAACATGTGCGTGCCTTCCGCTCTGCTGGCTCGGAGGAGGAGGGAGGAAAGGCTGTCCCCTTCCCACCTGCCCCCCAACTTCCCATCCTTGGCCTCTGGCCCCTGCACACCATCTGGTCCCCTACCAGACCCTGCTTCTGCCTCTCCCTGTGGCCTTGGGCAAACCACCTCTCCCTGGGCGTTGGCTCCACTGTTGATGCTTGTGAGAGACAGTGTCTACGGTCCTCCCAGCTCTGGTGTTCTGGAAGCCCGAAATTCCTCAAGGGTGCCTTCCACAGACGGAGGCTAAAGAGGGTAGCAGCTCTAACGGCACATTCCAGCATCTGCAGAAGTGTTCTGATCCCCATTTCACAGATGGTAAAGCTGAGGTACACCAAGGACAAGGAATCCACCCAGGGTGGTGCCTCAAATTAGAAGGAGAGTCATGATTGGACATATATAAGTGACAGTTCAGAGTTCCCTCACCCACAAGGCCACACCCCTCTTCCCTGGAAGTGTTCCCCAGACAGGGCACCAGAAGCGGCCCCTCTCATCAACCCTCCCCCCACACGCAGGGTGCTGGAGACCCAAACCCAAGCCTGAGAGCTGCCACCAGTCTGCTGAGCTGGTCATTCCATCTTCTCAAGCCTCAGTCTCCTCATCTGTAAGATGGGCGAGCAAGGTCTCTGCCTCCCTCAGAGCTAATGGGTGGAGAAGTGCCACACCGGCCCCAAAGTGCTGTGAAGGTGAGAGGTTATTAGAAGCAAAATAAAAGCACAATACCGGTCTTTGGTGGGGGGAGTACATCGATGCCCATGTATTTTCTCCCTCTCCAATATTACACCATCGATCCTCCTAACAGCTCTGCCAGGGAAGGGTGGGATTGCTAAACGCATTTTGCAGATGTTAGAGCTTGTGTCCGAAGAGAGAACCTAAGCACCCAGGACCCTGGGCTCCCCCCCACCGACCCCCGCCCAGCGCAGGGAGCTGCCTCTTGTCGCCAGTGTCCCCCACTGATCATCCCAGCCTAAGCCTCATTCATGATACAAAGCCATGGAGGTAAGAGGGGTTGGGGGGGCTCTGGAGGTAGCTCTCCCCCTTCCTTTGGGCAACCTTGCTGGTGCCTGCAGCCCCTCCCCTAGCCCCAACACCGCCCTTAAGTCAGTTTCAGGCCCCTGTTTCTAGAGAGGAAAGAGTGGGTTGCAAGCTCTCCAGCCTCCCTCCCTCGTCCCGCACCCCCTTCTCAAGTAACATCCCATTCTGAGCCTCTTTCTGTGCCGCCCAGTGATTACACAGGCTGCAGGGTAATTCTGCCTCTCTAACTAACCTCTCCTGGGAGTGGGATCCAAAGCCCAGAGCATGCCAAAGGCTGGTGGAGGCATCCTCCTTCTCCACCTCTTGGAACCCAACCCCTTCCCCTGATCTTGGTCTTCGAGAAGGCTGGGTCTGCGGGGGAGCTCTGGTCCCACTGCCCGGGCCCACTCTGACCCTGCAGCTGGCGTCGCTGCAGCCTGCCTTTTGCCTCCAAACAAGCATCTGTGCTCCTAAGGTCTGGGCTTCCATTTCTCTCTCCCATGGGAGGAAGGAGGATTGGGGTCAAGGGAGGAGGGAGTGAGCTAGTCTCCGGGTCCCAAGAGACAGACCCACCTCAACCCTCTAGGGAAACTGGAATCAAGTTCCTGGCTTATGTGGATCACATGCCGCAGTGCGACCTTCGTCTAGTGGCATCAAGAGGCCCCAGGGCCCTGACTCCAGCCCACACCCCCTCCACTGGCTGCCCACCAGGTGGGGGAGGGACTGCCAGCCCTACCACGAGCTGTTCAAAGGCCTGCAGTCAGGAGCCAGGCCTCACTGGGCAGGGTGCCAGGAAGCCCTCGAGAGGCACGTGTCCTCCTCTCCAGCTGGGCAGCCAGGGCCCTTCAGAAGGAGGTCCAAAGACCCCCATGTCCCCTTGGAGGGCCAGCCCAGCTGCCTCAGGCAGTCACCGTGCCAGTGATCTGAAGTGGGCTCCCAGAATGGGGCCTCGGTTTCTGGGTGGTAACAGCCGTGTCCCGGCTGACAGGGACCTTGGGTCACCAATCGAAGGATGGGCCCTGCAGGCACCTTCGCTGCTTATCCCCACAGAACAGGAGCTGTTGCATATCCCTGCCAGCCTGAGGGGGGTGGGGTGGGGGGCAGGGCTTGGTCAGCCCCCTCTGCCAAGCTGGGCAAACTCCAGACAAAAGGTAAAGACGTGGCAGGTCAGCTTCAGCCTGTTCGTCTGAGGGCAACAATGACCCCAGTGTGCCAGGCTTGTCACTATGTCTTTATGAGAACCATCTCATTTCATCCTCCCAACCCTTTTTTATCTCCAGGTTACAGGTGGGGGGAAAGAGGTGCTATAGCCCCACCAGTGTCACAGTGCTATGGGTGGTGAGGTCCAGACCTTGTGGGCACTGCCACTTCCTGTCCCACTAGGCACTTGGACTGAAGCTGCACGCAGAGCACGAAAGCCCTGTCTCCTCAGTGATGCACCCAGGCCTTTTAGATCCAGGCTTTAGAGCCTCATCTTCTTTTTTCCGATACAAGCAGCCTGAACCTCAGGCCCATCCTTAGCCTTTCCGATGTCCTGCAAGTCGTGACATTGCCTGTACCGTTTCGTAAGTTTGTGTATTTTTCTAGGGAAGGTGGACTTAGACTTTCATCAGATTCCTGGAGGAATATGTGACCTAAAAAAGGTTAAGAGCACTGATGGTTGTGGAAGGAAAAGGTCTGAAATTGATCAGATTAGGCCTGGCCATGCCTGCCACCCTCAGTTTTCCTGCCATGGCCATGAAAGGGCTCCCTGTCCCCTGAAATTCTGCCCTTGCCCCAATCCCTCCAAGCGTCCCGGCAGACAGCAGGGCTGAGAAGGCTCACGCAGGCTCTCCCTGACAAGTCACCCCCACAGCACCCAGTCTGAAGATATCCATCTCCTCTTGGGGCAAAACATCACTTTTATTTTCACTTTGAGCGCCTGAGTCATGTCTCAACTCCATCTCACTGCACCCTGACGCAGTCCTCCCGAAACCGAGGCTTGCTCGCACCCTGAAAGGCAGCTCCCAGCTGATCAGGGAATCCTTGGTTCCGTGGGTGCCAGAACCCAGCTGAGAAGGGGTCCCTGCACAAGTGCAGCAGACAGCCTCGGTCCTCCAGAGCAGCCCCAAACGTTTCGTTCCTGCTACCCAGCCCCCCACATCCCCAGCACAAAAACACACTCAGAAAGACAGGAAGTCTGCAGACAGGAGTGAGCACACATCTGCACATGGGTGTGTGTCTGTATGAGGGAGCTGGTGTGTGCCTGTAGGTATCAGGACAGCCTGGTGGGCAACTGTGTGAGTGTGTGTGTGTGTGTGTGTGTGTGAGTGCATGTGTGTGTGTGTGTGTGTGCGGGCAGCCTACTTGTACACAGCCACAGGCCAACCTCCCACATATATGCAGACACCAGCCTGAGCTCACACACGCCTTCAACACCCATACTTCCACCCGAGCCCATGGGCCCAGGCCTCACACGCACACACATAAACCTTCCCGTGGACATGCCCCCCTCTTCCTCACAGACGTGCATGTCCAGACCTCACAGGAACACCAGTGAGCCCAAGTCCCACATGTGCATCCTTACACAGACATATATTTACGCACAGCTGATGTGCATACAGCTCTGACCGGCCATACATGTGTACACACAGTGACACATGTACACACCTTCGTTCCCCTGCAAACCAGCGAACGGACCTGCTTGTGCCACTTGCATCCACCCACCCCTGCAGGGCACACTTGCATTTTTAGGCCTTACACATGAAGCACACACCAGCACCTCCCTTCCGGTGCACACACATGTGAACACATGCACACCTTTTCAGTGCATGCAAGTGTACCCCAGAGTCAGTCCTCACGCAGCAACACACATCAAAGCACACCCCTGTGTGTGCACATCCAGACCTCACAGCAGCACATACCTGCTCACAGGGCCCCTCTCCCCTGCACTCCTGCTGCTACAGTGGGGACCACCCAGGGCACTGGAGCTGCTCTGCCCACGGGGAAAACTCTGCCTCTAAACTGTACCCCTACCATGGATCCATCCCCGGATCCTCCACAGACTTAGCTGGCAGCATCCGGGAATGCTTCCCTGACACTCCACAATCTATCGGGCTACCCCAAAGGGCTCTCCACCCCCCCACATCCTCCCACCCTTCTCTCTACACCAGTCATCAGAGGCAGGAAACGAGCTCTGGGGCTGGACAACTTTGCCAAGAGACCAGAGCTGGTGCACCCTCACATCACTAGCCCCTGCAACCAGCAGTGTCCCCCCACTGCTCGCCTGATTGCCCCTCCCCTCCTCCCAACACCTAGGTAGCCTCACCAGTGGCTCCGTTATTAACCCCTGCTGTATCGTTGCCCTCACCCCTGGCAGGAGCTGGCAGGGGGGAGGTGGGGAGGGGATGTGCTTACAGGGAGAAGTTGGCCACTCTGCTGCTGTAGGTGCCTAAAGGCAGGAGGAACTACCTGGGAGGTGGTGAGCTCTCTGTCACCAGAAGTAACCAAGTTGAGGGAGATGGCCACCTCAAGAGAAACTCAACAGGGGCATTCCAGACTTAGACTCAGCTGACTGGGAAGATCCCTTTTTAATCCTGTTTCTAAGAATCTGTGTGTGCCCAGGTCATGTGCATTTGTGTGTGTATGTGTGCGTGTGTGTACACGCACAGACACTGCCATGCACTGTCAATCCTTCACCTCTACGCACAGACTCGCCGGGCTGGCCTTGGCTCATCTTGGCAAACATGCCCGCACCTGGCTCTAGGCACTCTGCACGTACAAGTGCCCCCAAACACATGCAGCCTTCCTCCCTGTGTGTGCACTGGAAGCACTGCATGTGCACACCCCCACCCATGACACTGACCCCCTGAGCCCTCCAGGACTCTCTGAGGTGCAACTCACTTTCCCAGTTCCTCGAAGAGCTGGTACTCTTCCGTGAAGCGGGTGCAGGTGATGGTGGCCATCCTGGCGCTGGGTGGGCAGGCGAGGCTTGGGGCTGGAGGACCAGGACTGGGATGCCGCTGCTCTGTTCCCGGAACTAGGGGCCACTCGCCTGCCCGTGCTGCCAAGTGCAAACTGAGAACCGGCTTGACTGACGAGCCCGGGGCTTCTGAGCAGAGCACTGTGGCTGCTCACAGCCTCGCGAGTCTTCGTCAGCATTCAGGTCCCCATGGCAACCACCTCCGAAACGCCCTGTTCCCGTTGCCCCGGTAACTGCCTCCCCAACACCTGCCTGCCTTCCACTTCAAAACCTGCTCCCGGGCGCCCTGGCCCTACTGCACACAGTACTGCAGGCCTGTGTGGACCCGGGGGTGGGTGGACCCAGCACCCCCGAGGTGATGGACCAAGGGAGGGGTTGGAGGAGGGGAAGGAGAACAAACTTAGTCCACAAGTAATCTTCAATCTTCCCACCTCCCCCACTTCCAACTGTGGGGCCCTTGTAACAGACAAGATGGGATTAAATGGGGCAAAAAGGCAGTTGCCATGGTAACGGCTGGTGGGTGCCACATTCTGGGATGGTCCCCCGGAAAGACAGGATGCAGTTACCCTGGCAACTTCATCTCCTCTGGAGAGACAGGTATTGCCCCGTTGCCCTGGCAACAGCCAGATTCTAAGGTTTACAGTGAAACGATGGCTAATTCATTGGGATCTCTCTCTTTCAGTGGATCACCATAACCTCTGTAACTATCTCCCTGCTCCCCTCTAATTTTTTTTTTTTTTTTTTGCCTCTTCCTCTGTCTTTCTTATTTTGCTCTCTCTCTCTCTCTTTCTCTCTCTGTCCTTTGCCACCTTGTCCATCACACTGGGACCCTAGCTAGGGGGAAGTGCACAGAAGCTATCAGGATTCTGGAGGGAATATCCCTGGCTGCCTGCTCACCCCAACCCCTCTCAGCCATGACAATTGGTCCCCTCCTGAGGTCTCTTCCATAACCACTCCGTTACCCCAGGCCGCCAGAGGGGCCATGGAGATCTGGTCTCCTGGGGCTCATGTCCCAGTTTCTGCTTGTGCTTCAAGTCAAGGTGAAAGAGGTGGAGGCGGCAGTGGGGAGGGGAGCATGGCCTGGCTTGGAGGGGAGTGGCCGTGGACCCGCCCTAAAATCCTCATTCCCAAATTTTGTGGGCACTTTCCTGGCCAACTTCAACTCTTCAGGGCAATAACCATATCTATGGCCCCAAGATCTCACCCCAAGGCCCGGGGGGTTAAGAAGGAAAAGGACTGGCGTTTAAAGATCTGAATTCAATTCCAGTCCTAACATATATTAACGGTGTGACGCTGAGAAAGTCACAGCCCCTCTCTGAGCCTCTAGCTCCTTTTCTACAAAACAGAACAAAGTTGCCACTGCAGAGGAAGGCTGTGAAGATAGAACAGGCTGAGGGCTGTAGAGGCCTTTGGGGAGTATGTAACTGTGAGGCCTCTTTTTAGTTTCTAGAAGAGGAGAAGGAAGGTCTAAAGTGAGACCATGACCACCCCCATCGCTCTAGCTTGAACTCAGAATCTCAGACCCTCACACCCACCTCCTCCATTCAAGCTCACTTCACAGCCCACCAGGCTGAGGTCTCATGCCAGCACTTGCCCACAATGAGCACAGGATAAAAGGATCCAGGATCCAAACCCTCTGGGTTTCTAACCCACCCATTCTGAACCTCCAAATTGCCTTACTGGTCACCTCACTTGCTGGACACATTGTCTGCTTGTTGGTCATCCCCAACCCCAGCAGATCCCTGACTCACTTCCCTAGGTCCAGGAGCCCCTGGAGAAATCTGGGTACACCCCCCACGATTCTGCCCCTCTTCCTGAGAGCTGGGAGTGGGAGAGAATGATGGAGTTGACTCTGATGCAGCCACTTCTTCCCAGGAGAGAAATAGGAGGGAGGCAGAGGGGAAGGAGGGGAGGAGAGCCAGGGAGGAGGGAGTAATGGCTTAGCCACTAATTGCACCATTACCACCTTCACAAAAAGGAAAAACCACTCAGTTTTGTTTCTGCACACAATATGCTTCCTGCTTCTGCTGCCAACGTTGCAATTCAGAGGCAGAGAAGAGAGGCCTTTGCTCGGGGGCCGCACAGCCGGTGGGCAGCGGGCAGGGCACAGAATACCGCTAGAGGCCAGAGGCGAACGCGCACACCTGGAGGAAGGGCTGCACCGCCACCTCCGTGTCCCAGACCCTCTAGCCTGTCGCCAGGAGGGGATGGCTACCACACACGAAAGCACTGGAACAGTCCTCAGTCACCACTGAGGGCACTTGCATCATTGCCCAGAGGAGAGGAGAGGCAGCGTTCTGCAGTGGTTAGAGTGACTCCATGACCTATAGGTTGTGTGATTTGGGACGGGTATCCTAGCTTCCCTGTGTCTCAATTTCTTAATCAGCAAAATAGAGTAAAACATTCCCTAGCTCCAGGGCTGTGCTCAGGATTAAATGAGATGAGCACAGTGTCTGACACACTGTAAACGCTCAATAGATGGGAAATTATTCTTATTAAGGGACTCAAAAGTCCCTCCGTCTTCACACTGCTCTCTCTGAATCATGCAAGTACACATCGCTATCTTCAAGTCCCAGCACTTTGGGTACCATTCTCTGAGTCCCCACTGGAGTTGAGCTCATGGTTTGAACATCACCTTGCCCTGGCCTGGTTTGCAGAATTCCAATAGAACGAAGGACTGCGGCTAGAAGGCAGGGGTCACAAGGCCTCCAGCTTGTCAGGTGTCAACCTAATGGTGCTTTAGAAATTAAAAAATAAGACAAAAGGCAACTGTGCCCTGAGGCTGTATTAATGGGAATCTAATGTTCTGAATAAAGGAGGTGATAGTCCTGCTTGGCTTGGAGCTGGCCTGATCCTCTCCCCTCTCCTCACCACTCCTTTCCTTCCCCTGAGCTGTTCCTTCTCAGGTGTCCCTATCCTTCCTATTCCTTTTCATCCCCTTTCTTGTTTCTATCTCCCTTCCTCTCTTTCTCTCAGTCTCATTCATCCTTCTCTCCCTTCCGGTGCTGGCCTGGATCCTGTGCACACGGTCCTGGGGGGATGGGCAGGACCCAGGTTGTAGGATCCTGATGGTGCCGAGATGCCTGAAGAGGACGGAGAGGGAGGAAGAGAAGGGAGAAGAGGAAAAGGTCTCCTTGGCAACTCTCTTACACACACACACACACACACACACACACACACACACCCCTCCGAACCTTCGAGAGCCTAGCACAGGGGTGTGGGCACTGCCTCAGACAGGCACCCCCAAACTGACTGTAACTGTTGCCCTGCCAAGGAGGCACAACCGCTAATTCACTGCCTCCCCTGAGCCCGAGAAGCTGGCAGCTGTGCCCGGTGGCAGCGGGCAGCAAGGAGCCAGCCCTGCCTCGGTGGCGCTGAGAGCACAAGCCGCTGATTGCAGCAGGGAGACTGTTTCTGCCAGACTCCCCACTTCCCAGGGATGTGGCAGCAGGAGAGCCAGCACGTGTGCCCCCAGCTGCAACTTGCGTGCCGTACTCAAGAGCAGGCCTGCCTGCCACTTGCTGGTGGCCAGGGGCGGGAGACCTGGAGGGCACTGAGCTTGGCTCTGACACGCTAGGACAGGGAACTGGAACACAGGCTGTACCCCATGGAGCTGGAGAGGGACAAACGGGGACCAGGGCCAAGTTCCTGGGCCACAGCAGGGGTGACACCCGACTCAAATCCCACCTTGCACAGCCTCCACGTGTGCTCACACACACACGCCCGAGTGCCTCAGGGTCCTGCAGGGTCTGGGTAGGCACCACAGAAAACGTGCCATCTGCGCGGTCCCCACGAGGCCTGTCCCATTAAGGGCAGTGAGCATGGGGGCAGAATCGGTGGAAAGTGGGCCAAGAGAGAAATGATTCTGCAGAGGGTCTAGGTGGAGAGTGATTTGGTTCATTACTTGCAGTAAGTCATGCCAGCCTCACACTCAGAAGGGAGAGGAGCCAGGGGTCAGGGAGCAGCTCAGTCCCCTGAGGTGTCCCACATACGTGGCACTCCTTGCAGGGGAGAAGGACACAGGGAGCCAAGGGACAGAGAACCACAGCTACTGGGCCCATGTCTGCACGGCACAGTCTTCAGCTCAAGGACCCAAGTTCAAGTCCTGCCATTGGCTGTCAGTGTGTACGGCAGGTCTTTTTCCCAGTGGGGCCTCCATTCCTTCCTGAGAAATGTAAAGACAAGATGTTCCTTCACTGACTCCAAGGACGTGAAAAATAGTTCTTTCCTCTTCAGAGCCAAGCCCTGTGCTAAGCACTTTACATATTGCACTATTTATACCTCATAACAAATGTCCGTGAGAGAGGTACAATCATCACCCGTTTTGCAGAGATGTGGCGGGACTTAACCAATATAAGGTTTGTTTGACTGCAGCACCCTACCCTGTGTGCCTTGGACTCCACTTGGCCCAGGCCCCTTACAGACAGGGGACTGAGGCCCAGAGAGAGGAAGCTGCCCTCCTGCAGTCGCACAAGTCCGGGGCAGTCAGGACGACAAGCCGGAATGACTGACGCCCCCAGCAGCGCTCCTTCCCTTCCCCTCCCTGCCCCGCTCTTTCCTGCACTCAGGGCTACTTGACTAGGTCCCAAGGTACCCAAAGGCACCAACCAAGAAGAGGAAATAGTGCCAAGGCCCAGAGTGGGGCCCAGAGCCCCGCTCCTCCAGCCAGGTTAGGGCTCTCTCCTGGCTCCTAAGGGACTGGTCATCCCTGCCCAGGACTCCACAGACAGGGCCCAACTCCGACAGGGCCTCCCCTGGCTCTAAACTATCTGGCTGGCAGATCAGCCAAGGGGGAAAGAGGGGGCCTGTCTGGCATCTCCAGGCTCCACTCCCCTAAGGGGCCAGAGCTGCCTCTGGCCTGCCCTTCCTTCCACCCCTCCTCACCATAGGCGGTACAAGCATCTGCCTGGAGATGCCATTCAAGGGCCTGACACAGAGTCCAGACCCAGGTGCCCTGGCTGGTGGGAAGGCAGGAGCCAGAGAGGGTGGGAAGAAGGGGGTCGGGGGCCATGCTGATTGCTGGGCAGAGCAGATGCCACAGCAAGCAGGCTGAGCCTCTCGTCACAACGCCCTGAGCCCTGAGTTGCCCCTCATCCTGGGCAACGAATCCCAGGCCCCGGCCAGCTGCCGGTGCCCCAGTTAGGCAGGCTTGGGGACTGCTGGGCTGTGGACGGGGTTACAGACTGAAGCTTCAGTGGGGCTCCTGGGCTGTTAGCTGGGTTCTGGGTTAGGCAGGACTCAGGCAGATGAGCTCTAGGCTGGGTTTAAGATAAGATCAAGCCTCCTTCTCAGGGCACGGGGAGCAGGCGCCAGCCCCTAGCCCCCAGCCCCAGCTGGACTCTCCATGTTTGGGGCCATATTGGCCACAGGGGGTAGGCCTTGGTGCCTAGGGAAGAGTGGAAATTGGCCTTCTATGGTCCTGCACTTGTGGCCCCAAAAGGCAGAGACCCAGGAAGAGAAGCAGGGCTGGAGCTGGAGGCTGGGCCACCTTGGGCAGGGCCAACTCAGCAGACACAGGAGAGGCCTCCACTCACCTGGTGTAAGCCTGGAGTGGCAGGGGAGCCCTGAATCCATGCCACTCTGGAAGGGCCAGCCCACGCAGCTGGGACAAGGGCCCGGCAGAGCTGGAATATCTTGGGTCATGGGCAGACCATGGATAACCCATCCCTGGGGTATGCCAGACCTGGGACTTCAGAGTTTCCCTCCAGAGCAGGCAGAAGAACTGGGGGTGGCTGGAACCCAGAGGCCCCAGCTGGTCCTGCCCCTGCCCCATCATGACCCAGCCATCAACATCCTGGAGACAGAGAAGGGTTCCAGTTGGGGGGAGGCCATAAGAGGTAAAGAGAGCAGGGCTGGGAGGAAGGGCCCCAGGACATGGACGGTCACCTCCACCCCGCAGCCCCAGGCCGGCCCCTCCCTCCTGGGCTCAGCAACCTCTGCAGTAGGGATGCAGCTCTGTAACCAATTCTTGAAGCCCCCTCACTGCACCGCACCCACCCCACCCGTCCCGCTCATCCACATGCTGACGAGTCCTAACAGGCCTCCTTTGCCAGAGACAAAAATAACTATTTTCAAAATTCACAGCAGGGCTTTCGCCTACACACGCTGCACCGACTGGAAGCTGAAGGGAGATATGCAGAACGCAGTGTGCGGATAGAGGCCCGCTACACAGCCAGCGAGCCCCGAGACCCCCATGCCTCTTCTCCCCACCGCCCAGCCCGTGTCCCCCAACACTCACACACCTAGGGGCGCCCAGAACACCTAGGGGAAGGGCTCTCAGCTTGTCCACTGTACACAGGGACAGTGAGGCCCGGAGCGGGCCTGAGATTTGCCGAGGCCCCACAGTGGCTCTGTGACCAGGTCCCATACGTTCTGCCCCTGCCCAGGGCGCCCACCTCCTCTCCCATTCCCTGGACCAACAGTGAGCTCACGCCTGGCCCAGGACGCACGTGCACACACCCACGTGAGCTCGCAACCGCACTGCAGCCCTCGCTTCCGTGTTACTGCGTTTTAATCAAGTTCACGGGTTCCTCCACAACCATTACCTCGGCCAGTCCTCTACAGGCCTGTAAGGTAGGCAGAGCCAGGGCTAGCACTCCCATTGCAGGTGGGGAAATCGAGGCCCAGGGGAAAAGGACTGGGCCGAAGGTCAGAGTAGAACCCAGATGTCCTGATTGTGGGTGCACGGCTCTTTTCACAGTTTGATCCTGCAGGAGCTAATAGCCATGCCCAGTCCTCCCCTTCCCTCCCAGGAAGACGAGCTCACCACCACTGCTCCCACCACTAGTCTGTTCCCAGGACTAGCCCAGGCCACATGAAGATCCAGGAAGGTCACCCCCAGGTCCCTTCAGAGAGCGGCCACATCACCACGCCTCGGCTGGGGTCCAGGCCTGGCGCTGCCTCCAGGTGGTCCCTCACCCAAGAAGTACCACAGAGGTCCAGGGTTCAAGAGCAAGGCCTTAAGTGCGCTAGGAGGCGACAAAGTTGATGGGAACTCCACCACAGCCCCAGGCACCAGGTCCACACCACAGAGCGACAAAGCTCTAGGAGCTCATTCTCCAGATGAGGAAACTGAGGCCCAGAGAGCTCATGCAGGTCACTCGAGGTCACAGAGCAAGTCAACGGAGAGGTGGGACTGGGACCCAGGGATCCCAGTCTAGTTTATTCTCTCCCGACTCCTAAACCAAGCTCCCCACCCTTCAACTGAGGGGCTCGACGCCCTCCATTTCCCTGAAGATGAGGACTTGACCTGGGGCCCCTCGCTGGTGAGGACCAGGGCCAGGCTTGCGCGGGGAAGGACCTCACCTCCCCCCATCAGATCCGGTGGGACATCAGCCTGGTGTTGAGTTTACGGAAAAAGGATCGCAGCTTGCAAATCTTGCATTTTTTCTTACGGTGCCCTCGGGAAAGGCTTCGAGCCCTGCTTTCCTCCTCTTCTTCATCTTCTTCCTCATCACTGGCCCAGGGCCCCCAAGCACCCCCATTAAAGTCAGGATGGGCTCGCGGATTCTCAGCTGGGTAGCGCACGGGGATGGCTGTGCGGTTATAGTCCGCCAAGCGGGCCAGCAGGGCTCGGACCACATCCGGCCGCTGGCCAGCGAGGTCCTCCCGTTCGTAGGGGTCAGCACTGATGTTGAAGAGCCACACAGCCTGGCGGGCGCTGGCCATCCGCTCCAGGTTCCACCAGCTGCCGGGGAAGGCAGCCAGCGTCTGGGGTGGGATCCAGTCGCCGTAGCCCGGGTCTCCCGTCAGCAGCTTCCACTCGCCCACGCGGATGGCGGCCTGCACGGCAGTGTTCCAGATGCCGAAGCCACCCTCCAGGGAGCCATGCCGGGCATGGTTGTAGAGCGGGTCAATGTTGTGCAGGATCTCCGTGCGTGGCGAGGCCCGGCCCTCGCTGATGGCTGGCCACACATCATAGCCGTCCAGCCCATCGGCTGCCGAGGCGGTGCCACCCGCCAGACCCACCAGGGTCGGGTACCAGTCAGTGATGTGCACCAGTGCCCGGCTTGTCCATCGCTTTCGCTTGAGCAGGGGGCTGTGGACGAAGCCCAGGCCCCGCACACCCCCTTCCCAGTAAGTGCCCTTGCGTCCTCGCAGTGGCCAGTTGCTGCCCCCCGAGAAGGTCTGGCCACCATTGTCACTGGAGAAGATGATAACACTGTCGTCGTAGAAACCATAGCGCCTGAGGGCCCAGGTGATATTGCGCACGGCCTCATCCATGCAGGTCACCATGGCCGCATACTTCCGCCGGGCCACGTTGCCCATGGTGCGGTAGCGGTACAGGTACTCACGAGGGGACTGCAGGGGTGTGTGGACCGCCTGGAAGGCCACATAGAGGAAGAGAGGCCGCCGGGGGCTGTGGCTGGCTAGGATGTGGCTGACGCGCTGGGCATAGAGCAGAGTGGAGTACTGGCCGCTGAGCCCCCAGGCCACACTCTCTCCCTCGTGCAGGTCAAAGCCGCACACCCCCGGGCCGTCGCAGTTGTCATAGGTGTAGTAGTCCACGTTGCCTGTGAGAGAGCCCAGAAAGGTGTCAAAGCCCCGGCGGGTGGGCAGGCACTCCTTCCGGTAGAAGCCCAGGTGCCACTTGCCCACCATGTGGGTAGAGTAACCCAGCTCCTGCAGCTTCTGGGGCAGTGTTACCTGGTCCAGGGGCAGGCAGTTGGGCTGCCGAGGGCGGATGATGGAATGCTGCAGTCCTGTGTGGATCTGGTATCTGGTGGGAAGAGGGGAGGACACAGAAGGCACCAGTGAGCCAGAAACCGCTGCTCTGGCCACCCAACCCCCAACACTCACCCTGAGGTAGGCTCTGATCCAAGCGCTACCAGTAAGCAAAGTAACAGTAACCAGTAGGTGTTATCAAATGTGCCAAGCACTTCAAATGCATTATCTCATTGAATCCTCAAAATCAACTGAAGCAGGTATCATTGTCATCTTACAGATGAGGAGGAATAAGCTCAGAATGGTTAAGCCACCCGTGCAGTATCACACAGCTAGGAAGTTGGGGAGTTAAGAGTTGAACCCAGGCTAATCATAGCAACAACAATAATAAAAGCTGACACCAAGCACTTGCTGTATGCTCAGCATTGTGCTAAGCCCTTTATAGGAATTATCTCACTAAATCCTCACCGTAACCTAGGGGGTGCCTATCGTTATTATTATTTCCGTCTCCCAAATAAGAAAACTGAGGCTCAGTAAATTAAGTCATTTGTCCAGTGATTCACACAATTAGTAATTGGAGTTGGGATTTGTATCCCCAGCAGTCTGACTCCAGGGGCTTCCCTGGTGGCACAGTGGTTAAGAATCCGCCTGCCAACGCAGGGGACATGGGTTTGAGCTCTGGTCCAGGAAGATCCCACATGCCGCGGGGCAACGAAGTCCGTGCGCCACAACTACTGAGCCTGTGCTCTAGAGCCCACGAGCCACAGCTACTGAAGCCCCCGTGCCACAACTACCGAAGACCCCGCGCCTAGAGCCTGTGCTCCGCAACAAGAGAAGCCACCACAGTGAGAAGCCCGCGCACTGCAACGAAGATTAGCCCTCGCTCGCCGCAACCAGAGAAAGCCCGCGCGCAGCAACGAAGACCCAACGCAGCCAAAAAATAAAATAATAAAATAAATTAAAAAAAAAAAAGTTGGAGCCTGTTGGCCCCGTTGCTTCACTGCTGGGGTGAGTTGAATTGTGTCCTTCTCCAAAAGTGACCGCAAAAAAAAAAAGCTGTTTTGGTTGTTAGCTATCATTAGCTACTACTGCCATTTATTTATTTATTTATGGCTGCGTTGGGTCTTCATTGCTGCACATGGGCTTTCTCTAGTTATGGCGAGCGGAGGCTACTCTTTGTTGCGGTGCGCGGGCTTCTCATTGCAGTGGCTTCTCTTGTTGCGGAGCACAGGCTCTAGGTGGGAGGGCCTCAGTAGTTGTGGCACACGGGCTCAGTAGTTGTGGCGCATGGGCTTAGTTGTGGAATCTTCCCGGACCACGGCTCGAACCCGTGTCCCCTGCATCGGCAGGCGGATTCTTAACCACTGCGCCACCAGGGAAGACCCACTACTGCCATTTTTAACACTATATGCCGCACACACTATTTCACTTACTTTGCATAAGAAACCTACAGTGAAGACTGCTATTAGCTCCATTCTACAGGTGACAAAACTGAGACTCCCAAAAGTGCAGCAACGGGCCCAAGTTCAGACGGCTGGCAAGCAGTGGAGCTGAGCCTTGAGCTCAGGTCTCTGAGACTCATGCTCAAAATCTCTCAGTGACGTGGCCTCTGCAGACCTCAGTCAAGCTAATGAACGATTAGATTTGATACAGGAAGTACCCTAGGCCCCTGAGTCACAGCGAGCCTCTCTTCATAGGGGCTGGGCGCCATGGAACATTGGTTCATAAAGTGGGTGGGCCAGCTAAGTCACCACAGCCTGTCTGCAAGTGAGTAATGCAGGAAACTGTCTCTCTCCAGCTTTACCAAACACAACTGGACGCACTAACAAACACTAATGAGAGTAGTCAGCATCAGTCAGATGGAGCCAGCTGCAGGGGGCGGAGGGCAGACGCTGCCCAGCCACGCTCAGCTAACTTTGCAGATTCGGGGGGGTGGGGAAGTGCTGGGGGGGCTGGAACACTGCCCTGCATGCTGTTCATTCCCCTGCTTAAACCAAAAGTCATCTCTTGGAGAGAAATGCAAACATGTGCACAATTCTCAGGAATGCAGATTCCTCCTCCCTCTTCTGGAGGTTGGTCAACACTTGGTCTTTACCATCAGCCCCCAACCCTCAACACTTACACTGGTGTCCCTTCCTCTTTCCTGTTCTCTTTCCCAGTTCCTAGAGCTCAATGCTGAGCAGCAGACGGAAGAAAGAAAAGGCATCCCTTTTGACTCCCAGCTCCAGGGCCCCTCTAAAGCACCTGGCCTCTCAGTCCTCTCTCCTACAGACCTCAAAGTTTGGCACAGGCATCGAGTTTGGCCCTCCCTGATTCTGTGCCTCAGCTTCTCCCATCCAGGAAACAGGGAGACTATGGCTCTGGTTTCTGAGATCACACTAGTGGCTTTTGGGTAGAACTTGGGAGAAAGCATGCCCCATCCAAGGATTAGCTTCAGCCGTGCCAAAGGATTTTCTCCTAAGTGGCCAGCGTTTTGCCTTCTACACACACACACACACACACACACACACACACACACACACACACACGCCTCCTGTTTCCCTGCTCTTTTAATCCTGTAATCCTACCACCTTGCCTGGGGACAACTCCTTATGGAGAAAGCAGCACATCTCCTTGGGGCCCCCAGCCAACTTGGGAGGATTTTGCAGATGAAAAAACAGAGGCTTTGAGAAATGAAGTGACTAGCCTAAGGCTACACAGGTCACTGCATCCTGTGTGTGTCTTTCTCCTCCACCTATCAACTCCTTGGCTTCCTCCCAATGTTGTCATCAAACAATTTGGGGACCCTAATCCCTCCAGTGACATAGAGGCTGCCATTTATTGATAGCCAAGCAGGCTATATGCAACTGGTTTCATCCTCACCACTCCTTTCCAAGATTTAAAACTGTTCACCCCATTTTATGGACAAGGAAACTGAGGCTTGGAGGAGTTAAGTGATTTGCTCAGAGTCTCAGGGTGTGTAAATAGAAGCAGCACTCAAAGCTAAGTGTCAGAGGCTGCCATGTCCCTCTAACAAAGAGATGACCAGATGTCTCCTTCACATGGCGTGGAGTTTGAATGTCCTAGAACATCAGAGGGAGAAGACCCCAAAGATGATCCAACGCATTCAGCGTACAGTAGGGAAACTGAGGCCCATAAAGGGCAAAGGACTTACTAATGATCACAGCCAATTGGGGACAGAACTGGCTGTGAGCCCGAGCTTCCCGGTGGGGGTAATGTCGGTACAAGTGAAACCTACAGTTGGGTTTATTTGGGGCTTGAACCACCAGCATCAGTGGCTTGGGCCATGCCTACCTGCCCGTGAGAAGTTGGCTCCGCGAAGGCGTGCAGATGGGCTGGATATAATAATTCTCCAACTTGACACCCTCGGCTGCCAGCCGGTCCAACGTAGGGGTTTCGATATCTGAGCCATGGTAGCCCACGTCGTGGTAGCCCTGGTCGTCGGTGAGGATGAAGATGATGTGGGGAGGCTGGCGTGGAGCGACCGAGGGCTGATCGCCGGCCTCCGCGGGCGCGTCAGCCACTAGGCTCGGCTTGGCCCAGTCCCAGGACAGGTAGCCGAAGCTGAGCAGGCTGACCAGAGAGAAGCCGGTGAGGGCGTGCATCGCCATGCCGGCCCGTGCGTTCCGGCGCGCAGGGCTCCCAGGGCCTCACCGCCTCGCGCGCCCAGGGCGCACGGCCCGCACGCCCTCTGGCCAGCCCGCCCGGACACCGCGAGAGCGCTCAGCGTCCCCAGGGGAGGCCCAGCGGCCAGCCCGCGACTGCCTGGACTGTGAGGCCGGACCTGCGCGGCCGCAGCGGGGCGCTCTGGGGAGGTCAGGCCCGCGCCGAGCTGCCTCCCGCTGCCTGAGCGCCAGCTCTGCGCCGCCCGTGCTCCCTCGCCCCCAGTTCAGCCAGGCCAGCCTGAGACTTGGTGTGGCGGCTTCCAAAAAGTGCTCTCCACCATCCTCTGACTCCCCTCTTCCTTCTAGCCCTCGATTTCTCCCGTCTCCTAATTTCTCTCGCCTCTGCTTTCCCTTTCTCCTCCTCCCGACCCTCCAGCCCCTGGCCCAGCCTCTCGCCCCGCCCGGAGACCGGAGAACTGTCGGCTCCGTAGGGTGGTGGGCAGGACCCCAGCGGGGAAGGGGGAGGAAGCACGGGCTGGGCGGGTCTGTGGGGGACACCGCGGGAGAGAATACGAAAAAGTTGTAACATCTGCCGGGGCCGAGCCCCAGGTAGAGGGGCGGGGCGTCCAGCGGCGGCCCCGCCCCCGGGCGGGAAGCCCGGGTCGGCTGGGCCCTCTGGCTCCAGCCTCCGCCCTGGCCCAGACTGGGGAAAGGAGGGAGGGGGCTGCGCGGAATTCGATGGAACAGCTCTGGAATGGCCCGGTCGGACATTCCTCGATCATGGAGTCTTAGCTTCTCTGAGTGCCAGTCCTGGAAGGGAGGCGCATAATCTTCTATGCCAAGCCGGTCATTCTACAGCTGGTGAAACTGAGGCCCTGAGATGGCCGGGAACTCGTCTAAATCACGAGCAAGTTGGTGGCTTCTTCCCTCTTGGGGCTAACAGCGGCTGGCTGAGTGGCAGTAGAGACAGCAATGGAGAGTAGGGACGACTTTGGCAAGCACCGACTTTGGCAAGCACCAGAAATAGGTTCTGGCCTTGCCGGGGGCTTACCTCTCTCCCCAACCGCTCCCCCTCCTCGGAGGTTCTTCAATTGACAGCTTGAATCTTAGACTGGCAGCCCTAGAATCCTGAGGACAGAGGCTGTTGTATACATCTTGTTCTCCACAGGCTCCAGAAGCTCGATCAGTACGTATTGCAGGGATGAATAGATGAAGGGGCCTCAGAGGTCGCCCAGGCCAACACTCACCCAAGGAAATCTCCACAGCAGGGAAAGCAAGGTTGGGGAACTCCTGGGCCAGGCAAGTATCACAAATGAGTAAAGCAGAGAGGCCACCGTGTTGGCCGAGGAAGGCAGGGACTGCATGGTGCAAAAGACCTCAGCCTCGTGTCCAGCTGACTGTTTTCATGAAAGAATGTGGACCAGTGTTTCCAGATCTTCTGATTTTCCCGAGAACACCCAAATACAGATTATTATGAGAAATATTCCAATTGTTAAGAGCTAGTAACTAATTTAAAGTAAATTGAAGCCCTGTATAGGCCAAATCAAACCTATCTGAGGAATATTTTAGGCCATCGGGCGCCTGTTTGCAACTTCCACTCTGCATCATTGTTTTCCAGATTTTTAACGAGGCTGTATTTTTTTAGTGGGAAAACTGAATTAAACAAAACTAGTTAGGCTTTTTTACTCCCGGAACTTCAATCTTTAATATGCTCATCTCCAAAAGTAGGGGTTGCTAAAACTGTATTTCCCAATTTTATGTGACTGAGGACCCTCTTTTTCACAGAGCTTCTCCAAGAGCCCGTGTTTTGGGAACTTTGAAACACAAAGACTGCCCAGGTGGGTCTTCTCTCCCAGCATCTTTCCCCTGCCAATATTCTGCCGTGTTCCCTTCCCTTTTCTTTAAAACCACTGTGTGTGGGGAAAGAAACCAGACCTCCAAAATAGCAGCCCAAGTGAATCTGCATTTCGAAATGAGGGCTGCGTGGGGCTGGCCACTCCTGTTTGCTCAAAGCCCCAGATTTAGGATGACCAGATTTATCAGAAGGGAAAACTGAGCCTGTTGTTCCGGCAGAAGAAATGTTGAGGATGGACAGGAAAAATACAGCCTCCTGCGGGGAATGCAGCTAAAATGGTGCTTCCGGAGGCTTCAGCCTGAGGCTGTCCAGGGTGTCAAAGTGGGACAGGTCACAGGAGGTCAGATGGACTTGGGTTTTGTATTCTTCGCATTGTCTGTCCCAGACCTTGGTCAGGAGGAACTGACAAAGTTCCTCCTGAGAAATGGCACAAGGAGAAACAGCGAGGGGGTTGGGGTGGGGATTCAGACTTGAAGAAATAGGTCCAGGGAGGCCAGCCCACGGGCTGTAGATCTCTGTGGAGCTGCCACAGGGACAAGACAAGCAGACTTTCTGAGAGTTCAAGACCGTGGGCTCTGACATCAGACTGCTTGAGTTCAAATCCTGGCACTTATTTGAGGTCAGGCCTTGGCCAAATTATTTTGCCTCCCTCAGCCTCAATTTCTTCATCTGTAAAATGGGGTGATAATATAAATGAGATACAACACAGTGCTCAGTAAATGCCCAGCACATAGTAAGCACTTGATGAATGTCAGTGGTTATGATGATTGTTCTCTGTGCTTCTGAGAGAAAAGACTGAGTCCTGTGGGTGAAAGTTAGTGGGAAACAGATTTCAGGCCAATTTAAGGGATTACTTGTGTAGGAAACCTGGCAGCTTGCTTAATAAAAGGATGGCAGTGATGGGTGAATCACCATGTGGAGAAGAGTGGGTGGACTCTTGTTCCCCAATATTCACATTTCTTTGACGAGTCCCTCAGTAATCACTGAAACCCACAGTGGCTTCAGAGGGCTCCATCCCCACCCCCCCCGCCTCTAATGTTCTAGGGAAATAAACTCTGACCCTCAACTCTTCCTTTAATGCCATTACACAACTGGGCCAGGGTACAACATTGAAGCCAGACATTTCCAAAGGCTTAGGGATGACAAAGCGGGAAACAAACACACAGAGTAATGTGAATCCAGGTCATGGCACTTTCAGAATGTGGCTCACTCATCTTCCCTTTGTGTTCTCTACCGTATGCCTACCTGTCCTCTTCCCTGGGACAATGTCCATCAGCCCTACCCCATCCAGGTAGATCGCAAGAACTCCAAGATGTCTTAAGTTCAGACCCAAGAAGTAAGGCTCAGAGAAACAGAAGTCCCTTCTCCAGCTAAACCAGCCTTTGCAGTTTCTATCTCAGGATCCAAGATGATTCCAAGATGATTGACAGCAGGAACATCCACAGGGAAGTTCCACCCCCCCATTCCCATAGGTGCACACATACGCCATAACCCCCAAAGGACACCTACATTAAAACCCTACTAGAAGCTTAACACATGCACACGAAATGCAGATCAGATGTGGCAGGGGTTGGTGTTGTTACTTGCTGTTGGAGATTTCCATTGATGAAATCAGACTTCAAAAAGCACTGAGTTCCTCATTACTGGAACTATGCAAGAAGGGGAAAAAGTGCCCGTCTGTCCCGGAGGTAATAGGAGAGAGATTCCTGAACTAAAATGGGGACCAAAGCTAAAGGACTTTGAAAGTTCTTTCCAACTTGAAAACGTTATGATTCTAATTATTTATTCCCAGACAATTTATTTAGGACACAGAGATATAAAAGTGAAACGCAGGTGAGTCTTTTTTGTGCCTTTGTCTTTCATTGCTGTGCGTGGTATGTGTGTGTGTATTTGTGTAGGGGGCTGTGTGTGCGTAGGTGTGTGTGTACTTGTGTAGGTGTGTATGTGTGTAGGTGTGCAGCTGTGTAAGTTATGTTTGGCCGTCTTTGAAGTAAAATTATCTTAGTACAGTTATTATTTCCTTCTGACTTAACTGACCTTGGCAAAGATCTTATGTACAGATCATACAGATCATGCATGCTGTCATCCTCTGGAAGTCAATTTGTCTATGCTGGACCAAATCAAGGAGCTACAAGAAAACACAGAAGGCCTCTGGACAGACAAAAATGTCACACAGTTCAATCCCTTAACTTAGAGTAGAGCTCCTCAGGCCTTCCTCACTCCAAGCCTACTGACTCTTACTTCATATACAATTCTTATCAGGCTAATGATTTCATTTGCCAGCCCAAGAATATTGGAAGCAGCTCAGAGGGAATACATAAGAAGGTGGCATGAGGCACCTGCCTGTTTTATAGTAATACAGTTTCATAGTGAAAACATTAGGGAGAAACAAAAGAATAAACATAAAATCAGACTGATGAGTTCCCAAAGCCTGGGAGTTTGGGGCCATTTGATGCAGAAGCAAAGAGCCATATCTACCCGAACAGAACCAAGGGCATCACCAGATCACAACCCAGCATAGAAATGAATGACGGGTCGCCCTCCAGAGTTTAAATCCTGTTCGGGATCCTCTTTTGAAGAAAACTGGGGAAGGCATCAATTATTTTTTCTATCCAGAATGGTTACTATGACAAGTTCATGGTGTAAGCTCAGCTTCCATCGTAGAACATCCTCCCAGAATTTGCAGGCTCAGGAGGCAGTACCTTCTGCAGTGCTTCTGGGGTGGCGAGGAGGATCCTGCACAGCTGTGATGCTGGAGGTCAGGCTCAGCAACCATAGAGCATGCTCCCCAGGGACAGGTCTAGCTCATCCACCTCCTACCTCCTCCTCACTGCCCTCAGATGCCAGCATTATGTTCCCTGCACTTCAAGCCCCATAAGCCTCTGTAGCTTGAAAGGGTGAGTGGCACTTGGGAAAGCAGCGCGCCAAGTGGGAGCACAGAAATTCCCTTTCTCACAGGTGGGCTGTATCCTCCTATGGAAGAGCAAAGACCTCCCGCAAGAGAAAATTCCACAGGTGCCCTTGTTCACCGCGTCTAGTAACCCCTGGTTCTCGCCTTAACCCCCACGCTCTTGACTAGTGCATCATTCATTATAATTAATTAATGATTAATGGTAAGGTCAGAAGTGTTTAAGAAAGCCAGGATGGCTGCCCTATGGAGAATGTATTGCCAGGGTCCCAGTTAAGGGTGCATGTGAGAAGTCCAGGTAGAGACCGGCCTGCCGAGGTGAGCCATTCTCCCCAGTGGGCAGGTTGAGGCCCGGTTCTTGCTGGATATCGCTGTATTTGGGCAAAATGGTTCTGGGAGGAAAAGTGCTTTCCTCCTTGATGCTGGGGCATTTCCCCTTTAGCATTTCCAGGGGAGACACACATTCCCCTGACCCCTGCTTCCAGGCCCTCTTGGTGGTCTCGCTGAGTGCCCCTTGTCTGTCAGAATCCCATATCAGACATCTGAGCCTGGAGTGGCAAGAGCCCGGGCACCCAAAGCCCCTTGCCTTTAACCCTTCACTGGGCTCTGGCCCTGGGCATTTCAATGGCTCCTTTCTCTGGTGCTCAATGAAACATTCTTCCGAGTAGACTATTGAAAGCAGAGCTCTGGATACACAATGGGCGCTCTGTGCTCACAGCCACTGCCCAATCTGTTTGCCCAGCCTGACTGCGGCCTCCCCTCTCCGCACACCATCCACCCTCCACCCACCCGACCCCGGCCCCACCTCAAGGCCAGCTCGCTAGAGGGAGGCCGTATGAAAGGACTTGTTCTCCGCCTTCTCAGAAGTTCCCGCTGTGGCCTCTGCCAGCCTTGGGCAGAATTAGCCTAACGTGTCCCAGGCTTGCCTCCAGCCCATCCATCCATCTACCTGAGGCTCTGCCCACTTTGATGTCCAGAGGCTTCTGTCCTCACTGGTCAGCTGAAGTTTCTCTCTTTCTCACACATACACACACATGCTGATATGTGCACGCGCGCACACACACACACACACACACACACACACACACATCAGATGGGACTTTCAAAGAAAGAGGTGAAATCTCAGAGAATCACATGGAGAGTGGGGGCCACTGAGATCCAGATAAATGGAGGGGCTCCTTAAAGAGAGAATGGCAGGCTGCGCACCAGCGCTGCCACCCACCCCCACCCCACCCCCGCCCATCCCAGGGCTCCAAGTTCCTTGCAGGTTCAGAGACGGCAAGGGTGTTCGGGTTAAATGTGAGACGTCGGAACCAGATTGCCTGTGTTCCAGCCCAGCTCTGCCATTTGCTAGCTGTGTGACTTAGTTATCTGAGTTAACCTCTTGGTACCCCAGTTTTCTTACTTGTAAAATGGAAATAATAATAGTATCCACCTCATAAGGTTGTTGTCAGGACCACAGCAGACAAGGCAAGTGAAACTCTTAGCACAGTGCCTGGTGTATAATAAGCTCTCGAGAACAGATAACTATTGTTATTATTGTTACTATACTTAGATATCGTCATTATACTTAGATTCTATTGTCATTATATTTAGAGTCTATTCCTACAAGTGTACAAAATCCACATTCTCCTGATCAAGTCATTCCTTTCCTCCAAAATTTTCGATGGCTACCAACTGTCTGTAGTAAAAAATCCAGGCCCTTGGCCTGGCACTTTGGGGTAGAGCTTTGATTTCCTCCTTCATAGTAGTCACTGGATACGTGGAAGATAAATAAGTCCCATCACTATATTACGGTTGTCATGGTCACCATCTATTGTACTACTTGGAGAAACTGACTTTTAGCACAAATTTATAAGGAGACCCTGCCTGGGGGAACAAAAACAACCCTGAATCAATACCAAATTGAAATTCAGAAGTAATAATAATAATAGCTTGCATTTATTGAATATCTACTATGTGCCTGGTACCACGCATGACACTTTATATCCATTATCTCACAATTCTCATGTAGTCCTATGATGTAGGTCAAATTATTACCATCATCTTACAGATGGAGGAACTGAGAAGCAAAGAAGGAGTAAGTAATTTGCAGGACTTCCCTGGCGGTCCAGTGGTCAAGACTCCACACTTCCACTGCAGGGGGTGCAGGTTCGATCCCTGGTCAGGGAACCAAGATCCCGCATGCCCTGTGGCATGGCCAAAAAAAAAAAAAAAAAAAGAGTAAGTAATTTGCCCAGGGTCACACAGCTGGGATGTGTCAGTGCCAGGATTTGAGCCTAGGTCTAAAATCTAACACCTGCTGTATTAAATACCATACCGTTCTCCTTCCCGTTACAGACACCAGGCCCGCCAATAGTGTCTTCACTTCCATTTTTCCCTCTGCACTTGAGTGGTTAAATGTCAACTCTCCCAATGTACTTGGAATGAGCTGGCAGTCCCAGGGCCCCTGAGAGGTCTGAATGGGCCTGAAAATATCACGGATACATACCCTGGGAGGCTCCCTCACATCAATATCCCAGGTGGAGCTGCCTCCTGAAGGGCTTCACCCCTCAGGCCCCAAGGGGGATGGGAGCCACCTTGGAGGCCTGCTCTCAGGCCTGTTCCCTGCCCTCAAACCCCTGTCCCTGAGGCCCCACTGCTGGCTCCAGTAGCTTCACGATGTCCCAAAGCCCTTCATGGCAGAGGCTTCCCTTGGCTGTCTATCTTCTCAGACCCAGATGTCACCTGTCAGCTCTGCTTCCATGTGAAACAAGAGTCAGCCTCTCAGGGCAGCAGTCTTGCTGGGCTTTTTCTTCTCAGGGACAGCACAATGCAGCCCCCGCTGCCTCCTGGCCTTGGCTAGACAGCTCAAAGGCAGGGATGCTCACTAATGACAGGGATGAAGCTTGCCTCTGTTCCCATGGCAACTGTGTCCCTCCACTTAGTCGATCACTTTTTGAAGCTCCTGCTGGTGTGAAAGTTATTTTGCAAAGAAATGTTTAACTCATATCCAGGAACTCTGTTCCGGGTCTTCAGATCCTTCCAGGTCTCTTATAAAGTTGACTTTCTCTTTCCTCCCTTTATTGAAATCCTTTCATCTTTAAAGCTCAGCCCAAATCCTACCTCTTCTAAGAGACCTTTCCATACTCCCTCACTCCTCCCTTCCCCACGTGGAGTCAATCTCTTGCTCGCCACACTCCCCTGGGGCGTGTTTATGGCTTTATTAGATCACAGTCTGCCTGTTTCACAGTTATTTATGTCTCCTTCTGAGCCCCTGGTGAGTGATCAGCCCATAGTAGGTACTAAACAAATATTTGTCTGAATTTATTTGAATTTCCCTTTCAAGGTTTTTAAAAATTACTATTATTAACAGTACAGACCATTACTAATAATCCGTTATGCTTGTAAAATTATTAACAGTTTATATATAGCTTCACGCTTGAGGGCACTTCTTTAAACCCCAGCTCCACCTTTGCTAGCTGTGTGACAGTGTACAAGCCCTGGAAATGCTCTCAACTGGCTTCTCATCAGTAAAATAGATTGCTGTAAATATTAAAATAAGTGTGTAGGGACTTCCCTGGTAGCAGGTTAGGAATCCACCTGCTAATGCAGGGACAGGGGTTCAATCCCTGGTCCAGGCAGATCCCACGTGCTGTGGAATAACTAAGCCCATGCGCCACAACTACTGAAGCCTGAACGCCACAACTACTGAGGCCTACATGCCTAGAGCCCATGCTCCACAACAAGAGAAGCTACCACAATGAGAAGCCCACACACCACAGTGAAGAGTAGCCCCCGCTCGCCGCAACTAGAGAAAGCCCGAACACAGCAACGAAGACCCAATGCAGCCAAAAATAAATAAATAAAATAAATTTATAAAAAATAAAATAAAAGTGTAAAAGGTTTACTTAGCACAGGGCCAGATAGCTAGTGGTGCTTCAATAAATGTTAGCTATTATCATTTTTGTGGGGTCTCATTTGGTCCCCACAAAAGCTCTAGGGTATGAAGAAGGGCAGGGCTTTTGTCAGTGTTATCATCAGTGACACACGAAGAGGCTGAGCTCAGAGAGGGGAAGAGTTGCCTAAATGTTCAGACATCAGTTGAGTGCTGTGGTGGGCACCTGCTGTCTGCCTTGGAGCCACTTCCCCTCTCCTGGAGACAGAACCCAGATTTTCCTTTGCAGAATTACTCCTCTCCACTGGTGTCAACTCCAGGGACAGGCTTGGACAATCGGAGCATCAGATGTCCCTCTGCCACAGTGATTAGTTCAGGGATGGACAAGGGGTCCAAGTCTGTCCAATGAGACTGGAGTCTGAGATTTTTGGGTGAATTTTTCTCTATTTTTTTTTTTTTTTTTTTTGCGGTACGTGGGCCTCTCACTGTTGTGGCCTCTCCCGTTGCGGAGCACAGGCTCCGGAGGCACAGGCTCAGCGGCCATGGCTCACGGGCCCAGCCGCTCCGCGGCACGTGGGATGTTCCCGGACCGGGGCACGAACCCGTGTCCCCTGCATCGGCAGGCGGACTCCCAACCACTGCGCCACCAGGGAAGCCCTGTGTGAATTTTTGAGAACGAGATTTTCTCTTTTCTGCTGAAATATAAGCCTGGACCTGCCTGGGGCTAACCCTGACAGAGAGGAAAGCAAAATGCAGAGGCAGAAGCAGATGGACCCATAATAACAGCATCTGAGCATGCGAATCCTGAAGCTAGAACCTCCCTGGCTGTGAGTGACGTGAACCAATACGGTCTTCCTCATGCCAGTTTGCATTGATGTCTGTCACTTGCACCTGAACAAGTACCAACTATTGCTCCTCCACACAGAAGTCAAGGATCTCTTTATCCCATTCATTCATTCAACAAACACTTATTGCCATCCACTCAGCTGGCCTGAGGCTACAGTGGTGGAGAGGATAATACCAGGCTCTCTGGGAGTTAATAGCTTATTGTCATCTCACTTCACATATGAAGAGACTGAGGCTCGGGGAGGGGGATGCCCCAAAGTATGTGCCCTTCAGATGATTTAGAGGACCAAGACCCTGAGTGAAGCTGGGCAGGAGCTGAGGCAGGCAGCTGGGACTTGTCAGTTACCAGCAGGGCTGGTTTAGGGAGTCATGAGTTTCTGCTCATCCCAGGTCAAAGCAGGAAGGTTCTGGGCCCAGGCCAGAGGTTGGATGCAGAGGCTGAGGCTCTGGTCGCCTGGGTTCAGAGCTCCAGGCAGGTGACAGTCTCCTGGGAGGAGCATGGCTCTGAGATCTGACTTGGGGCATTTGACTCCCATGCTCTTGGCTTAATGGACAACTTCTCCTTTTGAGCTGGAACTCTGATTGTTAAAGGCTCTCAAGCATCAAGATTATCTTGGGAGGAAAAATCTGGGAGGAGGCTTCTTCTCCCAGGAGTTTTCACTACATTTTTCAAAGAGAAGGGCCCCACTTTCCAGCCTAAGCTGTGGCTAGTTTTTCTACTTTATCCGATGACTCATGCCTGGGAAAACCCAGTCTCTCCAGGGCTGGGTCCCTCAGGGAGGCTGTGATGGCTAGAAGTTGGATTTGCACTCAGCTTGATTTATCTGTCTCTGCCTCATCTGTGTCTAGCACAGGGTCTGGCATATAGTAGATGAATACGTTTTTCTCAAATGAATGTTTGTGGGATTTTTTAAGATGGAGAGTGGTGCCCATTCTGAGGCAAACTGACCATAAAACTAGTACAGCATAAGCTTCAGGATCCCTTGCTGGCACGGGCCTTTCCCTAAGCCCCAGGAGGGGCCCTAGCAATGTGTTCACATGGTCATATGCTTCTGTAACATTTGCACAAGTCATTTTAACTGCAATGGGTTGAGATCACTGACTCCACTCTGACCTCCTTCCTCACTGTCATATTTTCCTCCTGTCAGATGGCTTTAGAATGGCTGTGGCATCTTGGGGTCTGGCTAAGGGGAAGGTGAATTGGGAAAACATTTAGTCTGCATTTGGTGTCTGTGTAGGTTCCATGTATAGTTAAGTCAACTGTCTTTGTATGTAAATGTCGTCGGGACCCCCTTTCTGTCCACTGAGCCAATTCACCTGTCCAAAAGTGCAGGCTCAGAGCTCACACAGTGATGTGAACGTGTCCCTCAATAACTGGCAACAGAACTATGTGTCTGAATAAGTGAAGTTTGAAATCTAAGGAGCCAGAAACTAGGCTGTGGAAAATTCTTCCAATTATCAGGCCTGTCCAATTGTAAGTAGAGGATTATGTGCTCAGAGATACTTAGACAAAATGGAAGTTATTTCCTGTCAGCAATATTCTCTATAAAACAGTTCATACAATTAGAAATGCACCATAACCTTTTACTTCCTTTTAATGAGTATCATGTTGTCAGTGGGTTGAATTGTGTCCCTCCAAAAAGATATGTTGAAGCCCTAATCCCCAGTACCTCAGAATGTTACCTAATTTGGAAAAACGGGTTATGGGGGTTCTCAAGTTAAAATTACGTCAATAGGATGGGACCTACCCCAATATGACCAGTGTCCTTATACAAAGGGGAAGTTGGATACAGAGACACAAACACAGGGAAGACCCCAGGTAAAGATGGAGGCAGAGATTGGGGTACAGCATCTACAAGCCAAGGAACACAGAAGATGGTCAGCAGTGCACCAGGAGCCAGGAGAGAGACCTGGGCAGATTCTCCTTCACAGCCCTCAGAAGGAACAACCCTGCGGACAGCTTGATTTCAGGCTTCTAGCCTCCAGAAATGGGAGACAATAATACAATACATTTCTGGTGTTTAAGCCACCCAGTTTGTGTTACTTTGTTATGGTAGCCCTGGTGAACTAATACACATGTGGAATAGAATTTGTCAGAAGACTTGTGTCTGTACTCCACAAACCTGGAGCAGTACCACAAACGGTGAGTACATCCCTGTGTGAAGTCCCATGTTTTATGCATTCCAACTATCAGAAACTAAAAAGAAAAATGCAATTAACCATGCAAGAGGGACTTCCCTGGTGGCTCAGTGGTTAAGAATACGCCTGCCAATGCAGGGGACACAGGTTCAAGCCCTGGTCCAGGAAGATCCCACATGCCGCAGAGCAACTAAGCCCATGCGCCACAACTACTGAGCCTGCGCCCTAGAGCCCGCAAGCCACAACTACTGAAGCCCCCACGCCGAGAGCCCATGCTCCGCAACAAGAGAAGCCACCACGATGAGAAGCCCGCGCACTGCAACGAAGAGTAGCCCCCGCTCACCGCAGCTATAGAAAGCCCGTGCGCAGCAACGAAGACCCAACACAGCCAAAAATAAATAATAAATAAATTAATTAATTTAAAAAAACATGCAAGAGGAAACAGTGGATTACCTTTCCACTTTCTCTATAGAAAACGATTACAAAGTCGTTTTCCTATCCTAACAAGAGTATACCTGAGATGGCACCTGTGGCCTGCCCTCATTCCCTAAATAATACACTGCTCTGGCCATCCAGAACTTTCTCCCATTGTCCACAATTAGGACTTCCTTACCTCCACCCCTGGGGCCCTCATCCTGGGGCCGGTGTGTGCTCCCCAGATCCTGTTTAGAAAAACAACCAGCTGGGTCTGTTCCCATGGGCCCAGATCACAGATTTGAGATTCTGAAGAATGAAGGGGTAAGAAGGGCCTGGACTCTACCTCTGAAACCACCTTTCCCCATCATTTTCCATCCCTTTTGCCTACCCAGAAAACAAAATTGGAGTTATTTCCTCTTAGAACCTGAAGAAACATTGCCTTTATGTTTGGCCACAGACGTGCCGTCTCCATTACCCTGTGAAAGGCCATTTAACATTGGCAATTCTGCTGGGTTTTTCTTTCCACCTTTTCCTCCTCCTACCACCCAGACCCGGCACCCCTACCCCCCGCCCCCAGTCTGGCCTCCAGCCTCCCTTCCATTTTCCCAGCTCCACAGTGTCCTCAGGAGAACCTCTGCCCTCTTCTCCCCTCTAACCCACCTCCCGCCCGCGCTTACCACCAGCCTCCTTGGCTGACTCTCTCATTAGAGGACCAGCCAGCATCACATTTTCCTTAGGGTCTGTCTGGGCTTTTGGCTAAGGACCTGGGGAGCAGCAGAGGGAGCTTTTGGTTGAGCGGTTCGGCTGCAGGGTCCAGGTGGCTCCCGATGTAGAGGGCTGCGTCTGGAGTACCCTCAAACACAGCTTGAGCCATCAAGATTCTGAGCTCAGCACTGAGAAGAGAGTATCAGTCAGGATGCTTGGGGGCACAGAAACCCAAGTGCCCAGCTTAGGCAAGACTTGCGTAACCACGAGGATGGAGGGGAGCTTCGGGGATGACTTGCATTCTTCCCATCTTTTGCCTTTTCCCTTCTGTGGGTGTCATTTTCGTTATTCCAGACAAGTAGCCCCAGACTCACCAGGAAGAGATTCAGAGCCAGTCTTTCCTGGTCCAAGTTAAGAAGTCCTAGAGACTTTGTAGATATATTGTGAATGGGAGTGTAAAATGGCGCAGCCACTGTGGGAAACAAAAAGTTAAACATAGAATTACCACATGACCCAGAAATTCCACTCCTAGCTATATACCCAAAAAGATTGAAAACAGGGACTCAAACATATACTTGTACATGAATGTTCATAGCAGCACTATTCACAATAGCCAAAAGGTGGAAACAGCCCAAATAGCCTTCAAGGGATGAGTGGATAAACAAATTGTAGTAAATACATACAACGGAATAGTACTCAGCCATTAAAATGAAGGAAGTCCCAAAACATGCTACAATGTGGATGAACCTCAAAACTAACATGTAAAGTGAAAGAAGCCAGACACAAAACTTCACGTATTATATGACTCCATCTATGTGAAATATCTCGAAGAAGTAAATCCATAGACAGAACGTAGATTGGTGGTTGCCAGGGGAGTTAGAAAGGGGAAATCAGGACCAATTGCTTAACTGGTATGGGGTTTCCTTTGGAGGTGATGAAAGCGTTTTGAAACTAGATAGAGGTGGTGGCTGCACAATATTGAATTGAATTGTTCACTCACATAATCATAGGTTATGTGAATTTCACCACAGTAAAATTTTAAAGTCCCACAGGAGAGCTCTGATTGACCTAGCTTGAGATCAGGTGCCCACCCTGGCCAATCAACAGGGACTGGGGTGGATGTGCAAAGAGATGGCAACTCCCATTGGTTACATGGCTGCAGTCAGGAGAAGCTACATTTCCTGAAGAGGTGGGAGACAGCGTGCTCTTCTTAGAAAATGATACTTTTGTTTAATAAATAAAAGAAACTTTAAAGATCAGAGCTAAAAGAGAACTGGAAAGAAGCTCTAAAGCCTTTCTGTTTATAAAAGCAACATGCTTGTTGCATCAATTTAGAAAACCTTGAAAAATATTAAGAAAAAATAAATATCACCATAATTGTCATGACTCAGAGATTATCATGGTTAACATTTTAGATAGGTAGATAGACAGATAGATAGATAGATATAGATAGATAGATATAGATATCCTCCAAGACCTTTTATTAATGCATTTCCAGTTATAGACACACATATATGGATAAAAATGCCTTTAATGTATTTTATTCTGTCTCCTGCTTTTTTTTCACCTAATCTATTTTGGACTTTTTCTAAATGTCATCAAATGTAGATTCATGCCATCATTTTCCATCATTTTAATATCTGTGAGCGATGACTTTTGAGTGGAAGTTTCTGAAAGGCTCCTTTGAGGAAGTGACGTTTGAACAGGCCATTGACTGATCAGGAGGCAGAGACGGCAGCTGGGGCTTTCTCAGCAGCGGGAACAGTGTGGACAAAAGCCAAGTCAGTGATCGTCCACTCTGCCCACTAGAAGCCAGCCTTTGATCGATGAGGGAACCAGAGAGGGGAGGTTAATTTTACCAAGGTCATGCAATGAGTTGGTGTTAAGGGGGAGACTTGAACCTAAGACTCCCAGCTCCCAGCTCAGGGCTTTGGCCTCCACCGAGTCCTGTCCAACCTCCTCACAATGGCACTCAAGGCCCTGCGTCACCTGGTTCTCATCCACATTCATTATCTTCACCGCAGATGACAGTCAGTCATGGATCATGCTTCGTCTCTGCTTCATGCACAGACAGGAAAGTGGAGGCCCACAGAAGGAAGGGCTGTCTGAGGTCACCGAGCTGGAGGATAACAGTGGCTCATGTGGAGAGAGCCCTTATGGCATGTCAGTTCAGGGCTGGGGCTTGGCATACACCTGGAGACCCCCCCCTCCTCTCCCTAGGGCCGTGCCTGTACTGTCCCTGAGTCATGGTTACCAGCCCGCCTACTGTGAGTCAGCAGCATTCTTCAGGGCTGAGAGCACACAGCAGAGCCACAGGGCCTCCCCTGTACCTCGGTGAGCCTGGTGCATCCTCCAGCTAGGCCGGATGTTAGAGAGTCAGCCGGATGAGTGGCCTCAGGTCACGGCCTAATGGCCTGGGAGCTGACCTGCGGGGGTCTCAGGGGTTCGGATGACTCAGAGAAACCTCAGCTGCTTCTGTGCTGCCTGGAAGCTGGAAGCTGACCCTGTGTGCTGTCTGTGAAGGGGCCTAGGGTGGAAGGTCCTGGCAACGGTCTAGGCTGGGAGAGGAGGTGGGAAGCAGTGAGAAGGTTCTCTGACATGCCCTCCACCCCTCTTTGGTCAAGTCACTCTCCACCTCTGGGTGCGGAGGTGGTGTGCAGGGGGTGGCGGATGTTAAGAGCACAGACTTTGCCGTGAGACAAACCTGGTTTGCAGCTGGAGTCGCAATTCTGCCTCTTATTCACCTGTGACTTCGGCAAGTTACTTACCCTTTCTGGGCCTCTGAAAATGGGAAGACCAATACCCACCTCACAGAACTGCGGCAGGACTAAATGTACATAATGCACTTAGCACAGGGCAGGGCAGAGAGAAAGCACTTAAGAATTGAGTGCTATTATTAAGATAACAGTAAATAGTATGCAGGCTCTTTTCTGGCATTCTTCTTTTATTCATTCACCCAATCACTCATTCATTCCCTTAACCAATATTTACTGAGTACTTACCAAGGGGGGACAAAGCTGAGAACAGGGCTTTCCAGAGACTAGAGGTCATCTAGTTGCTGATGTTCATGGTTGAGACCTTGGCTGAGCCCAGAAAACATGGATGTTGACAGGCGTGGTCTCCACGACCATGCAACTTACATTCAAATGGGAAAAAGTGACATGGTAAATAGGCAAACTGATAATGAGCAAGAAAGTGACAGATACGGTTGAGGGTGATTTGGGGAGGCCACTTAGATGGAGTGGCCAGGAGCGGCCTCTCTAAGGGGGTGATGTTACACTGTAGATGAGAGGGTTGAACTATGAGAGGCCAGCCTCATGAAGAGGTAGGAGGTGGAGCGCTTCTGCCAGGGCAAGGGCTAGGGCAAGGGCAAGGGCGAGCTTCAGCGCGTGGCAAAGCTCTGCTGGGGAAGGAAGGGTGAGGAGGTTAATGGGGCTGCCAGAGCGGCAGGACCTTTCAAGCTGTGTTAAAACATGTTCATTTCTTTCTAAATGCAATTCCATGCCTCTGTAGGCTGGGGTTCCAGGGTAACACTCCCAAACTCCTGAGTCAGAACTCAGCTGGGAAGAGCTTGACCATTTTCCACAGGGTTCAGCCTGTATCCTGTCCAAGATGCTGTGACCCTCAGCCCTCCCAGCACCAGCAGGGCCCTCCCCGGAGCAGGGAGACCACAGCAAAGCTGCCCATCACCAGCTATTTCTGGCAGGGGAGGGGGTGCCTGGGCCCTGCAGCTGCATTCCTAGAGCAGATCTGCCCAAATGGTTGGACCTGAGGAATGCAGAACCACCCCTACCCCAGACACAAGGAGCCTTTTCTCACCCAAGCCCCTGGAATGAGGCTTTCCGAGGGCTGGAGGTCACTAGATTTCTGCTGTTTATGGTTAAGGCCTTTGCTGAGCAGAGAAAACACAGCTGTCAGCAAGAGGTCCAACACAACACCTGCAGGGAGGGACCCGGGCTGGAGAAGGGAGGGGGCTGCCAGGCTCGCTGGGGTTCTCGCCCTGCCTACAGAGTTCAGTCACACTGGCATCTACGGTGACTGTCCTAGGCAGGGATGACAGCCTGCCATAGATCATCCCCTGAACCCTCTTCAGAGATAGGGAAACTGAGGTTGCCCAGCTAGATCATAATAATTGCTAACGTTGAGAACTTATTGTGGGTCTTCATGGTGGTAAGAACTTAACCAACGTTTCACAACAGCCCTGTGATGTGATTACTCCTGTTACTGCCATTTTACAGATGGGGAAACTGAGGCTTAGAGAGATTCAATTACATGCCCGAGGTCAAGGAACTATTTTACATGCCCGATGTCAAGGAACTATTAAGTGGAGGAATCTGGATCTGAACCCAGGCCTTCTGACTCTCAAGCTCACTCTGGGTTTTTGTTTCCTGGTTGTGTTTTATTTACTTAAATTAATTTTTTTTCTCAAAGAAAACTTCTTATTGCTACTATTAATAAAAGTCCATCTTGGGCAAAGGTAAAAATAAATGCAATGGAAACCAAATAACGTGAGTAAATTCTAACTAAATTCTAACTAAATACTGTTGCTGTCAAAGACCTGAAACTGAGAGGTGCTCTCAAATGATGATAAAGAGGGTTTCCCTGGTGGCGCAGTGGTTGAGAGTCCACCGGCCGATGCAGGGGACACGGGTTCGTGCCCCGGTCTGGGAAGATCCCACATGCCGTGGAGCGGCTGGGCCCGTGAGCCATGGCCGCTGAGCCTGCGCGTCCGGAGCCTGTGCTCCGCAACGGGAGAGGCCACAACAGTGAGAGGCCCGCGTACCGCAAAAAAAAAAAAAAAAAAAAAGATGAGAAAGAGAGATTAGCACTTGTTGGGTGGGTGTATATGACACACTAGTGTTGAACGGAGGCTTTCTCCTTGAAAGAATCTGAAAGCTAAAATGAGAGGGAAAAGGAAGTCAGTTTTTCACTGTGTTCTTCCCAGCCCTTTAATGCAGCTCGGCCGTGTGGTCCTTGTTAGTGCTGTTCACCAAACATTTCCGGGTTTCTGCCTCCCGGGCACATGGAAGGATGACACCTCCTGGTCCCTTTGTGGTTGGGTGGGGTCACATGACCAGTTCTGGTCCTGAATTGTACATTATTGCGGGCTGCAGCATTTAATTGCTGATTGGAGGTCCTCCAACACTCTCTTTTCCAAAAAGCGGATGCCTCATAGCCTAGGTCCCAGAGTAAGGACAGTGCCAAGAAAAGTAAGCCCCCAGCGGAGCCACAGTGAATATGTAACATGGGCAAGAAATAGGCCTTGATGTCACAAGCCATTAAGACTTTCGGGTTGTTTATTTAACACATCATAACCTAACTATTCTGACTGATAGAGCATGTCATCCAGAAACATACTGAAGATGCAGCCCTCTTTTCAGAGCCCACAGCCTTAATTCCCGTGCGGTGCTGACACTGGCCAAGCCTAAGCCTTTGTCTTCCTTATAGAACGCTCTTACCTTTACCAGGTCTCCTTCCCTGGGTTCACTACCTTGGAAAACTAACCATTCCCCCGAAGTGCCCTTGACTCTCCCCCTTCCAGAGCTTTGCCTTTGTGCGTTTGTCTCTGGCAGGAATGACCCACACTGCCATCTCTGCTCCAACCAGTGTCATGGTAATGAGACAGACTGCCTGTGTCTGGATCCAGGCTCAGCTGATTGTTAGCTGCGTGATCCTAGACTCATCACTTCACCTCTCTGGGGATGTTTCCTCATCTATAACATGAAGACGGCAATAGGACTCTGCTATTCGCACAGCTGTTGTGAGGATTCAGTGTGTTAATAAATGTAAAGCACATAGAACAGTGCCTGGTGCATGAGAAGATATTTATAAGCATCAAAGTATCAGCATGTTCCCTGCTCATTGGAATCCTGCCTTCGCCTTGCTTCTGGCTTGTGCGTGGAAGGCCTGGGACCCTCCCCCTTATTCCTGAGGGTCCCTTTGGTGGAAAGATTGGGTACCAAGTACATTAGTTTGCCAGGGCTGCCATAACAAAGTAGCACAAGCTGGGGTGGCTTAAAACAACAGAAATTTATTCTCTCACAGTTCTGGAGACTAGATATCCAAAATCAAGGTTTCCATAGGGCCATGCTCCCTCTGAGACTCTGGGTAGAATCCGTGCCTCTTCCTAGCTTCTGGTGGTGGCCGTCAAACCTTGGCCTTCCTTCACGTGCAGAAGCATCACTGCAATCTCTGTCTCTGTTGTGTCATGGGACGTTCTCCTCATGTGCTGTGTCTTCACGTGGTGTTCCCCGTGTGTGTGTGTCTCTTCTCTTTTTATAAAGGACACCAGTCCTATTGGATTAGCCCTCCCTCCCAAACCAATACGACCTCATTTTAACTTGATCTGCAAGACTATTTCCAAATCAGGTCACATTCACAGGTACTGGGGTTAGGACTTCAACCTATCTTCTGGGCGGACAAAATTCAACCCAAAACACCAGGAGTCAGGACACTTGGCCCCTTGACCTCTGACTTTCCCCATGGGGCCATAGAAACTGGGACGTACGTGAGTGGGAGCTCTGGCTGGGGCATCAGGACACCTGGACTCTGCCTTCTGCTCCCAGCATGACTCTGGGCACTCCTCTTCCTGGTCTCATTTTTCTTCATGGTGAGAAAGGAAAAGCATTCTCCACCCCCAACTAGGTTCTTGTAAGACCCAAACAAGGTGGGATATGGTGTGAAGGGGCTTTGCCAATTGAAACCCGATGCACAGATCAGAAGGCTTGCTCTCAGCCCTTGACTGCTCTCCCATCCTCACCCATGAGCTGGGCAGACTTACTGCAATGACAGTTTTTCTACTGACTCTGCTAATTAGACATGCCCGAGGATGGGCCCTCAGCCCTCCAACACTCTCCATCTGTGAGCTTCTCTCATGAACTTACCCTTTTCTCCTGGCTTCCTTAGTTCAGTTACTTGTCTCTCCAAGTCTCAGTTTCCTTCCCTGTAAAGTAGGAGGATTGGTTGCCACCCCATATGCTTATTGCAAGGATTATATTTAGAGGCAATGCAGTTAAGTCAGCACAGTGCCTGACACATGGTAAATTGAATAAATATTCATTAATATTGAGTTGATCATCACCACCAGGAAATAGCACATACAACATAGAGACAGCCAGTGCATTGGAGTAATTGCATCTCCCTTAGCCCTGGGCCTTCATTCACACCTTCATCCAGCAGCGTTCGATGCAGCCCCCTACTCAGTGCCTTGCCAGGCTTCAAAGAGGATGGGTCCGGTTTGTTGGGAAATCGCACTGGCTAGGCTTGCTGTGAGGCTTGGGGAATGGCCCTGCTCTCTCTTGTCCTGAGTCTTCTCGTTGGCATAACGAAGGCCTGAGGCTGTGCAGTCTCTGGGAGGCCCCTTCAGCTTTCCTGTTGTGTGATTCTAGCCTGAGGTGGTCCTTTTGGGCACTTCTGGCCCCAGATCAGGAGTGGCTGAGATCGGCACAGTGGCAGGAGCTCAAATGCCAGGACTCCTGGCTCTGCTTCCTGCTCGGCCACTGACATGCTTGGGCAATTCCTTCCCCTCTTTGGGGGTCTTTCCTGCTTCATCACAGAAGAGGCTAGCCTAGATGAAAGCCCTTCAAGTCTGTTTTTCTGCAGTTCAACAACCAACCCCCCTTTGGAACATGCCAAAGTTGCCCTCATCACCCGGCCTTAACACCTGCCGTGCCTGCCACCAGGAGCACCATCCTGCAGTGTAAATGTACCGCTTCACTTCATTCAGGTCTCCAGGATTCAGCAAAGCCTCGCCTTCCCACCCTACCTAAAACCACACACGTATACACAGCCTTGACACTGTTTTTCCTGAAAACATTACACTATACACTTATTTGAAGTTTGTGGTTTCCCAGGTTCTGCCACTAGCATATCTGCCCTATAATGACAGGGACCCTCTGTCCATTGAACACAACACCCCGGTGCCTAAAATAGCACTAGGCACATAGTAGGTGCTTAATATATTGTGTAAGAAAGAGAGGGAAGGAGAGAGGAAGGAAGGAATGAAGGGAGGGAGGGAGGGAGGGAGGGAGGGAGGGATAGCCATGAATTTGGCCAAGATCACCTAAGAAGCCTTTTCTTTCTCACCATTGCTGTTGCTAAGCAATGTCTTTTTTAGCTCGTATTTATCTGTTCTACCAATATTTACTGCTGGATCGCTCTGCCCCAGGCATGGAGCTGAGCCCAGGGGATACGGGGGTGAACTTGATGCTCCCAGCCGTCTACTTCCAGATCTTACATCTTGTGAGGAAAAAACAAATAATAAACCAGGCTTGCAGTCGGTGCAAGAACAGACAACAGAGCACCTGGTGACAATGGGACTGAGGACAGGCTGGGGGAGCAGGGAGGAGTTAGAGGAAAGCTTCTCAGAGAAAGTGAGGTGGGACCTGCGCGGTCACTCAGGGAATGGGGAGGGAGCCTGGGAGGCTGGGTTCCCGGTGTGGACCATGGCCGTCCAGGGACAGCGCTCAGCCATCCCAGCCTGGGCCTCCTCTACCTGTACCCCTGAGAATCCTTTCTCCCTAGCTGCTTGGTCGGACCTTCCTGCCCCCAACCAAGTCAAGGCGTGCTCTCCACTCTCTGCACATGAGGTGGCCAGGTCCTTTCTCTCTGAGCTGTCCCCGTCTCACAGTGGACTGGCAGCTGCCTGATCCCCAGCCCCCCATGGCGCACTCCCTCTCCTCCCACTTTGACACACACTGGGGTCAGGCTCTGGACACGCTCCCTGACCTCTGCCCTGCCGCAGCTTCCAAACTGGGCTCCTTTCTCTCCAGCCTCACCTCTGGGGCATCCTCTCTGATTCCTTCTGCTATTTTCTCTCCTTACTCATCTTTTCCCTTCCCCTGAGGCTCGGGTGCAACCCCATGTTTCTTCCCAGAATCAGGACCTGGCCAGCGCCAGGTGATTTTTTCTTTCTTTTTTTTTTTTTTTGGCTGCACTGCGCAGCATGTGGGATCTTAGTTCCCCGACCAGGGATCGAACCCGTGCCTCGTGCAGTGGAAATGTGGAGTCTTAACCAGTGGACCGCCAGGGAAGTCCAAGGTGATGTTGAAGGACATGGAAGAAGGCCATTTTCATGCAGGCTCCACTGAGGAAGAAGAATAAGACAAAGATGGAGAAGGAAAAGAAGGAGACAGACAGGAAGAGAAAGGAAGAGAAGGAGGGGAGGGGGAGAAGAGCTCCCCTGCACCATGCCCTTTACAAACATCATCTCACTGCATCCTCACAAGGACTCTCTTGTTAGTCCCATTTTACAGATGAAGGCCTATAACACTGGCCTTGCCTTAGTAGGGGGTTGAGCAGGGGCTCTAAGCCAGGGTGCCGGCACCAAAGCCCTCTGCGCCACCTCTCCCTCCGTGCCTTTCGGAAGAGCAGGGCCTGCAGAGTCCATCTGCTCTGCACCCCCGTGGCGGGGCTTGCCCGGGCTGCCAAGTGAGCCAATGGGCCTGCTGCTTCTCCAGGGAATCCAGCTGTTTCCCCTGATGAGGGAGTGGGATAGGGTTGGGAGGTGATCAGAACCATAGGAATTTTCAAGTTTGGGCAAAACCTTGGGGAAGGGAATTAGACAGCCATCCTGCTCTCCGGACATTTTTATAAATAATAACAATCACAACAGCTACCATTTATCTAGTGCTTACTACATGCCAGCCACTGCCGTAAGCAATTACACATGCATCAGCTGGCTTGCTCTTCCCAAAAACTATTACCCCCACTTTACAGAGGAGGCCACTGAGGCAAGGAAAAGTTATATCCACACAGCTGCTAAGTGACTGGGCTGTGAATGAAGCTAAGAGGCTCCAGAGTCGAGCTCTTAAGCTCAACTGATAAAGCAGTTCTCAGGCACCAACATGGCCCTTGTTCATAGAATCGCCCAGGCTCAACGCCACCCCATGTTGGAACACACAAGGGCAAAGGGACCAGTCGTCACAGCCCACATACACCCCCAGCCCTTGTCCTCAACCTTCTGAACGATTGTCCTGCAGACCTGAGGCCATTTTCTCAGGGATGGGTCTGGGTGCCTTTTAGAAGGAAAATACAATTTTCTTTTCCACTCAGCAAGCCCATGTTTCTCTCCCCTACCTCCAGCCCCAGTGTTTATTTCTGCAAGGAAATGGCCTTTGAAGTCCTCACTTCTTGAAAGTTGAGAGGGAGAGGGAGGTACTACAAACATTTAAAAGCGTGTCCACATTTTGGTTGGAACATGGCATTTTTTAAAGTATTAATAACAGTTTTTGGAATCCACAGGCCCTGCTTCTCTTTCAAGGTGAAAAAAAAAATAACCCCTTGAATATCACGGCTGTGAGGGTCTGGGGGAAAATTCCGCTGGGGCAGAGAGCAGCGCCAAGGGTCTTTTCAGGCAGAGCTAGGCAGAGTCTGATGAGGAACAGCTCCAAATCTGGTCCAAGGGGAAGATTTCATAGATCTACAGCAAAGTGAGAGTAAGAACAACGTAGTTTTTTCTAAAGCTTCATTCACTCAGTTTAAAGAATTGTCTTTTGTTCGGGAGTTATGCCCTTCCTGCTTGGTTTGATATCAAAAAGTCCTTTCTTTAAGGAAATCATCGCTATATGAAACAATAGTCTTTTAAAAGTGTATTTAGAGAAAGAAAATAGTTGGCAATCCTATCTCAGTCTCCCAGTTTTCAATTAAAAAATTGTTTTGAGGGCTTCCCTGGTGGCGCAGTGGTTGGGAGTCCGCCTGCCGATACCGGGGACGCGCGTTCGTGCCCCGGTCTGAGAAGATCCCACATGCCGTGGAGCGGCTGGGCCCGTGAGCCATGGCCGCTGAGCCTGCATGTCCAGAGCCTGTGCTCCGCAACGGAGGTCACAACAGTGAGAGGCCTGCGTATCGCAAAAATAAAAAAAAAATAAAAAATTGTTTTGAAATGTGTCTGGTCTATGAAATCCCAGGTCTGAGTGTACAGTTGAGGAGGAAGGAAGATCTGGACAGAAGTTATCACAATCCAAAGTAGAAACAGAGAGCTCATAAGACATTGGCCAAAGTGCTGCGGTGTTTCAGGGAGGCTGTCTCCAGATGCACATCCTGCGGAAGGCGTCTTAGAGGAGGGGGCACTGGTCTAGGCCAGGAAGGGCAGGGACCACTGCACAGCCAGGGCCAAGGGACTGCTCCAGGGAGAGGGGACAGAAGGAGCAAATCCACAGAGGAAGAAGCACGACGGCCCTGAGAGGACAACTGCCTGCCCACAGACTCCTCCCCAGTAGCTGATCCTGTGTATTCACAACAACCCTGCAAAAAATGTCCTCCAGTTATCCCCATCTGAACCCCCAGGAAAGGAAGGCACAGCAAGGTTAAAGTCGCGTGCAAGGGGGCCCAAGAGTCTAGCTCTTTCCTGTCTATGCTGCTGCTTTCTATTCCATGGTGGAGTTAAGTTCAATAGAGAAAACAGAGCCCAAATCTACAATATACCAAATTGTTCATCAATGGCTTTTTGGGGAGATGAGACCATAGGTGAATTTTTTCTACTTTTCTGTATAATTCATTTTTAATATGAGTGTGAATTTCTTTAAAATAGAAAAGAGGTGGTGCTTTGTTTTAGTGGTTTTACCAGTAGGACAAGAAGATTTATGGAGTTTTCTGGCCTTTCTCTGAGCTTCCCTTCCAGGACCAGACCTCTTGCTTCCTCTTTGTCTGTCATTCCCTTTGGCTCTAGACCATTACCCACCCCCTTTCAGGGCCCCAGCCTGGCCCTGGCCTATGGCTAACTGTCAGGACCAGAGTGTCTTGTGATAAACCAGAGCATATGGACCAGTGGAGAGACCACGGGCCTGGGAGAAGAACTAGGTCTACTTCCTGCTCTGCCATGAATGTGCTGTGTGGCCTTGGACAAGCCCCTTTCCCTCTCTGGGCCAGATGTTACAGTAGGGCTCTTTCATACAGAGTGGCCTACAGCTGAACTATTGCAGTGGTCAAGGAGGCAACCCCACCCCCCAGATCCTTTCTTGAGGTTCCTCCTTTTCCACAAAGAGCAGAGAGTGACGGATGCAGGGCAACCTGGAGAAAGGCAGCGTGATACAGCAGGAAGAGCACTGGGCTTGCCTTCTGGAATTCTAAGTTGAAGATTCTCTAGGTGGGCATTATCTGGAGTATTCTACTCCAAACTCTCTGTGTCTTCCAACTGCCCTGAGAATAAACCTAAACCCCAAATTCCTTGCCATGGTCCCACGTGATCCATCTCACCAGCTGACTCTGCTCCCATCTCTGCCTCTTGCCCATACCCCTCCTATCGCACTAGCTCCCTGCCTTCCCTCCAAGCTCATATGGCCTCAGAGCCTTCGCACCGGCTATTTCCTCTGCCTAGAACTCTCTTACACTTTCACATGGCTGCCTCCTTCTTGAATCTGGAGCCTCAGCTGCAATGTCATTCCTGAGCGGTTTTGCCCACCACCAGCCCCGTCCCACGAGCCCATGTCTGCACCCCTTCCCCTTTTATCCCCGTGACAATCAGCATCATGCCACCAGGGACCCTCTGTCTGCTTCCCTACTGTGGCCTCAGTGCTTAGACAGTCAATAAATATTTGATGAACGGTTGGTTGAATGCCTAGAATGGGCCTCAGTTCTCCTATCAACACAATGGGAAGGTAGGTATAACTCCAGAGCTCTGGTCACAGACACCTTTGCAAATGTAATACGGTTTAGAGATCCCCTCCCCAAGAAAGCACATTCACAATACTTTGTATCGGCTTTGGGGAGAGGGCTCCTCAGCCCCTTTGATACCTGCCCCAGACACCCTGACCTTGCTGAGGCTTTCAGATTTGGGAACAGAAAACAGTGAAGATCAAATGGCTCTTCCTTTGGTTGCAAAAGGTGGTCAGGATTCGTTTCTCGCCTTTTGCGGGATTTATATTTCCTCATTTGGAGGGAAAAGTGCCCCTTGGTGCCCCTCTCACTCTTGCCCCTACCTCCTGGCAGTCCGGGCTCGTTATTCTTGCTCTTTGGTCGCCCTCCCTGGATCCTTCTGGTCCGTTCGTCTCCTCTTCCTGCCACTAGGATCTTAAGACAACAGACTCAGCACCAGCGCCCCCTTCCCAGAGGAATGGTCTCCCTTAACACCAGTATGGTCCCCGTCTATAAAACCTTTCAACTTCATAAACTCGTAACTGCAGAAATCTGTCCAAACATTCTGGGGCCGTTGTAACTATTGGTGTTGGCTTGCAGACCTGAGCTGAGCTGCCAGGGCTTTAAAAATGAGGAAATACTTAACAGCCCCAGCCCAGGATAACGGCCAGGGAGGGCAGGGATCCCGCCGCTGGGTGCCAAGGAGCCCAAGCTGGCCTCCACAGCACAGTGGACAAGACAGGCTACGGAACGATTTCTCGGCAAAGTGAAATTGACCTAATCCTGTTACCTTTTGCGGGTGTGGTTGGAAGAGGCTGAGATGGGTCAGAGGTGGTGGGACAGCTGTCAAGAGTGAGAGCTTAGTCAGAGCTGAACTTTTGTGTTGAGACCCATGTAGCCAGACAGATGGGTCTCCCGGGCTGGGGCGTGCTGTCTTTTCCATGATTAATGTAGGGAGGATGGCTTAGACACTTCTGAGGGCCGACGCTGAGAAGTGGTTCCTTTTTTTCCTCCTCCTCAGGCGCCTGTCTGGAGGATGATGGGCCGGGAAGGGTCAGGCGTGTTGGTGCGGGCTGCTGCTGGGCCACCTGGAACTCGCACAGGAATCCACTTCACTGAACACACAGGGCCCCTGGCACCCGGGAGGTGGGCTGCGGGCCACCTCAGGAAGAGAGGTTGCTGCAGCCCCAGCTAGGAGGCTACAGAGAAGCAACTGCTCGTGACGTTTCCCCTTCCGCAAGCCACATGAAACAGTTCTTGGGGGAGATGGAGAGAGGGCATACTTCAGAAGTGGGTGTGATAATTTGGGCCTGACAGATGAGGTGCCCCATGGGAAGGGGGCAACTCTGTGGCCTTGGATCTCCTGGAGAATTAGTCTGAAGGAGTTCCCTGAGGTCTGGTCATCAGGAGAGAGGGCTCATTGGCTGTGTGGTTAGAGGGAATTGCTGCCCCCGTGACCCCTGCCAGAGACCCCCCTCTCTCTACAGCATGAAGAAGGGCTGGGACCTGCATGGGGCCACATTTTGTGCCTGGGGCTCAGTGGGCAATTCTAAAAACTGGGTACCCAGAGGCACTAAGTCAGATCAGCATAACTGACCTCCCCATGTGGTCCAGCCTGTCACCATAGCTTAGAGCCCCAATTTGCAGGGCAGTTGACCCCAGGCCAAGGAGAGCCCATAAATTTCAGGCCCATGGAGAAAGGAAGGTCACTCTGGCAGAAGCTGGGGGATAGAGGTCTTTCTCAGAAGAGTAATGGACCTCTTTTCCCTTCATCTCATCAACAGCTCTCAAGACCTTGTTTTGCCTAACGTTCTGGTTCCCACTGAGACTCTCCAAGACACCCTTGGGATGGAGCCCTGCCCTCTTTACAGGTAAGATCCTGTGAATCATTCCTGCAGCCCTGGGGGTCAGGAAAAGTGTTAGTTAGTTTCCTATTGGACAGAAGAAGAAACTGAGGCCCCAGAATAAACTGAGTTAGAATCATAAAATGGATTTTCCCTTGGAGGCCATCTGGCAACCTTCTGGTCTTGCAAGTGGGAACTCTACAGCTAAAAGAAGGGAGAGGACCAAATGTGCCCCCATCGCTGCCCCCATAGCCCACTGCACTGCGTGATCCCCTACATCCAGGACCCCTGAACCCGGCCTCCCTCTCCTCTGCTCCCACCTCTGGAGGGGTCCCAGCAGGCCACCCCCATGCAGATGTCCCCCCGTTCCCAGCAGAGGCCGGGCCTGGGCCAGAGGAGCCTCAAGAAACTCATCATAGCTGAGGAGGACAAGAAAGCACCAGATGCAGGGGCAGGAGTCAAGAAAGTTGACTTCAGTCCCAGTTCCCTGCTAGAAAGCCCTGTGACTTTGGGGAACCCTTTTATATATATCCCTCATGTTTGAAGAACACATTATGTTTAACAAGGCTCTTTCACATATGTTATTTCATTCTATCCTTAATCTCTTGGGGCCTCAGTTTCCCCACATCAAAATGAGGGAATTGAACCGACAGATGGCTTCAAGGCTTTCTCCCCCACATGCAAAGATTTTGTGAGAGACTATGTTTTATAGTATCATATATATTATATTGTTCATTTTAGGATTTATGGTGCTAAGATTCTGTGTCCTGGGATTCTAGAATCCTGGGCTTCTAAAATTCAATGGTCTTTGATTCTGAGAACATATGACTTTTTTTGTTCTACAATTCCATGTGTCAGTATTTCCCAAATTTCAGTGGTACCCGTACCACTTTTACCATGTAGGTTATGTCTGCATACCACCTGTATTATTATCCATTTAGTGTTTTTCTTTAAATAGACTCTTTTTTTTTGACTCTTTTTAACTTAAACAAATGTCTTTAAAATGGAAACTTTATATCACTACTGCAAATGGAAAACCAGTCTCTTCTGCCATAAATAGGAGCTAAAAGTAAAAATAAATACCATAAAAACAATGTTATTAAATTCTAACTAGATACTGTTGCCTGCCAAAGGCTCCCAGCCCAAGGCCTGCTTTAAAAAAAAATTTATTTAACTGTGTGTGTGTATACACACACACACACACACACACACACACAGAGGCTAGCAAGGCTTAAAGAGGTATTAAAGACATGTTAGCATCAAATTAAAACAGTATAATGAGAAGACCTGAAAAGAAAACTGAACTTTTCATCTCGTTCCCATTAAGGGATGCTGTGTGTCGCGCCATCTCTGGACATCACCTACGTTCACCACAGGAGTGTATCCCTTCACTGTGCAAATCCCCTGGCTCTGCTACGTGGGTGAAGACACCCGGAACTCTCACCTCCCAGGCCACAAACGTATTATCCCGAGATAATTACCCTCAACTTTAGGCCTGGGGCTTCCTCTGCTCGTCCCCCTCTGGCTAAGAAGGGGGAGACTGGAAACCCTCAAAGCCAACCACCTGGAGACAGTTAGAGACATCCGTGGCCCCAGGGCCACTGGCAGGACTCAGCCAGGCGGAAGTGCTCTTGCTTCAGTGCAGGTGTGATGACAGCTGGGCCTTTAGGTGATGCCTTTGCCTGAGGGGTGGAGAGGGCGGGCACAGACCCAGTGGGGCTGCACGCCAGGTCAGGGAGGGTGAGGGGCTGCAGGAGCTGGCCTGTTCAAGGCGGTGCTCACACTCTCTGGGGCTGGCTGCCGAGCTAGGGGCATCAGGCCAGGCCCTGACCTGTGGGCAGGAGGACCCAAGTCCTAATCCCACCCACTGCTCGTCCACAGTGGGACCGTGAGCAAATTTCTTCTCCTCCGTGGAGCCACTTTCTCCCTGTAAAATCGTGATGGATGCACCGGCTCTGACCATCGCGTCTGAGTGCCTGCTGACTCCCAACTCACATATTGGTATCTCAGATAAATGGCTCCTGCTACTATTGTTATAACAATAATTATTATTATTTAACCCTCACAATTCTTTGGGGAAGGGTGGGGTGGGCAGCAACTTTCTTATTGACAGAGTCAATACATATAAATGTTCTGGTACAGGGACTTCCCTGGTGGTCCAGTGGTTAACACTTCGCTTTCCGGGACTTCCCTGGTGGCACAGAGGTTAAGAATCCGCCTGCCACTGCAGGGTTTGAGCCCTGGTCCAGGAAGATCCCACATGCCGTGGAGCAACGAAGCCCATGAGCCACAACGACTGAAGCCCGCGCGCCTAGAGCCCATCCTCTGCAACAAAGAGAAGCCACCACAATGAGAAGCTCGCGCACCGCAACTGGAGAAGAGTAGCCCTCGCTCGCCGCAACTGGAGAAAACCCACACGCAGCAATGAAGACCCAACGCAGCCATAAATAAATGAATGAATGAATGAATGAATAAATAAATAAAAATTTAAAAATACACTAGTGAAAGAAATTAAGTTAAAAAAAAAAAAAAAAAAGACTTCGCCTTCCAATGCAGGGGGTGCAGGTTTGATCCCTGGTCAGGGGAGCTAAGATCCCACATGCCTCGTGCCCAAAAATCCAAAACATAAAACAAAAACAATGTAGTAACAAATTCAATAAAGATTTTAAAAGTGGTCCACATCCAAAAAAAATATCTTAAAAAAAAATGTTCTAGTACAGGGAAGTACTTCATAAATTTGGTAACAATTCTGTTTCCCACCTGCCAGGCCCCCTGGTTCCTGAGGGCAGCATCAGTCTCTGAACTGGGCTCAGCTTCGGCAGCTGGGCACATAACAACTTCTCTGTGATGGTGACCTTGACCTCACATCCAAGGCAACCTCTCTTCATCTGACTCCAGAACAATATCTGAAAAGCCAGGGATGCCTTCCTCCCTGCTCCCTTCAGCCCGTGTACATTCCCGCCTCTTGCCCTCTGCCCTTATTCCTGCCTTCACCCTCCTCTCTGCCCCTGGCTTAATCCAGCCCACAGGACCAAATTCTGAGACCCAGGTGATGGTCCTGGCTGGACCCATGATTCTCTGATTACTTTAGGTAAGTCCCATGGCTGCTCTGGACCTCAGTTTCCCCATATGAAACAAAGAATTGAACTGAACGTCCTCTAAGTTCCTTTCAGTCCTGGCATTGGGAGTGGCAGATGCAGCAGTGCCCACCAGAAGCAAGTGATCCTGGCTACTTGGACTCCCTTGGATCAATGAAGATCTATCAGACTTGCAGTCAGGAAAATGGAGACAGACAATCAGCTCCATGGCCTCTAAAGAAGGTTCGTAACCATCACCTCTGCAAGCAACAGGAGGATGGGAACACGCCTGTATTTACTGACCCTTACATCCTCAGCCCAGCACAGTACTCAACACATAAAAGTTGCTCAATAAATAATAATCAAATGGATGCATCCATGCTTGAAAAGTGGTATGATAAGATTATTATTTGAAACTGAAGTTGGAGTCAAATGAAATCAAGTTAGGGCTCCTTAACCTTAAGCTCCAAAGAGAGAAGCCCCCTCATCCCTTCAGTCTTTTCCTCCAGGCTCGAACTGCTGTATTGACGCAGTCTAAGCATGTGTGTGTGTGTGTGTGTGTGTGCGTGTGCGCACACGTGTGTGTGTGCGTGCGCGCACACGTGTGTGTGTGTGCGCACACGTGTGTGTGTGTGCGTGCGCACGCGCGTGTGTGTGTGTGTATGTGAGACAGAGAGAGAGAGACTATTAACTTATTTTAGCTAAATAAACTTCAAATCTACAGGTATCCTTACCATGCCCAATACTCAATCATTTATTTCACAAACATTTCTTGAGAATGTCTGTGTAGCTGAGGCTACACAGACCTCACTGGGGGACAGGCATGGAATTCAGGAAGTCAGAACACTTGTTTCCTAGCCCCAGCTCTGACAGACATTCTGACCTCGGGCAAGTCATTTTTTTTCTTAGTAGCCTTAGTGTCCTCATCTGTGAAATGGGGGGATTGGACTGATAATCTCTAAGAATCTTTCCTTTCTTATCATCTATGACCAAAGTCTCAACCTGTGAGCTACAGATTCCTGGGCGGGGGTAGGGGGGATGTGATGCGAGGAGGAGGGCAGAGTTTTTTTTAAGAGGATTGGGAAGCCGTCAGTGCATCAAGAATTGTCTGCAAACTAAATACATGAAATTACAACACCTTTCACGTGTGTTGGTGTAAGGAGGATGATGCACTTCTGAAGGAATACAGAAGTAATCTCAACAAGTTTGGAATTTCTCAAGAAAACAAGAAGGAAGTGGAGAAGAAAGTGGCTGTGAAACCCACAGAAACCAAGACCAAGTTCTCCCAGGCAAAGCTGTTGGCAGGAGCTGTGAAGCATAAGAGCTCAGAGAGTGGCAACAGTGTGAAAAGACTGAAATCGGACCCTGACCCTGATGACAAGAATCAAGAAACCCCTTCCTGCGTGTCTCTTGGAAGCACATCTCTGAGTGGTCCCTCCATCCACTGCCCCCCCGCTGCTGTCTGTATCGGCATCCCCCCAGGTTTGGGTGCCTACTCTGGGAGCAACGACTCTGAGTCCAGCTCAGAGTGACGTGAAAAGCACTGGCTCTAGTCCTCACTCGCATGGAACTTACAGTTTTACAAATAGGATAGAATCCAAGTCACCTGAATACAAGGAGAGAAACAGATGTGGGTCCTGAAAGTTCAGAGGCAAGAGAGACCAGTGATCTTCTGGAGGTCACAGACCCCACTGAGAATCTGAGAAAATTATTGACTCTCCCCCGTAAAAATGCATGCTGGGGCTTCCCTGGTGGCGCAGTGGTTGAGAGTCCGCCTGCCGATGCAGGGGACGCGGGTTCGTGCCCCAGTCCGGGAAGATCCCACATGCCGCGGAGAGGCTGGGCCCGTGAGCCATGGCCGCTGAGCCTGCGCGTCCGGAGCCTGTTGCTCCACAACGGGAGAGGCCACAACAGTGAGAGGCCCCTGTACCGCAAAAAAAAAAAGAAAAAAAAATGCATGCTGGCACCAAATTTCACATACAATTTCTTGGTGATCAAAGGCCTCCTAGGTCATTTCACAAACCTGAGGTTAAGAACTCTTGACTTAGATAAACCTATAAGCAGAAGTCAGGTGAGTCTGGAGAAAATTCCTACACTGAATTCTTTTTTTTTAAATTTTTATTGGAGTATAGTTGATTTACAATGTTTGTTACTTTTAGGTGTACAGCAAAGTGAATCAGTTATACATATACATATATCCACTCTTTTTTAGATTCTTTTCCCATATAGGCCATTACAGAGTTCTGAGTAGAGTTCCCTGTGCTATACAGTAGGTCCATATTAGTTATCTTTTTTTTTTTTTTTTTTTTTGCGGTACGCAGGCCTCTCACTGTTGTGGCCTCTCCCGTTGCGGAGCACAGGCTCCGGACGCGCAGGCTCAGCGGCCATGGCTCACGGGCCCAGCCGCTCCACGGCATGTGGGATCTTCCCGGACCGGGGCACGAACCCGTGTCCCCTGCATCGGCCGGTGGACTCTCAACCACTGCGCCACCAGGGAAGCCCTAGTTATCTATTTGACACATAGTAGTGTGTATATGTCAATCCCAATCTCCCAATTTATCCCTCCCCCACCCCCGTTACCCCCTGGTAACCATAAGTTTGTTTCCTACATTGAATTCTTGAACAAGAGCAGCACACAATTTATTGGAGAGGCTAGAGACACACGGGGGTCAATGGCCTAGAGACCTGGGGGGGGGCCTCAGCCAGAGAGAGAAGGGAGAGGGGGAAATTTGGGTGAAGTAAACCATGAACCATCTTCTCTGTTCCTTTTGTTAGACAAAGCAATTCTTTAAGCTATTTTGAAAGACCAAACTCATAATCTTCAAAATATAAAAAAGCAGAGCCTCTTAAATCATTGGGGAATTGTTTATAAAGAACATTATTGGATTAAATTGTCTGTTCATAATCAACAGAGGCTGGGCTGAGAATGCACAACCTCTGTGACTGGATATAGAACAGCAGAGAACCAAGAAGGGCCCCTATCCAGACAAGACCCCCTCCAATGGTCCTGTTCAGAAGCAAGACCACCATCTGGAAAACTCTTTCTCCTTTTTCATGAACATGTACCTCCCGGTGCTAGAAACTTGATGGGCATACAAGATTTAAAAGGTGAAAATATGCTTTTGATCCTTCAAGGGTAATCATTTTAAAAGTCAAGGCCAAAGCTGCCAGCAGTACCATTACACCCAGCAGTCTCGTGGCAAAGGACAAAGGACCCAATGGCCAAGCGTAGTTTGAATGAGGCTGTTTGGCAGTCAAGGGCGCAGACCCCCCCCCCCCCCGAGGGTCTGTGGGGGTGGACTGGCTGGGGAGGAGGGAGGAAGTGTGTGCCACTGAAAACAGGCTTCTCACAGTTTAACGTGTATCAGAATCACCTGGGCATCTTGTTACAGCGCAGATTCTGATTCAATAGGTCTGGGGTGGAGCTGAGATTCTGCAGTTCCAACAAGCTCCCAGGTGATGCCAGTGATCTGGTTCTCAAGTCACACTTTGCTAGCGAGGTCTGAGATAACAAACAGCCATGACAGCAGAGCATGGCTAAGCCCGTGAACTTTGGAGTCAGACAGACGTGGGTGCAAATACCGACTTCCCCATCTCACTAACTAAATAACCTTAGTTACTCGGCTTATTTGAGATTCATCTCCTTATCTGGTAAATACAGATTATAGGCAGGACTGTTTGTTCATTCAACAAATGCATATTTAGCATCAGTTCTGTGTCAGGCTTGTGCTGGGCCCTGGGGACCCAGTGGTGAGACAACACAGGCCCAGTTCCTGCTCTCGTGGACCTGACTGCCCTGGAGATGATGGATGTGAAGTATTCAGCACCGTGCCTGGTACGTGGTAAGAGCTCAACAAATTACATCCTTTTTTTTTTTTTTTTTTTCCGGTACGCGGGCCTCTCACTGTTGTGGCCTCTCCCGTTGCGGAGCACAGGCTCCGGACACGCAGGCTCAGCGGCCATGGCTCACGGGCCCAGCCGCTCCACGGCATGTGGGATCTTCCCAGACCGGGGCACGAACCCGTGTCCCCTGCATCGGCCGGTGGACTCTCAACCACTGCGCCACCAGGGAAGCCCTTACATCCATTTTTACGAGAGGAGGAGCATCATCAATTTCACGTGCTCGGGGAAGAGAACCCTTCTGTTAAACGCTGACTGCGTGAAAGGGTATGGGATTCATTCAGCAATCCAGGGGACACAGATGTGAAGAGTACATGGTCCGTCTCCTTGAGGACCTCCTGGTTTAGTGGGAAGGTGAGTATTTAGCCCGAGTGGCCCCCATAAGCTGCCCAGTTGTCCCCAACGGTACAAGTTAGTGGTGGGTTCACTCTGCTCACACACTTGGTCCTGAACCACCAGACTCTGTTCACTCTTCCAAGATGGCCCTGGTTCTCGCCTGATTGCTCCACCCCCAACTTTAGTTTTCTTACTCTGCCTCCCGCTTATCTGCTCTTTCCTCATCCCTGTGACTTGAAAAATGCTATTTTTCCCCCTCAGTAAGGATCCTGACCTCCGTCTTGCTATGCCAGCCAGACAGCCTTAGACCTCCCACTTGGAGCTGGGCACCACTTCTTGGGCCTCCCCATCAATCTAGACACCAGTGTTGGGGTTCTGGGGGGACGAAGTACAAAGATTCAGAATGCTCTGGAAAGCTGCATACTCCCCTCAGCAGAAGGCCCAGTGGAGCCAGATAGGCCTAAGCAAGAGGCTGGAGCTCGGGTTGTCGATGGAGGAACGACAACCGCATCCAGGTGGGTTTGGCTTCCAGGGCACCTGCATCTGGGCCCCTACCCCGACCCCGTGCTTCCTGCCTGGCACGCGCTTCACTGCAGTGGGGTTGAGTCAAGGCCAGTGAGAAGGAACAGGGGGCAACTTCAAGAACAGCCAGTGACAGAAGACCCAGAGGCAGCCCTAACCTTTAAAAGAACTGCGAATAAATGACGGAGACTTATTAAGAAACTGTCACATGCAGCACTGGGCCCTGGAGGTACCGTGAGGAGTGCAGCTGAGTCCCTGCCCTCATGGAGCTTAGTCTAGCAAAGACAGCCACCGAGTTGGCAGGGCATTTCAGTACAACGCAGCGGGTGCTGTCGGAGGGGACACACGGAACCAGTGAGTGATCGGCAGAGGCCTCCCAGGAAGCAGAACTTTAACGGGGACCTCAAGGAGAAGGAAGGTGAGGCAGGGAAAGATGAAGACAAAGAGCCTTCCACGATGGGTAGAGAGCACACGTGAAGACTGATCCAGAGGGCGGGTGCGTTTGGTCCACGTGAGGAGAGTGAGAAAGGGGTGTGGTGAGGAATGGGGCCATGCACAGGCCGTGAAGTTTTGACCAGTCTAAGGAGCCTGGTCACTCTCCTCAGGGCAACGGGGAGCCAGCGGATGGTTCTATAGTACGATTCAGCAGTACGGCTACCGGCCCCCTTTTACAGATGGGGAAACTGAGGCACTGAGGAGTGGTAGGTCACTGACCTGAGGTCACACTACCAGAAAGTGAGGGGGCCAGGATGCGATCCCAGCAGTCCAAGGCCTGAGCCTACACTCTCAAGCACGTTGTAAAGTATGTACGCAGATACAAATACACGTATGTTAAAATTAAATAAAAATTTTTTTTAAAAACTGCACCCAGGGTGCAGGGCTCAGCCAAAGGCCGTACAGGCAAACCCTATTTAAGCCATTTAACAAGGAGCGTCTTAATGATCTCATTAGCCCAGACGGAGCCCTTAGGAAACTTGAGGCCAGGCCCTGCTTTAAATGGGGCTTCTTTGAAGTGGCCACCACCTGAAGCAGCCACCTGAGAGGGTGGGAACAAAGCCAGCCTGTGAGGCCTGTGTCCGCTCGGGCAGGCACCACGGGGCTGCTCACATGGCAGGACTTGGCCTCAGCAGGGCGCCCGTCGGGTTTCCATTAGCTCACTCCCAGCCGCCCTCTCCACAGGCTCGTTCAGAGGGGCGATCTGGCTGACCACACACAAGGTCATGCGTCGTGATGGCGGCAGCCAGAAGGGGCCTGTGGCCTTCCCTAGGCCTCACCCTCTCAGGTCTCGACTTCCAGACTCCTCTGAGCCCTGGCCTGGCTCGTGACCAGGGATGCCTCATGCATGGGCTCTCTCTGACCCCAGGCTCAACCTCCACCTCCTGTGTCCTCCAGTTCCTTTCATCAGTTCTCTTGTTTCTAGACCCACACACCGCACCCCCTTCCCTTCTAGCCACCCAACTCTGGTCTCTCCATGACCCCCTTCAGGGTGGGTGCCTGATCTTCCATAAAAGCAGCTGTGGAGACCCCAACCAGACATCCCCCTCCATCCGCATGGACGTCTGCTTCTCAGGCCAGCTCTGGGTCCTCTGGGCTCCCTCTCCCTCTGGCTGGGTCCAGCATGAAGGGGGAGGGTCAGCACCTCAGCAGGGCCCTGCCACACGTGTTCTAAGCTGCCCCAGCCAAGTCTTAGGGCGAGACCTTCTGAGAAATGAGCACCTGGCCAATTGTTCTGCCACGGGGTGCAAAATCCAGACAGGCAGAAGGAAGAGATTCACCTTTGCAGAGCTGGATGCCGTGGCCCTCCCAGCAGGCTGCGGCTGAGGCCCCTGCCTATTAATAGTCAAGCAGCTGTTTGCCTCCCTGAATGAGACTCTTTATTACAAGCTGCGTTGACAAAACGGATCCCGCTCCTTCCTGCCCAGAATATTTGAGGGTGGAGGGGCCGCGGGGAGATGTTCCTCCCTTCCAGGGAAGTTGAGAAGGTCAGCAGTGGAAGAGACCTTAACGGTGACCTCCCTCAACACTGGGGAGGCCAAAGCCAAGCTCATTACCACCAGCCCCTCAACCCCCAACCTCACTCCTCTGCCCATGTTCCCAGCTCCAGCCAACAGGCAACTGTTCCCCCAGTACTTCCTCAAATTCCCTCCCCTCCCTTGTCCCAGTTCCACTCTAGAAGCCTCAAAGTCAAGGCCTTGGGTGACTACCCTGGATGCTGACGTCCAGGCTTTCATCTCCCTTGTCCCCACCACTTCAATCCACTGTGTCTGTGGATGTGCATGCTCTGCCTTAGCTCCTGGCCTTTGCACATGCTATTTTCCCTGCCTGGGGCTCCATTTTCCCACCCTCTTCCCATGTTTAATGGTCCCTTAAGTCTTGGCTTAAAAGAGACCACTTCAGGAAGCCTTGTCTCCCCGTACCCACCTCAGTGTGCTTTCGTGTTCTGCTAAATCTTCCTCGTCATCTGAAGTTCTGGGGGGGTAGAGTGGGGTGGGATTTTGTGGGGGTTTTTTTCATTGTATTTCTCCTCCAGCCACCAGAACACTACTATATGACACTGAGCTAAATCAGAGAAAGGACATGTGAATTCTTCCTCCCCTTCCTCAGACCCCCACAGTGTCATCCATCACCACGTCCTGTTAATTCAACCTGACTGAGAACAGGAGATCTGGAAATAGGCCGCCTGGGTTTGAATCATGGCTCTACCACTTACCGGTTGAGAGACTTTGAGTAAGTCATTTAACCTTGCAAAAGCTGAGTTTCCTCACCTGTAAAATGGAGCCAGCCATATGGCCTGCCTCAGAAAGTTGTTGTAAGAGGTCAATGAGAAAATGCTTGCAAAGTGCCTAGCCCAGTGTCTGGCGCATTCAGCAAATGTTAGCTGCAAAAATAATTTAACTCAGTGTTTCATTCGCCACAGAATCTTTCCTCCTCTTATTAACCACTGTCCATGATGGTTGGTGTTCCACAACACACGCTTTGAGAAATGCCTGTCTAGCCTAACCTTCCTGCTACTGAACAGGTGAGGGATGTGAGGCCAGAAGGAACAGAGGAAAGAGCCATGAATGTAAGAGTTAGGCACTGTCACGTGGCTGCATCTCTGGGACTTGGCCTGGACAGCTAGGTCCGTGGCCACCTGCTAGCAAGCCTGCCCGGCAGGCCTCCCAAGAAAGGACCAGTCCCCAGGAGGCCCACCGTCTTCACATTAGAGCAATCTGGGCATGAATTTGGGTTCCCAAAGCCCCTCAGAGTGCCTAAGGATGTTTGTGCCATGAGTTAAAGGGACTTGTTCCTTCTCTGCCTGATGGGGGCTAGAGAGTGCCTGGAGGTGGTGACAAGAAGAAGGAAGAAGACATTCATGCAAGCCTTGGAGCTGATGCTCTCTGCTTCCGGGAGGCTGGCTGGCTGCTCCTCCTCTCCGGGCTTCACAGCCTTCTTAAACTGTCTTCAAAGAGGGAATACGTATCCCTGCCTGCTGCAGGATTTTTCAGTCCCCAAAGCACATTTACTTCCATGATCTCACTTGATCTCTTCACTGCCCAACCTGTGAGCAGAATAAGGCTCTCCCCAGCATGGCTGATGGTAAAATTGAGGCTCAGAAAAGGCAAATGCCTTGCCTAAGTCCACAGAGTGGGGGTATGACCATGCTGAGGCTGGAACCCAGGTCTCCTGGCTTCCCACCAGGTGCTCTTAGCACTCCACCTGGCTGTTGATCAAGGCAGGTAGCAGAATGTTCTCTGTGGTGTCAGAGGCCCAGGTCCTTTAAGCAAATAACTCTAGGCCCATAAACGTATGAAAAGATGTTTATCCTCGTTAGGATTCCGAGAAATACAAATTAAGACCGTTATGAGATATCCTTTTACATCCACTACATTGGGAAAAAAAAATAAGGAACCTGACAGTACCAAGTGTTGACAAGGATGGGAATCAACCAGATGCTTCCTGCTAGAGGAAATGTCTGTGGGGATAAGTGATTTGGAAAACAATCTGTTATTATATATATACATTTTTTAAAATAAATTTATTTTTTGTCTGCGTTGGGTCTTCTTTGCTGCACGCAGGCTTTCTCTAGTTGCAGCGAGCAGGGGCTACTCTTTGTTGCAGTGCACAGGCTTCTCATGGCGGTGGCTTCTGTTGTTGCAGAGCATGGGCTGTAGGCGTGCGGGCTCAGTAGTTGTGGCACACGGGCTTAGTTGCCCCGCGGCATGTGGGATCTTCCCGGGCTGGGGCTCGAACTGTGTCCCCTGCATTGGCAGGTGGATTCTTAACCACTGCACCACCAGGGAAGTCCTATTATATTTTATAAAGTTGATCATTCACTTTCCCTACAATCTAGCAATTCCACTCCTGGACATATATACTCCCAGGTGTATATACACCAGTGCTTAACTTTTTTTTTTTTTAATTTATTTTAGTTATTTATTTTTGGCTGCGTTTGGTCTTCGTTGCTGCACATGGGCTTTCTCTAGTTGCAGCGAGCTGGGGCTACTCTTTGTTGCGGTGCTCAGGCTTCTCACTGCAGTGCCTTCTCTTGTTGTGGAGCACGGGCTCTAGGTGCGTGGGCTTCAGTAGTTGCAGCACACAGGCTCAGTAGTTGTGGCACATGGGCTTACTTGCTCCACAGCATGTGGGATCTTCCCGCACCAGTGCTCGAACCCGTTTCCCCTGCATTGGCAGGCGGATTCTTAACCACTGTGCCACCAGGGAAGCCCAGTGCTAACCATTTCGACCACACTGGTTGTTAAAATTTTGAAATAATTCCATGTTGGTATTAGTAACCAAATAATACCAGTTAGTAAATAGCTACTACTCTGAGTCTCTCCCCAATCCCTTCACCATGTGACGCCCTGTGTTCTGGCTGCCCCAGCTCCTCCGCTGGGGACATCCCCAACCTCTCCATGATCCAGCAACTGTATGGTTAACACCTGGCCTCTCAGAACACCTCCAAGCCAGGTTCCAGCTCCATAGCATTCATCCCGATTGCTCAGTGTCCTTATTTTTCTGGTTGTTTATTATTATTATATACACCAGAGAGAAACTCTTTTCCACATTCACCAAGAGAAATGCACAGTTAATTCATAGCATCAATGTTCTTAGGAGAAATAACAACCACAATAACAAATCAACTATAAATAACTTGATGTGCACGGACAAGAGGTGCCCATCAGAGCTGCTTCCTCTTGCTGGGTCAGAGAAGCTGGTCAGGACTCAGGGTAGAGGAAGAAGCTGGGCCCATACTTAGTGGGGCCCAGTCCCAGCCAGATGGTTATGCTGGATAGCAGGTACTAAGCCATCACTCTGGGCCAGGAGTTCTGTGGCTTTGGGTTGTATCTTATTTACCAGCAGAGGAGCAAGTTACTAGTCTTCATCTCATTTTACAGGGAGAGAAACTGACATGTAGAGAAGAAGTAAAGGGGCTTGTCCAAGGTCACACATTGTGGAGCTGGGGTTTGCGCTCTCGTCTTTTTGATTCCGAAACCCAAACTCTTCTTCACTACCGTGTGCTCATCACTGCGGACTGGAGGCTCCTAGGATGTAGGACTTTCTCCACTTGGGATCCCCAGCCTCCAGCCCAGAGCCTGACATATGGAACATGCTCAGCAGCAGAGACTTGATCCAACAAATCAATCAGTTAATCAATCAATCAACCTGCTGTGTCTGACCTCAGCCTCTGGACCTGGCCTCACGCCCGCTTACCACCTGCCTGATCCCTGAAATCCAGGCCACAGGCCACTTCTGCCCTGATCTCCCTCACTTCCTGAACTCCTTGATTTTGAACGGGGATTTGTGCAAAAATCTTCTCTGAGAAGCCCTTCCGAATCTTTAAACACAAAGAAAGTGACACAAGCCACTCATTCCTTCATTCTCTAACCGTTGGTTGAGCACGTACTGTATGCCAGGCTCTGAGCTGAGCTTGGGGGAAACAGCACTGACCAGACATGGTCCCTGATTTCTGAAGCTCAAAGTCTGCCCTGGGTGACCCTGAACCTGAAACTGCCTCCCCCAGAATAGCAGGTGCTGAAATGAAGCCCACGTGCCTGGCTCAGTATCGCTTCACCCCAGCAAACTGGTAAATCAAAGCGTCAGGCACTGCAGTGCTTGGTTGGGTGTTCTGCCTCCATCGACCTCCTGTCTGACCTTTTGCCTGAGGAAGAATTTGTTTTTGCTCCAGGAAGAGAGGTATAGCTGTGGGGAGTTCAATGTGCTCATTTATTTGTTTGGTTTCCTTAATTTAATCTCTTTAACAAAAATAAAGATAGTATGTTTGCCCTAATGGTGGCAGGCCCCCGCCTGAGATGTTATTACTACACTTTCCAGAATTAGAGTCACACCATTACTGCTAATGGCCTAGGTGCCCCGGGCAGTGGGAGAAGCACCAGGTGGGATTAGGAGCCTGAGTTCCCAGCCCAGCTCTGCCAATAATTGATGCTGGAAAAGTCATTTCACCTTCTCAGGCCTCATCCCCCTCCTTCGTAAAGTGAGCGGGCTGAACACACTTATAAAGACTGAACTTTCACATTTACTGTCTCAATTTGCCTCCATAATATCCTGCGAGGAAGGCATTTTGATCCCTATTTTATTGATGGAGAAATTAAAGCCGAAGAGACAGAAGAGTCCAGGTGACCCAGCCAATCAGAGGCAGAGACAGGACCCACAAACAGACTCCTGACCCTTGCCTGGCATTCTCTGGTCTTCACCAGGGTTTCTGGTACTAGAGTAACGTCCAGATGCCTTTAAAAACATTCTCATCGATCCTGAGAATACGGCAAGGGATCTTGACTGCGGAGGTCTGCAGACACAAAGTATAAGAAACTTCTCGGTTTGATCTACCTCAAAATCTTGGTTTACTCAGGGGACTGTGGAATCATTGATTCTCCCAGTGCCCATGTGATCATAAATACAAACACCAACACGGGTGTAGTCACATGGCCATGCAACATGAGGCACATGAGACAGACAACCAGATGATCCAAAAATATAATTTTTAATTGTTTGAGATTATCATTGAAATGAGCATAAAAAAATTAAAGTCTTAATGAACTTGGGAACTACCCCCTGCCCCCAATCTGAGATTCTGTCAGGCTGCCTCCATGTCGCTGAAAAACCCCTCCCAGTTCTAACATTCTTTGAGTCTCCCTGGTAACCATCTGCTGGTTGAAATGACAATTAAGCTGTTCAGCTGCCTGGTTCACTTCGTTCCCTCATTATGGCTCCATGCCAGGGTCAAGAAGGCCTGAATTTACCCACCTGCAGTGACATGCAGAAGGAGGAGGGAACCTCCCAAGGTCAGGGATGGGTCTCGAAATACAGAGTAAAAAAGACCTAAACCTGGTCGAACATCATTCATTCATCCACCATCCCATTCACTAATCCATCGTTCTTAGAACATTCACTCCTGCCTGTCCTCAATCTGGGAAAGAAGAGATAGGGTAGGAAAACATAAATAAGGTTTACCACAGTGTGTATAATGTGCCACTATCCATGTCGTGTAAATACATGTATGTATATACCCACCGGTAACATTGCTTCCTCCTGGGAATCTGCGGGAGGGGTTGGGAAGCTGGGAGACTTACTTTTCTCTGTATCTTTTTTGTACATTTACAGTTTTGCATCATGTGTATGTATCACCTACTCCAGAAATGTTTCAAAGTAAACAATGCTCCCGACTGCCATCCCAGTGCTCTGGTCGTTTGAGCAGGCTGACCCCTCTGTGGTGGTGCTGGTGTCAGTGGTAGTACTTTGGGGTCAGTAAGTGGGGTGAATAAAGAGACATCTCCTGGATAGTGGCATGGACATATATACACTACCAAATGTAAAATAGCTAGCTAGTGGGAAGCAGCCTCATGGCACAGGGAGATCAGCTCGGTGCTTTATGACCACCTAGAGGGGTGGGATAGGGAGGGTGGGAGGGAGATGCCAGAGGGAGGAGATATGGGGATATATGTATATGTATAGCTGATTCACTTAGTTATAAAGCAGAAACTAACACACCATTGTAAAGCAATTATACTCCAATAAAGATGTTTAAAAAAAAAAAAGATAAGCTAAATGACCTAAAAAAAAAGAGAGAGAGAGACATCCCCTGGCCTTGTTGACCATGGCTCTATGGCCTTGTCCAAGAGGCTGCTGACCTGAGAGGGCTCTGCCCACCCACCCCTAGCTTGATCCCACCCCAACAGGGTGCTGTGCCCAGGATGAATTACTTGGAGGAAACAGGGGTAACCGCCCTGCTGTGGCCTCAAAGAGACCTGTTTTGGTAGCCATAATGTGGTCACATATGAGTGAAAGTGACCAGGCACATGTGGCCCTTTCTCCCCCAGACAAATATTTTCCTTGGAGCCATCAGGTGCTCTCCCAAGCCTGCTGCCACGGGTGCATGGGCAGCTTTCTGCAGCGATGGTGTGCATACTGCCTTCTCTCCTGAGAGGCCAGGAATGCCACTCCACTCACATCCCTGCCTCTGGAGGCAGCCAACATGCCTCGGGACCCAGGGCTGGTAGATCTGGGTTCCCGGTGTCCCAGTTCCTCCAGAGACCCAGTCCCACTCCGAGATGTAGTTAGATGGGGCAGCCTCACGGGATGGCCTTCTGGGTGCAGCTTCTCCAGAGACTTTTCTTAGTGAGTCCTGCCTGGGGGCCTCAGTACTTCCTGCCACTGCCCTCCTCTTCCCCGCCTCCCAGAGAACTCAAGACTGTCCTCATCCTTATTTTATTTTTTTATTTTAATTTTTTATGTTTTTGTCCACTCCACACAGCTTGTGGCATTTCAGTTCCCCAACCGGGGACTGAACCTGGGCCACGGCAGTGAAAGCGCTGAGTCCTAACCATTAGGCCACCAGGGAATTCCCCCTCATCCCAATCTTACAAGTGAGGAAGGTGGAACCCAGAGGTAAGGTAACTTCCTCTCAAGTTCACCAAGCCTATAAACCTCTCAGGCTGAATTCAGCCCAGGTTGGCCCAGCTGGAGAAGCCACTCACCTCTCACTCCACCCCAGGGCCTCCCAAGAAGGGCGCTATGACCGAAAAATGGCCTCAGCTTCTGCAACCCGCAGAAGCCCAGACGGTAGAGGAAGAGATTGGTGCTGTTGGTTATATTAAAATGTAAAACTCTTGTGCAACAGGACTCCATAAATAAAGTGAAAAGACAAGCCACCAACGGGCAGAAGATAGTAGAAACAGACCCAGGATCAGAGCTGTCACAGATCAATAAGAACGACACAAACAACCCAGGGAAACACGGCTCAGGATACAGAGGCAATTCACAGGAGAGGAAATGCAAAAGACCAATAAAATGATGAAAACGTTTCTGCTTCACTGATCAAAGACATACAAATTAAAACAATGAAGGGGAGGCATTTAGCCCCTATCAGAGTGACTTAAGTTCTGAAGTCTGACAATAGCCTGCCTGAGCCTGGATGTGGGAAGGCAGAAATTAGCCAGGCCTTCAGATGCAAGGATGCCCATGGCTGTGTGGTTTGTACAGTGGAAAACTGGAAATAAATACCCATCAACAAGAGAATGGATTAATAAATTGTGGTACATACAATGAAAAGGATTAGAAGAGTGATGATGTATTCTGCAGAGCTCTGCACATTAACTGGATAAATTTCAAACAAAAGGTTGAACGAAAACAAGTTGCAGAAGACAATGTACAATATTATATCATTTACGAAAACTTCAAAAATCTGCAAAGCAACACTTTATGTGTTTTATGAATATATACATACGTAGCATAAATATGAAAACATGTACAGGAAGGATTCACACCAACCCCAGGGAATGGGGTGGTGACTCTCTGGGCAGGAGGGAGGGGAATAGGCTGAGAAGCTCCTATTTATTTGTGATGTCATGTTTCACGATCTAGGTCCTGGGAACATAGGAGCTGTATGTATTTGTCTCTATATTTTTCATGGTAAATATTTTATAATAAAGAAAAACAGGGGGCTTCCCTGGTGGCGCAGTGGTTGAGAGTCCGCCTGCCGATGCAGGGGACATGGGTTCGTGCCCCGGTCCGGGAGGATCCCGTGTGCCGCGGAGCGGCTGGGCCCGTGAGCCATGGCCGCTGAGCCTGCGCGTCTGGAGAGAGGCCACAACAGTGAGAGGCCCGCATACCGAAAAAAAAAAAAAAGAAAAGCAGGGAGCTGGACAGTTGCTCCAGGGTCAATTGTCTCTCAGGTCACTGATCACGGTTAGAGAATTCCATCGGAAATGTACTCCTAGTCATTGCTCCTAATTCTGTTCCTTCAGGATCCCATGTGAAAACCCAACTATTGGTGGCATACATACGATTTGGCTCCTGCCCTCAGCAGGCTACTTGTGCAGGCTGGCAACTGCAGAGAGGAGCCCGCATCTCCCAGCCGTCCCCTCCATTGCCACCCTCCTCCACCCCTCACCACCTCTTCCGGCCCTCTCAGCAGATGGCTGCTCACACAGCATGTTCTTTTCCGTGGAAAGTCCTTGAGAAGCTCAGAGGCAAAGAAGGCTCAGATGAATTGCACCACATTTGTCAGTGGAGTTCTCTTTGCTAACAGTGGACCAGGCTCAGCAAGGGATGTTTAGTGGGAAGAACTGAGCTGGGAGTCAGGACATCTGCTGTTGATTTACTGGGTAAGTGACACAACCTCTCTGAGCCTCAGTGTCACCCCAGGTACACTGAGGGAAGTGCAAACCTAGAAGCATCAGCATTTACTGGGGAGCTTTGAAAAATGCAGATGCAGGGGCCCCATAATCAGAATTGCCTGAGGTGGGGCTCTGGAATTGTCTTTCTAGTGAATCGCCAGGTGATTCCAATGCCTGGGCAAGTCTGGGAATCGTTAGACGGTCATTCCAGGTTGGACATTCACGTCTGTGAGAAAACTCTACCCACATCACCTTATTTTCTCTCCCCACCCCCAGTGCCTTCCTGCATCCTCGTTAATCATCACCCTGAATAGTTTATGCCAAACAGGGTGCTGGGTGAGAATGAGGGAGCAGATGAGCTTCCAGAATGCAGCCCCTCTCAGCCTCCCACTCCTTAGTAACTGCAGGAAAGCTGAGGAAGAAGGCGGGGAGAGGGGCAAGCACTGGTACCCTCCATGGGGAGAGGAGGGGCTGGTGGTAGGGATACGGCCCAGCTGCATAATTCCTGCCCCTCCACCCCCAGGAACCAGCACCCCAGCCCCTAGAGAGAGCTCCTTCTTCTCCTCCCTCCCTCCACACCCGGGCGAGGGCAGGAGTCACCGCAAATCACAGAATTCTAGAACTAGAATGTCAGAGGCAGACCAATGTTTTCCCAATTGCAGCCATTCACGGCTGTCTTACCACCTGTACTATTATTTAATTGATACTTTCTTTGACATTGACTCACTGTTTTTTTTTACTTGAATGCCTACTTTAGCCCCACTCTAAGCAATGATACCTGTGAAATAACAGGTTTGATGGGCTGGTTATTTTTTGTCTAATACACTTTAAAATAAATACATAATGATTTCCATTTTGAAATGTCCATCTATGTATCTCCTGAAATCATTTTGTGAGTCACCGCACTTTTCAGAAACATTAAACTTGTCCATCCCTCTTGTTTACAGAGATGCAAACTGAGGTGCAGGCAGAGGTGGCATTTGCCACAGGTCACAGTCCTGGGTGGAACCTCATTTTTCCACAGGCATCCACACTGGAGAGGCTAAGGAGTACACGCCACAGGGCTCTCAGTGGGCCCCAGGCACCCTGACGACCTTGACCTTTAGGGAGACCTTCTTTGGTTGTGCACTGCCCCCTCCTGGCCCGTTCTTCTGCAATGTGGCTCCTCCTGGAAGGAGCAGCCGGAAGAGGGGGGCCTTGCTGCGGACGATGGTGCTGAGATGAGAAGCTGGGGTAGTCAGGGAAGGCATCATTGTGGAGGTGGCATTTGTACTTGGTTTTGAAGGATGAACAGACCAGGATGGGCCTGAATGCCGATTAGGAAACTGTGATTTGATCCCATGGTCAGTGGTTCATCTGGGGAAGGTTTGGTAAGCAGCAGAGTGGTGCAATGCCAAATGGAGTGTGAAGAACACACAGGGGAAGGGAGAGTGACGGGGAGAAGAGAATGAGGGCAGAGGTTGCCTGGAGGGAAGAGCAATGTGGCAATGGTCCAGGCAAAGAGGGACAGGGCCTACCTCTGCCTCGACCCCACTGGGGACTTCTCCAAGTCAGTTCCTACCTTTGGGCCTGTTTCCTTATGGGCAAGAGGGGAGAGCTGGGCTCCATGCCCTCCAAGGATCCTTTCGGCTCTGAGAAATAATCACATAAAGAGGAAATTATGCAATAGCCAGGTCATGGAAGCAACCTAAATGCCCATCGACAGATGAATGGCTAAAGAAGATGTGGTGCATGTATACAATGGAATATTACTCAGCCATAAAAAGGAACGAAATTGGGTCATTTGCAGAGATGTGGATGAATTTAGAGACTGTCATACAGAGTGAAGTAAGTCAGAAAGAGAAAAACAAATATCACATATTAACGCATATATGTGGAACGTAGGAAAATGGTACAGATGAACCGGTTTGCAGGGCAGAAATAGAGAGACAGATGTAGAGAACAAACATATGGACACCAAGGGGGGAAAGCGGCCAGGGGGTGGGGGTGGGGGGTGGGATGAATTGGGAAATTGGAATTGACATGTATACACTGATGTGCATAAAATGGATGACTAATAAGGACCTGCTGTATAAAAGAAAAATTCCGGGCTTCCATGGTGACGCAGTGGTTGAGAGTCCGCCTGCCGATGCAGGGGACACGGGTTCATGCCCCGGTCCGGGAAGATCCCACATGCCGCGGAGCGGCTGGGCCCGTGAGCCATGGCCGCTGAGCCTGCGCGTCTGGAGCCTGTGCTCCGCAACGGGAGAGGCCGCAACAGTGAGAGGCCCGCATACCGCAAAAAAAAATAAAAAAATAAAATAAATTCAAAAATTAAAAATAAATAAATAAAGTGTATTTGAGTCAAAAAAAAAAGAAGAAATTATGCCGACGAGACTGGATTGTCAGAACCCTTTTGGCAGTTAATCTGGCTTTAGCTATTAAAATAAACATATTCATCTCCTCTGGCCCCCTTTTGATTCTATCCTATGAAAATTAAAGCTCTGGTCTGCACGAATGTATTTACTAGGCTATTCTGAGCGGCACTGTTGTATTAGCCAAACAACCAGAAGGGACTAACCCATATCACACTACACCCTGCCTCTGTCGGTCGGTGGTGCCACGGGGGAACGGTTAAGAGCGCTCAGCAGCTGGGGCCTGTCCGAATGCTGCCATTCACTGGCTGCACGGCTGAGGCCCTGACCTCTCTGAGCCTCAGTTTCCTCATCTGTAAACAGGGCTGATAACCAGTTATATGCCGCCTAGGGTGCACAGCAGAAGCTCATGGTACCCACTCTACAAATGTGAGCTGTTACTGTTACTCAAAAGGCCATGGCAGATCCAAACATCCAGAGAAATGGCTCTAATATGTTATTAACTGAAAAAAAGCAAGTTGCGGATTTGTGCGTTTAGTATGATCCCCTTTCGTAAAATAGAAAGAAGAGAGAACGGAAAAGGGGGTTGGAACCTGGTGAAGGATGTCTGTGTCTGCGAGGAAGAAGGACGTGAAGGGATCTGACACTAGGCCCCTGAGACGGGTTGGGGAAGGGAGGGGTTGAGGGTCGGGAATGTTACCGAAAGCTCGGCCTCTCTGTACATCGGTGCCAAATCAATGCTCAGAGACAGAGTTCTGGGTGAAGTAGAAAAGGATAGCTTTATTACTTTGCCAGGCAAAGGGGGCCTCCTGCCTCGAAAAACTATGTGTCCCAACCGGGGAGGATCTGATGAGGGGTCTAAAACAATGGTTCAATGGTGGGGTCTCTGACAAGATTAGGGGTGAGGAGGGCTTGCACTCCCTTCATCACGTCTCAGGTGGTCGGTCTCCTGAGCTTCTCTTGTCCCTTTCATCTTTTTTTTTTTTTTTTTGGTTGCAGCAGGGTCTAGTTCCTGGACCAGGGATCAAACCCGGGCCCCCTGCCTTGGGAGTAGGAGTCTTCTTCTTTTTTTTAAGATGTATTTTATTATTTATTTATTCATTTAATTTACTTTTGGCTGCGTATGGTCTTAGTTGTGGCACGCAGGCCCTTCGTTGCAGCATGTGGGTTTCTTTCTAGTTGTGGAGTGCGGGTTTCCTCTTCTCTAGTCATGGCACGCAGCCTCCAGGGCACGTGGGCTCTGTAGTTTGCAGCACTCGGGCTCCCTAGTCGAGGTTGGCGAGCTCAGTAGTTGTGGCACGCATGGGCTTAGTTGCCCCGCGGCATATGGGATCTTAGTTCCCTGACCAGGGATGGAACCCACATCCCCTGCATTGTAAGGCAGATTCTTTACCCCTGGACCATCAGGGAAGCCCCAGAATGGGAGTCTTCACCACTGGACCACCAGGGTAGTCCCTTTGATTCCTTTAATCTTTCCTCAGGTGGTTTCTTAGCTGCGGAAGAAGGATTAGCAACTTGATTAGCAACTGTTCGAATCTGCCCTTTGTTTTTTTTGTTTTTTTCTTTTGCGGTATGCGGGTCTCTCGCTGTTGTGGCCTCTCCCGTTGCGGAGCACAGGCTCCGGACGCGCAGGCTCAGCGGCCATGGCTCACGGGCCCAGCCGCTCCGCGGCATGTGGGATCTTCCCAGACCGGGGCATGAACCCGTGTCCCCTGCATCGGCAGGCGGACTCTCAACCACTGCGCCACCAGGGAAGCCCCGAATCTGCCCTTTGGAACTCAGGGTAGGTCATGGAGGCTGGAGTCTTGACAAGAAACTGGGGACAAAAGGGCCTCCATGCCTGGGGGCCCCAAAGGGCCTCACTCGGTTTCAGGAGTGGGCTGGGAATGGATGAGAGAAGGGAAGATTAACTCAGTCTTTATATATCTATGAATTGTTTTATTTGTTACTGCAGTAATAACTTTTCAATCTTTTATAACCTTTAAAAACTCCATTGTGGGGACTTCCCTGGTGGCATAGTAGTTAACAATCCGTCTGCCAATGCATGGGACATGGGTTTGAGCCCTGGTCCAGGAAGATCCCACATGTCGCAGAGCAACTAAGCCCGTGCACCACAACTACTGAGCCTGCGCTCTAGAGCCTGCGAGCCACAACTATGGAGCCCACATGACACAACTACTGAAACCTGCGCGCCTAGAGCCCATGCTCCGCAACAAGAGAAGCCACTGCAATGAGAAGCCCGCGGACCACAATGAAGAGTAGCGCCTGCTCGCCACAACTAGAGAAAGCCAGCACACAACAATGAAGACCCAACACTGCCAAAAATTAATTAATTAATTAATTTTTAAAAAACCTCCAGTGCGATTGAAGAAAACAGAAACAGAGGAATTGTCATCCCAGGAGAGAGAAGGAAGCTGTGGGAAACACAGCTGGTCCAAGTGACTTGGCCAGGGAGAATCCATTTTCACAGTGGATGAAGGGGCTGACTTTGGGTGCTGGGGGCAAAGGCAGTCTTCCCACATGGGCTCCTCTCTTGAGAGTGTCTGTGCTGGAAGGGCTTTTGTCCAGCTTCTCCAACGAAAAGAAAATTTGAAGATCAGAGAGGGCAAGAGACTAACCCAAGGTCACACAGTAGAGCCAGGCCAAAAAAGCAGTTTCCTGACTCCTGGCCCAGTAACCTCTCCCCTGTATCAAGCTACCTCCCACCTCTGTGCAGGAGCCACTCCTGCTGGGAAGAGAAAGGGATAGAACCCTACCTGCTTAGCTTCCTTTCCTTCTACTGACATTCCTTCCTCCACTCATTTCCTGAGTGCCCTGCTCGAGAATTCAAGGTGACTAAGGCATACTGCTTACCCGAGAGGCGCTCACAGTCGAGTGGCCTGGAAGCTTCTGGCTTCTAACACTAACAAAGACATCTTTTTCTAAGTGGTAGAAAAATGCTCTGAGGCTAGTTTTGTGTGTGTTTTGTTTTGTTTTGTGTTTGCTGTTTTGCTCTTTTTTTAATGCACTCTTTTGTTTGTTGCTGTCTTAACTGTTGCCATGTTATATTTTATCAATGTTTTGATTTTGTGCTTGAGCCCCAAGGCAATGTGGCGAAGGGTATGATTTGGAAAATCAAGGAAACAGAGGAATTGCCCACAGAAGAGGCCGCCTCCCGGAAGCCAAGGATAAACCATAAACGCCTAAAATGAATTTCATTAGGAACAAAACCAACAACCTGTTGCCAGACCAAAGGTATTAGATCATCCTGGTTTGGCTTGGTTTTTGTTTTTTAATTTAATACCAATTCTCCATTTCTTCCAAGGTCAGCCAAGGATAGAAGACCCAGTTCCTTCTCCACTGTCTTCTAGAAGACTTCCACATTTCTGCTTCCAGGCCTGTACTCATGGTGTGTGCCCTGCCTGCTCTGCTCTCCTCTCTTCTTCAGGAGACAGGCTGTAACCACCCTTGCACTGGCCAGTATTTATGGACCGGCGCTGGGAATAATGTGGGCAACAAGCCGACCACCAGTCTGCCTTCAGGGAATTTACATTCTACTAAGGCAGGCATTCTCAACTGGGGCCATAATGCCCCAAGGGGATGAAAATTGGTTCTTGGAGGGGTAAAAACACTTTTATCTTCCTAATGTTCACTGTCTCAGTGAGTAGCCCTACCAGCCACCCAGTCAGTAACCAGGGCATGGTCATCAATTCGAGTTGCCAACCCTGAGCTCAGGCTCCTGGTTACTGACCTTGTGGCTGCCCAGTCCATGAAGGCTTCCACTCTCTCCCTGAAAATGGACCCCATCTGTCTTCACTTTCCACCCTGCCCAGCCTAGTTCCCAGGGCCGAAAGATTGGGCATCTCTTTTGCCAACACTTTAGAACGCTCTGCCCTTTTCTCCGCCCATCTGGCAAAGCCCTGGGCCTGGATAAACCCCACCAAGTACTTTCCCCTGTTTGCACGTGGGTAGGTGACCCATGGTGGGGGAAATCACCCAGCCGACAGGACAGGACACACTGGGTTGTCAGCACTGTCGGACATTTGGGGATTTTGTGGGCAAGTTTGCTCCTCAACCGTCTGAATGCACACTCTCCTCCTTCCTTCAAACTCCTCACCACCTCTTCCTCACTCTTAGCAGAAGACCTTGCCTCCCACTTTGCAGAAAAAATAGAAGCTCAAGATGAAATCTCCCTTAACATCCCACTACAAACCTACATCTACATCTGCACCCATCCTCTCTTTGTTCCTTCTTTTGGTTCTAGAGAAGTCATCCCTCCTCCTTTCCAAGACCAACCTCTCCACCTACATGCTTGGTTCCATCCCCTCGCACATGCTCGTGAACATCCCTCGCTGATTATCTCCCCTCTTTCCCACACCCTTAATTAATCTCTCCCCTTGATCTGCCATCAGCCTGTAAACAAACTCAGGTCTCTTCCACCTACTAACACACCTCCCCACCCCACCCCCCCATATGCTTTGACCCCGTCACAGCATCTCTCTCCTCCCCTTCACACAAATACTTCTCAAAAGACCCACTGCCTCCTTCACCCCTCCTTCACTCATCAGACCCACTGCCATCTGACCCTCTCATCACTCTGCAGAAACAGTGCTCCCTAAAGCCACCAGCATCTGCCCATGTCTGTCATTAACCAAAGCCGCTGCTTCCATCCACACCCTTCTGACCTCTCAGAGCATTCCCCATTGACTCCTCCCACTTTCCTGAAACTCTCAGCTTCCTTCCCTTGGCTGCCTTCCCTACGCCCACCCTCCAGGGTTTTCTCCCACCTCTCAGGCCCTCCTTCTCGGCCTCTGCAGGTATATCCTCGTTTGCACAGCCCCTAACCTGTGGTGTGTCTCACAGCTCCATCCTGGGGCGCCTTCTCTTTGGACAATCCAGCCCTCATCCACAGCCTCGTGATCATTTGTCTCCTGACAACTTCCCATCCTCACGTGCCTCCAAACCCAGGCCTCCAAGCGCCTACTCAACATCTACACTCAGTGTCCCAAAGGCCTTTCAAGCTCAACACATCTAAAGTGGAAGTTGCACTTTTCACGTCCCCCTCCACACCCTCCCATCCTCGCTCACCCAACACCGCCTCCCAGTGGTCTCCAGTTTTCCCCATCTCAGTGAAAACTACTGCCTGCCTGTTTGCAGGGAAACCTCAGAGTCCATCCTGACACCGTCTCTCGCTTACCTTCCATTCCCACACATCTCTGTGACGATTTTACTTCCTGATAACTGGAACCTTCCACTGCTCTCCAACTGCACTGCCACCAGCACCACCTCTGTGATATTCTCCCTGGATGCCTGCCCGTACTCCTAACCCTAACTTATCCTGCAGCTACTCATACACACACTACCCCACTCTCCACTAGGCTTTCACACGGGTCACATTAAAATGCAAATGTCATCCTGTCCTTCTTGGGCCTACACTGTCAGTGGTTTCCTATCACTCGGAGGACGAAAAGAAAGATCCTTTGCCCACCTTCTGCACTCCCCAATCCCCCTGCTCTCCCTCTGGCCCTGTTACACAGGGCTTTTCTCACCTCTTCTCTAGCTGTAACTTCTGCCTCAGGCCCTTTGCACAGGTTCTTTCTTCTGCCTAGGATTCTCCCCGTACCCCATCCTCCCCTGCATATAGTTCAGATCTCCTCACAAAGATCATTTCCTTAGGGAATCCTTCCCCAAGAAGAGATAGGTCCCTCCATCCTGTCAAATGCTTTCACAGTAATGGCTAACGTACACACAAGCGCAGTACTATTCTTTGGAACTCTTCTATGCATTTCTGCTTAGAACTCATTTACTCCTCATGGCAACCCTATGAGGTAGAAATTATAATTATCTCTGTTTTATGGGTGAAGAAACTGAGGGACCAAGAAGTTATGTAACTTACCCAAGGTCACCTAGTTAATAAGAGGCAAAGTGGGAATTTGAACACAGGCAGCATGACTCCAGTATAGCTTTTTTTTTTTTTTTTTAATTTATTTTTGGCTGCGTTGGATCTTTGTTGCTGCACACCAGCTTTCTCTAGTTGTGGCAAGCAGGGGCTACTCTTCATTGCGGTGCGCGGACTCCTCATTGCAGTGGCTTCTCTTGTAGTGGAGCACGGGCTCTAGGCGCTCAGGCTTCAGTAGTTGTGGCTCGCAGGCTCAGTAGTTGTGGTGCACGGGCTTAGTTGCTCTGTGGCATGTGGGATCTCCCCGGATGAGGGCTCGAACCCATGTCCCCTGCATTGGCAGACGAATTCTTAACCACTGCGCCACCAGGGAAGTCTCCAATTCTTCCATAAGAAAACACTATCCTTTTCCTTTCTGCACTTACTACTGTTTGTAACAATGTATTTGTATGACTATTTGTTTAGCTTGTGTCTCCCCCATTAGACTATAAGCTCTATTGGGGTAGAGACAGTTTTATCCCCAATAGTAGGTACTCAATAAATATTTGCTAAATAGCTGAATGTAAATTAGTCTCTCTCATCACATTCCATCAGTCACCTGGTCCTGTCCCTGTTTCTTCCTAGAGCAGCAGTTCCTAAGCCTAGGAGGTTCAGGTATGTGCTTATCCATGTCCTAAAACTGGATGCAAAACGTCATGTGTCTGTACACTTCAAATTTTTCTACAGCAAAGTTTAGGTTCGTGCTGTCTCCAGTTTCTCGATGGATCCATGAAGTTAAGAATAGCTGATTCAAATATTCCCCAGCCTAGGTCACCCTCTCCCTGCCAACCTCCCCTCCACAGCTACAACACCCTCACGTCCAGTTTTGTTCTCCATAAATCCATCTTCCACGCTTTGGTCATAGCAATCTTTTAAAAACATAAACCCAGGTCACCCTCCTGCATAAAATCCGTCAGAGACTATCTATTATCCTTGGAGCAAAGGTGCAAACTGTGGCTGGGGGGAGGGGGTGCAGTAGGCCCTGCTAACTTCTCCATCCTTTTGTGTCCTCACTCATTCCCTCAACCCTCCAACTCTACAGCCCAGCAGCACAGACTTGGATTTATATCTGGGTTTCCCAGCCTGTACCAGGGTGGTATCTCCTGTCTATACTCATGCAGTGCCCTCTGCGTGGGATGCCATCCCTTTCCTCTGCACCTAGAAATTCCTACTCCATCTTTAAGCTTAAGCTTAGATATCTCCCTGGGGTCAGGGGCCCCTCCTTCTTTCTCCCACAGGCTGTATCTGTCCCGGACAATGCACAGAAGACATTGAACCATAGTTGCTTGGTTACCGACTGTCTCTCTCCTCCCTGTGAGCTTTGAGGGCGGCTGCCATATCTTATTCATCTTTTTATCCCCCAATCCTAGCCTAGCGCTAGCCCAAGGTATGGTGCTCAGTAAGTATTTGTTCAGTGAATGAATGAACAATGACAAATAGTACTTGGTTTATGGGTTCTAAAACACCTGTGAAATGAATAAATGAGTGGGTAACTGCAAGTTCGGGTCTAGAGAGAGCTGGAGATTAGGATGTTCAGAGATGAGTAAAACCTGACAGCAGCTGTCAGACAGCTAAGTGGAAGACAAATCTCCAGGAACGAGTCCGAAGGATTTAAGAGGAAGTCATTCGAATCGTGGCCGGCCCAGGGGGCGTATCCGGGTCTGACCACGCCCTCCCAGCCAATGGGAGGTCTCGTTGTCCTCCCTGCCTCCGCCCCTTACGCCCACCGGAGAGGGGCCGGCCACTCCTGGAGATAAGACTACGTGTTCCGGCGTGCCGCGCGGCGGGTGAAGGAGGAGCCGGAAGTGGGGGGCGCGAGGTCTAAGGGTAAGAGGGAAGTGGCGGGCGGGGACTGAGGGGGGCGTGCAGGTAAGCCGACAAGCCAGGGGTTGCGGGCATGGCCGAGGCCAGGAAGCGGCGGGAGCTGCTTCCCCTGATCTACCAGCATCTGCTGCAGGCGGGCTTTGTGCGCGCGGCGCGGGAAGTGAAGGAGCAGAGCGGTCAGGTAAGCGTGCCCGGGCCGTGTGCGAGGGCCGCGTGCAAGATCTGAGGAGAGGAGGCCCGCGCCTCCTCCCCTGGCGGCCTGGAGGGCGCCCAGAGCCGGATACCCGCGGTGCTCCGGGACGCGGCCTGGGGTGCCGAAGGAGGCTCAGCCTCTGCTCCCCACCCCTGCGGCCCCCAGTTCTTATGAGCCTCAGTTTCCCTGTCTGTGCAGTGGGCGGGCCGGGACGTGAGATATGACGCTCAGGGCTTTATAATTCCCGCGCCCCTTACCTCCACCCCCTTCCTGGGAGCGGCAGTTTAAAGTTTCCGAAGTCTCGGGCCACGTGGCTCGGCGCGGCTCCCTGGGGCGAGAAGGTTGCTGCGAGTCTGAGAGGTGGATTGCGACCAGCTCTGGTGGGGCGAAAGAGCGCCAAGAGAGGGGGTCTGAAGCCCCTTAATTGAGCTGGAGCTCAAGCCCTTAGCAGCCCTTCTGTACTGAGTCGGACAGCTTTGGGATTCGAACTCGTGGTGCAGTCATTTCACTTCATCCGTTCTTTGAGCAGCTGTTAATCTGGCGGTCAGAGTGCTGGTGACAGAATAGTGAGCACGGTCCCTCAATTCACTGTTTAGAGTTTACAGTCTGAATTTGGTAGGGGAGATAGACATAAATCAAAGAACCATAAAAGCACCTGTACACTTAACACTGCATTAAGTGCCAAGAACGAGAGGCATAGGGTGCTAAGACAAGAATGGCAGCTTGCCCTCGTCAGGGATATCCAGGGTTGCTTTCCTGAGGAAGTGGATGTTGCTTTGAGATCTGAGAGAAGGGAGGTGGATATTCCAAGCAGAGGTGCAAATTGTTGCATATGTACTGCCCCAGAAAGTTGACTGAAGTGTGGAGTACAAGGGTGATAGAGGTCCCTGGGGAGACAGAGGCAGGGAGTTGGCTTACTTTGGTTTTCATCTGAAGAGCAGTGGTAAGCCACGGGGAAGTTTTAAGCTGGTATGGTGGCTACTGACTTGGTTGATCAGTACCCCTTGGCTGTGGTGGAGGCTGTGGTCATGATGCTTGCTCTCAGGACCTCCTGGAGAAACTAAAGGATGATGGGCCTTACGACATTACCTGTGCTTTTTCCAGTTTTCTTTGGACCTCGGTAGCCCTTCTTACTCCAGTTAACATGACTTAATAGCTACAGGGGGTGAAGGAGAATACCCATCTGCTTTGGGGCATTTACCTAAGCAAAAGTATCCTGCCCTCATGGAGCACACGTTCCAGCAGGAGCCGAACGATGACTGATTTTTTTTTTTTTTTAAAGTTAATGATACAGTGTGTGGGGTGATGGTAGGTGCTAGCTATAAAAATAAGGCAGGTGTGGGGAGATAAAGAATGTCAGAGTTAAATTATCTATATAGGGTGGTCAGGAAACCCCAATGAGAAGGTGACATTCGGGCAAGGACCTGAAGGAAGTGAGGGAGTGAGCCGTAGAGTTGGCAGGAGAGAGCATTCCAGACAGAAGGAATTGCAAGCCCCCGTGCGGGCGGGGTGCCCTGACAGATTTGAGGGACAGCAAGGAGGCCAGTGTGACAGGGGTATAGGAGAGTGAAACTGACACTTTCAATTACTGTCAGTTACAGTCTCAATGTTACTGGCTCCTGTGCTGGGCACTGACTAGATGGTCTCAATCAGGCCTGACAGCAACATCTTAGGTGGGTACTGCTGTTATCCCCATGTTAGAAAGAAAGAACCAGAAGTTTGAAGAGGTGAAGACAGTAGCCCATCCAGTTAACACAGGCGCTATGCCTGAGTCCAGGTGCACCCTCTTGACCACTCTGCCTAAATCCCCGGCACTGCCCTCGCCCCACATTACTCACTCGGCCTCCTTGGGGCACTTGACACCCCAGGTTCTTGATATTTGCAGAGAGAATAGGCTTCTGATCTTGGCTCCAAAGGCCTCTGCTTCTACCAAAGGACTGGCACCATTTGGTTCCAGTCTCTTCCCAGCGGGTGAGCTGACAGCGCGGTGTCTGGGCTGTGGTTCTTACTGTCCTGGGGAGATTGACCAGCCTGGCTTTTGAAAGCCTTCTGAAAGGTCAGGGGTGGAAAAAGCCCTGTCTCGTGGCACCTAAGCCTGGAGAGTGCCAGGAAGGCTGGGGGCTGGATAAATGCTAGCCTGGAACATTCCAACTCTAATCTTCAAAGGTACTCCTCACCAACATGTTGTCTTAAAAGGTTTTAGCTGGAAATACTTGCCCTGCTTGTCTCTGGAAGGTTTGGGTGGTACTGGAAGGGTCAAGCAGACATACTTCCCAGAGCAGAAAGACCCCCTTCTCAACCACCTCTCTGTAGATCATGACGTTGTGAGAGTGGGGCCCAAGGAGGACCCTTACTGTGCTTGGGGGATTGATTGCTGCTTTCTCTTTACTTCTCTGCAGAAAAGTTTCCTGACTCAGCCTGTAACCCTTCTGGACATCTATACACACTGGCAACAGTAAGTCTAATGGGACTGAGAGAGTACAGCAGGGACACTGCAAGCCCTCAGCTTGGGATCAGCTAGGATACTAATCTGGTCTGAGATCTGTCCCCATAGCCCACCGTAGATACTATTATCACCTCCAGGAAGCCAGGTCACAGATACGGGTGTCTGGTAATGGAGAGGACACTGAGCTGTGATCAGTGCCTCTTAAGGACAAAAGCTTCTCAGCAGCTTTTATTATTCATTCAATCAGTAAACATTTATTGAGTAACTACTGAATGCCAGGCTCTGTTCTAAGTACAAAGGTATTGTCATGAGTGAGACATACATGGTTCCTTCTTTCCTGGAGCTGACATTGGAGTCCAGGAAGGTAAGCACACCTCAGAAAAAACAAATGAGTGTAAAATTATAGTGGTAGTCAGGGTTGTGCAAAGAGGTGCCCAGTGCCAAAACTACCTAAACAGGTTAGCCTAGCCTCATTTGGGGGTTTAGGGGAGGCTTCCCTGAAGTGACCTTTGATTTGAGAGCTGCAGGGAGTAGGGGAGTGAACGAGGCAATAGGTGTGGAGGGGCCAGTAGAGCGTACCTGGCAGAGGGAACTACTGGTCTGAGGCCTGTAGCTGCGGGCACAGTGCAGACGAGGCTGAACCGTAGGCAGGGCCCGCTCCACGCAAGGCCTGATCATCCATGGGGAGCAGTTGTGTCTTTGCCCCAAGAGCTGTGGGAGCCATGGAAGGGTGAAGCAGAGAGTGGTGAGATCACTGCAGCATGGCACGACCAGTTGAGGCTGTGGATATCATTATCCAGGCAAGAGCTGATGGACCTTAAGGCAGTAATAACATGGGAGGGAGACAGTAGATTCCAGGAATGTGAGAGGATGAGATGAGGGTCCGCGGATGGTTTGGAGAGGCAGTCTAGTCCACTCCCAGGTGTCTGACTTGTACACCTCAATGGAAGGAACCCAATTTGGAGGGAAAGATTTCAAAGACCTGTTGAATGTGAAATGCCTGTAAAACCTGGGAAACAAGGAGGGGAATAATCTAAGGACATATCAGCAGAGGAATGGTTTGAAAATGAAGGAGGGATAATCGTTCTCTCCATGAACTGGCCTGACCACAGCCAACTGCGGGAGTGAAGGACCTGCAGTCATGTCCCATGAGGAATGATAGTGAATACTGAACCGTCTGGGATGGGAAAGAGATGTCAGAGGGGCAGGCAAGGGACCTCTGTATGCACATCTTTGAAGACAAAGGGAGTGGGGTGTTCCCTGGGGCCCGAGAGACTGAAGTGGGACCCATATGTACCTGCTTTAGGAAGACAGGTTTCAGCTTCTGAATAAAAGCAGTGGGTCATCAGAGCTCTCCAGAAATGAGGTAGGCTACAGTGGAGTTGTGAGTTCCTTGTCATCAGAGGTGTGTAAACAAAGGCAGGCATGGTGTGGAAGGGATCCAAGCTTCCAGTAGAGAGCTAAGGTCTTTGAGAGCCCTCTCAACCCTCAGTTCTTGGCTCTCCTCTGCTGCTGAGGTGAGCACAGGGCACACCCCCACTTCCTTTCCCACTTGCCTAGGTGTCTGTGTGTTTGCACAGCACTTCCTTCCCCAGAGAACTCCTTCAGTGAGCCGCAGCACATGCCCTTCCCCTCCACCAGCCCCTTCTGTGGGTGAGGGGTACTGACTGGGATGAGGACCTCACAGCCTAACCTAGTGGTTCAAACCCAGCAACTAGCCGTATGACCTTGGACAAACTTGGCCTCCCCAAGTGTGTCTCCATCCGTAAAATGAAGATAATAATGGTAAAGTGCTAAACCTAGCCATTGGAGGCATCCCCCTCCCACCCCCACTCACCTCCGTATTTATCGAGCACTTACTGTGAGCCAGAACTGTTCTTGATATAGCTGGGAACAAACTGGAGAAAAATCCCTGCCCTTGTGAAACTTACATTCTGTTGGGAGGAGAGAGGCAGAGTGAACTGATACATGTAGTAAATGAAACCTGTTTTTGCAGAAGATTCCCTGGGAACAAGGGACCCAAGCAGCACATCCCAAACTGGCAGAGCAGCATCCGTCCCATCTGGAGAACATGGGGCACAGACAGTGACTCCCTCGGGGCAGGAGGCTGGGGTCAGGGGAGATGATGCTCGAAAGTTCCAGCAACTCAGCCATCTGGGTGCTTATCCTCCCCAGTGCCTGAGACTTACTCTTTGACTCTGGGCAACTCACTTGCCCATGAGACTCATGCTATGTGCTCAAGGTACTGAGGGAGCTGGAAAAGGTTCCTGCCAGCCCTCCTCTCCAGGGGCCTGGCTGTGCAGTGGGGGCTTCAAGCAGGAAGTAGGTAAAATAACAGGAGAGAGGAACGTGCTCTGAAGAAAATGAAACAGGATGGCAGGGCAGAGAATGTCTTAGGGGAGGGGGGGTGATCAGGGAGGGCCTCTCTGAGGAGGCTGTATTCGAGTTGAGGCCTGAAGGACAATAGGGACCGACCTGGGCAGACTCTTCCAGGAAGAGGGCACTGCAGGTGCCACAAGTTCTGGAGGAGGGAGGAGCCTGGATGGTGCTGTGAAGTGTCTATAGTGCCGGCACTTAGCGCTCAGTGACTCTTAGCAGCTGTTATATAATATTGTCCACCCTTCCTGAATATTTGAAGACTCATAGACAATTGTAAAAATACGATGAAATGAGTGAAAATGCAGAACACAAAATTGTATCTAACACTGTGTTTCATCACTGTTTAAACTCTCTTCATGCACGTTTCCTTTGGGGGCAGGGAGGATGTGGGGAGGTCTTCCTTTTCAACTCTCCTGGGGTTGTCCTTGTCACCCGGTTGAACTAGCCAGTCACCCTTGTCCTGCAGAACCTCGGAGATTGGCCAGAAGCAGAAGGCAGAGGAAGATGCAGCCCTGCAGGCCAAGAAGACCCGCGTGTCAGACCCCATTACCAGCTCCGAGAGCTCAGAAGAGGAGGAGGAGGTGGCGCAGGAGGCAGAAGCAGGAAGCACCAAAGCCAGTAAGAGCGCTGTGTGCCGGGGGCTCAGCTCAGCGCCCTGCACCTTTCGGGAACAGGCTGTTGTATATTGGATTGTTCCAGGGGAGGGTCCACCTCCAGCTTCTCCTTCAGTGAGCCCTCAGAGGACCGGCCCTTTTAGAGGGAAGGTTGGAAGGGTCCCATGTACCTATTTCAGTCTTGATTTGAGCCCTTCCTCTGGGCCAGACATCGTGTCCCAGGGGCTAGGAATCCAATGGTGAACAAAAACATGGATGGGCCCTTACAGTCTAATTTGGGGTACGTGGAGTCAGCCCCTCCAGTGGGGCCCAGGAGCTGCATTTTTACAAGCCCTCCAGGTGATTCTGGTAAAGATAGAAAGAAGCCCACATTTTCAGAAGAACTGCTAGAGAGATTTCAGAGAGGGCAGCTGGCGGGCACCTCTTCTGTGTGCTTACGGGCTGCTTCAGGAGTTGCCGATCTTCCTGTTATTTTGGAAGTGTGCATATTAGCACTGGCAGGCCGTCCTGGGCACTCTGGTTTCAGGGTGTTGGCGGGGGCGACCCGGGGAGGCCTTCACAGCCCCTTCTCCCCATGTTCTCAGGGCAGTTTGTACTTTAACCAACAGTGGTCATAGCTCCACAGAGGAATTATCGTTCTTCTTTGCATTATTGGTTTTTACTTACATAGAAGATAATTTCTTAATTTTTAAATATGTTTTCTGATTGTAAAAGAAATACAGGCTTTGTTATGGAGTATTCATTATAGAATATGTGAAAATTATTTTTCAGAAAGCTAGGGAAAAATTACCCATATTCTTGCCACATATAATTTGGCAAATTATTCTTCCATTTATTTTTCCTGAACATGTTTTTTCAAAGACTTGAGATCATACTGAATATGCATTTTATACCTTGCTTAATCTTTTAAAATTATAATGCAAAGCAAGTTCACTGTGAACTGTACAAAAGCATACAGAAGAAAAGTGGGAGGTTTCCTGTTCCCCTCGCCGGCTCCCCTTCCACTCCCTAAATGTATCTCCTGGAGGGTAGCCTTACAGTGCTCTCCTTTGTATCTGAAATCATACAGATAGACATCCATACTTGCCTACGTCCATACCTACACACTATTTAAAACAAAAATTGTAAAATTTCCTACTGACGGGCTACTCGATATTAATAAATTTTTTAAGCTCTAATAATGGAATTCTAATTATACTTTTTAAGAGTCCTCATTGAGAGAAACATGCTGAAATATCTGTGGGCCACATGGTATGATGTCTGATGTTTTCTTCAGAATAATACTCAGCAGGGAAGGGCGAACGGGGGGACAGTTGAAATAAGATTGGCCACAAGTTGATAACGGTTGGGGCAGGGTGGTTTTATACACTTTCTCTCTACGTAGGAACGGGCTTAACATTTTCCATGATTAAAAATAGAGAGAGATGGAATTAAATGTCAGGAAAAGAATTAGATCATATCATTCATCTCAACAACATCCTGTTTATTTCACAGCATACATTAGAAATCTTTCCCTAATCTGAGCTCTAAGGAGACGATACCCCGGTGTAAAAGCAACAAGAATCTGGAAATCTCGACATCTAACAGGGTCCCGGTCTCATGGTTCAGCTACTTCTCCACTGAGAAACCGCTTAATTCGAGCAGCTTTCTCTGTGGACCTGGGGCTGCCTGACCTGCTCCTGTCTCGCTGAGTGACGTTAGGGCTGCAGTGTGGCAGGTAGCCTGTGGGAATGGCACCCCTGGAGTTGTGCGGGACCTCCGGGGTAGTATGCGGCAGGACTAGGAGCCAATCCCTTTTCCTCTGGGGGCTTCAGCATCTCGTGCCACCAGGGAATTGGGACCCCATCGGGGATGCAGACACATGGCTTTCATGTCGTCACTCTCCTCTCTTGCTCCTGGGGGATGTGGCTGATGCACCACCGAGCTCTTTCCCAGTCCAGGCTCAGCCTCAGATCTCATGCCAGCCCCAGGCAGCCATACCAGTTGAATTATTAGGTGAGCTGAGCCTGTTTACCACTCACCCATGAGAACATGCTCATCTGGCTCACCCAACCAGTGTTTGTGTCTTGCAGTCCCGGCACTAGCATCTACCAACTCCTCAGCCACGGGGATGGTTTTGCCTTCAAGTGTGAAAGAAAAAGCCAAGGTGAGTGAGACCACCTTCCAAGCTGTCGCCCGTGGGAGTTGAAGTGCCCTGTAGGACACAGTCCCCTGTCTCAGAGAAGGATAGGCTTGTGGGTAATTGCCCAACCCTTGGATTGGATTCAGATCTCAGCCTCAGTCGCAGGCTGATTGTGGTCTGTCCCTTCACCTCTGTCGGCCTCAGTTTTTTTTTCTTCTGTAAGATGGGGATAATACCTACCGCCATGGGCCACTGGGCACATTACACACCTGGAAGAGACAGTTCCTTTCCTCCTCCAGCCCTGCATTCACCTGTTCACTCAGCAAATCGTTACCAATACAGTTATGTTCCAGGCACTGCACAAGGCAGTGGAGACACCAGAGCAGATAAGACACTGGTGGCTCTGAAAGCTTGAGAAGCATTTTATTTCGGGTTTTTTTTTTTTTTTTTTTGGTTGTTTTTGGCCGTGCCGGGGGGCTTGTGGGCTCTTAGTCCCCCGACCAGGGGTGGAACCTGTGCCCCCTGCAGTGGAAGTGTGGAGCCCTAACCACAGGACCACCAGGGAACTCCCTCAAGAATCACTTTCTAGGCTGGAAACTACTTGGAAAGTAGAATATCCTTTTTTGGTCATCCACAAAGCAGTGTCACAGGCACATAAAGGATTATGTCCCTGATATTGCCTGTAGCATTAGCAAAAAATATGTAGAAAGAATTATGAGGCCATGGTAATGTCCACAACAAAATGCTCCTTACCACTGAGCAAAACTGCTGTGTCCCAAGAACTGTAATTCGGTTCTCTCCACACCTCTGTGAGGGGAGGTACCATTTTTAGCCCCACTTTGAAGATGAAGAAACTGAGGCTTAGGGAGGTAGTGTGCCCAAGCTCACAGGGCTAGGAAGTGGTGGAGCTGGGCTCAGATGTGGTCTGTGCTCTCATTTGCCAGGCCATACCCACTGTCTGTCACTCCTGTTCTGTGTAGGCAAAGACCAAGAAAGCCAGCAAGACGGTGAACTCCACGGCACACCCTGCCTCCGGGAAGGCAGTGGCCCACCTCCTCACCAGGAAGTCACCCCAGAAGGCGGCAGGGCCCTCGGCAAATACCATCCTGGTCTCAGAAACTGAGGAGGAGGGCGGTGTCTCGGCCCTCAGAACCACTGCCAAGCCTGGTGAGCGGCCTTGCCCTCTAGGACCAGGCCCCCCGAGTGCGGGCTGAGGAAGCAGACCTGGGCGCTGCTTTGTCAGGCCCTGGGACCCTCTGGAATTCAGGGGGTTGTCTCTATGACAGCGAGGACCGCCACCTCAGGCCATTTTCCCCTCCCTGGGTGAGGAAGAGTCAGCTGCAGGGACACCTCAGGCCTTGTGAGGCAGTGTGAGCAGCCGGGGTGGGCTTGGAGCCCTTTCTGGTTTATTGCTCTCAGGTGGGTGCAGGGCCTGCCGCAGAGGCTCAGAGGCTAAGCTGAGAGGCCTGGGCTTGCCTCCATCTCCCATGTAAAAGAGGCGTCTGCCCTGCCTGCTGCTGTGTGCTGGTGGAAGGAGATCATCTGAGCCATCAGCTTCTGGCGCTCCTGTGCTGGGACCTAACATCACAGGCCTTACCGGGGCCTCAGAGCCGCGCAGGAGCTGCGGCGGGAGCGCTCGCAGCTGGCCCTGAGTAGTTGGCGTGGAGGGTGCTGGCGAGGGGCGGGCGGGTCTGGAAAGGCCCTCAGTCCCTCCTTGTTTATTCCTCAGGAATGGCGGCCGCCAGCCAGGCCGCCAGCTCCAGCGAAGACACCTCCGGCTCGAGCGATGAGACGGACGTGGAGGTAATTGCCGCCCATCCTCAGGAGTTGCCCTCTGCAAACCTCTAACCCTCCTGGAGGCCTGGCCGGGGCCTCACCTACCAGGGGCACCAGATCAGTTCAGCAAGGGTGTCAGGGTGACCGGGAGCTGGGAAGGCTGAGGCCTGCGGAGGCGGGGAGCCAGGCGCTGCTCACTGCACTCTGGGCAGGCGAAGGTGTGGGGCTGGGCGGAAGAGACGCCGTCCTGCCTGTGAGGTGGGGCAAGCCTTCCTGGGAGAGGCGGCACTGGACTGCGGCCTTGACGCACAGGAGGCTTCGGCTTCACCGGGGAGGGAGGTGGGGGAGGGGTATTCGAGCGCGAAGAACTGCACGAGCAAAGGCCCCGGGGCCTTTCCAGGGCATTGGGGTGTGGGTGAGGCTGCTGCGGAGGCTCTGGGCCTGCTGGTGAATGCCAGGCCTCAGCACTGGCCAGGGGTAGGCAGGCCTTTTAGTCAGTGGCCGTGTCTATTTTGTGAACCGTGACCTGGGAGGAGTCCCCGCAGGTTATTCCTTAATGTGCACCTTCCAAGCGCCAGGCCTTGGGGAAACAGTGGTAAGCAGGACGGGTGGGGTTCCTGCTGCCGTGGGGAAGTGGAGGGGTCCCTCAGAAATTTAACTGCCGTGGTGATGGTTACTATGAAAGGGAAATGTGGAGAGCTCTGAGGCGCAGTAACAGGAATGTGACGCAGACAGAGGGACAGCAGGGGCAGAGGCAGACACAAAATGAGTTTGGTGCTTTTAAGCAACGGTGATCTGCAATTTCATGAATGAGGCGGAAAGTGATACAAGGTGAGGTCAGAAGTAGGCGGGGGCCAGATCCATGCCTGACCAAGAGGACTGCTGAGAGGAATTTGGGTTTTACTCTGGAGGCTGTGAGAAGCCACTGCAGGGCTACAGGCCCAGCGGCAAGATGGCCTGACTTACGGTTCGGAAAGATGGCTGCTTGTGGCCTGGATCGGAGGACAGTGCTGAATAGATGTAATGGCGTGGTTGAGGGCTGTTGGAGTAGTGCTGGCAGGAGACGCTGGTGCCTGGCGCCAGGACACCCGGGGAAAGGTGTTGCAGAGGGAGAAAAGTAGCATTCAGGGATGGATTGGCCTGGCCCCCACGGTGCTCCCTACCTTGCCTTCCTGCCTTAGCCAGTCACCCACGAAGGTAGAGACCTTGCTCCCAGCTACCCTGGGCCTAGCTGTGGGCTGCTCCCCACATTCTGTCCCACCGTTGGGCCCTCGTTACAGCCAGCCGTAAGGACGCCCTGGGCTCGCATCCCCCAGGCCCTGCCAAGGGAACGAGCGACACTCCTGGCCCTGGGAAACCAGCAGCCAAACACATAGCTTCAGTGGGCCAGAGCCCAGAGAGGGAAAGAATGTGCCCCAGGAATCTCAGCAAGCCAGTGCCAAGACTGGGGTTCAGATCCTAGCGTCCTGGCCCTTGGGGTGGCCGCCATGACAAGATACTGTAACTGGAGGGACAATCATGAGCTGTCCTGGTTGAGAGTGGCTGCCCCTCTGCTGGGCCCTGTGTGCCAGGTGGGAGAGGAGCATCGTGGTTGAGCGCTCTGCCCCCAGAGCCATATAGACATGGGTTCAAGTCACAGTTCTGCCCCTTAGTATTGGTGTTGAGTGGTTTAACCTCTCTGAGCCTTTTGCCCTTTACTGGAAAATAGGTGTAAAGATAGTACCTGTCTTAGGGAGTTGTTTGAGAACCAGATGACATTAGGAAAGAGTTTTACAAACTATGAAGCATCTTATACTCCTCAGGGGTGGAGAGGATTATTCTCTGATTCCATCGTCTTGTTCCAGGTGAAACCTGCAGTAAAACCACCACAGGTCAAAGCCTCGGCAGCTGCGGCCAAGGAGTCTCCAAGGAGAAGGGCAGCCCCGACCCCAGGGAAGGCGGGATGTGTGACACCCCAAGTCAGAGGGGGTGCCATGACCCCAGCCAGCAGGGCCAAGAAGCCAGAAGAGGTCTCAGAGAGCAGCGAGGAGCCCGAGAGTGAGGAGGGGGCCCCTGCGGGGACACCCAGCCAGGTGAGGCCCAAGGGAGGCCTGCTCCTCAGGGTTCCCTGGTTCCCTGGCCCCGAGACTGGTGGAGAAACTGTGTAATGAGCACCTTCCCTGCCAGAGGAGACTCGCCTTGGAGTTTGGGGAGAGGGAGGCGGGGCTATGGGAGTTGAAGGGCAAGGGCACCTGGTTTTGCTCCACCCGCTTCTGGAAATGACCTTTCCTGTCCAAGCAGTGGCCTGGAGTGGCTGCTTCCCAAAGGGCAGGTGCTGCACCCCACCCAGTCAATAACCACTCCCTTCACCTCAGTTTCCCTGTCTAGTAAATGGGCTGCTGTCCTTGTCCCACCTAGTCCTGCTGCGAAGGGACTTGAGAAGTTTTAATTACCTGGTCCTCTGGCTTCTCAGGCCAAATCATGGCTTGTTAGCAAACAGGAATCCGCTTCCATTCCATCTGCTGGGACCCCCTTCTCCTCGCTTGGGTAGCCAGAGCTGCAGCTGGGCATGTCCTAAGGGAAAGCCAGAGAGGCTGGGAAGCTGTTGGAATCAGAGAACAGGGAGGAATAGGGGTGAGACAGGTGGTAAAAGGCCCCTGGGAGCCCTGAGCCTGCCCACCCTGGGGCAGGGCCATCATGGAGAACTGCTATAAGGAACTGGGACCCAGGGGATGAGGCAGTAGCGGTCAGGTGAAATGGGCAGGGGTTGTGAAGGCCCCGGGAATGAGGAGGTATGGCCATACTGGCTGGCCGGCCACACCGGCTGGAGCACCAGTCAAGGTGGGGAGTCCAGAGAGAAGCAGGGGGTCTTGCGAGCCTCACTAAGGCTTCGAGCCTTATTCTTAAGGTGTCACAAGGAGGTTTTCAGAAGGAGGGGAGCAAACTGCACTTTCTCTTTTACTAGGTGAAGGCCTCCCAGAAAACTGTCCAGGTCAGAGCTGCCTCGGGTCCTGCCAAGGGGACCCCTGGGAAAGGGGCCACCCCAGCACCCCCTGGGAAGGCAGGGAGGCCAGAGGAGGACTCGGAGAGCAGCAGCGAGGAGTCAGACAGCGAGGAGGAGACGCCAGCTGCCCAGACCCTGCTGCAGGTGAGGCCTGGGGAGGGAGAGTCCCACAGCCAGCGCCCCATCCCAGGAGGCCTTCAGAGGGCTTGTTCTCTCGCTCCGCATGCACCCCAGCCATGCTCAGAGCCCTGCGCCTTCTCACCGTGTGGTGTGGTGTCTGCGGTGTCCTTAACCCTGTCCGCTCTCCTGTGTTTCCTCACGCCCACCGTCTAGGCTCCCTCCCCTGATACTGTTTCTCTCGCTCCAGGCAAAGCCCTCAGGGAAGCTCCCCCAGGTCAGAGCCACCGCAGCAGCACCTGCCCAGGTGCTTTCCCCTGGGAAAGGGGCCCCTCCAGCACCCCGTGGCAAGGCAGGGCCTGCAGCCATCCAGGCCCAGACCAGGGGGCAGGAGGAGGACTCAGAGAGCAGCAGCGAGGAGTCAGACGGCGAGGGGGAGGCGTCCACAGCCGTGCCCCACACCACGAGCCTGGCTCAGGTGAGGCTGGAAGGATGCCCGGCCCGGCCCTGTGCGTCGCCTGAGAGACCCTGTGGGCCTCTCCTCCTCTGCACCTGGGACTGCTGCCCTCCATCCGCCCTGCGCACCTCCTGTCTTACCTCACACACATTCCCCCCAAGCCTCCTATCCTGACCCTGTCCTTTGTCACTCCCAGGCAAAGCCCTTGGGGAAAAACTCCCAGGTCAGAGCTGCCTCAGCCACAAGCACGGGGCCCTCAGCGAAGAGCGCTGTCCCAGCGCTCCCTCAGAAGGCAAGGGCTGTAGCCGCCCAGGTGGCAAAGTGGGAGGAGGACTCGGAGAGCAGCAGCGAGGAGGAGTCGGACAGCGAGGGGGAGGCGCTGAGAACAGCAGCCTTGACCCAGGTGAGGCCCCTGCTGTCAGGCTCTTCTCTCCGGCTCAGTGCCGGAAGCCCCATCCCCCTCCGCTCACCGTGCCTGTTGACCCTCTCTGTCTCTTTGTCTCTGCGTCTCTGCACAACGCCACACTTTGGGTGCTCTCCCCTGAGCCTGTGTGTCTCGCTGCAGGCAAAGTCCTCGGGGAAAGTCCTGCAGGTCAGACCTGCCTCAGGTCCCACCCAGGGCCCCCCTCAGAAGGCCGGGCCTGCAGCCGCCCAGGTCAAGACCAAAAGGTCCAAGGAAGACTCGGAGAGCAGTGAGGAGGAGTCAGACAGTGAGGACGAGGCCCCCACAGCCAAGACTCCAGCCCAGGTAGCTGCCCCCGCCGGGGGAGCAGCTCCACAGGGAGCTGTGGGGGAGGATGGCAGTGGGGCTCCAGCCCTTGAGCGGATGGGGGCTCTGAGTCCAAGATCCTTCTGTAGCTTCTGACTTCTGTGTCCCTTCAGGCAAAATCAGCTGTGAAAACTTCTCAGACCAAGGTCTCCCCAAGGAAGGGCACCCCCATTACACCCGCATCTGCCAAGGTCCCACCAGTGCAAGTAAGCACACCGGCCCCCTGGAAAGCAGGAACGGTGACTTCGCCAGCCTGCACATCATCCCCAGCCGTGGTCAGGGGCACCCAGAGGCCAGAGGAGGACTCTTCAAGCAGCGAGGAGCCGGAGAGCGAGGAGGAGACAGCTCCTGCCACATCTGTGGGACAGGTGAGGCGAAGTTTGTTTGGCTGGGTCAGGGCCAGCCCCCACGTGGTCCTTTGGCTCCTGTGACATGCCTCTTTTCCATGTCATTCCAGGTGAAGTCTGTAGGGAAAAGCCTCCCGGTGAAAGCTGCCTCAGCACCCACCAAGGGGCCCTCAGGGCAGCGGACCACTCCAGGGCTCCCTGGGAAGGCAGGGCCTGCCGTGGCCCAGGTCAAAGCTGAGGTGCAGGAAGACTCAGAGAGCAGTGAGGAGGAGTCGGACAATGAGGAGGCGGCCTCAGCTGCAGCACAGGTGAGACCTGGGAGGAGCCAACCTGCCCCACCCACACCGTCGCCTGGGATGCACTTACCTAGGCTGCTCTTGCCCCAGGTGTGCAGCAGCCTCAGCTCAGCCTCATTCCACACCTTCCACTCATCTCCTCTGCCCATCAGAGCTCCAGGGTCTCCTTCATCACCTTTTGAGCTCCCACTGAGATTTCTTTTTACACAAGCTCTCTTAAGTACCCCATCTGCCAGGTGCCAACTTATCTGGGGCTCCTTTGGCCCTGGCCCTTGGAGTTGCCAGCCTAGATAGGGGGGCGTGGACATGTACAGATTATTTCAGTGTGGTATGATAGTAGGGTTGAGATGGAGGATGTGTGCCTAGGCTAGCAGGGCGTGGCACGTGATGGTGTCTAGAGGTTTTTCGGTAGAGAAGACCTCTTGAAGAAGTGGCATCTAAACTGTGGGCTGAAAGAGTTGGCCAGGTGATGTGGAGTGTTCCAGGCGGAGAAACCAGCCTGCGCAAAAGCCAGGGGGTGGGAGAGTGCCTGGCTTTGCGAGTTTCCCCAAGCAGAACATTCTGGTGGGATCACTAGGGGAGACCATGTGAATGGCGAATGGTGGGAGGTTTGGAGCCAGGCTGCCTGGGTTCAAGTCCTAGCTCCATGTCCTAGCAAATGAAGTAATCCATTAGGGCCTCTGTTTATTCTTCTGTAAATTGGAAATCAACCTGCACAGAGTTGAGAATTTGATGAGATCTCAGCTGCCGCACCCAGCAAAGGGCCTGCACACAGCAAGTTCTCATCCGTCTCCCTGAGGGAGCAGAATCAAGAGTTGCCTTCCAGCCTGGGAGAGTGGAGAGAAGTGAAGATATCTCACTCCCTGCATTCACCCACCCACCATTTATTATTTTTAATTGTCACTCTTTTTTTCACTAACCACTCAAATTAGTCATTTCTTGTTTCCCTGTACCAAAGCACACATTTTTATGGACTTTTTTTTTTTTTTGGTCCTGATCTCACTATTATCTTGTAGGACCCAAGGTCCTATCATTCCTTTACTGAGATTTTAAACTATTCTTGGCCTTCCCAGAGTCTCAGGTTAGTAGTCTCCTATCCTGTTTTTCCAAGCTACAGACATACTCGAGACCAATGCCTTAAAAGTTTCAGTGTGCCGATCACTTAATATCTGTCTTCCCATTTGAGCCTCTCACCTGTACCATGAGATGGTGTTCATTTACTTTGGTTTCGGGAAGAGGAAATTGGAACTTAGAGGAGTTGTTTGGTGACTTGCTCCAGCCCCACCAGCGCCTGCCTCCAAAGCCTTTGCCTTTCCCACTTCCTTCTGCTATATCTTGGCCAGAACTTTTCCAGCCACAGAAATGGTCATACTTTGGGGCCTTATTTTCTGTCAGGTAAAATTGAGCAGCCAGTCCCTCTCTGTAGAGGCGTAGCCTTTATAGCCTGATGCTCTGTCAGAAGCTACTGCCTTTCCTAGCTTCAAGAGGTCTGAAGAGCTTCTGCTAAAACAAGCAGGGCTGATAGGAGTCTTGTTGACCACCTTCTTTTCCTCGCCTTCATCTGAAGGATGAGGATAATAACTGTCTCTGTTGTGGGGTTATTATGAGGATTGAAATAATACTTGTATGGCCTCACCCGCAAAATGCTGTTCTATTCTGCTTAGCATTGCTGGGGTCAGAAATGAGTCACAATCTCTGATCTGCTCAGAGACACCCAGCCAGCTCAAAGTAAACCATCCACTGAGGGAACTGAGGTTCAAAACAAATTAACAGGACTTCCCTGGTGGCGCAGTGGTTAAGAAACTGCCTGCTAACGCAGGGGACACAGGTTCGAGCCCTGGTCCGGGAAGATCCCACATGCCACAGAGCAACTAAGCCCGTGCACCACAACTACTGAGCTTGCGCTCTAGAGCCTGTGAGCCACAACTACTGAGCCTGCGTGCCACAGCTACTGAAGCCTGTGCACCTAGAGCCCGTGCTGCAGAACAAGAGAAGCCACCGCAGTGAGAAGCCCGTGTACTGCAACAAAGAGTAACCCCTGCTCGCCGCAACTAGAGAAAGCCCACACGCAGCAACGAAAACCCAATGCAGCCAAAAAAAAAAAAAAATTAATTAAAAAACAATTAACAAAGTCAGAGAGTCCGTTCTGGAAAACCAAATGTGCCAGAGACTCAGGAAGGAGATGATTCGTGACTTAAATATCATAGAAAGACAGCCCTTGTGTGAGAAAGGCAGGAGAGAGATGTTCAGTCAGTGTTTGATGAATGGCCAGATAAGTGGTATGGTGCCTTCTGGGCCTGACCTTGAGATGTATGTTGATCTCATGTCCTGTGACATTGTTACACATACTTACCAGTTCTAGTGGCTTTTGTAAATTCCTTAGGATTTTCTGTATACGGATCATGTCTGCAAATTAAGGGCAGTTTTACTTTTTTCTTTCTAATCCAGATGGCTTTTCTCTTTCTTGCCTTATTGCACTGGCTAGAACCCCCAGTAAGATGTTGAATAGTAGTGAGGAGAGCAGACATCCTTGCCTTGTTTTTAATCTTACTGGTAAAGCATTGTCTTTCACTCTTTAAGTGTGATGTTAGCTGTAGGTTTTTCATAGATGCCCTTGATCCAGTTGAGGAAGTTTCCTTCTATTTCTGATTTGTTGAGAGTTCTTATCATGAATTGGAGTTAGGTTTTTATCAAATGCTTTTTCTCTATTGAAGTGATTTTTTTCCCCTTTGTTCTGTTAATATGTGTTACATTAGTTGATTTTCAGGTATTAAATCAATGTTTCATTCTTGGGATAAATCCATCTTGGTCATAGTGTATATTCCTTTTTATTTGTTGCTGGATTTGGTTTGCAAATCACTTGTTAAGGATTTTTGTGTCTGTGTTCATAAAGAATTTTGGTCTGTAGATATCATGTGATATCTTTGCCTGGCTTTGGTATTGGGTGATACTGCCTCATAAAATTAGTTGGGTAGTATTTTCAGCTCTGTTTTCTGAGAGTTTGTGTTGGATTGGTATTATTTCTTTCTTAATAGAATTCATCAATCAAGCCAACTGGGCCTGGGCTTTTTGTGGGGGGGGTGGTTTTTAGTTACTAAGTCAATTTCTCTAATTGATATTGGTATATTCAGATTTTATTATTCTTGAATCAGTTTCTATTTCGTACCTGTTAATAGTTCTGTGCACAGTTAATATTTTGTGCCTTTCTAGAAACTTTTCTGTTTTCATCTCAGTTGTCTGATTGGTTAACATAGATTTGTTCATAATATTCCCCTATAATCCTTTTAATATCTATAGGGTCTGTAGTGATGTCTTGCTTTCTTTCCTAATTTTTGGTAATTTGTGTCTTCTGTCCTATTCTTGGTAAGTTTAGCTAAAGACTTATCAATTTCTTTCTTTTCAAAGAAACAACTTTTGGCTTCATTGATTTTTCTGTATCATTTTCCTGTTTTCTGTTTCATTAATTTCCACTGTGATCTTTATTATTTCTTTCCTTACTTTGAGTTTGATTTGCTCTTCTTTTTCTAGCCTCTTAAGGTGGAATCTTAGATTTTTTTTCTTTTCTTTTCTTTTTTAAATTTATTTATTTCGGCTGCGTTGGGTTTTCATTGCTGGGCACGGATTTTCTCTAGTTGCGGTGAGCAAGGGCTACTCTTCGTTGTGCTGTGTGGGCTTCTCATTGCGGTGGCTTCTCGTTGTGGAGCATGGGCTCTAGGCACGCGGGCTTCAGTAGTTGTGGCACACAGCCTCAGTAGTTGTGGCTCGTGGGCTCTAGAGTGCAGGCTCAGTAGTTGTGGCGCATGGTCTTCGTTGCTCTGAGGCATGTGGGATCTTCTCAGACCAGGGCTCGAACCCATGTCCCCTGCATTGACAGGTGGATTCTTAACCACTGCACCACCAGGGAAGTCCCTGGAATCTTAGATTTTTGATTGTAGCTCTTTCTTTCTAATGTAAACATTTAAAGCTATAAATTTCCGTCTGAGGACTGCATTAACTTTGTCTCATGAATTTTGAAATTTTTTTTTTTTTTTGCGGTATGCGGGCCTCTCACTGTTGTGGCCTCTCCCGTTGCGGAGCACAGGCTCCGGACGTGCAGGCTCAGTGGCCATGGCTCACGGGCCCAGCCGCTCCGCGGCATGTGGGATCTTCCCGGACCGCGGCACGAACCCGTGTCCCCTGCATCGGCAGGCAGACCCTCAACCACTGCACCACCAGAGAAGCCCGAAGTGTTGTATTTTTAAATTTTTATTCTTTGAATGTATTATTGAGAAGTGGCTTAACTTGTAAATATATTGAATTGTACAGATTTCTTTTTGTTGTTGATTTCTGATTTAATCCTGTGTGGCTGGAGAATATATTTTGTATGATTTCAGTCCTTTTAAACTTTTAAGACTTGTTAGGTCAACTTAGACTTGGTATCTTTTGTTTTGTTTTTGTAAGTCTATGTAAAAAACATTACTCTCCTCTGGATGACTTGAGTTCTGTGCTGCTAACCACCTTACCCTTAGTCATACATAGTCCATGCTTTAGAGAGTTTTCTTTCTTCAATTCATGACTGATAATTTCACTTGGTCCCATGCGAATGAGGGAAGCTGGGTTGTAGGGCATATCACTGTTCAAATGTCATCTCTGAAGGAGACAGGGGCCTTTAGATGATGCCAAATTCCTCATCTGATTTCACATTAGCAAGGCTTGCTTTCACACTCTTATCAAGGATTTTGCTTTTCGTTGCTCTTATGTCTATAGTTCTGTCTATAGACTCTGACAAGCTTTTAGGGGATTCCTTGAATATCAGTTTAGTTTAGGATAAGCTGAAGAAAACCTCAAACAACAGTCGTTTTCCTTTTTGTTCTGCCATCCTGAGTACTTGGCTCCCATCTCATAGACTAAGATGGCTGCTTGAGCTCCAGCTGTTACCTCAGCATTCCAGGCAGCAGAGAGGAAGAAGACACATTTCCTACGTGTGTAAGAAAGTCAAATGTATGCTTGACTTACATCCATTAGCCAGAAGTTAATCACATGGCCACCTAGCTAAAAGGGAGCCTGGGAAACACCTTTGCCCTGGGTAGTCTTATACTTAGCTAACAGTAAGAAAAGTTCTCACAGTAATAAGTTTGAGTGCTTATTGTGTGCCAGGCACTGTGTTAAACACTGGGAATCTCCCATTTAATCCTCACCGTCCCTATGGGTAGGCCTCATTTATTCCCATTTTATAGAGGAGGAAACTGAGGCCCAGTGAGGTCAAATGATTTGCCCAGGTTCACACAGCTATTACCGGAGGAGCCAGAACCCAGACTCTGGCATCTGACTCCAGAATCGGCATTCCTGGCTACCTGCTCTATTGCATCTCACCTCCTTTCCGTAATTCCCTTTTCTCCTTCCAGGTGAAGACCTCAGTGAAAACCACTCAGACCAAAGCCAACCCAGCTGCCACCAGAGTGGCTTCAGCCAAAGGGGCAGCATCAGCTCCTGGAAAAGGGGTTTCTGCAGCTGCTCAAGCCAAAGTGGGGTCCCCAGCCAAGGCAAGTAGGACCAGCACCAAAAGAGGTGCCAGGGTGGGATGTAGAGGAGGCCAAGCAGTGGCCGCAGCCTGGACAAGGGTTCTGCACAAGCGGGAGTGATCTCCCCACAGCCCTGCCCTGGGTGGGGCTTCACTTAAGGGGAACTGTGCTTTCTTCTTCCTTCCCCAATACTGTTCCCTCCTCATGATTCAGGTAAAGCCACCAGCAAGAGCCCCCCAGAGCAGTGCCGTCTCGGGCAGGGGCCAGGTGTCTGTGCCGGCTATGGGGAAGGCACTGGCTGCAGCAGCCCAGGCCCAGCTGGGGCCGGTCAGGGGCCCACAGGAGGACTCGGAGAGCAGTGAGGAGGAGTCGGACAGTGAGGGGGAGGCGCCCGCTCAGGTGAGGCCCGGGTGGGCAGAGAGCAGCCCTGTGCTTCCCCTCTGTGCCAGGAGCTACCCACAGCACAGCTACACATGCCCCATCCATCTCCCGTCGCCCTTCCCTGACTCCGCTTCTCTCACTCCAGGCGAAGCCCTCAGGGAAGACCCCCCAGGTCAGAACTGCCTCAGCCTCCACCAAGGGGTCCCCCAGGAAAGGGGCTGCCCCAGCACCCCCTGGGAAGGCAGGAGCCCCAGCCGCCCAGGCCGGGAAGCGGAAAGAGGACTCGGAGAGCAGCAGCGAGGAGGAGTCAGACAGTGACGGGGAGACGCCAGCAGCTGTGCCCCCAGCCCAGGTGAGGCCTCACGAGGAAGCAGCTACAGTGCCAGGCCTCTGAGCCACTGACTGCCACCTACTCCTGCATCAGAACGTGGGTTCAGGGCCAGGTGAAGAAGGAATTAAGACCAGATTAAGGCTCTGACCCCAGGATCCTTTCCCGCAGCTGCTGTACCCCATGTCTCCTTAGGTGAAACCTGCTGTAAAAACCCCCTAACTAAGGCCTCCCTGATGAAAGGTGTCCTATGCACTCCCATATCTACCAGGGTCTCCACAGCACGACTGGGCACAGCAGCCCCATGGAAGGCTAGGCCAGCAACTCCTGCCAAGCCCCCAAAGATGTCACAGGGCCATGAGGAGGCTTGGACTGTGATGCAGGTACCATGAGGCCCTGGGAAGCTGGAGGAAGTCACATCCCTCACCTGGGCCTGGGGCCTCCTGTAGGCATGTGTATCTCTCAAGGAGAGCTCTTCTAGCTTAACATGAAGCCTGGGGAGTGGGGAGAGGGAAGGAATGAGCAACTGACTTTTATCTTGACCATTTTCCCTCTGTCTGCTTGCACAGAAGAAGTTCAGGGTGACAAACTCCAGGACTCAGACATGTGATGGAAACAATGGGCTCAGGCCTGGTAGGGGTGATAGATGGCAACTGACATGGAGCCTTGGTGTCAGGAGAGACAGTAGGGAGTGGTGGCAACTAGGACAAACTGGAGAGCCCTTGTCTCATCTAGAAAAGCAGTCCCTGTCAGCTCCAGCCAGTTATGACCTGGTGGAGATGGACCCTTTGTAAGGCCAGATCTTCCATTTCTTTTTTTTTTAAATTTTATTTATTCATTTATTTTTGCTGCATTGGGTCTTCATTGCTGGGCGCACGCGGACTCTCTCTAGTTGCGGAGAGTGGGGGCTACTCTTCATTGGGGTGCGCGGGCTTCTCATTGTGGTGGGTTCTCTTGTTGCGGAGCACGGGCTCTAGACACGCAGGCTTCAGTAGTTGTGGCTCACGGGCTTAGTTGCTCCACGGCATGTGGGATCTTCCCAGACCAGGGCTCGAACCCATGTCCCCTGCATTGTCAGGTGGATTCTTAACCACTGCGCCACGAGGGGAGTCCCTTGATCTTCCATTTCTTAAGGGAAGTTGGAAATCCCTGTTCCACGCTGAGCTCCAGCCCCTCATAAATTTCTGTTTTCTTCATGAGTAAACAAGCACCAAGAAGTGTAAGTGCTCCTAGCACTAACCTCTCTGCCTTCAGTGCATCAGACCACTACTGAACACGCTGTCTTATTGATAGGGACAAAAGGATGAAAGATCTTGGCCCTGCCCTCAAGGAGCATATAGTCTGTAGGGCAAGACAAGGTGACCGGATTTTTGGAGAATATTCTGGTTGTGCTCTGATGGTGCTGGGAAAACAAGTGTCTGAGAGGCCAAACGAGACGATTGAGCTGAGCTTGGAGGAAGACCTGGGGTTCCCTAGACACAAAAGTAGAGACAGACCCTCCAGGTTGGGGAGGGCAGTGTGGAAAGGGAGGGGGGATATAAAGTCAGGTGGGTTCAGCAAAGGCCAGCTGTCCTGTAGGCAATAGTCACTTCCAGTTGCTTGTTACCAGTAACATTTATGGGGACCTAAATGCCAGACTGAGACACAAGGGTCCCAGCCACGTTTTGGACTGTGGTGCTTTTTGTAAAGTTTCTTTTGTTTGTTTTTTAATTTTTTTTGGGGGGGGTGCTGCATTGGGTCTTCGTTGCTATGCTTGGGCTCTCTCCAGTTGCAGCGAGCGGGGGCCACTCCTCACCGCGGTGCACGGGCTCCTTATTGTGGTGGCCTCTCCCATCGCGGAGCATAGGCTCTGGGTGCGCGGGCCTCAGCAGCTGTGGCTCGTGGGCTCCAGAGCACAGCCTCTGTAGTTGTGGCGCACAGGCCTAGCTGCTCCGCGGTATGTCGGATCCTCTTGGACAAGGGCTCGAACCCGTGTCCCCTGCATTGACAGGCAGATTCCCAACCACTGCGCCACCAGGGAAGCCCCTGTAAAGTTATAAACAGGTTATTGTATCAGTCGGGACATCCTAATCGGCAGGAGGAAACAGAGCTACTTCACAAGCGCTTAGATGCTAAGGGGATTGGTTAGCTCAGTGCACAGTGTTTCAGGATAAGGTGTCTGTAAAGGTGGTTCCTTCAGCTCAGCATCATCAGTGACTCAGATTTCTTCCGTCTCTATGCCTCGTGTGCCTCATTGTCACAGCAGGGCTGCAGCATCTCCTAAAGAGCTAGGAAATCCCCCAGTTGACTTCCCCTCCCCTTGTCTCCTTGACCAGATCTAAGGCATGTGCTCTGCCCGCCCCCTGCCACCCCCCAAAAAAGTCACTCACTGATGAGAGGCCTGCAGTTCCTGTGATTGGCTAGGAGAAGGAGCCACCCTCTCCAAAGCCTGTGGTGGGGACCCCCAGAACAGAGTCAGGGTTCTGTGAGCAAGGAAGCCATGGGGGTGTGGCTGTTGCAGTGTGCATTGTAGTTGATTCATTTTAAAAATTGAGAAATACACAAATCAGGATCTTCCAGCTTTTCTTAAGAAATTGGAGGCTCAGGCAACATGGGTCCTGCTTTTCTGAGTGGTGAAAGTGGGGCCTTCGCGCCAGTAGGGAGGCGCAGAGCTGCCCTCTGCACCTGCCTGGGCTCCCCTGAGCTGGTCGCCAGCAGTGCCTTGCTGATAAATCACTGCTCTCCGAGTCATCCTCTGGCTCCTGACGGCTCTTCCCAGCCAGCCCGCCCCCCTCGTCTACGCCTGGCCCAGCAGGAGGGGGGCAGGAGGGGATAACAGCTGCTCGGAGCACCCTCAGCCAACTCCTGCTTTTAGCTGGGGCTGTGACAGCCAGGTGTGAGCTGTGCTGGGGCCCCTGGCCCCACCCCTGCCACTTTGTCCCGGGCCACTATCACCTCTCATTCAGATGCCCGGCCAACAGCATGCCAGCCCTCAGGTTTTAGTGGTGCCTGACTCACACATCCCTTTCACGTTCAGAGTCAGCTCTGGAGGAAGGATAGACAGAGTGGAGACCTGTGTTCCCAGTGGCTGGGAGGCATGCCGGGCCAGCAGCTGTGCCCCCCGTGTGTATATAGGGGGGTCATGCTATCTTCCCCGGAGACTGAGGGTCGTTGCTCTCTGGCCGTGGTTTCCCCACCCCGGCCTCTCAGTTGTGCTTCCCCTCAGCTAACAAATGCCCCCTCACCCACCATATGCTTGTCCCGTCAGAAGGAGGGTAACTCCAAAACTGCCAGAAGCAAGACCCTGGCCCCAGCGCCCCCGGAGAAGAAGGCAGAGGGGTCCTCAACCAGCAGTGATGAGCTGCCAGCGAGACAGGTAGGCCAGGCATCGTCTCTGAGGACCCTCAGGCTCAGAGCTGGGTAGGTGGGCCCGGGCATGGGGGCAGATCTGTCCCACTTAAATAGCACTTCCCAGTTTCCTGAGCTCTTTCCTCTGTTTTAACACGTTCATCCTCACAGTAACCCTGGGAGGCAGGCAGCAGAGCCAAGGCAGCAGAGCCAGACGGTGTAGGGTCAGAGCTGGCTGCCCCGCCCACCAGCTCCAAGGCCCGGGCTTGCCTTAACCATGCTGAGGCCCGGCTGTTTCAGCTGTGAACAGGCAGGGTGGCAGTCCTGCTTCCCCGCTCTGCATGCTGGCACAGGTACACAGCGTGCCGCCAGACAGGGAGGACCTGTGAATGCAGGAGAGCACGTGGTGGTGCATCAGGAGTCAAGGCCCAACAACTTGAAGTGATTTCCCCAGACTCCTGTGACCCATAAGGAGCCAAGGAAGAGCAGACGCTGATACCCCTGCTTCCTGTTGGGAACTGGGAGCCTTCTCTGCAGGGCCTGTCAGAATCCCACAGGCCTGGTCCCAGACCGCACTCACGCACCTGCGGCCCATCCTCACACGCTGCCGGCCGTCCTCCCCTGACTCTACCCCTGAGGGCGGGACCAAGCCCACCTTGTCTGCCCAACTCCAGAGGCCCACTTTCACCTGGCAAGTGTCTGAGCTTCTTTGTGAACCCCAGGCCTCGCCTGCAGCTGGCACTGCCCTTTGTCCTCCTCTAGCCCCAAGTTCCTAGAAGCTTCTGCCAGGCCCTTCGGAGATGCTGGAGCCCACAACCCCCAGACCAGTGGGTCTCCTTAACCAGCTCCCCTTAAGGACTTGCCTGGCAGTCCAGTGGTTAAGACTGCGCTTCCAATGCAAGGGGCACAGGTTCCATCCCTGGTCGGGGAAATTCCGCGTGCCACGCGGTGCAGCTGAAAAATCAACCAGCTCCCCTTAGATATACCACGGCTAATCAGTCCATCGGTAGAGTCAGATGCCATTTGCACACCCCCAGTGCTGGGGTGCTCACTGCCTTTCTCTCCTTAATAGCCTAGATTAGAAAAATAACCATGAGCAACTCCATCTACCATTGGTCACTTCCTGAGTGCCAAGGACTGTGCTAGGCCCCATACTTTCATTATTCTGTTTAATCCCCACAACAGACCTATGAGGATAGGTACTTCTTGTTGGGTTTTTTTGGGTTTTTTTTTTGCGGTACGCGGGCCTCTCACTGTTGTGGCCTCTCCTGTTGTGGAGCACAGGCTCCGGACGCGCAGGCTCAGCAGCCATGGCTCACAGGCCCAGCCGCTCCGCGGCATGTGGGATCTTCCCGGACCGGGGCGCGAACCCGTGTCCCCTGCTTCGGCAGGTGGACTCTCAACCACTGTGCCACCAGGGAAGCCCTAGGTGCTTCTTTTTTTCCCATTTTGAGGAGGAAGGAATGAGGCCCAGAGAAGTTGGGTGACCTGCCCTGGTGTCACAGGGCTGTAACAAGGGGACAGACCTGGTGTTTGAACCCCGGCTGTCCGCTCTCTGGCACTACCCCGACACTCCCCTCTCCATGGCAGGAAGGAAGCAGGGCTTGGACACTGCCCTCTGGCTCTCTGGAGCCTTTTGGGGGCTGCCTCCTTCTCTGAGAAGGATCGAAACAGCTGGGGGGGGGGGGCCGCTTCGCCCTTCTCTGCGGGGGTGGGCTAACACAATTAATATGAACATCATGCTTAAACTGAACCATTTAATTGGTACGTTCGTCCTCAGTATTCTGGAGTCCCTATTAAAAAAGAGGAAAGGAAAAGGTCAGCACTTTGTGCATTCCCCGGGAGAATTCAGGGAAGATGGCACAGCTTGGGAAAGCTGCAGCCTCCTCCTAACTGGGGAATTTTTATCTCCTTAATCCCAAGCTCACTAATTATTATTATTATCGTTATTATGCGTTTATCAGGCACTTCTCTGTTGACGAGTTTCACTGTTTTTATTATTAGCCTGTCCGTGCGGGAAAGGGATTGATCCCAGGGTGGTGGGCAGAGCCCCAGGCTGGGAGGCAGAGAGGGGATGTGGTCCATTCCCAGGCCCCCTCACTGTGCCTCAGCCTCCCCCCACGCAGGGGATGGGGCCTGCCCCCTTGCTCTGAGGGGCACCTTGGGGGGTGGTCCGTGGCTCAGCCCTGTTGTCTTGGCATTAACCCCAGGCCAGGGTCTGTGCTGGGGTCTGGGGTAAGTACCAAATTAAGAAGACTAGGCCCTGCCTTCAGAGTTTTAGGTTGAGTCAGAAAGAAAGAAGAGACCTGTAAGAAACTAAATGAGGGTGTTAAATCAGAGGCTTAGCATGGTTGGTCCTGGAAGGAGTTCCTGTCTGGTGCCTGGAGGACTAGCTTCCAGCCCTGTCTCTGACACCAGTTTGCTGGTCACCCTGGGTAGGGCCACTTGGCCTCGCTGAGCTTCAGCCTTCTCAACCCCTGGGGTGAGATTCCCTGGGGGCTGGTGAACCATGGAGGCCCCAGGCCACATCCCTGGGAGTGGGATTTCTCATCTCCCTGGGGTGGAGTGGGCCCAGGATCTGCTAACCAGTCCCAGGCAGCTGTGGGAGAGGCTTTGGAGAAGTGCTACCGTCCAGAGCTCGGGTACCTTCATGGCCATGTCCCTTGGAGTCAGCAGCCTGGGCCAATCCGCCCGACCCCTGCTCTGCCCCAGACTGGAATGAGGGCAGTCTTGTGATGCGCTCAGCTGTGACTTCTAGAAGGCCCCCGGGTTTGGTCCTATAGGCGTCAGACCCTGTAGTAGGAAAGGAGCGCCTGCATTCCCTCTGGGCCCTCACTGCCCAGCACCTACACGGGGCGTCCAGCCAGATGTTCGGGCTGCTTCCATTTCCAGTGTGTCTTTTCTGACGTACCCCAGAAAGAAGGCCCTTGTCACCCCTGTGTGTACTGGGCAGACCAGAGGCCCTCCGGTGAGTGAGCCCAGGCTGGGGTTACTAATAGCCCTTTCAGCAGGTGGGACAGTGAGGCCCACGAAGCTCAGGGGCTGGGCTACAAGGTGAGGTCGTGGCAGAGGTGGGATCAGAAGTGCATCCCACATACCCCTGGGCAGCACAGCCCTCCTTCTGAACCCTCCCCAGTCCAGGGCTCAGCCAGGGTCCCCCTCGTGCCCCGGCCCCCAAAGCCAGGCCCCCTGCCCAGCCCCCAGCCCGGGGGAGGGAGGGGTGCACGGCGTGGGCAGGTGGAACAGGGAGGACGCTTCTGCTGAGGAGCTGCTTTTAACATCCCAGACGCTATTGTTTGCCTCAGTGGGCTTGCTGCCTCTCTTCATCCCCGACAATCTGTTCCTCTGTCTTCTCACATATATATAGATCCCCCCTCCCTCAACTGTAAGCCTTCTCCCACTTTCCATCTTCTCTCTTTCATCACGTGGGAAGGAAGGCTCTGGAAGTGGCAGATCCGAGCAGCCATGGGGGAGGCCGTTTGGCAGGGGTAGGAAGGGCCCAAGCCCAGCAGAGCTTCCCCCCTTGGGCGGGCCCCTTTCTGTTTTCCTTTTTACTTTACCTCTCCCGCAGCACCCTGGGAGGAGGTGGAGTCAGGCTCGGGAGGTGGACAGAGACCTGGGTCCCAGACCGTGGCCGTGGGCAGCTCCCGCCTGCTGCCCTCCTCTCCCCGTGGGGGTGGGGCTGGGGCCAGAACCCAGACCAGACCTGACCTTTGGGGACTGGAAAGTAGGCTCCCCAGATGCCCTTCTGTTCAGTGGCCATATTCACTGGAGCTGTGGTTCCCAGGCATCTGTAGAATAACAGGTGGTGCTGCTTTCTTTCTCTTTGTTTCAGTGTCTCACTGGAAAATGCAAAGCATATCCACAGATAGAACAGTGTACAGAGCTCCCAAGTACCATCCCCAGCTTTGGTAGTTCTGAACTTGTGACCAAGCTTGTTTCATCCAAACCTTCAACTCACTTCCCCAACACCACTGAATCCCCTTTTTTTTTTTTTTTTTTTTTTTTAAGCACAATCTCTAAAAAGTTGACCCACCTAGTTAGTGTCCCCATTTCCCCAGTTGTCTCATGAATGACGTTTTCTATATCTGGCATGGTCAGATAGGAGTCCATGTAAGAGCCACACACTGTACTGGGTCCCTTCGGTCTTACTCTGTTGATTTTCCCTGTGTAGTTTATTTGTTGAAGATACTGGGCCGATGTAGTTGGGTTGCTGCATCCTGGCCACACCCTCAGGAGGTGGCATCAGACTCTTGGGCATGGGTCAACTAGATTGTGAACAACTCCCCGGGTGAATCATGTATAACAACCAGGCAACTGAGGGGGGCGCTGCTTGGAGCGCCCCATGCGGCAGGTGCCTCTGAAGTCAGCTAGAGGAGGGAAGCTGAATTGCACGTTCTGGCCCTGACTCTGCTTCCGTTGGGCCGTGTGACCTTGGGCAACTCTCCTCCCCTCTCTGGACTTGTGGTTTTCCCATCTGTATGGTGGAGCTAACGCTGCTGACCTCGGGTTTATGTGAGGGTCAGATGGGCTTCTGTGAGCTGTGAGGTGCTGTGCGGGGTCTTAGTGGGTGTGTGGACTGGGAGTGAGCTGGGAGTGCCCTGGGCAGCTAGAATGGCCTCTGACTGTGCCCAGCCACCCCAAGCTCTCTGGACCCCTTGTCTTATAAAACCCTCCCCTACCCACCTTCCCCTTCCTCTTCCCCTGGCCAAGCCTTTAATCACTGGGGGGGTGTGTTTTGTTTTTGTTTTTCAAGGTGATTAAAACCCCTCTGATTTTTGTCGACCCTAATCGTAGTCCAGCTGGCCCAGCTGCTACCCCCGCCCAAACCCAGGCTACAAGCACCCCGAGGAAGGCCCAGGCCTCAGAGAGCACACACAGGAGCTCCTCTGAGAGTGAGGATGAGGACGTGATCCCCGCTACGCAGTGCTCGACTCCTGGTGAGCACAGGCCCACTGTGCAGGGCTGACTCCCCTGCTGCAACTGCCAGACACACGCACACACACCCGCGTGCACACACACACACCCCCACTGGGCTGGCTCAGGAGAAGTAGCTGCTGGGGCTTCTCTGTGCTGGCTCCAAAGGGTAGATCCCAGACCAGAGGCTAGAAGCTGCAGGGACCAGGTTTGTAGTATAAGGAAGAGCTTTGTAACAACTGACTGACTGAACATGGAGAGGGCTGTGAGGTAGTGAGCCTTCCGTTCCTGGTGGCATGTAAAGGGGAGGGGTTAGGTAATCCCTAAACAGAGACATGTAGGGAAGGATTCCTGGAGATAGGACCAGATCTGGGATTTCTTTGACTTTTTTTTTTTTTTTTTTGCGGTACGCGGGCCTTTCACTGTTGTGGCCTCTCCCGTCGCGGAGCACAGGCTCCAGACACGCAGGCTCAGCGGCCATGGCTCACGGGCCCAGCCGCTCCGCGGCTTGTGGGATCTTCCCGGACCGGGGCACGAACCCGTGCCCCCTGCATCGGCAGGCGGACCCCCAACCACTGCGCCACCAGGGAAGCCCTTCTTTGACTTTTGACAATCTGTGATTCTAACAGTGATAGCAAGAAAATGGTTAATTACTATTATGATTACTAGGACACTTTTTAATGAAGATGCTAATACCTGATCTTGGTAGGCTAATTAAGAAATGCAGATTAGCACAAAAGAAAAAACCTCACTTGGAATCCCACTGTCCAGAATAATTACTGTTAACATTTTACAACTATTAACTTTGCAAAAACCTAAGATAACGCCATGTGTTTTTAGTGAGACCACACTGTACATCCGCTCAGTAATCTTTATTTGGTATGTTGTGACGTTACATATTTACAGCATGATGCCTGCTGGCTACAGAGTGGTCACTGGGGTGGGATCCTGCAGTTCGCTTAGCCAGCACCACGTTGGAGGAAGCTGAGCGTTTTGTTTGGGGTGTTTGGCTGTCATGAACAGTGCTTCAGTGAACATGTGTAATCGAGCCTCTGCACATGACCAAGGCTGTCCTCAAGAGAGACTGTTTTACATGCGCGGAGAGTCACGTTTGGCTCCAGTGCTCTGCCTGTTGCTCAGGAGGAGCGGCCTGGCCAGCGGCGGGGGCGGGGGGGGGGGGGGCTGAAGGTGGCGAGGACAAGGCCTGGGGTGACAGCCACAGCAGTCGTGTCATCTCCCTGTCATGTGGAGGCAGTGGCAGATCCTGCCTGGAAGGCTTGGGAGGGGATTTAACGGGCTTCAACCACAAAGGCCCCGGGCACCGCTCAGGATGGGCTGAGAGATTGGGTGTTGCTCCTCCGGGGAGGCCACGGGCTCCTGTGCCCTGACGCAGCCCCTCCCGCTCCGTCTCAGCCATTAGGACCAGCGTGGCACCTGTGCCCACGGCCCACCCCAGGGCAGCCCTCAGAGCCAGCATGGTGGGGGCCAGCAGCAGTGAGGACACCAGTCGGGTGTCTGAAGGCAAGAAACAGGAGACGCCAGCCACTCAGGTACCCGACGGACCGGGGGGCGCTGTGCGGGCTAGCAGGGCTGCGGGGCTCCCTCCTCTGCCCCCACTTCCCCACAGGGCTTCTGGGTGGCAGCGCAGTTGTTTTCACCCGCCCCCTCGAAGCCAGAGCCTTTCTTGGCCTGGCCGTAGCCCTGATCCGAATTAGCCTTGTGTGATCTGGCACGTGGTGCCCGGGCAGAGCCAGCCCTGCTCCCTGAGTCCCTCAGCAGCTTTTTCAACAATGTCAGGCCTTTGGTTTGTTTTTTCTCTCCCGGTTTGAACAAAAGTTTGCCGTTGTCAGTGTTTGTCACAGTGACCATGAGCGTTCTTCCCAGCCTTCACGGATTTCAGTGCATTTTTATTTATTTGATCCTTGCTGGAACTTAAAAACCGGGCAGGGGAGAGTTAATGGCTCATCATGCAAATGATGAAACTGAGCACCACGCCCTCAGCAAGAGGGTCCAGACGTGACCAGGATCAGGCAGGGTCAGAATCGGGGCTCCTGCCTCCCAGTCCATTGCTCTCGGGGCTGTAGGGTTTGTTTCCCTGACCCCTTGTGCCCACCCCTTTTTTCTGAGAAGGCAGGGGGAGGGAGAGCTGGGGAGGCGGCAGCAGGACTTGGGCACCTCCACTCAGAGGGGCTCATCACGAGCTACAGCTCAAAAAGAGCTTCCTGGGAGCATGGGTGCTGAGTGGGTGGCTGGCTTGTGGTCACGGCACCCAACAACCTGCATCCATTTGGCCGTTCAGCCAGCAGATGGTGCTGAGCATCTGTCCATGTGGGACACTGAGGATACAACAGGAAGAAGACAAGGAGGGTCCCTGCCCTCGTGGAGTTCCCAAGGCGGGGGTCAGCCATTAAACAAGGAGACCAGAAGTTAAAGTACTCGCCAACTAGGGAACCGGGGGATGACCTGCTTTAGAAAGGACGGGCCGGGGTGGCCTCCCAGAGGAGGCAGCACTGAGGCCGGAGAAGCAGCCAGGCCTGGGCGAGCTGGGGACCCTCCAAGCAGGGAGACCCAGGTGCAGGGACCTCTGGGGAAGCACTTGGGGGTTGGAGAGCTGGAAGAAGCTGGGGCGGAGGGGCCAGGCCTGACAACGCATGGTGAGGACCTGGTGAGGGCCGCGGGGGGGCCTGGAGGTTTCAGCGAGGGATCACACCCAGGTTTCGTTCCGTTCTCTGTCCTTGGCCGCTGCCGTGTGTGGGAAGCAGGAGTGGCACCAGGGAGACCGTTAAGGAGGCTGTTACAGCCACGAGGCTAGAGGCGTAGATTGAGTGGTGGGGCCTCCGGTGGAGCCTGAGCTGCTTCCCTCCCCTGGGCTGGGAGCTGTCTTTGGACCTCTGAGAACGCTATGATTAGCTCATAACCTGAAGCCTGGCACCATTTTCTGCCCAGATGGTGGCGTTGCCCCTTTGCCCCTCAGTCCTCCAGCCCCAGGTTCCTCTTGCAGCTACAGGTCCCCTTCCACCCCAGCCAGACAGGATCTGACCAGGCTGTGGCATGGTGGCATCCCGGGAACTTGGGAGTCTCAGGGCTGCCTTTGGCTGTCCACAGGTGACAAAGAGGAACCCAGCTCACCTCCCGCTGACCCAGGCTGCCCTGAAGGTCCTTGCCCAGAAAGCCAGTGAGGCCCAGCCTCCTGCTGCCAGGACCCTGTCTTCAAGTGGGGTGAGCTGGGGAGCTGGGGGCCAGGCCCCACTTGAGGGGACGGTCATCAGAGGCCGCAGAGGGTAGAAGGCAGGGCCCAGGCAGGGGCCTGAGTCCCAGCACCAGCACTTACCAGCACTGGCCTTAGCACACGTGCTTACCTCCCGGGCTTCTGCTGCCCGTCTTAGAGAGTTGTGGGAGGGTTAAATGAGGCCTGTGTGCGAAGCAGCTAACACGGTGCCTGGCCCTTAACTGAGGTGTTCAGTAAGCACCAGATCTTATTTCCCCTAATTTTTCCTTTCACCCTTTCTCCTCTCACCAAATTAGACCGACAGTGCTCGGGGAACACTGCCCATGACGAGTCCCCAGAGCACCCCCGCGCAGGCCAGAGGGGCCAACAAGCTCAGAAAGCCTGAGGTTCCTGCAACCCAGCGGGCCATAGCCACTCCCTCGGGACGCCCCAAGGCCAAGGCCTCTGGGACCTCAGATGACAGCAAGGACAGCAGTGGCAGCTCTTCAGGGAGTGAGGAAGATGCTGAGGGGCCCCAGGTGGCCCCGTTGACCCACAGGCCAGGTGAGGGTCCTGGGAGGAAAAGGCTGGGGGACCTGGTGGAGCCCTCGCCTCAGGCCTCTGCTTTGTATCTCCACTTGTTCTGCGACTTTGGCCTAGCCATCCCACACAGGGTCTCAGTTTACCCAGCTGCACAACCCCGTAACAGAGTTGGTCCACATGATGTTAGAGGCCTTCCTACTTGGCTGTTTGGCCACTCCGAACTTTTTGGTATCAAGCTCCCCTAACTGAGGCCCCAAAATCCCAGGGCCATGCCTCCCTTGGGAATTAGAAGGTTTTGGCATTCAGGTGTCTCACTTGGAATGCTGTGAATAGCAGTAGACCTTGGAAGGGAGCAGATGACGCCTTGGGCGGGAGGGTGAGGCACATACACAGGGACCAGGCCATCCTGGGGCCCTCCTGAGGGCTCCGGCCTGTCTAGCTGGCACAGGGTACCTGGGACTCCCAGTAGGATACCTGTGCTTCTCCAGTAGGTCCAGCCCCCTCCAGGAGGGAGACATTGGTGGAAGAGACCACAGCAGACTCCAGCGATGATGAGGTGGTGGCACCTTCCCAGGTAACCGCGAGGGAAGGGGCTGGCAACCTTGGGGGCCTTGGGGCAGGAGCCCCAGGCCAGGCTCTCGCCCACCTATGCAGTTGTAGGCCGAGGCCACCCCCTGGCTCATGGGTCTGGGCTCTTCCTTTTCCCAAGGGCCCTGGGCAGGGTCCTGTCCGTGTGGAGCCAGGCTGGCTCCTGCCCCGAGGCCCCTTTTCAGCATAAAGTCATGAGCAGCGGACTCTTGGAGTCTGTAGACAGGGCTTACCTTGATTTAGGTGATCCCCGTATAAAAACGCTCTTTAACAGATGGGGTTTCTTTTAAGGTTATCATCTGTACGTAGCAAATGCTAGTGCTTTTCCATTTGCGTTAGTAATAAGAAGTTTCCTTTTTAAATGTGCCTGTTAAAACTATGTATTAATTAAAATAGTGCAGGAGGTACTCACAGAGGGCTGGTGTGCCCACCACCCAGTAGGGCTGGCCCAACCCTTGGGGTCCCTGTGCTGGTGTCCTCATAGCAGGCCATACACTGCTGGGCCTCTTCACACTGGGCTTCTTCAGTCTCTCCTCTCAGGTTATGTGACCCCTGGGCTGACTCCGGCCAGTTCCCAGGCTTCAAAGGCCACTCCCAAGCCAGACCCCAACCCCTCGGTTTCCTCTACTCCGGCCACCAGAGATGCCCCAGACGGCAAGCAGGAGGAAGTGGAGCCCCAACGAGCAGCAGGCACCATGTCCCCTAAAACAGGTGAGTCGAGGGCTGCAGGAAGGACACAGCAGGATGTGGAAGGACAAGGCAGGGGCCCCTTTCCCTCCCTCAGGAGCCGTCCCACCAGCATGGTCCTGTCTGCCAGCAGGGCCTCCCCAAGTGAGGCCTGGTACCCCTGCATCAGGCCTGGAGGTGCTCATGAAAGGGCAGGGGCCTGCGCCCGCGGGGCTGGCTGCTGTGGTCTAGGGCAGCCTGGAGGTTGGGTTATCCTGCCCTGTGGGATGCTGGTGCACCTGGTAGGGTGACCCCTGCCTTAGAGGAGGTGCACCTTGACTTTCAGGGCAGGCCTTGGCTCTCTCTAGCTGTCCGTGTTGACTTTTCTTCCTAACAGGTAGGCTCATGGTGCGGGACGTCGGGACTCAGGGTTGCTCAGACAGAAGGTGGGGCCACGTTTGGAGAAGTCTTCAGCACATGGCGACGACCCCAGGCTATGGACTGACGTTCTCTAAAGCCTCAGACGAGCCCCTGGCCTCTCTGGACCTCATCGCCTTAACCAGACAGGGCAGGGGTTGATGCATCCATTGATGTCACGTAGAAAATGGCACATGTGGAAAATGGTCACGCAGTGTTTGGAGGGCAGACTGGAGTGCTCAGGTCACCTGGCCTAGGGCATCAGCCACCGCTGGCTGTGCCAGTGCTATGGGACATTTAGAGGGTACACCTGGGACAGCTCTAGGGGTTCCCTGGCCTTGGTGTTCTAAGGTGTTTGGTAGACAGGAAGCAGAGAAGTGGGCTGCAGGGAGAGGGGTTGCCGAGGCACCCTGTGCCCTCCTCAGCTCCCTTCTCTAGCCGACTCCTGTCCTTGCCAAGAAGCGCCAGAGGACTGAATTGGGCCTCCGTCTGTCCTGCAACCCACTCTGCCCACCACCCCTGGCCCACTAGGGCTCTGGAGCCAGAGCTGCTGCAGGGCCCACTGCACACTGCCGGGAACAGCCCTCTCCTCCCCACGTGGAGCAGGGCCAAGCCACCAGCACCTCCCCGAGCCCAGGGTGTCGGCGCACTTGTGCTGTGAGGCCCCGAATGGAGCTGAGACCTGCCAAGTCACCTGTGAAGTTGGGGCGGCGTCAGGACATACGCTGAGCCCCACACCCCCCAGTCCCTGGGCTTTTCGTGCAGCTTGCCTGGTGCCGGGTCAGCAGAGGAGTCATTGCTCACTTTCTTCCCCAGCGTTCTTCTCTTTGTGGGAGGCGGGTGTGACAGGGAGACATTTTAGAGGGGGCTGTGGAAGGTTTTTCACACGTGTAGCCAGCATACAATTATCAAAGGAGAGCAGAGGCGTGGAAAATTCTAAACAAAGGCTGCAGCAGGAGTCGCTCTGGCAGGCAGTAAACCTGCTTAGTCAGCCACCATGTGCATGTTCACTGCATCTAGCACCCCCAGGCCACACCACCTGGACCCCTGACCACGGAGGGCCTGGGCCCACTGTGTGCAGGTGGGCGTGAGTTGACTGACCGCGTGGCCTTCGCTTTTATTATGAGTCTGTGATTTAGAATGGGGGTGAGGGGGCTCACAGTTCATCTAACCCCTCATTTTACAAATGGGGAAACTGAGTTTGGTTGTCGGACCCAGAACCCAGGTCTCCTGCCTCCCAGCGCTGGACTCCTGACTGGTAGATACTATCCCTATCCTGACGGTTAGATTCTTTGATTTGTTGGTAGATTTCAAGCCCATTGATGAACATTCTGGAGTTAATTTCCACCCCCAACCTGAACTTGAGTTTTTAGTGTGAGGAGACAAGAAAAGAGCTCTAAGTTAGAAGCTGGCAGAGAGGCGTGAGCCGGGGACCCAGCGGGGCCCCGCCATCCCCCTCTGTACTGCACCAGAGGAGGTCAGGTCTGCGCTGGAGCCCCTTGACTTTCATTCCACGAGAGGTCTGTTTCCTGATTCTCTCAGATCCGTGACCCCGGGTCCTCTCTCCATAGGCAGAAGAGAGGCTAGCGCCACACCTCAGAAGACCGGGAAGGGGCCCAGGAGCCCCCAGGCCTCCATGCAGGCGCTGCAGAGCGACATCACCCAGCGCCTGCTGAGCGAGCCCTGGCCCCTGAGTGAGGCGCAAGTGCAGGCGTTGGTGGCGAAGGTGTTGGCGGAGCTGCTGGAGCAGAAGAAGAAGGCCATGGGTGCGGCCAAGGAGGGTAGCCGGAAGGGCCGCCTGGGCAACAAGCGGAAGCTCTCCGAAGACCAGACAGCCGCCGGTGCCCCCAGGAGCAAGAAGAAGAAGCAGCTGGGGGCCGGGGATGGCGGGGAGCATGCGGTCTCCCTAGAAAAGGCCCCCAGGACTTCTAAGGGGAAATCCAAGAGGGACAAAGCGAGTGGTGACATCAAGGAGAAGAAGGAGAAGGAGTCTCCCGGCTCCCAAGGGGCCAAGGAGAAGCCAGAAGGGGAGCCGGGGAAGGTGAAGGGTGAGGGGGGAGACCAAGGCAACCCAAAGAGCAAGAAGGAGAAGAAGAAAGCCGACAAGAGTGAGTGCCCAGTGCAGTCCCGGAGCGCGTTCCCCAGCCCCGCCGAGCGCTGTTGGTCACCTGCCGGGCAGGCAGCCCCCAGCCAGCACAGAGATGGGGCTGAGCATGGCTTGTCCATGGTGGGCAGGATGGGCAAAGCCAGCACCAGGTGCCGGAGCACAGGGCCACCACTGCTGAGAAGGTGCTCACGGCTCCAGGGCGTGTGCCCACGGAGCCCGTAGCTCCCTCACAGCAGCCACCGCCACGCGCACTTGCAGCTCAGGCTCCTGGACGGCAGCCGCCCCTCAGCGCGCTCTGCACTGGTCTCCGCCTGCGGCAGGGCTGCCTTTAACCCTCACTCCGGCCTGTATGATGGGTGACAACTCATTCCCATTTACGGGTTGGAAGGGTCTTTTTAAAATAAATGTGTAGAAGTTTTACACATTGAGTTAAAGGAAAATGGTAATAGTCCAGATGGTCCACGGATGGAGCAGAAATCACGAGGCTGGCCCGAGGGCCAGGGCAGGTGGTCGCAAAGGCCTATGGACCTGTGCTTTGACGGCTCCCCATGGTGTGGGGCATCGGGAGGGGAGAGCTCCAGGGCCCCTGGAGACCCGCCCCCTGTGTCTCTCGACATTGACGCCAACATTTAAGACTAGCACCTGTTGTTTAACAAGTTTACTTTCTTCCCTTAGAAAAGAAAGACAAGGAAAAAAAAGAAAAGAAGAAGAAAGCAAAAAAGGCCTCAACCAAAGAGCCTGACTCACCATTGCAGAAGAAAAAGAAGAAAAAGGTAGAGTGAGTTCCTGAGGAGTCTCAGGCGCGAAAAGGGGGCCCAAACCCAGTCCCCAGGGTGAATGTGATCAGCCCCAGCCTCTGCATGTCAGGGTAGGGGTTCGTGTGGGCCAGACCTGGTCCCTGTGCCCCTTCCATTCTCAGGGTCCAGAACGGGGGCTTGTGCGTTATGATACACTAGAGAAGAGCTAGGGTGGGGCGTCACCCTGAGGGGCACGAGGTCTGTGCACATGGGCACCATGGAGTGGCCCTACCTTGCCTGTGAGATAGAAGGATATTCTTAGGACAAGTGAAGAAAGCAGAGCCCCCCAGGTGGGCAGGGAGGCCAGGTAGGCTGTTGCAGGTTTCCAGGTGAGAGGAAACGTTCCCTGGCATGTGTGTGCCCCAGCGGGCAGGGCATCCCCACCACAGAAACACACACAGTCTGCTTCATGCATGTCAAGGGCTGATTGCCTGGCGAGGGGGCCCTCAGCGCCTTGTACTCAGGCGCAGTTCTCACCGTGGCCAGCAGGGCTTCAGCTGTGGTCAGAAAAGCTGAGCACCTGCTGCTGCAAAGTCCTGAGCTCCTTCCTCCAGAGCACACGGGGGCCGCCATCCCTACCCTCGGGATCTCTATATGCCCAAAATCTGTTCTGGGGGAGCCACGAATCCTCAGGAGACAACTGTCACATCCCCTCCTGGTGGGGGCAGCGTGGGTGGGGAGATGCTTCAGGTACAGGAGCCTCTCATACGTACTTCTCTCTTCACAGAAGAAGACGGCAGAGCAGACTGTCTGAGGGACACCAGGCGGCAGGTGCACTTCCTGACCCGGGAACCCCTGCTGACCATCTGCTCCCCGGGGAGAGTGGGAGGGCAGGCCCAGCATTCAACGTGGTTCCGGGGAGCTAGACTGGGCTTCGTGGGTAGGCCCTGAAGGGAAGGGGGTTTGGTGAAAGAGGTTGCATTCCTCAGGGTCAGCGGGCGATACCGGGAACCAGAGCTGTAGAATCAGAAGCGTCCGGGACAGTCCTGGCAGTGACCGACACTGAGTGTGCAGTGGGAGGTGGGCACTGGTCTGGTGCCTCTCTACATGAGGATAAGGCTTGAGGTCGGGGGACAGCTCAGTCTCTCCCTTGCCACTGCCAGTTCCTTTTCCTTATGATTTTGTAATTCGAGGGCATTTCCTCATGGGAAGGAAGATGATTTGCTCAAAACAAGCCATTCTGGTGGCTCTGTGCTTCCCAGGTAGTGGTGAAGTGGTTAAGTGATCCGCCTGGCTGAGCCGGCCCCAGCCTGCTGTAAATGGGGGTAATACAGGCCTGGGCTGGTAGTGAGGATTCAGTGCAGTTAATTAAGCTCTAAAGCGCTCAGCCCAGTTCCTGGGACATGGTCAGCACTGACAAGTATCCACCGTGGTTAGTTAATGCCCCTCCCCTGCATAGGAGATGCCAGATTTTGAGTTTGTTCTCCTTGGTGGAGAAACAGGTCAGGAAGTCTGACGTTTCCTTCTCCCAAGGATTTCTTAGCCAAGCGGTGGCCAGCCCCGTGCCTCTTCCCTCTGCCCACCAAGGGTTGGAATTGAATTTTTAACTTCCCCTCCTTCCCCAGAAGATGATGGCCAGCTGCGGTGTCCGTGCTGGCCAAGCCAGTGAGCCCTGCAGAAAGGCTGGTCCCGGGAGGAGGAACCACGCCCAGCTCCCGTGACCTCCACTCACTGACCCTGGCCTGACTTCTGTGCCGACAAAGGATGCCTCGTATGGACATGTACAATACATATATATATTTTTTAAGTGACCTGCCCCTCCCTTCTCAGACCCAACATGCCCAGAGGTCTCGGGACTTGCCACCTCTGCCCTGCAGACCCAGTGAGGCTCAGCCTGCGGCTCCTTCCATGCCCCTGGTCTCCAGCTATGCTGAGGCTTTGTCCTTTTTGTCAGTTTTCTCCCATTTTGTTTGTGTGTTTTTTGTAATAACTCAGAAAATAAAAGACGTGAAGGAAAGGTGCAAGTTCCCATTGCATCTGGGGCAAACGTTTTGCAATTGATTGATTCTTGGAAGGGAGAGTCTGGCTGACACTTGGCAGATGAACAAACCATCGCTCAGGGTTTATTCTTGACCGTGTATCAAGGCTCTGTGATACTGTGGTGAGTGACACACTGTTTGCCAGAGAAGGAGACTCAGCAAAAGGCCCTGGTGTTGATTTGGGGTGGGGAAGGCTTCCTGGAGGAGGTGGCATCTAAGCTAAGGGGGAGCTCAGGCATGGTCATGGCTGGTTGCTGTGGTAGGTAGGTCAGGCAGATACCCAGAAGCAAGAAATGGAAGGGGGTCTTCCAAGTCACCTTTTGAAGTTAGGACAAGCTGCGGGCAGGCTCTCTTGAGGTACTTGGTGGAGAGTAGCTGGCAGGGACAGTAGGAGCAGGAAGCCCAGTTAGGACTGAGTTGTCCACGTGTCTAGGTAACAGAGGTTCTGCGATGATGAAGGCAAGAAGTGGAGGAACCTGAAAGATGTGTCAGGGTGACGTCCGCAGGACTTTGTGATGGCCAGTGATGCAGAGGGCCACTTCCCTGAGCCCAGAGTAGTGTGGAGCACCCAAGGTCATGGAGTCCGCTCCAAGGCTTTTAGCCTTCTGCTAAAGGCAGCAAGAGGCCGTGCAGAAACAGAGCACTGGGCTGGGGAGGTCTGGGAGAGCCAGGGTGGCATCCACATTTACCCTAACTTGGGGCTCCTGGGCCAGGCCCTCCCCCAGGGAGCCTCTCTCCCCTTAAGTGTGTTGAACTAGAACAGAGGCCGCAGAGCAGTGTCCTGTTGGGCTTCTTTGACCCACAGCAAGTCTTCAGACTTCGAAATAGAGATTTCAGTTAACTTCTTCATTTGGGGCTCCTCTTGAAAAGTCCAGAAATCTGACCACAGGGGCCTCTGCTCCTCCTGGTAATGAGCAGCTGGGGCACTGCAGCGGCCGCCCCTTAACTAGGACATAGGCCCCCCACTTCCACAGCCGCCACTCCCTGGTGATCCCGACACAAGGGCCCATGTTGTTGCCATCTGTCATCACACTTGTACTGTTCTCAGTATAGAAAAGAAAATGGGGACGTGAGAAGCCGGACCCGGAGGAGCTTGTGCTTAAAGAACTGTGGGCAAGAGCCTGTTTCTTCTTGGAAGTAGGGAATGTATCTCGTGTGTGGAACATGGAGACCAAGCGTGTCCGCGTCCAAAGACTGCAGCCCCGCTCCCCACGGCCCGGCCCGGCCCCGCCCCACAGGCATCTGTATTTGGGCTCTCCGGGCTGTGTCCTCCCACCAAACCACAGGATGCAAGGTCTGCAGTTCACCCCCTTCGGGGAAACGAACCGGACCCAACAGAGCAGCCAGGAACTGGGAGTGTTCTACTCACTACCTTTTATTCTCACAGGCGCCGTGGCCCTGAGGGCCGATGACAAGCTTGGCTGCGCAGACGGAACTGGGGGTTGGTAGAAAGGAGGGGCTGGGGGTGGAGAGGCTGGTTCTTCCTGGGTGGGTGATGCTGGGGAGAGGAAAAGGGTGGCTCCTCCCCCCCAGTTAAACGGGCTGGAAGGCCGAGGCCAATGGGGGAGGGGACAGCAGAGGTGTCCGTCCTGGGGCTTGGGTCAGTGCCATCCCTTCTCCCTACACCTGCCCACCTCTTCCATGGGCCTAGATCTTGGAGCACCATGTGGTGTCAGAAGTGGGGGTCAGCCTGGTTCATGGTCCATCTCCCCGGGCCTTATGTCCCTGCTAGTGGATGGGGTTTTGAGCAGCAGGGCCCTTCTGCATTGTTAATCTGTGCCGTTCTGATGATTTGATGTGTCCAAGGATGATGGAGAGCCAGGCGCCAGAGTCTCATAGAATGAGGTGCAGGGTAGGAGACGGCAAGGGGAGGGGTGTGTAAAGGAGGGAGAGGGGCTAGGGTAGGGGGCCAGGGAAGCTGTGGCCATGCAGGGCTGGCTGAGTGCTGGCGTCTGCGTCTGCTGTGCTCACAGGATGACTGCGGGGAGAGACACAGCAGGTTAGGGTTGGAGTCACCTGTTGCTGCCCCTTCCCAGCATCCTGTGGCCTCAGAGCAGTCGAGGACTCTACCCTCCACTGCCTCCCGCTTGGGTACAAGTACTGACCGTCATAGCCCCTGAAACCCCCAACCCTGGTCCTCATCTGTGAAATGGGTGTTGGAGAATGGCCCAGGGTCATCTACCCACGAGGGAGTAGGCCCCTCGGGGGGTAAGCTGCTAGGGACCAGATCCCCTGCAGGGGCCCTTACCCTGACCAAGATCCTGCTTGGACATGCCCAGCCCAGACGACAGATCCTCCATTTCCAGTGGGTCTGCAAAGGAGCACAGTGTCCACTTGTTAGTTTTAGCCCAGACTACCTCACCCGTTGACAAGGGGCCTGGGTGGGCTAGTTCTGCCCAACCTCGCCACGAGCCTGGTGCTTGGTAGAACAGACATGAATGGAAGGATGCTTGTTGTATGGCTGCAAGCGGCAATGAAGTGCGGCCGGGGAATTGAATTAGCAAGCCCAAGGAGGGGGTGATGAAATCAGATGGGTGGATCTGGCGACTCCTGGATGCATGCGTGGATGGGTAAAGTGGAAGGACTGAAGGATAAATGAATAAGTAGATGAGTGTGGGCAAAGGAGAGAAATAATAAATGCACAAACAGATAAGGAACGCACAGGTGGGTGGATGCATGGCTGAGTGGCTACCCCCCAGGAGTTGTCACCTCGAGTGTCCTGGCCCCAGGTGCGCCAGGAGAGACCTCCTGCCCCTCAGCCTTCCTGGTCCTTCCTGCTCCTGGCACAGCGGCCACTGCTTACCACTGCAGTTATGGTGCCCACGGCTCCTGGTGTGGGGGACCTCGGTGCCGTTGGGGAAGACGCACCAGCAGTAGCCGATGCTCCCATAGCATTGGAGCGGCATATAGTTGCCATTCTCGTCGCACTTGGGCCTGAACATGCCCGGGTGGATGTCAGGGATGCGGCTGACCTCTTTCTGGCACTTGGTCAGTACTGAAGCGACAGGCATGGTGAACACAGTGAGTGAGCAAGCTCTGGGCCAGGGCCTCAGCAGAACCAGAGATCCACATACCACTGCTGTGGGCCTAATGCCTTCTGTCCAAATGGCTGTACTTGCTCTACCCATTGCACAGATGGAGAAACTGAGGCCTGAACCAACAAGGTCCAGGATCAAAGAGGAAGTGAATGGCTGTGTGGCTAATTCATCCCAGAACATGATTTCTTCGAACACTCAATGCCTATTAAAGTTTAGAATTGCACCTGTGATTCTGACTTCTAGAGAAAAGCAATGGACACCTTGGTAAGTCTGAGCTTGCATTACTGGGGGTATCCAAGTAGAAGTGGGGGTTACTATGTGATGGGGATGTTCTAGAGGGGATTCAGACATTAGCTGGGAGTTGGTCGAGATCGCATCCAGTGTGCCCTCTATGACTCTGTGGTGGAGAATCTGAGGCCCAGAGAGGGGTGGACCGTTGATTTCCACTTCTGAAACTGAAGCCCAGAGGGAAGAGACTTGCCCAAAGCCACACGACAGATTAGCACCAGGATGAGAACACAGGACCCATAAAGGCTTTAGGGCTGAAAACCCTGGTATACACTGGCCATGACATGGAAAAACCCCAAGGCCCTCTTATCTAGTACCTGCTGGCCGTGTGACCTGCGAGAGGTCCCTTTGAAGGGTGAGAATCATGAGCCCTGCCCTCTCACGGGAACCTGCAGGGTGCAGTGCTGGGTGGGGAAGGTCATTGCCATGACTCCTGGGATGTTTTGGGTGGTTGTTGCTCCAGGCCCCCTTGTGCAGTACCATCCTCCACAATGAGGGTCACCTCCTGAAGGGAGGACTCGGTACCCCAGACAGGATGGGGGCTGGGGGCAGCCAAGCCCAGAAGAGCAGGCAGGAGAGACAGGAGTGAGAGCTGAGAGGCTGGGAGAGTCCTGTGCATGGATCAGGGAGTGCCTAAGGCTCTACCCCTGAGGGAGCTCCCAGAAACCCTGCCTCCCCAAGGCTCCCATTCCCTCTACCTTTTGGTGGAACTTCAAAAGGCTTCTCCTCCAGCGAGATCTTGCTCATTTCAAACAAGAGCCACTGATGCATCCAGTTCTCAAAGAGCTAATGGGGATAAAGGCAGAGAGTCAGGCTCAGTAGCCCTCTCCAACCCAGCCTGACTCTGTCCCTGGGGACAGAGACATGGAGGGCCAGCGGGAGCCTGGTTCCTCCTTAGAGACCCCACAGGGCTTGGTCACCCTTCCATGGCTGTGGTTTTCTAGGTGCTGGTAAGCCGCCTCCAGCTTCCTGAGAATGGCTTCCCTGCTCACCCCGCCTCTTCCCAGGGCTGTTCTAGATGTCAGGAGAGGGAGGGTACCAGGGCAGGGGAAGCTGCTGACCTTCCAGTTCATGCCATCCATGGTGTCCTTAAGGTGTTTCAGGTTTTCTGGGAAGCTCCCCTTCAGCTGCGGGTATACCTTCAGGGGGTCAGCCTTCTGCAGGGTAGCAAGGCAGGAAGGAAGGTTAAAAAGCTTCCTGGCAGGCAAGGTTTAATGTGCAGCCCATGTTCCCCTGGTCTTCCGTTCTGAGGGCTGGACCCCAGACCTCAGCATGTTGGAGCTTGTGGGGAGGGGAAGTGGTCTGGGTAATACGGCTACACAGCTACAAGACCCCAGGGCTAGGAGTTGGGAGACCCAGTTCCAGGCCCAGTTCTACCAATAACCCTCAGTCTTCTACTCCTTGCAGGCTCCTGTTCATCTTTCAGGTCTCACCTCCTTCAGGAGGACTTCCTTGACCTCATCCCAACCGCCCAGCTAGGTTGGGTTCTCGGCCTCTTTCCTCACAAAGCCCCGTGCACATCCCTCATCACCTGGTCACTTGTCTGTCTCCCATGCTAGCCTGAGATCTCCGTGGGACTAGGAGCTGGATCTGATTGCTCCCGATTGTGGGTCCAGAGCCTTGCACAGTGCCTGGCACTGAGTAGACATGCAGCAAAAATTTGGGAAGGAAAAAACAGTCATCTTCAGCAAGTCACTTCCAGACTTTGGGCTTTGGTTTCTCCATCCCAAACACAAAACGGGGAGTGGCGGGTCTGGACTTCATATAACATTTAAGGGCCACACTTGTCTTCCTTCACTAATCTGGTGATCCCATATTGGATGTCTGCTGTGAGCCAGGCATGGCGCAGGTCTTGAAGCATAGCCTCACTGGGGGCTTACGGGGATGGGGCAGGAGCTCAGGGATGCCTGGCCAGGTTCCACTCACCAGGAGCAGCCGCATCACATGGTCCTGCGTCATGTTGCCGTACTTGGTGGCGTTCTGCATGGGCTGTGGAAGGAAGGAATAGGGTGTTTCCCAGCACTGGCCCATGGAGGAGGGGCCCTAGAGCAGAGCCAGCAGCTGGGGTCTGGGTGAGAGTGTGGATTCCCAGATGTTCAACAGGCCCACCTCTGCCACCTCCAAATGTGAGGGCTCGGGCAAGTCACTACCTTCCTGCCTCAATATCCTATTCGTCAACTCTGCATAAGCTTTCCTGCCCAAGGCTTTGTGGACAGGAGATCGTTTAGTGAACAGAAACGTTATCCATATATGACATCAAGGGATTTGAGAATAGGAGGGACTGTGAGATGCTTGGGAAATGAGAAGTATTTTGTAAGTTGTGGAGGACTGAGCCCTCTTCCCAGGGAGGGCCCCAAGAGGCTCCTTCCTCCCCCACCTCTGGAGTTCCTCCTCCTCCCCCAGCAGTCAGGACCCCCTCTCCAGCTCTACTTTTCCCGGGCCAGCTGTCCTCCCCTGTCCCTTGGCACCCGCCCTCCATCCAGGCTAGGTAATGCTTCCCTCTTCCGCCGCCCTGGGGCTGGCCTTACCTCCGGGCCTTCCATGGGCAGGTCCTGCAACAGCATCGGGGCGCTGAGCCGCATCTTGCTCAGAGGCTTGGCGGCTGTGGGGCAGAAGGTACAGCATGAGCGTGGCCCCAGGGAAGAGGGCACTCAGCTCCAGGGACCGAGATCTCAGACCCAGATGAGGGGCTGGAATTCCAGACCAGAGAGAAGGGACAGCGGGCACAGCTGGGTGCAGGAATGAGGGGTCTTCTGAGGTGAGGGACGGGGGGGGTGAGGGCTGTGGGGATAGAGGTGGGGCACGCACACTTGGGAAGCTTCATGCGCAGGTTCTCCAGCTGCAGGTTCTGCGAGGTGACTGTCAGCTTGTCCAGGCGGCCCTGCTGCTGGTACAGGAAGTAGGCGGTGGTGGCCTGGCCAGCCAGGAGCAAAGCCACCAGGATGGAAAAGCCTGTGTACAGGGCTCCACGGCTGCACTTGCTGTTGGGGGCGGGGAAGATAGGTCAGAAGAGGGTCCACGGAGGTGGCTGCCCCGAGGACTAGCAGGGAGTGGGGAGTGTGCCTCCCATTTCCAGCCCTCGGCCCTCAGCTACCCCTAACAAACACACACTTTAAACACAAACAGGTGCCTATGAACCTACAGCTTGAAGACGTTCCCCTGACCCCCTACCTCCAACCAGTGCTGCCCCTATAGCCCTCCCAGCTGGAAATCCTGGAGCTGCCCCTGGGCCTGGGCTGCGTGGGGAAGAAGCGGTGACAAGTGCCTTGTCTTCTCCAGACCTTGGTCCCACCTGTGCAATGATGGGTCGAGGTGGAGGGTCTCCCCAGGTTCCCTCTACCAGAGGATCTCCTGAGGATCAGGGCTGCCCTCCAGGCAGCCCCCACTATGCACCCAACCCCTGTAGTGAAATCAGAGACGAAGGAAGGAAGTAGGGCCTGGACAGCAGAGCATGCAGCCCACCTGAAAAAGAGAAGTGAGGCCTTGCCATTTTTAGGAGTGGGTTGGGTGCATCAGACAATGTCTGGCTGGAGCAGGGCCAGGGACCACCCCCTGTGGGAATACATCCTCTGCCCAAGACACTCCCTGTGCCTCTGAGCACATCTCTGCCATTCTCTGGGCCTGTTTCATGGGTACCTCTCACATCAGCAATTCTAGAATTTGCTGGTCATCATCTGAAGTAAGATCTGTCTGCGACCACAGAAGTATTGTGAATGGTAATATCTACCGGGGATGGGGGTTAGGGAGCAGGGCGGGGCGTATCTCAGCAGGATTTTGGTGCCTGAGCCTGTATGACCTGGGAGAACGTCTCACGCTCTCTGGACCGGCTGGCTGCACAGGGAGGGGTGGCCGGACCTCGGCCAGCCCTTGGAGCTATTGGCCTTGGATACACTTTTGAGGGCACATGTAAATATTACGTCCCGGGGAAGTAAGGATCCTACCCCAGGACCCTGAGAGTTCCTGACCGGTTTGTTTTCTCCCACCTACCCCAGGGGTAGAACTACTAGGACCCCACTGGAAATTGAGGACGAGACTGCACCCTGCTTACTCCAGCAATCAGCAAGGATAGTTTAGGAACCTCCAGGAACACCCTGCTGCCTAGTAACTCATGACATCACAGACATGGCTCATTCTCACTGGCTCTCTGCTTGTCAGTCCTCTGTGATTTCTGGGCCAAGGCCCAGCCCAAGGGATTATTATTCTGAAAGGAGAAAGTAAAAAGCCTGTGTGGAGAAAAGGAGAAAAACCGACAGGAGGGGAAAACGAATCCTACTCGTTGGCCTTCCCAAGGAACAGGGGTGGCCTGGCCTCTGAAGTGGTGAAAAGTCCACCCAAGTCTGGGTCTTGCCTGAGTTCAAGCTCTACAGTCTCACCCCTTCAGCAGCCCCACACCCAGTCTGCCCCAGCTCTGCCTCCCGCCATCCCCTCTCTGAACCTCAGTTTCTCATAAGGCCTCATAATGAAGACGAGACCATGTAACCTGGATTGGAATCCTGGTTCTGCCACTCCCTTAGCTCGGGGACCAGGGGCAAGTCACCACCTAACCTCTCTGAGTGAGTAACTTGAGGTAAGAACATCTACTCTACTCAAAGGTTGTTATATAAAACAAGAGCGGGGGTAAAACTCTCGACTCCATACCCAGCGTGTGGTTAGCACCCCATAGGTAACACTGAGCACGAATCTCAAAGGAGTTAACAGTTAACTTGAGCATCTGGATGCCTTCCTATCTATGCATCTTGATTGCCTGTCTCCTGCTTCTAGACAAAGGCCAATTCTTGTCACCCCTCTCTTTTTTTTGTTTTTTTTTTTTGTGGTACGCGGGCCTCTCACTGTTGTGGCCTCTCCCGCTGCGGAGCACAGGCTCCGGACGCGCAGGCTCAGCGGCCACGGCTCACAGGCCCAGCCGCTCCGCGGCATGTGGGATCTTCCCAGACCGGGGCACGTCCCCTGCGTCGGCAGGCGGACTCTCAACCACCGCGCCACCAGGGAAGCCCTTGTCACCCCTCTCTTCACTTCCTCCTTTCTACTGCCTCTTTCTTGACTAGTAATAATAATTGGCCAAAGTCGGGAGCCAACCAGAACTGGTTCTAGCCAACCAGAACTACAAATGTTGCCAGGCAGAAGTGTCCACAAAAGGGTCCAAAACAGGCCAGGACAGTTTTTAGAAGCAGTAATTGAACTAAAAGGAAAATTAGACAAGGATTTGATGAGGGGGCACCCTTTCTGCTCACTGAGCCCATGCTGGGTCTGCAACTCACTGGGAGGCCTGAGCTCAGAGGGGGACCCATCTTCCCTCCCTGCAAATCGTGCCTCTAGAAGGAGGTCAGATGGTAGAATAAACTCAAACTTTGATATCAGACTAGTCCTGGGGTTCAAATTCTGGCTCCAATACTCAGCAGCGGTGATAACTTAAGTCAGTCACTTACTGATATGTCTCAACTTTCTCTTATGTAAAGATGGGAGTAATAAAAGTACCCAACTTGGGCTTCCCTGGTGGCGCAGAGGTTGAGAGTCCGCCTGCCGATGCAGGGGACATGGGTTCGTGCCCCGGTCTGGGAGGATCCCACATGCCGCGGAGCGGCTGGGCCCGTGAGCCATGGCTGCTGAGCCTGCGCGTCTGGAGCCTGTGCTCCGCAACGGGAGAGGCCACAACTGTGAGAGGCCCACGTACCGCAAAAAAAAAAAAAAAAAAAAAAAAGTACCCAACTGATAGGGTTTCTAAGAGAATTACGATTGAGTTTAGCATTTAGTTATATGTCTGGCACAAAATTAATCATAGTAATGACTAACAGTGACTGAAGATTGGTGACAGGTATACAGTGAATAGGAACTATTATCATAACTCCTGTCGTAGTTATTATTACTACTACTGAGACCCAGAGAGAGACACTGATTTATACAAGTCACACATGACAGTAGCAGAACCTGGACCAGAATCCAGCCCTCATGAGTCGGCCCTCCTAGCCATGGGATTCCCCAGGATTTTCACAGGCTGTGAAAATGGTCTCTAAAGGTCTCTATCTAGTTACCTGTCCCACAGTATGCAGTTCCTCATGACACCTCGCAGAGTCTCTCCCAAACCCATTTCTGCCTGGCAACAGCTGACATCACAACTGTAGGTCCCTGTCATTTGCGAATTATTTGGGGGAGCAGGGGCATTAGGGTAGCTGCATTCTAACCACGCCCTTTCTTTTCAGGGGAACAGATGGATGAGGCCATCTTGGAGTTGGGAAGGGGTCCTCTGGATGGCTGTGCTGGCCCCTTGCTGCAAGGGAGAGGGGCACAGGCAGGGTACCACCCACATCAACCCACAGTCCCTTCTAGAAATTTAGCCAGAGACCCCCTCACCCTTTTTTGATCCCCCTCCAACATCTCTCATTCCCTCCTGTGATGGCAAAGGAGGTCTCCATCTACTCTACAGACACCTGCAACTATAATTCCCTTGATATAAACACACATAGCAATTTATGGTAACTAGGAGGAAACTCCTCTATGATGAGCTGCTTCTACCAATCTCTTTTAGAAAATCTACTTCTCCATCTAGGATCCATGCTATTTTCAAGATCGGGTCCAAAATTTCTAACCGAGGCCTCACGGCCCAGCTTCAGGGGACTCTGAAGCTGCTGATATTGTGTGAAGCTCTGGGGAAGGAGTCCAGAGCTCTCCTGATTTTCAGAAGAGAAGTGCATGATGCATAGAAAGTTAAAACCCCTGTCCTAGAGGAGCTCCCTCACTTTACAGGAGGGAGAACTGAAACCCAGAGCGGGCTAGAGACTTGCTCAAAATCACCCAGTTAGCACTGGGGTCAGAGCCCAAGTCCATGCCTCCTCTGACTCCCGGTCTACTGCTCCTCCTGTAGCACCTGTGCACTCTGTGCAGCCCAAGGTCTGTGTGCTCTCTCCTGCCGTTCACACATACCTCTCCCGGGCTCCGGGGCGCTGGCCCAGCATGGGCACCTGCTCATGGTTGGAGATGAGGTCGCGTTGGTCTTCCATGGTTCCGGCCTCTGGTCTTCCCCACTCCTGCTGCTGCTGCTGCCTCCTGCCTGTCTAGGACGTTGAGCCCCTGGCTCACCTCTTGAAATTGGGGCTGAGAAGGAATCTGATTCGTCCACAGGAGGGCACTCCGCCCACCTAGTAGAAGTGGAAGTGAAAGCCGCAAAGCTGGAAATACCCCCCACTTGAGCAAAGCTGCCTTTAAGGGGGCAGGATGAGTAGGGGGAGGTCCCCCAGGCAGGCGGAAAGGCCAGCATGCTTCCACTGGCTGCCCAGGGCCCTCATCACTTGTTTCTGGGCAGACCTGTGGATTCATAAGGCTCTTTGGATGTTTTGAGAAACAGGCAAATGTTCACGCCCTTAGACAGGAAATCACTTTGAAGCAAAAAATACCCAAAATGCTTTGTTTGTCTCCCCTCTCACCTATAGATGAGTGGGTGCAGAAAGGGGCTGTTACCCCTTTGTGAACTTAGACAAGTTTCTCTCCTTCTCTCAGTCCTCAGTTATGTCATCTCAAAATGGAGGAGGAAAGTTGGATTCACTGTTCCCTCTGTTTTCTTCTAACTCAAGCATTTTGTGAACCTGAGTCCATGGTTCTAAGGCTCTGGTACTAATATTTGCCACCACTTACCAAGCCCTCCTTTGTGCCAGGCACTGTGCTAATCGTTTTGCTTGCTTTGTTTCATTTAATCTTTACAGTAACCCTTTGAGGGCTGTTTTATTTTATTATCTCCATTTACAGATAGGGACACTGAGGCTTTTGAGAGGCTACATGTTTGCCCAGGATCGTGCATCCAGGAATTGCAGCCCATGATTTTAACCATTCTACCCTTCTGCCTTCTGATGCTCAAATTGTGTCGTTCAAATTCATGAAAGCAAGGACCTCTACAGGGAGGGAATGAGGAGGGACTGGGAAAGGGTACCCAGGGGAGGTTTAACTGTGTTGGCATGGTTTTATTTCTGACTATCTGTGGCTTGTAGACCATATTTTTTTATTAATCTTTATGTCTTTTGTGTGTGTGTTTATAAATTTTCATTAATAAATGAACAAATTTATGGTATAAGTACATGAAAAGATGTTCCACATTATTAGTCATTAGGAGGCAAATCAAGGCCACAGTGAAGTACCACTTCACATCCACCACAATGGCTATAATCAAAAAGACAGATAACAAGTGTTGACAAGGATGTGAAGGAATTGGAACTCATATATTGCTGGCAAGAATGTAAACTGGTGCAGCTACTTTGGAAAACAATTGGGCAATTTCCCAAAAAGTTAAATACAGAGTTACATATGACCCAGTAATTCCATTCCTAGATATCTACTCAAGAGAAATGAAAACACGTATCCACACAAAAACTTCATAGTGGATACACAAATGTTCATAGCACCATAATTCATAATAGCCTCAAAGTGAAAACGACCCAGATATACACCAACTGATGAATGAGTAAACAAAATGTGATTTATCCGTACAATGGGATATTATTTAGCCATAAAGAAGAATTAATATCACAATAAAACTGTTATTTTTTAAAAAAGGAATGAAGTACTGATTCATGCCACAAAATGAACTTTGAAAACATCATGCTGGGCTTCCCTGGTGGTGCAGTGGTTAAGAATCCGCCTGCCAATGCAGGGGACACGGGTTTGAGCCCTGGTCCAGGAAGATCCCATATGCCATGGTGCAACTAAGCCTGTGCACCGCAACTACCGAGCCTGCGCTCTAGAGCCCGTGAGCCACAACTACTGAAGCCTGCGTGCCACAACTACTGAAGCCCGCGTGCCTAGAGCCCATGCTCTGCAACAAGAGAAGCCACTGCAGTGAGAAGCCCATGCGCCGCAACTAGAGAAGGCCCGCATGCAGCAACGAAGGCCCAACGCAGCCAAAAATAATAAATTTATTTTTAAAAAAAAAGAAAAGAAAACATCATGCTAAGTGAAATAAGCCAGATACAAAAGGCCACATATTGTATGATTCCATCTATTTGAAATGTCTGGACTAGGCAAGCCACAGAAACAGCAAGTAGATCAGCAGTTGCCAGGGGCTGGGGGGAAAAGGGGATGGGGAATGACTGCTAATGGGTATGGGATTTCCTTTCAGGGTGATGAAGATATTCTGGAATTAGACAGTGGTGATTGTTGCACAACTTTGTGGATATATAGAAAAACCACTGAATTGTACCATTTTAAAAGCTTGACTATTATGTGAAATTTATACCTCAATTTAAAAACAGATTTCTTGGTAATGATCGCTAGAACACATATATAGCTTTGCTTCCTCTTTCACTTGGCTCTGTCACTAAAATGGCAAAGAGTTGCCTTTTTTTTTTTTTTTTTAGTGTAAATCTATAAGGACATAGAGAACAGGAGAAAACGGTGCAAAATTTTGGAAGCTGGAAAGCAGGTGGACTGGAGGTAGTCATTAACAGACCCCAGAAAGCTTAATCCTAAACCTGCAGCTAGAAAAGCTGAGAAGCCACCAATTTACATGATAGAACAGGCTCAGGAATTGAGGTATTAGGCACACTGGATGGGAGTACAGGTGGGGCTAAAAAGAAGATTCGTTGGAAGTCTGTTTATGAAAACAGTTGGATATCCATGTCCTCTCCCTCCCCAACTATCCCTCCCTCCCTGAAAGAGGACTGGAAGTCTATCCCTAGGCACAGTGCAGGGCATGGGCCCAGTTCTAAAGCTGAGAGTCCCAGCCTTCTCTCCGACCCAGTTCGCAGAATGCCAGAAGCCAGACCTTCTTTCTCCAGGCAATAAATGAGAGAAGGCTTCCCTGGAGAGCATGACCATCCCACAAGGAATGACCTAAAGATTCTGATATTGGGGTTCAACAATGAAACAACCCAGCTAGATAACCCTATAGGGAAGCCCTCAGTGAGTAAGCCCTTCACATGGGTCACGGCTTCCACTTGATTTTTTAGACAATCAAGGGTCATGGGACATCTGAAGTAAACCTCTAACATAAAATAGAGTGAACAAAACAACTAACCAAACCCCCAAAACCATGCAGGAAGTGAACAGTCATTAATAGCCTTAGGGAGATAAAGGATGATACTGCACCCATGAAACAAGAATAGGATGCTATAAAGATAGAAGTACTGTTAGAAGAAGAAAAACAAAAAAGCTCTTAAAGACTAAACATATGAGGGTAGATATTAAACAACCAGTAGGTAAAAGGTAAAGGTTTTGTGTGTATGTATGTGTGTGTGTGTTTTACCTCCCAGAAAGTAGACCACAAAGATAAAAAGAAAGAAATAGAAAAGATAAGAGAATTAAAGACCAGTCCAGGATGCCCAATAGCCAAATATCAGAGTTCCAGAAATAGGGAACAGAGAAAATAGAGGGGAAGAAATCAGTGAAAAAATTCAGTACAATTTCCAGAACTCAAAGACATAAATTTCCAAACTGAAAGGGCCCAGTGAGTACCAGGGACAAAGTATAAAAATAATTTCACACCAAGGCACATCAAGTGAAGTTTCAGAAAAATAAAGACAAAAAGAAGATTCCACAGAAAGAAATAAACAAGACAGATATAAAGGACCAGGAATCAGAATGATTTTGGACTTCTTAAGAGCAACCCTGGAAACCGGAAGATAATGGAGCAACACCTTCAAAATTCGATGGGAAAATGATTTCCACCCTGGAATATTTACTGAGCCAAATTACTAAATACGTAGGAGGGTGTCATTAAGGTATTTCCGGACATTAGGTATCTCAAAAATTTTTTCTTCCTCAGAAAGCTTCACGAAGGTATGCTCCACCAAAATGAAGGTGTTCACTAAAAATAAAGGAAGACCTGGGACACAGGAAACTGAAATTCAGCTCACAAGAGGGAACGGGGATCCCCAGAATGATGATACAGCAAAATCCCAGGAGTAAAGCAACATATCCATATTGGATCAGGCCCAAAGGCTCTGAAAGACATTTCTTCAACAAGATAAAATTGATAGATAGCTGATAGGTCTGAACATACTAAGAGGTGATTTAGATCCTTTTTTGGAGAGTATGAGGTTGAATTATGATAATTTCACAGAAAATTAAGCAAATGAAAAACCAAGACAACTATTAACTCTTGGGAAAACAACAGTTATATAGGAAATGAATAGTCATGATACTATACTACATAGTACAGCTATAAATGGCATTTACATTGTCATAATATAGTAAACTTTGAATACTGACCTAACTAAACATACAACAGAGGCATTTGGGAGGACGAGAGGTCAGGAAAAGTCACTTAGAGGAGAAAAGAGGGCTAAATCTTGGTCTTCCACAGTGAAAAGCCAACCGGATAATGTTTAAAACTGAAACAATCTGGAAGTAACAATACCAGTAGCCATTTAGAGATATGGAGGTTAATACCAAATGAATCGGCTAAAAACGTTTTAAAGTGGTATGAAAAGGAAGGTAAAGAATTGCTGTTTTTCACAGCCAGCCCTTTAGAAGGATTTGATTATTTAAATATGTGAATTTATAACTTTGATACGAAGTAAAACTCCATTCAACATCAAAGTCAGTTGATTCTAAACTGACTGTGATAACAAAATGGTAGTCTAATGCCTTTTCCTTGTGAAGCAGCTTTAGGCCAAAGCTGAGGGTGACCCCAAGGGTCATCCTGTCCTCGCCCACAGGAGGCTGGAGACGATTCCAGCTAAGAGGGTGGGCTGGATGATGGCTCCCTCCTTTTCTTCTAGGAGGGTAAGAGGTCTCAGTTGTCACACAGGCCCTGCTGCCCAGTGGAGCAGCCCCATCCTACCCACCCTCCTGCATGGGATGGAGACAGAATGACAGGAAGAAGGAAGGCTTGGTATCTGCCACACCCTGAGGGGTATCCAGGGTTAAGGCAGGATTCTGCTCCCCCACTGTTCGTATGAAGAAAGTCTGGCTCAGAAAGCGGAAAGGAGCTGGCCCAAGGTCACACAGAGCTGGGACTGGTCTAAACAAAAGAGCTCTGAGGCCAACTTGCTGGATTCACATTCTAGTTCCAAAATGGCAGATCCCAGGGCTGAGAAAGGGAAAACACAGGTGAGTCGGAGACATCTTTTTTTCCCAGAAAGCGAAGAAGTGCTCAAAGACCGCTGGAGTTTGTCAGAAGGACCCTGGAGCCAACTTGAAGAGGCACCTGCCAGCCACATATGAGACAATTCCAGCATCAATAAGAATAATTTACCCCGCCTCTGTAAGAGGAACTATACAGTTCAATCCCAGCTGATGAGGAAAAACCCTTCTTTCTAGAAGAATGCAAGCTAAGTAATGTAAAAGAAAAGACAGAATTAGAAAATCACCTGTTTGTAACCCCCAGTGTAATAATTAACTCAGGCAAGGACCACCAATAGATGCCAAAACCATGAGACAAAGGATTGGGGGAGAACAGGATATCCACATGCCATAGTATCATCCCCAAAGTCCTTGCTGGTTGTTTACAGAAAAAGGCACTCTACAATGGTGCAGCCCTGCCATCACCACCACATGATCAAACTTTTAGCATCACCAGTGGTGGAGCAACATAACATTATGTATTTCCTAATGGGGTAAGATACTCAGCTGGGGAGTATCTTTGCTAAAAAAATCATTAAATGAATCTGCCTTTAGACCTAAATTCTAGTTTACCGGACACAGAAGAACGAATGAAATAAAACTATGAGGAAACAGACAAATTCAGAGACAGTCTACAAACAACAACTGTACCCATCGAAGAGTCAATGTCATGAAAAAACGTGCATGTGTGGGTGTGGAGAGGGTTCTATATTTTAAAAGATTGAAGAAACGTAACAACCAAATGCAATTTGTAAATTTTGACAAGATTTTGGTTGGGAAAAAAGCTGTAAGAGATTTTTATTTGGTTTTGTTTTTTGGGTTTTTTTTAAATACAATTTATTTATTTATTTATTTATTTATTTATTTATTTATTTATTTTGGGCTGCATCGGATCTCCCTTGCTGTGCGTGGGCTTTCTCTAGTTGCAGCGGGCGGGGGCTACTCTTTTTTGCGGTGCACAGACTTACTGCGGTGGTTTCTCTTGTTGCAGAGCACGAGCTCTAGGCGTGCGGGCTTCAGTAGTTGTGGCGTGCAGGGCTCAATAGTTGTGGCTCGCGGGCTCTAGAGCGCAGGCGCTCTAGTTTGTGGCACATGGGCTTAGCTGCTCCGCGGCATGTGAGATCTTCCCGGACCGAGGCTCGAACCCGTGTCCCCTGCATTGGCAGGCAGATTCTTAACCACTGCGCCACCAGGGAAGTCCCTGTTTTTTGGGGTTTTTTGGCCGTGCCGCAGAGCATGTGGGATCTTAGTTCCCCGACCAAGGATCAAACCCGCACCCCCTGCACTGGAAGCGCAGAGTCTTAACCGTGGGACCGCTGGGGAAGTCCCTGTAAGAAATATTTTTAAGAAGCTGGGGCAATTTGAACATGGACTGAATGTTAGCTGATACTTGGGAATTATTACTGCTTTTCTTAGGTGCAATAATGGAACATTAGTCTGCTAGAAAAATATACTTTTAGAGGCCGAAGGCTGAATGGAGTTCTTGGAGGTGACATGACATGAGGTTTGCAAGTTATTTTCAAAATAGGAAAAAAAGAAAGATAATAGATAAAATTAACAATAGGTGAATCTAGGTGGTGGGTATAGGTATGAACATTTTCTCTGTATGTTTGAAATTTTGAATAATAGTTGTTTAGAAAAAACGTAAAGGCAATTGTGTACAAATCCAATTTCCTCCTATATAAGAACTGTGCTAGCTGCTAAGAAGACACTATATTCCCATCACATTATTGACACATTATTACATTGACAGTGGGCTCTTTCACAGCATGAGCACAAAATGTGTGTTGTAAGCCTCCTTGAAATTTCTCAGAAACTATCAAAAGTTTTGTTTTGATAAGAAAAAATTCCAGCTCCACCACTACAGGATGTGATTTTGAGCAAATTACTTAACTCCACTGTGCCTCAGTTTCCTCACCTGTAAAATGGGCATACTAATAGAACCTAAACCATTAGATTGTTAGGAGTATTGAATGAATTAGTATACATATGCCTGATGTAGAGACTAAGTGTGCAATAAATGTTAGGTAGTTCAGTGATAAATTTTTTTCTGCAAATCTGCTGCATCTGAATCTGGGACCCTGCCTGTACCCAGAGATTTGGAGCTGCTCAACAGAGCCAGAGGAGGCCTCCCCCTCCCACTCTGGATCATCCTGGGAGTCTCCTCCTGTGGTGTACCCATTAAGCTAGTCTAGGTTGAGATGCCTGTTCTCCCTTGGTCTGGGCACTCCAAGACCCAGAGGTGTGAGTTCCTGCCAGATCACCAGGGTGAGCCAGGAGGTGGAATCCCCCAGGACCTCTCCCATCCTGTTTTCCTCCTTAGTCCCAAAGTCCCTGAGAGGAAAGAGCCACCCCAGGTGGTAGGCAGTGCATGTCCAGCCCTATCTACCACCCCAGGATGGCCTGGCCATCCTTTCTGTACGGGGGCCCCCTGGACCCTAGCACACCTTGGCCACGAACAAGGGGTTGGAAAAGGCCCTCTTTGTGGGAAAGGAGCAGGCCTGGGCTACAGTCCTGTACCTGTTATGCCTGGCCTGGGCAAGCCACTTACTTCACTTCTTTCACTCACTCATGCATTCAACAATTATTTATTGCACATCTACTTTGTGCCAGGTCCTTGGGCTACATAAATGAACAAAGCAGACAAGTATCCCTGCCCTTATGGAGTTTACATTCTAGTGGGAAACAAACAAGTAAGTTTGTTTATTAAAGAGTGATGGCAGGAACTTCGTTGGTGGCACAGTGGTTAAGACTCCATGCTCCCAGCGCAGGGGGACCGTGTTCGATCCCTGGTCAGGGAACTAGATCCCACATGCATGCCACAACTAAGAGTTCGCATGCCACAACTAAGGAGCTGGTGAGCCACAACTAAGGAGCTGGTGAGCCGCAACTAAGGAGCCCTCTGGCCGCTAAGACCTGGCACAACCAAACAAATTAATTAATTAATTAAAAAAAGAGTGATGGCAGACACTAATATATATAAAATGGATAACTAATGAGAACCTGCTGTATAGCACAGGGAACTCCACTTTGCTGTACAGTAGAGGCTAGCACAGCATTGTGAAACAACTGTACCCCAATAAAAAAAAAAAGAGTGATGCCAGAGATTGGGAAAAGGAAAGGTATTACTGCAGCAGCAGGATAGGGGCAGGTTGTAGTACTTTATAGGGTGTTGGGCTGGGCCTCACTGACAAGGCGAGATTTGGGCACAGGCTTGAGGTGTTTAATCCAGCCCGTGTCTGGGTGAAGGATTCCCTGGACAGAAGGAACAGCCAGAACAAAGATCCCAGAGTGGGGATGCACCCGGCATGGCTGAAGGAAGAACAAGGAGGCCAGTGTGGCTAGAGTGGCGCCACTAAGGTGGAACATGACAGGACATGAGGTCAGCAAGTTCTGGGGTCAGATCCTGTGGCCATTGTCACAACCTTGGCTTTTACTCTGAGTAAAATCAAGAGCCATGGGAAGGCTTTGAGCAAAGGAGTGTCATTATCTGACTTGCAGTTTAAAAGGGTGGTTCGGGCTGTATTGAAAATCAGTACAATAGGGGCAGATAATCCCCACTGCCTCATGGCCCTGCTGTGAAGGTCCAAGGAGAACTGGGGTGCGGAAACATTTTATACTGAGTATAGTACAGTGTTTCTGGGAGAAAGAAACTAGTTGCTTCACTCCTTCCCATCCTACTGAAGGGACAATTGAGTGAGGAGAGGATTTAATTTGCCCTAGGTCAGATGTTCTACAACCAATTTAGGATCTGGGAATCCTCTACTCTTCTCCCAGCTGCCGTGTGGCAGGTAGGTTAATAGCATGACCTTTGGACATGATCTCAGCTAGCACAGCTGAGGAGGACTGACCGAGCCTTCCCCTAGAATTCATTCATCCAACAAATATGTATCAAGCACCAGTTCTGTGCCTGTCACTAGGACACAGGGGCATTTGGAGACACCTGGCGATGGCTGAGCCCCAGTCTCACTGAGAGACCAGGCTACCAGTGGCTGAGGTTGGGCTTAGCGATCGGGGTCAATCTGTGGCTGGGGTCAGGTCACAGCTGAGGCTGGAGGCAGGGAGACCAGTCAGGAGGCTGTGGTGAAAAGTCAAGCTGGAGAGGCAGGCCTGTTGGAGGCTATAGCTAGGAGCATTGGAGGAAAGGTGACGAAGAATAAAAGTGTCAGGAGGAGGTCCACAGGACTCAGGCATAACTGGATATGGATAGAGGGGTGAGACCAAGAGGCTTGGTGACCTTTTCTGCTTGGGTGATGGAGATGATGTCATTCACAGAAACAAGAAGTCCTTGGCACATTTGAGGAACAGAAAGAAGTACAGTGCGTCTGAGCCTAGTGAGCGAAGGGAAGGGTGGTTTCAGGTGATGTTGAGGGGACAGGCTGGGCTGCAGCTTAGGTATTATTCCAAGAACAATGGGAAGCTGGCGAAGGGTGTCAAGCAGGGAGGGGCTGGGGCTGGTCTACGTTTTTAGATGATGTGCGGCATATAGATTTACCAAGGACAGGAGTGGAAGCCTGGAGATTAGTTAGGAGTAAAGTAGTTTAGGTGAGAGATGGTGGTGGAGACAAGGAAAAGTGGATGGGTTCGATAGCTGTTTTGAAAGTCGAAATGTCAGGACTTGCTGAGGGAGTGAGTTCAAAGACGGTGGCCGGGTTTAGAGCTATACAATGGATGGTGGCATTCGCTGGGGTGGAGAAGATGGGAAACACATTCTGGAATCGGTAGACCCTAGAGTTTGGTTCTGGCTGTATTCTGTGTGACACCCACGTGTTGACCTCAAGTAGATGATTGAAGGTCCCAGACTGAAACTTGAAGAAGAGTGAGCATACACCTTTGTAAATGACCAAATTACACGCAGCATTTTCAACCATGGGATCAGGGCTGAGCTCTGGGGACCCTCAATGTGTAGAGATCGGATGAGGAGCAGCTCTGAGCAGTGCAGAGGAGTGGTCAGGGATCAGAAGGAAAATGCGGAGAGGGTGTGATCACAGATCCCAATAAAGGAGTGAAGGAGTGTCAGCTGTGCCAAACATCACTGAGGGAAATGCCCACTGGTCTGGGCCACATGGAAGTCATGGGAGATCTTGACAAAAGCAGTTCTGAGAATTGGGTTGGGAGGTGATTGGGAGGGAAGAAGTGAAGCCAGCATGGGAGGGGGAGCAGAGAGGTGAGGGTAGCCCCTGGAAGAGAACACAGGTCACGGTGTTTGAACATATTTGTCCAGATGGAAACGCCTCAGAAGGGAGGGCGGGAGGGACTGATGATGCTGAGGAGGAGGGGCTCTGCTGAGCTCCTGCACAGTGAGTCCCTGGTACTTCCACAGAGCCGCCCCTGTGTGGCTGCAGCCTCCTCCTCACGCAAGAGCGGTCCTGGAGGGCCTCTCTGTGAAGGCACCAGACCAACTCCCTGACGCCTCTCTTTTCCTGCTCTCCGGCTCTCAGACCTGCCTCCTCAGCCTGGCAGCTAATTTCCCAATTGCTGCCACCAACAGCCCATCCACTGGGTTTGGGGAAAAAGTGAAGCTTTCTGAATTACACCAAGGCCTTGGCTCCTGACTTTCCTGACTTGGCGGATATCTGTCTCATTTCTAATTGAGTATAAATTATTCCTTGTGTTTTCTCATTTTATTGTCACAATAGCCCTGTGAGCCTCAGGGAGATTAAATGAGATGTACAAACTAGCCAAGTGCCAGCAAGTGGCAAACCCAGGATTTGGGCCCAGGTCTGAGCTGTCCGCAGAGCCCATTCTCTTAAGTACCTTGCCTCCCATAGAGCCCTTAACTCACTTTCACCAGTCTTAGTGAAGGCCATGCCGCCTACAGCCCCTATTCCCAAGGGGGTGGATTCAAAAGGCAGATAGGATTCCTTCCCAATCCTTGTGGGCAGTGTCTACCTTCATTACTCTCCAGAGAATCTTAATTATCAGTTCACTAGTTCTGTCCTTCTCGGGAATGGTCCTTTTGGAGCATTTCCTCACATCTCTGGCGCTCTGCTTACATGCCTCCAGAGCACAGAGCTCAGGACCTCCACAAGCAGCTCATTCTAGGCAGGATAGCGTGGCAGTCCAGAGTGTGGACTCCAGTTGGTTGAACCGCAACTCTGCTTCCTACTAGCATCCTGTGCCTCAGTTTCCTCATCTGTGAAATCGTAGTAATAGTACCTACTTCCTAGCATGGTAATGAGGATGAAATAAGACGCTACGTTTAAGTTGCCTGGTAAGTGCTTAATAAATTTTAGCTACTGACACTGTCATTATTGCTATTTTTCCTGAGGTAGAGCTACAACTCGCTCTCTATGACTTCCACACTTTGGGCCTAGCCCTGTCCCTTGGAGTTCTGCCCTCTTCCGTACTCCCTGCAGGTTATTCCTATTGTCCTGCATTTCTCAATTTTCATTTTCTCCTGACACCAATTTTTGTGTGTGTGCGAGCTCAGTTACTCATCATGCTATAACATGATTTTCCTAAGGTCATGATCTCTTCTTGACAGAGTCACTGGCTGTTTGCTAGGCAAGCTCAACGCTGTCAAACATTGAGGGGGGTGGGAGAATGGTAGCTTCAAGGTCTCTCTCCTCCTGCCCTCACAGGCCTTCTTGTTGGCTCCTGGGCTTCTGCATTCCCTGACTTTGGAATCCCAATCAGTGGGCCTAACTGACGGCATATCCTAAACATCTATCAGGGCAGGATTATGTCAAGGTGAAGGGTACACACTCTGGAGCCAGACAGAGCCAAGTTCAAATCCAGAATCTTCTGCTTACCTGCTGTGTGATCTTGGCCAAGAAGCCTCCCTGAACCACAGTTTCGTTACCTGCAAAATGAATTTTTAAATTTTTAATTTTTTTTGGCCACAACGCATGTCATGTGGGATCTTTTTTTTTTTTTTAATTTTATTTATTTTTGGCTGCACTGGGTCTTCATTGCTGTGCGTGGGCTTTCTCTAGTGGCGGCGAGCCGGGGCTACTCTCTGTTGTGGTGTGCGGGTTTTGCATTGTGGTGGCTTCTCTTGTTGCGGAGCACAGGCTCTAGGCGCACAGGCTTCAGTAGTTGTGGCTCACAGGCTCTAGGGCGCAGACTCAGTAGTTGTGGCGCATGGGCTTAGTTGCTTCACGGCATGTGGGATATTCCCGGACCAGGGATAGAACCCGTGTCCCCTGCAGTGGATGCATTTTTTTATGTGTGTGCTGACAGATTCTCTTTTATTAGCCAAGTAGGACAAAGAACAGGTCACAATGTCACAGGAAGTCAGACAGACAGACAGACGGATACACGAGACAGAGTGTCATGCTGTACTACACAGGGGGCGGAGCAGGGGAGGGGCATTTGAGTCTTGTTTTTTCAACTAACAGAATAAATAAATACAGTACACAGTGGTTTTGCCACAGGCTGGCATAACCTCTAAGCACAAAAGGTCACAAAGCAGCTGGTTTGGAAAGAAGTCTGTACAGCCCGCTGCTACAGAGTCGGGGTGGGGGCTCAGGCCCCTGGACCGTGCTCTGGGGAAGTGAGGAAGCAGGGAAATGGAGACCTCGAACAGGAGGGAGAAGAAAGGAATAAGGCCTTCCTGGAAGGAACAGTCAGAGCCTCTGGCTCTCAGCCTTGAAGTGACCGGGCTCACCTGGGAGAGACTTCAGCCTCAGTCTCAGGTGCGGTGGGCCCGCCCCAAGCTCATAGGAGATGCAGGGTACCGCTTACAAGTGCTCCCCTCTTGTTCTCTGGCTGTTTTCAGTCACTAAGGCTGGTCCCCTAAGCTACATTGAGATCTCCCCAGGGAAGGGGACCACATACACTTTCCTTACCTTCTCTGGGCTGGTGGAATTGGGTCAATTGAATGAGGAAGTATTGTCAAAGCTCTGAGGGAAGCTGGGCTGAGCCAGAGGTGGGCCTGGTTCTGACGTAACAGAACATGACTCCAGGGTGGACTTGCTCCTTGGGAAGTCAGGGGAGGCTTCCTGGAGGAGGTGGTAATGTCTAGAGCTATTGGATTCCAAGGTCCAGTGATAGTCATTTGCCTCCAGAGACAGGCAAAAAGCTTTAGTCCCCATGCCTGGGCTAGTTGAGATTGCTTTCATTTCAGAAATAGAACTTCCTGGAGCTGATCCCAGAGGATAAACCAGAAATCCCTATTGTCTCCTAGAGTCTCTGCTACCTTCCCGTCTCCCTGCCCAAGTCTCTCCTCTGATCTCCTGTGGCTGTTGGATTCACCTTCCAAATCCCAGATACCTGATCCTGGCTCAACTGATCCCCCTGTTCAGAAACCCTCACCTGCCTGCCTTGGTCCCTGCCGCATCAAAGTGAGATCTTGGATTCAGGACCCTCAGACCCACCTCTCATGAAGCCAGCCACCAATTCCCCATCATCCACAAAGTCTCACTCCACTGCTTTGTTCAAACAGCTTTCCTGGCCCAAGCTACCATCCCCCTCACTTTTCTCCCATCCAAAGCCTTCTCCATCTGCCCCGGCCCAGATGAACTCCCCAAGGGTCATGGGGTTAGCTGCTGGAGCACCAGGGAAGTCCCTATCTGCAAAATTTGACTGATAATAATCTTGCCTGATTTATAGGGTATTATGGGGACTGATTAAGATAATGTATATAAAACAGTACAGTGCCTACCTCAATAAACATTTGCGATTAATATCCTAGGGCTGTGCTGTCTAACAGGGCAGCCACTAGCCACATGTGGCAGCTGAAGCCTTGAAACACGGCTAGTCTGAATTGAGATGTGCTGTTAAGTGTAAAACACACACCGGGTTTCAAAGATTTAGTAGAGAAAGAAAATGTAAAATACCTTGGTAATAATTTTCTATATCGATTATACATTGAAGTGAAAATATTTTGGATATATTGGGTTAGATAAAATGTATTATTACCATTAATGTCACTTTCTATAGTTTATTAATATAGCTACTAGAGAATTTGAAATTACATGTGGCTCGGTTTTGTGGTTTGCATATTTGTTTTGGACAGTGATAGTACAGTGGAGTATTATGCGGGGGGGTTGCTGGTGGTGGGTTTTTGGGTTTTTTTCAGTGTGGGAGAAGAGAAACAGTATATTTGGTTTGGGGGCATTTGATTTTCAGTAGCTGCACCTGTCTCTTATAGGTGGTATTTGAGCTGCAAGTTTTCTTTATGTATTATAGAAATCCAGTCTTCTGTCTGTGAAGATGGGGAAATTAAAGCCCATAAGAAATGGGATATGCCTAGGGCCACAGAAGTTAATGGTGGCAGAACCCAGACACCTCCCCCCATCCCAGCAGGTGGCTTCCTAGCTGTACGATGCTGCCACCTGGTGGCCACCCATATATGACGGCTGCAAACTCAACAGCCACTGGGCTCCCTTCAGGAGGGGCACTCTGCTGCCATCTACTTCCCAATCCTCTGAAAGGACAGGGAGGGTCCTCCTCTTCCTGCTCCTCAACCAGACTGTACTGAGCCCCAGCCTGACAAAGGTATGACAGCACAGTGACTGAGGAGGGCACGCTCCCCGGTTACAGACAAACGCAGGTTTGAATCTCTACTCTGACCCTTTCTAGCTATGTGCCCCTGGACAACTCACTTACTCTGACCCTCAGTTTCCCCGTATGTAAAATGTGGATAACAGTACTTGCCTTAAAGCTACTGAATGAGATAATATCTGCAATTTGAGTCAACAAATATTTAGAGAACACAACTTAACGCACTGTTCCTGGTGCTGGGATACAGCAGTGACCTAAACAGGTAAGTCTAGTGGTTCTCAAAGTGTGGTCTCCAGACCACTGACATCAGCACTACCTGGGGACTTGTTAGAAATAGAAATTCTCAGGCCTCCATCCCAGATCTACTGAATCTGATGCACGCTCAAGGTTGAGAACCACTGGACTCAAGAGGCACAGACTCCGGACTATCAGTTGGGGTTAAGTGTTATGAATGTGGCAGGTAAACAGCTTAAGAATGATGGCTAGAGGTGGGGCAGGGGGCAGAAACATTAACTGATCTGTGATGATCAAGGAAGGGCTGTTTGATAAGGTGACAAGTTCCAGCAAAGATCTGAAAGCAATTATCTAGAGGAAAGGGAATGTTCCCTTTTAGATGTTTATTTATAAAATAAGTCCATGTAATATACAGCATGGTGACTATAGTTAGGAACTGTAATCTCTATTCTGATCAACCATACATCCACCTAAAAATTGAGACTGCTATTCCTAATGAAAAAAGCAGCACTTTAGGGAACTGTCTCTGCCACACTAATTGATTCTGATGTAACTAGCCTTTGGGGGGTCTGGCTTACACTTGTATGCCTCCAATGATTAGGAGATCCACTCTTCATGAAGCAGTTTTATTTCCTCTTAGCAGCTCTCTTTTAGAAAACTCTTCTTTATCTGATGCTTAAATCTCTCTACAACCCCTACCCACCCACTGGCCAAGTTCTATCACTTAAGAACTACAAGCAGCAAGACTGCTTGCTCCCTCTTCCCCAAGACAGAACTTTACTTAAAGTCCCTTGTACATCTTCTCTTTGGCCCACTTAAGGTCAGCAATGCTACCCTGAGACCACGTTTGGGGAAAGGTTTTCCAGATCCTTCATTAAGAGACTGAGAATGGCCTTGATAGTATTCTCCTGGGCAAAAGGGAGTCATGACACCATCACCCAGGTCAATGAAGCGAACCGGAAGAAGAAACAACTGGCAAGACCTCAAATATAGATGGTTTTCTCGAAAGAGGACTTGCTTTTCTACAAAGAGCCCAGACACTCCCACCTGGGACCACATTAGCTCTGAAATCTGAGGACTTCTGGCTTAATATGAAGGTCAAGTTCAGTTCCCTCACCTTGGGGCTATGGGTGGGGCTGAGGGCAGAGCCTAAACTTAATCTCTGGGCACTGACTCCAGTATGTGCCCAGAGGGCTACCCCAACTTTCTTTGCCTACAGCTCTCTGCTCCCTAACGCATTTCATCTGAATGTCCTTTTCCTTCTCATTTCTTTAACTCCCGTGAGAATAGAGCCCAAGAATGCATGTTTGTTTTAATGTATCCAGGATCTAGAAAAGTCTTCAACTATCTAATTGACTACAGAAGGCGAAGCCCATTCTTTCAATGATTCAGCAAACAAATCTTTATAGAGCCCCTACTTTTGCAGACTGGGCTGGCAGACACTGAACAAGACATACTCTCTGCCTCTCAGAGCTCACAGATTAGTGGGGAAATAGGCTATTAGAACAGAGGGAGACTAGTGGTACCACGAGGAGAGTAAGGGTGTTGGGGGAACTGAGTGGAGAAGCATCTTGAGGGGCATCCAGGAAGATAACTTTGCGAGTGATGAAAAGCTGATTCCAACAGGTGAACAGAAGGTAGTGAGGCCAAGTTGGGGAGAGGAGATATTGAAGGAGCCAGGCTGGGAGGGGGAAGCATGAGCAAAAGACTGAAGGCATGGAGAATTGGAAAACTGAAAGGAACTAGGTTTGGCTTGGGCAGAGAGGGTGAAGGGTATGGCAGGGTTAGATAAAACACTGGAGAATCGTGGAGACTGGCTTCCAGACTGAAGAGTGGGGCAGGGATAAAATAGCAGGATAGTGACAGAATCCAATTAATTTTAGATCACACAGCTGCAGTGTGGCCTAGGGATAGGCAGGGACCTGGGGGAAGACAGGGAGACTTGGAGAGACTGTTGCAGGAGCTCAGGTAAGAGAAAGGAGCGAGAAGTAGGGACCATCTCCATGGCCCTGGTTGAGGCTGCACTTACAGCCAGCAGCTGGGCTTCCATGGTCTGCAGTCTCAGGAAGGGGCAACATCTCGAGTCCTGCCCTGTCCACCTCAGTGGCCAGGAGGCTGCTTACATTCCAACCTGGGCTGCACCAATTAGCTCTCCTTGTAACTTGCAAACAAAACCTAGAAATGAACTGCTTTCAAAGACCTAGCTGACTGCATCCCTTGTTACCAGGAAACAGCAGGACAGGTTGCAAAGTCCCATCACAGGAAATAAAAAGAACGCTCCAGCAAGCGCCAGCATTTTCCCACCAGGATTCCAGCCAGCTGTCATTCATGCTGCTTGGCAGAACTGAACAGGCATGAGAATAGCGGCAGCTTCTTCAGCGCCAGGCACTGTGCTAAACGCTTTAATCTTATTTTTGTGATGCCCTATGAGGCTGCCCTTATCACAGGAATTTTCACTAAAGGGCTGAGGGGTTAAATAATTTGCCTGAGGTTAGAGTCCAAATCTGGGGAACTGGGATTTTCATCCTGGAATGCATACCTGAGGGTCTGTGCACCACGTCCTGCCTTAGAAACCAGAATGACAGTAGAAAAGTACCCTCATTTTTTCCCGTTTATTTTGGAATCCTTTAAGATTTACCAAAAAGTTGCAAAGGTATGGTGTTTCTGTATAACACTCATTTGGTTTCCTCATGTTAACATCTTACATTATAACAATACATTTGTCAAAACTAATGAGCATAGGTACATTACTACTAATTGGACTCCAGTTTAGATATTAGCTTTTATACTAACGCCTCTTCTGGTCCAGGATCCAATGCATTACGTATCTCCTTCGGCTCCTTTGGTCTTTTTTTTTTAAATATATTTATTTACTTATTTTTGGCTGCATTGGGTCTTTGTTGCTGCGTGCGGGCTGTCTAATTGCGACGAGCGGGGGCTACTCTTCGTTGTGGTGCACGGGCTTCTCATTGCAGTGGCTTCCCTTGTTGTGGAGCACGGGCTCTAGGTGCGCGGGCTTCAGTAGTTGTGGCTCGCGGGCTCTAGAGCGCAGGCTCAGTAGTTGTGGCGCACAGGCTTAGCTGCTCCTTGGAATGTGGGATCTTCCTGGACCAGGGATCGAACCCGTGTCCCCTGCACTGGCAGGTGGATTCTTAACCACTGTGCCACCAGGGAGGTCCCTCCTCTGGTCTTAAGTCCTTGTTTTTCATAACTTTTGACCATTTAAATGTTGATAACGCTGTAGAATGTCCTCTAACTGGACTATGGGTTTTCAGAGAGAATTCAGAGGTGAAGTGCTCATCTTGTCAAATCAGAGTACTATCAACATGATGTATCAGAAGTGTTAAGCAACCTTAATAGTTTGGTTAAGGTCTCTCCAGAACAAAGTTAACATTTTCCCTCTTCCATGTTCGTGAGTCACTAAGTCTAGCCCACAGTAAGTTCCACTTACTGGAAGGGGGAGCATCTACTTTTATTTAGAATCCTTTTTAAGATTTATGGCTTAATTTATTCAAATCACCTGCAACAGCATGGACTCATTTTATACTTTGGGTTGTAATCACTCATTTTTAAGATGAAGAAACAAAGAGACTCAAAAAAGATGGCTTGTCCATCACACAGGGTAAGTTGGTAGGAGCCACGGCAAGACCCACCTCTCCAAGGTTCTTCCAAGTTGGAAGAGAACTGTGAAGAGATCTGTGTATCAAGGTAATGGAACGTTAATCATCAATAAAAAGGAATGAAGTTCTGAAACATGCTGTGATGAACCCTGAAAACATGCCGCCATTGTCTTGCCTTGGGGTAGCAGTCACCGTCACACAGCGCTATGCTAAGCCTCTGCAGAACACTCAGTACCATCTGGTGCCACTGGGTCCTTGGAGCTGGATGCATGCTTCCGGAAAGCAGAAACTTTCTTTTTCATCACCGACGAAAATAGGGCTTGGTGTGTATTTGTGGGTGACCGAATCTTTATGTACTTTATGTACTGATGTGGAACAACCTCCAAGATCTGCCAAGTGAGAAAAAGCAAGATGCGAGAGTGCGGTCCCTTTTTTGCACAGAAGGTGTGGGGGGCGAGTACACACCCGCACGTGTTTATATATGGCTGTCTGGAAGGCTCTTCTGCTCAGGCTACATACACTTAGCTCAACAGTTTCCACTCCACTCCCGCTCTTTAAGAACTGGTCCACTTTTGGAATCAACACCTTCACTTTCAAAACAAGGTCTTCAAGGCCTTGGTCGGCTTTAGATGACTGAGGTAACTTAACACCACAACAAGCAGTGTAGAAAAGACCCAACCGCAGCCACCATTATCTCACCTTTCCTTAGGCTCCTCCTCCCAGGAAACCAGTTCACAGAACACAGGCTCACCCTGTCCCATGGTAGGGGCTGAATCAGTACCTCTTGTGCTCCTCTTTGACAGGCTAGATACATTCTCTGAAGCAATGTATCTATTAAATGGCTGTTGGTTTATCAACGCACCCATGACCTCAAGACAGTCCCATACCCTGGTTAAATACAGGAGGAAGGAATCAAAATAGCCCCAAGGGTAGCCCCTACACAAAGGAGAAAAGACTAGAGTCGAAAAGAACTTACATCAAGGCAATTTATTAACAGAAAACAATAATTTGAGGAGTCCTGTTCACAGACGGCGACCACGGCGACCCCCCTTCCTGCGGGTGCTGTCGGAGGGGATGGGGGTGACATCCTCTGTGGGGAGGAAGAGAAAACATCATTGCCTGGAGCTTGATGGGAAGGGGTCCAGGCCTCCCTAGGCCAATTGGTCTAACGGATCAGCAGTGGATCCTGATGCTTCACAAGTTAAGTCCTCAGTATTTAACAGATAGATGTGGAGCTGTCCCATCTGTTGCTTCCTCAAAATTTCTGATGTGGTTTGAACTCAACTTACCAGAAGGGGAAACTGAGGCTCGGAGTGGGTCACTTGCACAGGATGTCAGAGGCAGGTGATAAATCCAGGTTTCTGACACCTAGCGCACTGACTCTAGTGGGAACATCCTCATAAACTGAAGAATATCTCCTTTTTGATAGCTAAGAGGTTGAAAATGTTCTGAAAAAATCTTGAGAGGGCTAGACCATTAGACTGAGGGATCAGTACACGTTGCCACAGAAACAATAGGGAAGGGCTAACATCTCCTTCCTAAGAGCTATAAGTGGCCAGATCAGACATGAGGGTATAAATACTACACAAGTGTAGAGAACTGCTGTGATTCTCAACCATGGGAGCTACTGCCCCCTCCATACTCTTGTCACAATGCCTGGCCTGCCCTACTGATACTGAGTAGTCAATGATCACGCAGGAGACACCCCCCCAAAATACCAATAGCAACCCTCATGAGAACACGGGAAAGGACAATTCATCTCCTGTCAGTTCCACCAGTCACCATCAGGCACGGAAGTTCAGAAATGAGACGGCGCTGTCCCAACGCAGGACATTCACATCAAGGCAACAAGGGTGTTCAGGGAGAGCGTTTATGTCACATGGTGCCTCTTGTACTCCCTATTAACAAACCTAACTGCCAAAAGTTACCAGACTAGGCCCTGTATCCACTGAGCAGACCACATGCTTTCCGGGGTCAGTGCTTCAAAGCAAATGCAAGCATAAGCCAAAGAGGGACACTCACCAATCCGCCCAATCTTCATTCCTGAGCGGGCGAGGGCTCTAAGGGCTGACTGGGCCCCTGGTCCAGGAGTCTTGGTCCTAGGATATAAATATCTAAATTAAGAAAAGCCTTTGGCCAAGTCATTAGAAGATCCCACGACCCTCTAGTTCAGGGCTCTACAAACTTTCTTTCTGCAAAGGGCCAGACCATAAATACTTCAGGCTTAGTATGCCACTTACTTTTTGTCACACACTCCCCCCAGCACCATGGGTCACAGTTTGCATCCTGCTCTGCCTGCACCTTGTTTAAGGAAGTGCCCCTTTTGGTCACATGCTGTGATTCTAAGTGTTTCTGGTGATCTGTCCTTTTCCATCCTCCCAAGACCACGACACTATCATCGGTCCACTGGACCACTTTAACAACTTCCTATCTGGTCTGTTCCCAACACAGCAGTCATCTTAAAAGACAAATAACAGGGCTTCCCGGGTGGCGCAGTGGTTGAGAGTCCGCCTGCCGATGCAGGGGACACGGGTTCGTGCCCCGGTCCGGGAGGATCCCACGTGCCGCGGAGCGGCTGGGCCCGTAAGCCATGGCCGCTGAGCCTGTGCTCCGCAACGGGAGAGGCCCCAACAGTGAGAGGCCCGCGTACCGCAAAAAAAAAAAGACAAATAACAACAATAAAATAAATATCATACAACCCAACCTCAACAGGTCATTATTGTTAACAAGTTTTCATGCCCCCCCGCCCCCAGCCCAAGTCCAAATCTTAACCAGGTTCTTCAAGACCCAGCAGGACCTCACCCGCTCCTATCTTATCACACCTCATGCCACTCTTGTCCACAGATGTGCCAAGCTCATTTCCACCCCAAGACCTTTTCCTTCCAGTTGTTCCTGGCTGGAATACTCTCCCCTGTCCTTCCTTCACTGGACTGACTTCTAACCACAACATTAGGTCTTAGTTTAAACTTTATTACCAACCCATCCTTGACACATTTTTGCTTCCCAGCACTTGCTGCAAAAAGAAACCACATGCTCCCCTGCTCTATACTGCTTAAAGCCTGACTCTCCACCAGCCTAAGAGCCACGTAAGAGGATGGAGACCATATCTATTTTCCCCCATCACTCTCTTCTAGTACTTAGAACACAGTACCTCGTATGCTCTGAGTGCTCAATTAACACGGTAAGTTGGTGCAGGGGAGGGTGCAGGAACCAGTTACAGGCATATCTCATTTTACTGCACTTCACAGATAATGCCTTTTTTAAAAAAACAAATTGAAGGCTTATGGCAACCCTTCATTGTCAGATGGTTAGAAATTTTTTTTAGCTGCAAATTATTTTTAACTTACAGTTATGTACACTGGTTTTTTTTTTTTTAAAGACATGATGCTACTGCACACTCAGTAGGCTACATACAGTGTAAATGTAACTTTTATACATGCTGGGATAACAAAAAATTCACATGACTTGCTTTACTGATATATTTGCTTTAACACAGTGGTCTGGAACCAAACCCACAGCATCTTTGAGGTATGCCTGTATTAATTATGTACACACCTAGGATGTCTTGCCCAAGCCCAGTGACCTCACTGCCCAGTCCCAGCCTTACCTATTTCCTCCTGTGGCCCGGAGTTTGATGTGGAGGGCAGTGATGCCCAGCTCCTTGCACCTCTGGGCTACATCCTGGGCAGCCAACATGGCAGCATATGGAGATGACTCATCTCGGTCAGCCTTCACCTTCATCCCACCAGTTACACGGCAGATGGTTTCCCTGGGGACAAATGCACAGGGTCCTTTCTTTCCTACCCAACAAGCATTCAGAGTGCATACCACATCCTAATGAATAAAAAGCACTACTACTCAGGTAGGGCAGAGAATGAAGGTCAATTGAACATGCATCCTGATCTGACAAGACTGCCATGGGCTCTGCCTTGATGGGGTTCAGATCCTAGATAACTAAGCTCTGTATCGACGATTTACATGTACTTTTACATTTAATCCTCCTATTACTCCATGAGTAATTCCTCCTCATGTTACATACGAGGTCCCCATGCTGTAAGCCCATAAGGGCACAAAATGTCTCCTTCTCTCTCAGAACTCCAGTACCTAGGAGATCACACCATCTGTGGACTCATCCACCAAGAACATATCCTTATTTGAACATTTTACAACATTTATTTCAAGAGATCCCCTTAAACTGCCACCCAGTTCCAGGGTCGTTTCTAACCCCAATCCTTGTTAATTGGGTCCTGGGCCTCTCCACCTAGGTACTCACTTGCCAGAAAGATCGGTGACATGGACGAAAGTGTCATTGAAGGATGCAAAAATGTGGCACACACCAAATACATTTTCTCCTTCGGCCACCTGAGGACCAAGGCTGATGACCTGTTCTTCCTTCTTTTCTTTCCCCTTGCGAGGTGCCATTTCTTAAGGAAAGAAAAAAGAATCCCAGTGTTAACAACAGAAAACCCCAAGGTTTACTTCTCTGGGAATAACTGCTCCCCCGAGAAAGGTGCGCGGGACACGCGGGCACCTGCTCTCCCGCCCCACGCCGCGAACACGCCAGCGCTCAGGATTTCCAGGTGTCGCTTGCTGGAGGCTAACCCTGCCCTGCACCTCCCAGCCCACCGTGGCAAGACTTGAACGTCCCTCGTCTCGGCCTTCAGCGGCAATAGGCGCACGGTAGATGCTCAACAAACGCTGATGTTAGGAGAAATTAAGCCTTCCCCTAATTTCTGGCTTTGAGAAACCTGCCCTGAGCACCCAGAAATTAAAACGTGCCCGACTTAGCAGTCACTCAGATTTAGGAAACACCTAACGAAGGGCCTTTTTCTGCATTCCCCTCTGGAATCCTCACTACATCCCCACGGAATTCGTACGACTATTCCTACTTTCCAGATCGAAAACAAACTAGAAATCAGGGGACCGGCCTGCGACCGCCTACGAAAAAGCTGGTGGGGTAATGGTGGGAGGTCACAACAGACTAAATTTCCCGCTCCTTTCCCAATCAACCATGCTGTGCTGCCTTTTCAGCGCAGGTGTGGTCGTGGCGCGGGGCCTATGCCTTCGAGGCTAGACCCGAACTCACCCCTGCTTTACCGGCTTTTCCCTGAAGCAAGACCGCTGCCTCCCGAGACGGGACGCGAACCAGAGTCTGGGTCGGCCCGCCGAGCTCCTCTCGCCCGGCACTTGGTTTGCCTTCCACGGAAAGACCCCAGCCCCGCGCCCCCGGCCCCGGCGGGTCCCCGTGCCGGAGGATGCCACCCGATTTTCCTCGCCCAGGGTTCCTACCTACTCGTCTTATTCAGAATCAGCCACCAGAAAGAAAGAGAGGGAGAGGGCGGGGCGACGGGTCACGCACGTGTCCCCGGAAGTGTACGTCTGCGGTCACGGGGCGAGGCCGGCTCCCGGAAGACGCCGATTTTAGGGTTTCCAAGGAGATTAAAACGCCCTCGAGAATACAGCTTACTTAAAGGAGCGCCTAAGGAGGTAAGAGGCTGGGTGTCTTGGCGAGCGGGTCTGCTTCTAAGACTGCACGAAGCAGCCACACACGGTGGAAGGCCTGTGTCCTAAGATGGCGGCGACTGCGGCTAGACAGACTTCCCTGACCCTGAGCCTGGTCAGCCTGGGGGCGGCAGCGCCCCTCGTGGTGTGGAGGTGAACAACAACAACAAAACCACGGTGATAGTAGACTTTCAACTTCTGTGTACTTGGCAAAATAAGAATAAATTATTCAATACTTAGCATTGTATACCAGCCTGGGATAAGCGATTCATATGCATTGCCTCATTTAATCCTCACCACATTATCAAATAGATACTGTTTTGACTTCCCTTTTAAAGAAAGCGATTTTATTTTATTTTTTAAAGTTTTATTGGAGTATAGTTGATTTACAATGTTGTGTTAGTTTCAGGTGTACAGTAAAGTCATTCAGTTATACATATACATATACTCATTCTTTTTCAGATTCTTTTCTCATATAGGTTATCACAGAATACTGAGCTCCCTGTGCTATACAGTAGACCTGTGTTGCTTATCCATCTTATATATAGTAGTGTGTGTATGTTAATCCCAAACTCCTGATTTATCCCTACTCCACCACGTTTCCCCTTTGGTAACGATAAGTTTGTTTTCGATGTCTGTAAGTCTGTTTCTGTTTTGTAAATAAGTTCATTTGTATCATTTTTTTAAAAAATAGTTTCCACATATGAGTGATAGCATATGATATTTGTCTTTCTCTGTATGACTTACTTCACTTAGTATGACAATCTCTAGGTCATCCACGTTGATGCAAATGGAATTATTTCGTTCTTTTTTTATGGTTGAGTAACACTCCATTGTATGCACGTACCACCTCTTCTTTATCCATTCCTCTGTCGAAGGTGGCTTCCATGTCTTGGTTATTGTAAATAGTGCTGCTATGAACATAGGGGTTCAGGTATCTTTTCAAATTATGGTCTTCTCCAGATATATATGCCCAGGAGTGGGATTGCTGGATCATATGGTAGTTCTGTTTCTAGTTTTCTTTTTTTTTTTTAAATAAATTTATTTATTTTATTTATTTATTCTTGGCTGTGTTGGGTCTTCGTTGCAGTACGCGGGCTTCTCATTGCGGTGGCTTCTCTCATTGTGGAGCACGGGCTCTAGGCTCACGGGCTTCAGTAGTTGTGGCCTGTGGGCTCAGTAGTTGTGGCACACGGGCCTAGTTGCTCCACAGCATGTGGGATCTTCCCTGACCAGGGCTCAAACCCGTGTCCCCTGCATTGGCAGGCAGATTCTTAACCACTGCACCACCAGGGAAGTCCGAGGCACTTCCTTTTTTTTTTTTTTGCTCTTCCTTTTTAAAAGAAAATAACCTTACAATATTTTCCCCTGATAGTATAAAAAGAAAAAATCCATGCTCATTATAAACAATCCACACAATACAGAAAAGTATATAGCAAAAAAGTAAAAATCATCTCTAAATTTTTTCTTCTAGAGATACCACTATTATTAAATTGGACCATCATTCCAGAAATAACTTTCTATACTTATATCTATACATATATTTTTAGTATATAATATACAATCTCATGTAAATGAAATTGTATTCTATATGCCATTTGGTAACTCTTTTTCTCACTCAACATTGTGGACATCCTCCCGTAACAACTAATAGAGATTTATAATACTTTTTTTACAGATATTTCAAATTTCATTTATTATTTTGAATATTACATGTATTCACACAAATTAAAAATTGCAGTTATCAAAAAGTATGTTTTAAAAAACCCTACTCCAAAAAAACAAAAAAACCCCCAATAACCCTACTCCTGTCATTTCTGTCCCCAGCAACTCAATCCTCTTCTTTGCAAGCAACCAGGAATACCTGTATTGCATTACTTTTTATTACTATATGATATTCCTCTCTATAGCTGTACCATTGTTTATTTAGTCAGTTCTCTATTGTAGGACATTTAAGTTATTTCCAGAATTTTCAAATGTAAACAAAAGTGTCAGCAACACACTTGTGATATTCCTTCCTTGGGTAAACTACCAGCAGTCAAAAGGAACATATATTTTAAGTTTTGATATTTGTTGCTAAACTGCCCTCCAGAAAGTTGATATCAATTTTCACTTCTGCTAAACTGAGAAACTAAATCTGTCTCCTTGCTGTATTGTATTTATTCCATAATTAATAAGGTCAGACACCTCTTCATGGATTGTTTTGCGCATTTGCGTCTCTCTTGTGAATTGTCTGTTTATATTCTTTGAAAGAAAAACCTTTTTTGTTCTCGAACACTGAGTTCCCCAGTAAAGGAGGTTTGTTAGCTGAGTCTGGAGCAGTGTGGAGTAAGTTCCTGCTTTGGATTAGAGGAGTCTTCTTTGACAGCCCTTTCTCTCATGTCCCATGTTTAATCTACCAGGAAATCCTGTTGATCTACTTTCAGAATATAACCAAATTTTGAGCACTTCCTTCTCTCCCAACTAATGCCACCTTGGTCTCAGGTACCAGTTATCTTTCACCTCTTAACTGTGACCCCTGCTTCTACTTTAGTCCCTCATGCCACCACCATTGAGAGACTATCCTCCACAGAGCATCCATACTGATCCTATTAAAACATGAGTCAGATTCTGTCAGTCCTCTGCTCAAAACCCTCCAAATGGCTTCAGTCAAAGCAAAAGCCAAAATCCTTACAATGACCTAAAGGCCTATATAATCTGCCCCCACCACCCGTTTTCTCTCATCATTACATCCCCGTGTCACCCACCCGTCTCCCCTCACTAACTCTACTCCAGTCATACCAGCCTCCTCGCTCTTCCTAGAATATGTCAGTGGTGTTTCCACCTTTGGGCCTTTGCACATGCTGTTGCCTCTTCCAGTAATAATCTTCCCTTAGATTATCGCTAATAATGGAAAGGCTTGCTCCCTTTCCTCCTTCATGCCTCTGCTCAAATCTCTCCTCAACAAGGCTACCCTGCCCTCTCTATTTAATTCTGCACCTGCCCCACCCCTTTCCTCAGACCCCTATACCCTTTACCTTGCTTGACTTCTTCTTCTTTCATAGTACTGGTCATCTTCTAACATAATAGGACATTTACTTAGGTACTAAGCCTGCCTTTCCTGCCAGAATGTAAACTCCAAGTTGGTAGGGATCTTTATCTATTCTGGTCATTGATGTATCCCAAGTATCTAGAACAGTGCCAGATACCTACTAGGTGATCAGTAAGTATTTACTGAATGAATGAATCACCTATGAGGGGTGGTGGTAGATATGTTTCCTGTGCTCACAGTACTGATAGCGCATAGGTTTGGGTGGGATGGGAAAAACAGACAAGGCAACTGCGAAGTAACAGCCCGCAGAAAGTGGTTCCTGCAATTCCTCCAGCCTGATCTCCCATCCCTCCTCCCTCACATACAACGTCTCAGCTGGTTTTTTTTGTTTGTTTATTTGTTTGTTTGTTTTTGCAGTACTCGGGCCTCTCACTGTTGGGGCCTCTCCCGTTGCGGAGCACAGGCTCCGGACGCGCAGGCTCAGCGGCCGTGGCTCACGGGCCCAGCCGCTCCGCGGCATGTGGGATCCTCCCGGACCGGGACACAAACATGTGTCCCCTGCATCGGCAGGCGGACTCCCAACCACTGCGCCACCAGGGAAGCCCCACCAGCTGTTTTTAATTCCTTCAGCTCTCCAAGTGCCTTCCCACCCCAGGACCTTTGTGTATACATGTTCCCCACCCAGACCATTCGTTTTGCCTTTGTTTAGGTAATTCCTACCCAGTTTTCAAGTCTTAGCTTTGTGCCATTATTATTGTATCTCAGAGCTTGGCACTGAGTAAGTGCCCAATGAAGACATAAGTTTCAATATACATTTAAAAAAAAATTAACTCCAGAGTCACCATGAGCTGGGGTGGCGAGGCCAAGGGTGGAGTAAATTTGGGGGGGTAGGTGGAGATTAGGTGTTCAGTCTTAGGCCTGAGTTTGAGATGTCTATTGTATATCTAAGTGGAGGTGTCACTGAGGTTTTGGGGGTAGATGAATTTGGAATTGAGGAGAGGGTCTCGGCTGGAGGTGTAAATTTGGGAGTCTTCAGCATCTAGATGGTATGAGACTGCTTGTGACCACCCAGGGGCTGAGTGCAGATAGAGAAGAGGTACAAGGACGGAGCTTTAAAGCGTGGGGACAAGAAGGAGATAGCCAAGGAGAAAGCAGCGGGGAGCAGTGAGATGTGAGGAAATCCAAGAGAGGGGGTATCCGGGAAGCCAGGTGAAGAAAGGGAATCAAGGAGAAGGGAGCAGGCAGCTGTGTCCACATGCTGAGAGGTAAAGTAAGATGAGGGCTGAGAATGACCACTTATGTAGCACCTTGGAGGCCACTGGGGACCTTGGCAAGAGGTCAAGGTGTGTGTGGCAGGGGTCGGGGGAGGGGAGTGCCAAAGCTTGAATGGAGCAGATTCAAGAGAGGAAGGGAGGTATAGACAGCACTTGAGTTTTGCTGCGAAGGTGTGCAAAAGGGCAGAAGAATGAGGAAGCAGGATCAAGAGGCTCTTTTCTGTTTTCTGTTTTAAGATTGCATCAGTAACAGATATTTGTATACCAATGGGAATAGTCTAGTAGAGACTGAAAAAAGTTGATGATGGTGCCATGTCCTTGAGCAGGAAGAGGTGACCCACTCTAGTGCACAGATGGAGGTAGCAGCTTTAGATAGGAGCGTGGATAGCACATCTGTGCAAACGGGGAGTAGGGAGTTGCTGGAGGGTAAGCACACTTGGGAGTGGGAGCTTGAGAACATTCTCGTCAGGGAAGTAGGAGGCGAACAGCTGTGAGGCTGGGGGTGGGTGGATATTGAAGATTGAAGGTGGAGAGAAGGTTTGAAACCCCACCAAGAGCTAGGGGACTAGGGGGTGATTCCAGGGCAGCATTAAAGGTCCACTGGACGTTTTCTCCAGCCATGTTCTGCTGCATGGACGCAGGCATGGAGTAGGCAGAGGGCTGGATTTAACCAGGGTTGTGGTTTTTGCCAAGAGAAGACAACTTGAGAGAAGAACAGGGGATTGGAGGCTGAATGTACAGGAATGATTATCGCCACTGAGCAGGCACTGAAGCTGGGGTAATTGGGGTAGTGAGAGCATCAAGGGGGTGAGGGGGAGCAGAAAGGTGGTGGGAACAATGGATTCGAGGTCCCATTGGGGTAAGGGATGGCTGAAGTCCAGGTACCAGCTGATACTTTGAGCTGGCGATCAGGGACAGGGGGCGTGAGGTTGAGATAATGGTTTGGGGAGGAGTTTCAGACCATGGCAGGGAGTGGCTGACATGGGCGGGGGGAGAGGGGGACAAGATCAATAGGAACAGGTCGATGGACCAGAGGCCAAGGCGATGGCAGCAGCATCTCTGTGAATATTGCAATGACCAAGAGCTACAACAGGAACAAACTGATTGAGAGTGACACTGAGGCCAGGGGCAAGCCCTCAAAGACGGGAGGCTGTGCCCCAGAGGCTGGTAGACATCTGCTCCCAGGGGAAGGCGTGGGTGCTGCAGGGTGGAGACGAGATTCAAAACGGGCATCCTTTAGGGAGGTGGGAACACAGACAGCCTGAAAGGGACAGTGAAGGGCAAGGAGGACAACTGCCTGTGGTTTCTCCCTCCACTCTCCCCATTTTTTCTCCTGTCCATGGGCTATGGAAGAGAGAGGAGAAGCCACTGGGAGGTCTACAGGGGAACGCAGCATCCTCAGGGGAGAGCGGGTTTCCTACGGCAAGACGGAAGCGTTCAGAGAAAAGACTGGGAGAGAGGAGGTTCCACTGCAGGTGTTCTGGAATTCCTGAGGGCATCCGAAGGCCTTAAGGCGTTGAGGAGGAGTCTGACGGGGAACTGGGGAGGGTCTGCCCAGGGCCCATAGGGACCAGAGTGCAGGAGACAAGGGAGGCCCTAGGTGTGGCGTGGAGGAGAGATGCAGTGTGAGATCAGTGACCTGACACCGAAGTTGCTCCGTGAATAGTGGTAGCAACAATAGCCCTCACATTGAACCCTTACGACAGACCAGAGCCCGTACTGAGTTGCGTATATCCTCTCATTGAATTCTCTCGATAACCCTGTAAGACAGAAATTTTTATCCCCCTCATTTTACAGCTAAGGAAACAAGCAGCCAACAGCCATCAGCAGTGGTGCCAGGATCGGAGCCCAGACAATCTGACTCCAGAGCCCCAGTACTTTTAATCTCGGATCCAGGCATTTTTTACGTATTTGTTGGGTGGATGAGGGGAGAACAGAGAATTGGCCTTGAGAAATCCAGACTCTTTCCTGCACCCTCAAGGACAGCCTGGAAGGCCCCATACTTCCCATTCTTAGCAACAACTCATATTTTAATTTGCCCATGGGCTTCATCCCTTGGAAGGAAGTTCTGCATGAGCGCACAAGGGGAGAGTGGGGAGAAGAAGCTGTGGCCCAGAGAGGGTGAGTTAGCTCACCAGAGAAACACAGCCAGAGGTCAGAGACTAACGGCAGCTTAGTGGGTTCTGGGGCTTGAAGATGGGGCCCAGCCTGAAGAAGCACCCTGAATCCTTCCTGAAACCCCTCAGTTTCCATCTTCCACAGGCTGTGACCCGCCTGCTTCAGATTTTTTTTTTTTTTTTTTTTTTGCCACACTGCAGGGCTTGTGGAATTTTAGTTCCCCAATCAGGGATTGAACCCAGGCCTTCTGCAGTGAGAGCCCAGAGTCCTAACCACTGGACCACCAGGGGATTCCCCTGCTTCGGATTTTTACAGAACTCACCCGCAGTCTGAGCTTATGGGCCCCAGACTCTCTCAGCACTTAGCATGCAGAGGGGAGCGTTACAGGGTCTGCTATCAATGTCTTTGTCTAAGGAGGAATGGGGGCAAGAAACACAGTGTGTGGATCTAGTTTAGTAACATGGGGTGAGGAGGCCCATGGGGCAACCGAGGGCAGATTTAGCTTGGTCGGGGCCTCCAGGCAGGTGCCATTCAAGTAGAGGTGCAGAGTGGTAGTAGTGGTCAGCCAGGACAGGGAGAAGAGCGTGGGGAGAACTCCCAGGCTGAGATAAGAGGAAAACTTGGATTATTCAGGATCTTTTGTGGGAAGGTTCTGTATGGCTGGAGGGGAAGGAATGGTGGGAGGTGAGCTCGAAGACTGGGGAGGTGGGCCTTCAGCGGTTCAGGGTTAGGACTTTATGCAGTTGGGGAGAGGCCGAGGGCCCTGATGGGCAGCGCCTCTGTTCCTAGGCCTGCTTCTGCCTGGTGAGGACGGTCAGGGCAGGGTCCCAGGGAGCTGCCCCACCCACCCTGAGGAGTGGAAAGAAGGGCTGGAATGCCGGCTCTCGCCTAGGTACCCGCTAGATGGCGCCCGATCACCACGCTCCTGGGGGAAGGACAGGCCTTGGCTGGGGCTGGTATACTGGGGTGAGGAGGGCCGGGGAGTTAGCTTTGTAGTTTCTGAGTCCCAAGGTTGGTTAGGGAATGTAAGTGTAAGTGAGTGAGTGTGTGTGTGTAAATCTTCGCTTCTTTCAGGACGTCCACCTGGGACGTGGTTGTGATGTGGCCTTGGTGTACATTCTCCCTTAGTGCCTCATCACACCCCCAGGAGCTCAGATTATTATACTCATTTTCCAGAGTGGGAAGCTGGGGCAGAAGAAGGTTGGGGATGAGCCCAAGGTCGCTCGGCTGGTGCAGAGTGGAGTAAGTGGACAGAGATCGCCACCAGGCCTCCTAGGACAGATCTGGGCCCCTGTGCTCTTTGCCACGTGGCAGGACCTGTTCTGAGTCACCCCAAATGGAAGAACAGGACCCAATGGGCTGGTGGTACCAGGTTACGGATCCTGGACATTTATCCATTTAGCATATTTGTTGAGCACCTACTATGTGCCAGGCACTGTGCTAGGCATTGGTGAGTGATAAAGCAATGAGTAGTGTAGACATGAAGGTACAGTCTAGTGGGGGAGACAGCCAGACATCATACCAGTAAGCCAGCCGACAACATTACAGATTATGGTAAGTGCTGTGGAAACAGGCGGACCCGAGAAGGTTACAGGGTGGGCTCACACTTAGAGGGGCAGGGACAGGACTTTGAGTGTGAGAAGGTGCAGACATGAGGCCGGCAGAAGAAACAGCATTCAGGCAGAGGCGAAAGCCACTGCAAAAGCTGCCAAGGTGGAAAAGAGCTGACGGACCGCATGGAGGTGGGGGGCTGGCGAGGAGAGGGAAGAGAAGTGAGATCATCCAGGAGGCCGGGAGCCTGGCGAATGAGGAGTGTGTGTTATAACCTACATACCATGAGAAGGGAGAGGAGCTTTAAGCAGGGCGCGGCAGGCATGTTGTGATTTGTGTATTTCAAAGTCCACTCTGACTTTGTTTAGAGATTCAGGTGAAGATGATCACGCAGGTGAGAGACGTTGATGGCTCGGAGCACGATGGCAGCTGTGAAGGTGAAGGACGATATCTAGATCTGAGAGCGACTTTGGAAGTAGAATTGGTAGGATTTTCAGATGGATTGGATGCAGGGGTGAGGATGATTCCAGGATGGTACCAAGCTTGAGCAATGGGTGGACAGGGGGTCCATTTCCCAAGGTGGGAGAGCCTGGGGAGGTCGTGACATGTGTGGAGGGAGGGAACCAAGCTCAGGCCCTGTTATTTTTGAAGCCACCAATGTGACATCCTAGTAGAAAGATGGGGCAGGCAGTTGGGGCTCGTTGGAAAGGTCGAAAGCTGCTGACGTAACTTCAGGAGCCTCTGGATTGTATTTAATATCAAGGGATTGGATGAGCTCACTGAGCCCAAAGTCCAGGCAGCTCAGTAACGGGAGGTAGTGAGGGTCCCATTGCTGCAGGTGTGCAGGGGAGCCGGGCTGATGTCTCTCATGACTGCTAGAGAGCAGGGGGGGGGACCTCTCTGAGGGAGGTGCAAGGAAATGGCCTCTGAAGATACGAGAGACCAGGACTCCGGGTGGCCCTGAGGCTGCGTGGAGGAGCTGGACATGCCGACTCTGCCTCTTTGCCTGGTGAGATCTTCCTTCCCAGTAGCACTTCCCCCACTGCCATCTGGCAGGGCCCAGAGACACAGACCCTGGGGTGGGACTGGGGGGAGGGCAGCCTCTGGGATGGGGCTGTAATTTCAGCTGGGAGCAGGGCTCCTGAGTTTCAGTGCCACCTGGTGTGAGGTTCCTCTTTCTAGCACCTCCCCCATGAGTGTCTCTGCCGACACCCCCACCCTCCACTCCCCAGCTGCAGCTACGGAGCCTCCCTCAAGGCCCAGGTAGCATTCCCACCTGGACCGACACTGAGTCAGGCGACAGAGCATCCCAGGGGAGGGGGTGTGGGGTGGTAATTGGAAGGGGCTGCCAAGTTTAATTAGTGGTTGTGAAGCCCTGAAACCTGCATCTGAGAGGCGCCCCCAGACTTTCATCTTCAAAACTTCCCCACCAGCCTGGATGAAGGGACAAGGGAGGGGCCAGGTATTAATAGTAATTATTAGTTTCACTAATAAAGAGGAGAAACGGGATTATCACCAACCCAACGCGTTCTCCCCTCTTTGTCTACCTCTTCTGTCCTTCCTCTGGCTCCATTTCCTTTCTCTTTCCACTTTTCCTCCTTCTTCCCCTTCTCCTCCCTCCCTCTATCTTCTTTTCTTTTTCTCCAGGCCTCGCCTCTTCTGTCTGTCCTCATTTCAAGGCCTCAGGATCCGCCTGCCCGTCTGGATCTCATCAGCTTTCTGTGTTGGGATGTCTGGAGCACCAGGACATTCAGGGAGAACCCCTGTGCTTATCTGGGGTGCACAGGGAGGGTGTGGGGCAATGTTGCGGGGAGAGGGGGGTGGAAGGGTGTCTATGTCCATTCATTCATTCACTGTTTTACAAATAGTTATTGAACATCTACTGTGTGCCAAGCACTGGCTTGGGCCTCTGGGATTCAGTGCCGACCAAGACAGACACGACCCTGCGCTGGGGAGCTGACATTCTACCGGGGAAGATGGATAATAAACAGTAAACTGACAAGTACACTTGAGGTCACAGATTGATGCCCACTCGGAAGGGATGAACAGCAGATATGATGAAGAGCTAAGTGGGTGGCCACTTGAGGCTGGAGGACCAGGGGGGCATCCCTGAGGAGGTGGTGTTTGTGCTGAGAGCTGAATAATGAGAAGGACCTCATGAGAGAATGACTGAGAAAAGTGTTCAGGGCAGGGAGAACAGCCTTTGCAAAAGCCCTGAGGTGCAGAAGATCATGGACCTTGTGAGAATGTGAAAGGAGGATGAGGTGGCAGGAAGGGAGGCCCAGAGGAAGAGGCCAAGGTGAGCTGGGGTATGCAGGCCCCCTGTGCACTCACCCGGGCCTCATGCATCATTGAATGCTCTGTTGTCCCTGTCTTTGAATTCTTAATTTTTGAGCAAGGGGTTCTGCATTTCCATTTTGTACTGGGCCCCATCAATTATGTAGCTGTCCCTACTTGGGGAGGTCAGCAAACGAAGTGAATGTCTAAAAAAAAAAACAGAAAGAACCCAGGAATGTCTGTAGAAATATGAAGGTATGAAGACTGGTGCTCTAGCATTTGGTAAATGAATGAAGGAAGGAAGGAATTTGTGTGCACACATGTGCAACCTCATCTGTGAAGGTGTCACAGGGTCACGTAGGCCTAGACCAGGTATGCTGCTCACACACAGACATGGCCCCAACATGTCCCAGAGTCCTGCAGTACCTGCTACATTTCCCAGGGCCCGTTGCTGGAGGGGCTCCCAGGGGCTATGTGCACCAGGCCCAAAGCAGCACCCTAAACAGGGGATGGTGAGGCCAGGCTTGCTCCAGGCCCTGTTTTGGGAAATAAGGTGACTCCTCTACCCCAGGTGGAGGTGGCCCTGTCTTTCCTGTAAGACCTGAGACTTTGAAGCCAGACAGATTTGAGTTCAGATCTCCTTCACACCCTGACTAGTGGATGCAAATAACTGGACTTTGGGCATGTGATTTGCTTCTCTGATCCTCAAGTTTCCTCATCTGTAAAATGGGGATCACTACTTAGAATTTCTGAGAGGATTAAAAGAGGTAATGAGAGGAATGTTCTTGGCAGAGTCAGAGCTTGGTAAATATTTGCAATAATAATAATAGTTATTATAATCATACAATCTCTGGAGACTTGGGTAAACATTTGCTCCTGCCCCTAAATGTCTGCATAATCATGAACAAGTCACTTAAATCCTCCTGGGCCACAGCTTCCTCTTCTGTTAAATTGGGGTGATAATAAACCTACTCATCTCTAACCAGGGTGGTCAGGGTGATCCCACACATTCACTGTGGAGCTTCTTTGAGAACTGATGTGCCCATGTGAGTTGTTGGCACATTCCCGACCCCCACCTCCCCCATCTTGGGGCAGGTTTTCTCCAAATATGCCCCCTCCACGGAGAGAAAATAGGCTCCGCCTCCCCCATTCTTGGCAGCACATAGAACCCAGTGCCTGGATTCCCAGCCCTGAGTTCTTGTCCTCACACTGGAAAGTCTGCCTGGGAGTGAACCTCAGGGTCAAGGTCTGAGGTTGGGCAAGGAAGAGGAAGGTCCACAGTTGGGGCAGGGGAGGGGGAGGATAAGCTAAAGGAAAACAAAGGAGCTGGAGCCCAAGTACCAGGTGGCCTTACTTCCTGCCTCCCTCTGGGCAGGAAGTAGCCAGAAAGCTGTGAGAATTAATCTCTGACAAAGGACCGGGGTGACAGTCTTGGAGTGGGTAGAGCTCCCACTTCATCTCCCACATACACCCCCAAAGGCTGATTTGCGGGAGCCTCCAAAACCCATGGGAAGCCCTGAACAGCACCAGCACTAGCCCGGGAAGGGGAGCGCCCTCCGTGACGGGAGTCCTGGCCAGAGGAGCCTGGAAGGGAGAGCTAAAGGTGTCCTCAGCCATCCGCAAGTGAAAACCATGGGGTCTGGGGGCAGGAAGGCTGGCTCCACGTCTAGGTGCTACGGCAAACCAGCAATGTGACCACGGGGTTACTTAGCCTCTCTGTGCCTCAGTTTCCTCATCTGAAACATGGGGATAATAGTCACACCTTCTCAGAGTGTTGCTGGGAGAACTAGGTGCTCTTAAGGTTCTTAACAAAGCGTGACACATAGTGAATGCTTCAGAAAGGTTAGTTATTATTAAGGGCTTTAAAAAATGAGGCTACCCTGTGAGCTGTGACAGAATCTGTCAGATCTCCGGAGAGACTAGTTCAAAGCCTTCCCCTATATTTTGCTATATTCTTGGCAGGCAAAAATCATTCATTCATTTGCTTATTCAAAAAATATATATGGAGCATTTTTATGACAGCAAAGTATGGCATATGGGGGCCCCCAAAACTGATCAGTTCTTGGAAGGGCATTTGAGCAAGAACTAACTATGGGCTTAGTTGATGTACACTCAGATGCCCACTGCCCCGGAGATGGGTATCAGCCAGTTCCCCGCGGAGAGAGCCCAGCTGAAGTCACAGACACGAGATCACAGAGCTACTACGTAGCAGTGCTGGGACTCAACCCAGGTCCACCTCACTCCAAAGCTGATGCCTTTCCAAATCAGGATTCCAGGGCTACCTTCCTGCGGCACGCCCCTACCCCCCACCTCCGCGCCTCCACGTTGGCAGAGCCAGATCCCTAGAGGCCAAAGGTCGGACTGTTTTCTGCGGCCCTTTGTAGCAGGATTTTTGTCATTTCCTCTCTGGTTCTCCTGACCACGCAGAACAACCTTGGGGCTTTCCTCCGAGGGGAAACCCAGCCTGGAAGCAGCCCAGCCTGGAAAATATGGCTACGGGTAACTGCTGATCTTTGTCTCCTCAGCTGCAGAGCGTCTGGGTGCCTGGGAGTGGAGCGGGATGGGGGGGCGGGGGTGGGGTGGGTGTACTCCCTGAATGGGTGCTGAGCCAATGATTCCCCAGGGGCCTAGACCCAGCCTCCCTCTGGCTCTATAGTCCGAGACAGGTCATAGCCCCACTCTGGGCCTCAGTTTCCCCACCTGTGAAATGTGGGACAGTAACAAAGCTCCAGCACCAGGCCCTCTGCATGGCCTTCGTGCTGGGAGTTGATGGGCTGGCTGATGGCACATCCTCCCTCCCACCTTTCCTCTTGGGCTCTCATGAGGATAAATGGGACTGTGGCTGTGAAAGGACTTTGAAATAGAGGACAGAACTGGATACCAGCGGATGCAGACGCTGATTGATGTCAACCGAGACCCTCCCCACCCAGCTCCAGCTTCTGCCTCACCCAGACTCCTGCCTGTGCCCCAGTACCCATACTCGGGACCCTTTGTAGGGCCTATGGGCCTGCTGCAGCGGGAGCCTGGGAAGAGCCTGGTTGGAAGCAGGACACTCCGGGCCTTGCACAAGCATCCCGAAGCCAAGAAGTCACCCGCCTGGATACAACCCCTGTGGGGCCTTCCAGCAGCCTCGCTAACACCCTGCCATTCCAGGTTTGCGTCTTGACTTTCCCCACAGGCAGAGATGGAACCGGGAGTTTGAGAGTAGGAAGAGGAGGCCCGTGGCTAAGCAGGAGGCATCCTTCTGGCAGATCACAACACTCGACTTATGCCTGGGGGGAAATCCCTTCTGCTTTTGGGCCTCACTTTCCCTATCTGCATTGTTCAGGCTATATCACAGGACCTCTCTGAACCTTCTGAGGTGCAATGGGTGGGTCTCTGGGCCCTAGGCTCGAGCAGATGGAGACCAGTTCCATCCTCAGGGGCTTCCATCTGGGATTTGAACCACACTCCCCAGCTCCATCTGTTCCAGCAGCCCCCCCAGATGCTCTCCAGAGTGGACAGAAACCAAGGCTGGGGGTCCGGGTCACGCCTCCTCCCCAGAAGGACTCAAAGGCAGGAGTCCCACTGCCAGGCTTGTGTGCATGGATGGAGAAATGACGAGCGGGAGGGATGGTGGGAGAGGCAGCTCCACGTGGAGAGGCCAGTGCCCTGGTCACACGGGCATGCCCACCCCTCTAACACCGGCTGAGCCAGATGGTGGAGGCAGCTGAGGGGAGTGTTCCTTGCTCCCCTCTCCCCCCGACCCAGGGGCTTTGAAGGGGCCTAGATTTCTTTCCACACAAAAGACATGTGGGGAGAAGCCTTCTCCATACGCAGACTTGGGGCAACATTTTAATCTGGTGGAATCACAGTTGTAGCATTATAGAATATGAGTACACTGCAGAATTCTAGAATCTCAGAGGCACAGCATCCCAGAATTTCAGACAAGTGAGTCATAGATTTTAGGTTTCCAAACTGTGCCATCCAACACTGTAGCCACTAGCCACATGTGGTTATTGAGCCCTTGATATGTGACTACTCTGAATGGGATGAGCCGTACATGTAAAATACACAGTGGACAGTGGATTTTGAAGACTTGGTACAAAAGAAAGAATTTTAAACATCTCATTAATAATTTCTTTATATTAATTACATAGCGGACAGTGTAAAATACAAAGTGGACAGTGGATTTTGAAGACCTGGTATAAAAGAAAGAGTTTTAAACATCTCATTAATAATTTCTTTATGTTAATTACATGTCAAAATGATAATATTTTAAATATATTGGGTTAAATACAATGTATTACTAAAATGAATCTCACCTTTTTTTTTTTGCTTTTAAAACATGGCTACTGGAAAATTTTTAATTTCATGTATTTCATTTCAGAATTTTAAATAGAATTTTAGAACCAGATTTCCGGATCTTTATATTGCTAGCTGACTTTGAGTCTTAGACACTAACTCTCAGAGCCTGAAAGAATCTGAGAAGAATCCTGATCCTTCTCCCACCCAGTGCAGGGATCCTGTAGCCCACCCTGACCAGCACTGACCAGCCTCTGCCTACCCCTTGCCCCCACCTTCCCAGTGGAGAACTCACTGCCACCATGGCTGCTGGGCTTTTGGAATGGTTAGAGTTTCTGAGTGTCGGGTGGGATCTGCTTCCTGCAGCTTCTTCCACCCTCATGGTTGGTTCCCAGAGCATCTTCCAGGGCCTCCCAGAACAGGTCTGCATCCTTCTCCCCATGAAAGGTGTGGAGTCTGAGTCCTGCCCCTCCCTCCTCTCCCCCCAGGCCACTGTTCTACAGGCTGCAGGGTCTACCTCGACACCTGTTCCTACAGGTGAGCTTCAGGGAGCCTCTGCTCCAGATGGCCCTCTCTGCTTCCCCATTCCTCAGCAGAACTGTTCCTGGGACGGACCCCAGTGACAGAGTGAGGATCCTTCCAGCCTCTCCCAGTTTGTAGAGTATTCTGTTTGTCTGTCTGGGTAACTGGCCTGCACTGCGTGGTCTCTGAGCCCCACCCTGTTCCTAGCTCTAGGAAGATGTGTGATGGGTGACTCCAGGTGCTAGGATGTGGGGTGACACAGGAATCAGCAGGTTGATTTAGGGTGCTTCAAATCTGCCTGTAGAATGCTGTTTTCAATTTTAAGAGATTGTGGGGAGGAAGAAGGAAGAGGCTTTCTTACTGACAGAGTCAGGAATTCCAAGGCAGTACTAAGTGGCAATGACTCACTCAGAGCACCTCAGCAATTCAGAGGAGGAAGATCAGAGGTCAGTCAGGGAAGGCGTCCTAGAGGAAGTGGGACTGGAGCTGGGACTTGAAGGAAAGGAGAGGGTAGTTAGAGTTGTGAAGAGGTGGAGAGGAGGGCATTCTGGGCAGAAGGGATGCTGGGCACACGTGGCCAGTACCCAGGCCTTGAGGGTCCCAGGCTGCCTGGAGTAGAGGGGTAAGAGGGCAGGCAGTAGGGCTGTGAGGGTGGGCTCAGCTGGCTGAGGGCAGCCTGGGAGTTGGCCTCTGGGGAGGGGTGTGTATGTACAATAGAGGGGGAACCCCAGTGAGCTATAGGGGAGTGCTGGATAAAACAACAGTAACAACTATAGCTATGCCAGGCATGGTGCTACGTGGCTTCCTAATATTTCCTTTAATCTTCTCAATAACCCTACGATGTAAGTACTATTATCCCCATTCTACAAATAAACAATTGAAGCCACGTTAAGTGACAGTAAGTGAAGGCTGACCTTGGATTTCCACACAGAATAGTCTGGCTCCAGAGCTCTTAAGCACTGGAAGGAGGGCAGGTTGGGGGAAAGGGAGGTGGGTGGGGTGAGTGGTGTGTGCAACGGATGAGTGAATGAGTGTGACCATGTCGTGTGTGAATGGGGGGCGGTATCCCTGCCATTTCCCTCCTGCCCCCTCCCATAACCCCAGCTCCATCTCAGGACAGACCCAGCCCAGACAGGTCTGTGTGAAGAGGAGGCCTTGGAATGATAAGAATTTCCATGCCTGTTGGAGCAGATAGCCCCAGACAAGAGTCTGGCCACCATGCCAGTTCCAGAGCCAACTTCCCACTGGGGTCAACACTGCCCTTCCCCCCATACGCTGGCACATCTCCAAGGGCCCAGGAATGATGTCTAGACTTGACCCCGGGAGTCCTTGCCTTACTGGTGCCCCCTTCGTCTCGGCTTCTGACGCACACACAGCTGGGCAATGCGGAAGGGTCGTCGTAGCTCGGCTGCATCACTGGTGATGGGGGCAGACCCCTGTTCCTCTCTGGGCCCCAGTGTCTCCATATCTGTAAAAAGGCAGTTTGGATTAGTTCAGGAATCATAAACGAAGATGACAAGGTAGCCCAGGAGGAGAATGCAAACGAATGAGGGAGGCTGGGCATGTGTAAGGAGTGCAGGGACCCAGGAGAACTGGACAGCAACCTCCAGACCAGGTGGCCTGGCCCAGCCTCCCTGCTTCACTTGCCAGAGGTGCTGGGACCCTGAGCCACACCTTCTTTAACTAGAAAGTGGGGGTTGTGGTGCCCACCCCCTACCCCATGGGAGTGGTGAGAATTAACTGGAATAATTGATGGGAATCTTGAGGAGAAATGTCCCCCCTGCCTTTGATGAATGTAATCTTTTGATCTGAGTCATGTTAAAAGGATTTAGCTCCAAGCTCATACAGCTCAATATCAAAAAAACAAACAATCCAATTTAAAAATGGGCAGAAGACCTAAATAGGCATTTCTCCAAAGATGACATACAGATGGTCGACAGGCACATGAAAAGATGCTCTGGAAGGAGGGCAGGTTGGGGGAAAGGGAGGTGGGTGGGGTGAGTGGTGTGTGCAACGGATGAGTGAATGAGTATATAGTATACTTAGTAATTAGTAATTATACTAATTATTAGAGAAATGCAAATCAAAGCCACAGTGAGGGATCACCTCACACCAGTCAGAATGGCCATCATCAAAAAGTCTACAAATAATAAATGCTGGAGAGGGTGTGGAGAAAAGGGAACACTCTTGCACTGTTGGTGGGAATGTAAATTGGTGAAGCCACTATGGAAAACAGTATAGAGGTTCCTTAAAAAACTAAAAAAAAAGTTACCATATAATCCAGCAATCTCACTCCTGGGTATATATCTGGAAAAAATGAAAACTCTAAATTAAAAAAGATACATGCACACCAATGTTCATAGCAGCAGTATTTACAATAGCCAAGACATGGAAGCAACCTAAGTGTCCATCAACAGATGACTGGATAAAGAAGATGTGGTATATATGCACAATGGAATATTACTCAGCCATAAAAGAGAATGAAATAATGCCATTTGCAGCAACATGGATGGACCTAGAGATTATCATACTAAGTGAAGTAAGTCAGAAAGAGAAAGACAAATACCATATGATATCACTTATATGTGGAATCTAAAAATATAATACAAATGAATCTGTATACAAAACAGAAACAGACTCACAGACATAGAAAACAAATTTATGGTTACCAAAGGAGAAGGTGGGGGAAGGATAAATTTAGGAGTATAGGATTAACACATACACACTACTATACATAAAATACATAAGCAACAAGAATTTACTGTATAGCTCAGGGAACCATATTCAATATTATTCTCATAATAACCTACAATGGAATATAATCTGAAAAATAATATATAACGGAATCACTTTGCTATACACCTGAAACTAACACAATATTGTAAATCAACTTTACTTCAATTTTTTAAAAAAGGAGTTAGCTCCTGGTGGTCAAGTGAAGAGAACTGAAGAATGAGGAGGCCAGATAGTGGAGGAGTGGATGAGAAATGGCCTGGGGGTGAGGGCAAGGCCAGTGCTGAGCCCCTCTGGAGAGTTTTGGGAAGGAACAGTTCCGCCACCGCCCTTAGCTTCTGCCCTCACATGAGGAGGGTTCTGCTCCCAGATGAGCAGGCTGGAACTGAGCCCTGGACCCTGCCTTGCCCTCAGAGGACTTTGAGCCTATTGTGGTAGCGTCATTTAGAGACCACACACGCTTGTATTTTTCTTTCGCCAGGTTGTAATTAGTGCATCACAATCAACACAGTAAAAAGGGAAATTAACCGATTTACATTTGTTTGCAGAAGCTATTATCTTCTCTGTGTGAGGATTCCGAAGATCTTTCACCCTTCATCTCCGTTCTCTTGGTCAAGTTGAACCTTCCAGGGACTTGGAAGAAGGCGGCGGTGGTCTGAAATGGTGTTTAGCTGCAGCTCGGCTCTCTGATCAGCTGAGGGGATCTCCCACGGTTTGGCCAAACCTCCATTTTCTCACCTTTCGGGGTGGAAAAGCCTCCACTGTGAAAAACCCTCAGGACTGCTGTGGAGTCCCCGGGAATTGGTTTACAGAATTGGGAAATGCTTTCGAAAACACAGGAAGAGTGCTGCACGTGCAAGGGATTGTGCTAGCTGAGTCCTTGGCCCAGGCAGCTCCTGGGAGTGAGGAATAGGGCTGGGGAAGGCAGGACACACATCCTTGGGTGGGTTCTGCCTGAAACAGGAAACCTGGCCGCAGAGACGGGACTGCTTTGGAAACCAGCTGCAAGTGCTCTTCAGACAGCAGCAGCGTAGATGAAAGTGGGGGCGCAACAGGGAAGGGTGGGCGAACCCTGTGCAAGCGGGGGACTAGGGCACAGAACCCAGGTGGTCCTGCACAGTTTGGAGGCTCACTGCCCCCGGGCACTGGGTCGTGCAGTAATAGTGCTAAGAACTTAACCTTCGAGTTAGGTGGGGCTGGATTCGAAACCTCCTCTGCCACGCCTGTCTGGGTGACCTTGGGAAAGTTGCTTCACCTCTCTGAGCTACAACTCTCTGGGCTGCTCAATAATAAATGGCAGAAAGCAGGTAGCATGCACCAGAGTAAGCAATTAATTGCTGTTAATTACTCCCATCCCCCACCTCAGTCTTTGGTTGCTTTTCAGAACAGTTTATATCCATTGTCCATCTGAAGCATGGATAACCTGCCCATTTCACAGATTTTTCTCCTTCATTTGCTTAACAGATATCAAGGTCTGCCAGGAAGCAAATAGTCCCTGTCCTTGAAGAACTGTGTGTGTGTGTGTGTGTGTGTGTGTGTGTGTGTGTGTGTGTGAGAGAGAGAGAGAGAGAGAGAGAGAGAGAGAGAGAGAGAGAGAGAGGAGAGAGGAGAGAGGAAACTGTTACACCATGTGGTCAGTGCTGTAATTACGGTGACCATGTTCTCCAAACCACAAATCAGGTCACATGGTCTGACAGAGGCTATTTTCTGCCTCCACTGAAGTCCAAACCGTGAAATCACATGTAGTTACACATTCATTGAATCACCTTTTACTTTTTTAAGAAGAAAATGACATGAAATTTGGATTCTCTGTGACAAATCCCAGCATAGTCCCAGAAAATCACTAGAGCCGTGACGAAGTCCCATAGAGAGCCCTGGCAGGAACCGGAAGACTTCCCAGAGGAGGTGCTGCTTAAGTGGGGCCTTGAAGGCTGAATAGGAGGTCTCCAGGCAGGGAAAGAGGGGGTGATCTTAATGCCCTTGGGACAGGACCTACCCTTCCTGCTCTGTTATAGACAACCCTGCTAGGACCTGGGGGTAGGGGCTAAAGTAGGCAACAGTGTCTGTTTTCATTTACTTTTCACTTTCCTGTTCCAAAGACCTCCTGGGAAGCAGAATTGTTTCAGGCCAGTATAACAACATGGTTACATTGCATCATATCTTCTGGTGCATTTACATGTTTGTCTCTGCAGTAGACCATACATTCCTTGCGGACAGGGGCCACATCTGTCATGTTCATCTCTATGTCCCTCTACTTTTCCTCCCCCACCAGGATGGTGTGAGGAAGACTATAGGAGAGGTACTAATCAATGTCAAATAACTAAATGAATGAAGTACCATGGATGGGCATGTTGTAGGGAGGCAGTGTTCTTTGTTTTGTGATGAATCTGTTGACTTTCATTTTATCTGTTTAGTTAGCAAATATGTGCTGGTTGCCTGCCCTGTGCCTATAGCTATGTGTGGGGTTCCAGAGCTCAGCTGTGTCTGAGACAAATGTGGTCCTGCTCACACACAGCTTACACTCTAGAGAGAGGCAGCCGACAAGTAACTACAAGGATGATGAAGAGGGATTGTGACATGTAGACCAGGAAGTGGTCTGGGTTAGGGACAGAGGAAAAGCCCCAGGAGGAAATGAAATTTAACCTGATACCCCAAAAATAAAAATTAACCATTTAGCTAACATTTTAATAGTGCTTATCCTGTGACAGACACCACTCTGAGGGCTTTACATGTTTAACTCATTTAATTCTCACAATTGTCCTAGGAAGTACAGACTATTATCCCATTTTAGAGATGAACACAGAAAGTTTGAAAAACTGGCCCACAGGGACTTCCCAGGTGGCAAAGTGGTTAAGAATCCACCTGCTAATGCAGGGGACATGGGTTCGAGCCCTGGTCCAGGAAGATCCCACATGCCGTGGAGCAACTAAGCCCATGCGCCACAACTATTGAGCCTGCGCTTTAGAGCCTGCAAGCCACGACTACTGAGCCCCCGTGCCACAACTAATGAAGCCTGCACACCTAGAGCCCGTGCTCCACAACAAGGGAAGCCACCGCAATGAGAGGCCCACGCACCGCAACAAAGAGTAGCCCCCACTCGCCACAACTAGAGAAAGCCTGCCTGCAGCAACGAAGACCCAACGAGCCAAAAAAAAAAAGATAAATAAATTTACTTAAAAAAAAAAAAACTGGCCCACGGTCACACAGCTTGTAAGTGGCAGAGCCAGCATTCAAGCCCAGGTAGTCCACACTCTGAACAAGGAATTAGTCAGGTAAAGGGGAAGGCCAGGCATACCACTTAGGACAAGAGGTAAGGCTGGACAACAAGGTGGGGAATTTATCCTGAGAGCAATGGGAAGGCATTGGTGGCTTTAAGTAAGAAATGGGCATGATTAGGTTGCATTAGAGGAGGCAAAGTGGGGGGGAGGGAGAGCAGTGAAGGGGCTGTTAACACGGGCCGAGAAGGAGACAAGATGTTGGATTGGACTAGGGTGGTAGTGATGAAGAGGAAGGGATGGGGTTGGGTTAGAGCAGAAAACTGGAGGCGGAACCAGTGGCCCTGGCTCATGGATGGGATGTGGGGACAGTGGCTGGTGACAGATTTCTGGACTGGACATGTGAACTGGACACATAGGAGGAGGGAGAGAAGCAGGTTTGGGTGGATGCAGGTTTGGAAGTTCAGCCTTTGGTTTACAGAGTTGGATAAAGGGGACCTTGGGGCAGCCAAGGAGCATGTCAAGTGGCCAGTGGGGAGGACACTGGACTGAGGAGGGGGTGTGGGCAGGGGAAGTTACCAGCACAAAGAAGGTCCCCAAAGCTCTGGGAGGTGTGGGTGGGTCCTGAGGGGGTGGAGGAGCAGGGCACCTCGACAGTCTTCCTCAGAATCTCCCAGGGTATGGTTAGAAATGCGAGTCCTCAGCTTCACCTAGACCCATGGAGGCCAATGCCCAGGGTGGAGCCTGGGCCTTGCCTTTTTGCAGGCTTTCTGGGTAACAGTGAGCTGGAGGGCCTTGGGCCCAACTTGGTGAACGGTAACTGAAGATTTGAAAAGAGTAGGAAGAGCTGTCGGTGATGGGGAGTCACCCCAGCTCACAGCTGTCCCCCCTCCCCCCTGCCAATGCTCGGGACCTGCAACTCCATTGGTGAGATGCTGGCTCTCGCTCAGCTTGGGCAGGAGAATAGCTCCGTGACCTGACTGGCCTCCATTCCTCTCTACCCTCCCATAGCATTGCTCTTATTACCTCCTTCACCTACTTATAGCCTTCTCACTCCACCTGGCCCTCAGGATAATGTCCTTTCCTTTGGGCCCCTTAGAGAAGTTCACCCATAAACTGCTCCTAACCCACCTCTCCAGTTTTCTTGCTCATTCTTTCCTTCCTGCTTCCTCTTCCCTTCCCCCCCCCCCCCTCCATGCAACACTCAGCTTTTCCTGAACGCTTTCCATGTGGCCTGTAACAGGTTGTTCCTTGTACCAGGAATGTCCATATCCCCGCCCTGATCCCCTCCGGTCCCTCCAGATCCTGCTCAGAGGCTGCCTCCCCCCAAAGTTCCCTTGTTCTGCTCCCCTATTATTGTAGGCCATAGCACTTGCCCTGGGCCTCCCCAGCAGGCCCTCAGCTCAGCCAGCCTCCGGACACAGGGAGGGACATGCAGATCACCTCCAAACACACCCCGACACTTCTTGAGAGTGCAGACCCATGTCTCTTTCAACCCTGTTACCAAGAACACAGTGCCTGGCACAGGGAAGATGCTACAGGACCTCATGTGGATGTAAATAAGATTCTAGGGGCTTGTTTAACCTGCCCAAGACCCAGACAGTATTCAAGAACTTTAGATCATTGACCACAGGAACATAGATTATAAAAGAGAATTTGCTAGTGGATGTTGCTTTCCCTGGCTAAATTGGTGGCATGGCTGGAGTATGCACTAGGAAGTCACAAGCCTATCTTTGAACATCAGTTTGGGCCTGTGATCACCACCCTTAGGCTTAGTCCTACTGACTACACTCCATGCAAAGCTGTCACATGGGCATGACTGGGAGTCCAGAGCCTGGTCCCATTCCCCAGCACCAACCTTGCTCAGGCCTCAGCGTCTTTCCTCCTCCGAGACATGAGTGGGCTGGCTGAAACCCCTTCCCCCGCTCCCCCCCAGCACAGGAGGTTACGCTTTAGGGGAATTGGGATGATTCGTCCTATTTTCGTATGTCAAGCTTGGCTTTTCTACCTCTCTTGGCTCTGCTTTGGTTGCTCATATTTTTTTTTAAGCTTTGCTCCTACAATTAGGTAATCTCGAGCCTCTGAAGGTCCTTAGGAAACCACCGATCCATTGTTTTCCAAATTTGCTAGTCTCACCCCAGGCCCACAGAGTCAGGATCTCTAGGGTGGCCTGGTGATCTACATCATTAGCAAGCTCCTTATTGCTCACTAATCAACCAATCAACTAATGACCCAGTCCCTCATTACAAGCAGGCTCATGGATGGTAAAAACCCCACCTGGAACAGTCAGATCTGAGTGCAGGCTGGGGCTCTCAGCCACTTCAGAGACTCCCAGAAATCATTTTGTGTTTCTGGGCCTCGCTATTCTCATCTGCGTAATGACGATGACCAGAGTAATCTTGCCTAATTTGCAGGGTCCTTGAGATGGTTGCACTGGGGGTGGGAAACTGAGGCGCAGTGGGAGAAGAGATTTGCACAATGTCATCCACCTCTTCATTTGCCTGTTATGTGCCAGGCGCTGGGAATTCAGCTGGGAACAACTTGTTGGGGGAGATGACATTCTAGTAAACAATGCAACCAGTAAGTGAACCAGATAATCACGAAAAAGGAAATAAAGGGGTTTTCGAGAGTAAGGGCAAAGGGGTAGGTGGGGCTGGGAAGGACTGCCCAGAAGGGGTCACTCCAGCAGAGACCTGGCTGTTGGGGAGCCGTCTGAGGAGGCCCTGGAGGGTTGTCATCGGCCCAGTGTTGGTAGAGCCAGGAGGCCCCCTCGGGCCAGCCAGGGCGCTCCCAGGACCCTCGGAGGCACGGCGGACGCCGGTCTTTGTCTCTCTCGGTCTCTCTGCAGCCTCTCCGACCCCCAGTGCTGTTCCCTCTTTGACCCCCGAATAACTTGTTGGCTTCCCCCGGGCTTTGTTTCCCCAGGGTCACCGCCTCCCGGACTCCCGGCAGCCGCCTCGGGCCCTCGTGGGTCCCGCATCTGACACCCCCTCCGGCCCCCACCCCCTACCCGCTCTGAGACTGGGGTCAAAGGCAGCCTGCGTCACGTGGTCGCCGAGCAGCACCGAATCGGCCGGGAGAGCCGAGGGAGAATCCGGGTGGAAGCCGAGAAATCCAGCTCCGATAGCAGCGCCCGGTCCCGCCCCGGCCCCCGCCCCGGGGTGCGCGCCGCACGCCAGCCGGCCGCTCGGGCCTGTGGAGCAGATCTCCGGCGGGCACCCACGCTCCATCACGGGATCGAACCCCGCTCCCTCCGCCGACATTCGGGGAGGTAGGCGCCGGGGACGGAGTGGGTAAGGGGAGACAGGCTGGGGGCCCCTTGGCGCGCGGGTTCGCCCCTCTGTGCTCCGCGGGCCCGCGGTGAGCGAGGCGGCGCGCCCCAACTTGCAGTCTAAAGGGAGACCCCCACCTCCCACCGCGGGATGAGGGGGGAGGCTGCGCGCTGCCTCAGCGCGGTGCCGGGGACCGGGACTGGGGGCTGGGCACCGAGAGGGAGGGGGAGGGGGAGGGGAGGAGAGCGGGCGGGAGGCGGGGCGGGCGGCGGCAGCGGCGGCTGCGGCGTGGAGCGTGGGTGGGAGCTGCGGGAGGCGGACGCGCAGGGGTTAAGCGCGGCCCGGGCCACTGCCTGGCAACGCACACACGGCCCAGGGGACCCAGGCGTCCGGCAGCTCGCCGGGAGCGCCCCCTGCCCCGGGTGGCGCCCCAGCCGTGGCAGGTAAGAGGCTGGGAGGGCCGGGGCGGGCCAGTCCCCTGTCGCCGAGCCTGCGGGGCCCGAGCCGAGCTGGGCGTGCAGGCCGCGCGGGGCCCAAGCGGCCGCCGGCGCAAGTTTGGTGCGGGCGGGCGCCGGGCGGGCTCGTAGAGTCTGCCGGGCCCCGCGCACCCGGGTGGGAGGACAAAGGGGTGGGGGAGCGGGCGGGGGCCGGGGGCAGGCCGGGGTGCCGGTGAGGGCAGCGCGGCAGCTGTAGGTCACGGATAATGTCACTCACGAGGAATGCCCCCTCCCCCTCCTCTACTCCCGAACAGGGGAAACTTTTGTCTGGCGAGGGACGGGGTTAGAGGCTAGGTCCCCGCTTCGGAAAGGGTAAGGCAGCCGGACCGGTTTTCTGTGGGCTGTGATCGGCCTGGTCTCTAACTCCCCTTCTTCCTCAGGTTCTTGGGAGCAACTATACCCCCGCTTTGAACGCTGCCCTTTAACACCCTGGGACGGGGTAGGAGGGGGCGTAAGTGGACGCGTGGTCTCTGGGACAGACTGGGAAATTGGCTCTTTCCCAGATTTAAGCACGCGGGTCAGCTAGGAGCCATGCCAGGCCCAGGGGATACAGAATCCCACCATCACACCCGGGTGCTGTAAAACCGCCCCCACCCCCACCCCCTGCCCCAGAGCGTTTGGAATGGCCTGCGGCATTACTGTCCCTAGTTTGAGGTTCAGACAGACCTGGATGTCTGTCACTTCCCAGCTCTGTAGCCTTGGGCTGGTTCCTTACCTCCCCCTAGCCTCAGTTTCCTCACCTGTAAAATGGGCAAAGTATAGAATCTGCCAGAATAAGGATGAAATGAGAACCTGTGGTACCTTAGTAAACGGTGGCATGTTTATATTCAACAAGTATTTGTTGCATGTGTACTATATGTCAGGCCCTGGGCTAATTGCTTTAGATACATTATCTCATTTAATTCTCCCATGTTACTATTAGCAGCATTTTACAGCGGGGCAGAGGCACAGAATCATAAAGGTCGCACAGCTGTGATGTGGTGGAACTTGGATTTGACTCCCCTCCCCCAGCCTGAGTCTCAACTACAAGGCTTTATAAGATCCTGCTGTGACCGAGCTCATTTTCCATTGAAATCATGAGGACACAGGCTGCTCTTCCCTTTACCCTTACCCTCAGGTGATGCTCCTTCTGTCTGGTACTGGTGTGGGCTGAGGTCTTGTGCCCTGGCTCTTGTTATTGTGGGCAGCTGGACCCCGGGCCTGGAGCTCCGTTAAGGGTCCAAGTTTTGTTGCTGGCTGGGTCCGTGGTAGGAACGCTTTCATAGTATGGGTGGTGCAGGGAGGAGTGCTCCCTGGCTCTGGCTGGGGACAGCTGGTGGCTTTGTCAACAGGCCTCTCTCCAGCACCCAGGGGACCAAAGAGCCTTTCTACTCCATCCAGACCAGGTCACTTTCAGATCAGCAGGGGGCAGAGGTAGGGCCAGGAGTGGCGCCCTTGGGGTGATGGGATTTATATTGCAGGTGTCCTCTTGTGTGACCCATCAGCAGGGTCCTCATTGCAGAAGTAATGCCCCAGCCCCAAGGGTCCTTGAGGACGGTAATGAAGGGTGGACTTTGAGCACATGTCTCAATTGCAGAATCCTTATGGAAAATGCATGCGTGTATGGGTTTCTGAGCCTAGGGCATGCATTTTCCATGTAAATAGCCCAGGAGTGAATGTGGGGTGGCCCAGACTTTCACTCACTTTAGTGCCCTGTGCTGGCCTAGCCTTTTTGTGGGGGTACCATCCCATGACTGTGGGTCAGGCTCTGAGCGGGGGCCTTGAGTAATTTCTAAAAAAATGGAAAACAAATTGCTAGTTAGTGAATGACATCTTAAAACAATGGAGTGGGAGCAGATAGCGAAAAAAAGTCCTGGGGAGAGGAAAGTTTGTGCATTACCATTCTAACTTCTCTGAGGGCTGTGCCAGCACTGCTTCTGGAATTTGCAGTGTCCGTAGGCTTTTCCTGGCCCCTGAGAATAGGGGGTCCTCCTGGGCTGACAGTTCACTGCCAGCTGGTAGGAACAAGAGTGGAAATTCCACTACTTAGCTAGACTTTAAGGGGGCCCAGAAATGTGGGGGATTGAGTGGAGGGGCTGAAAAGATTCCTGAGGGATGGGGATGACCCTAGGCGTGTGGTCAGACTCTCCTTGAGATCAGAGCAAGAGAATCAACAGGTGAAGTGAGGAGGAGCCAGCAAGAATGAAAAGATGGATAGTGAGTCTCCTATCACAAGGGGTATACAAAGAACAGTTTTACAATCGCAAGTTGAGAATGTGGTTAAGAATATGAAATCATAGGCTGGGGGTTGACCTAGGGGCCAACTGAGAGACCTGCACGTGAGACACTTAGAAATGGACTCTGGTCTTAGCAGCCCAGAGCTTTCTCTGCCCTGGGCTTTGGGCCTGCTTGACCTGTCTTCTGCACTTTGGTGTCAAAGCCAGGCCTGCGAGTCCCTAGAGACTGGGCAGACTTCTGCTGGCTTGGAATTTGGTTTTGGGTATGGCTTGAAATATCTGGACTGTTTGGAGGACTTGGACATTCTTTACTTGAAATGGAACGTTAGGGTAATTTGTTAAATATGTATGGAAAATGTCTGTGGACGGGGGTGACTGGGAAATGAAATAAGGTGAAGATGCTCCTGCTTTCTGGCTGGAGAGGCCGCTAATCTGACAGGGGAGGGAAGGCGAGGATCAAGTGATGGCGAAGAGGCAGGATGTGATCAGTGATAGACGGGCTTTGGAAGGTCAGTGGAGGGGAAAAGCTCTTCTGGTAGTTTATGTCGACAGGGCTTCCTGGGGGAGGAAGTGTTTGTGAGGGTGCAGGCAGTGGGAAAGGGGGCTGTGGGAGGCAAGATGGGGTCGTGGGGGAGCTTGCAGTGTCCTCCTCGGGGGTTTGGATTTCAGGCTCTGGCTGGTGGAGAGGACAGAGGGTTGTAAGCAGCTCGTTGAGTCGATGCCTGTTACTGTGTCTTGTGCCAGGCTCCTTACAGACGCTCCATTGAGATCTCACAATACCCCTGCAAAGTAGCTGCAGCTGGCCACCCCCAGCCCCACCCCATTTTCAGATGAGGAAGTGGAGGCTCCGAGGGGTCGAGTCACTTACAGAACTGTGTTTGAACCCAGGCTTGAAGAGTTTCTGCCCTGTTGTGCTGCTCCTCTCAGGGGTCATTTGGCCAAAGGTGGTGCCAAGACTGGCAGGGTTGAGACCAGCTCAGAGATGATGCTAATTGTGGTCTGGCAGAAAGTTGACCAAAGGTCTGACTCAGGCCATGGGACTGAGAGGGAAGGAGAGGGAGGCTGCAGGACTTTGTAGGTATCTTGGGGATAGGGTCATCACAGGTGGTCTGGGGTTTGGGGAAGGACCCTTAAGTGGCAGTGTCACTGCTTTCAATTCCCTGCAGGGCTGTCTACTGACAGAGGGCATAGTCTTGTCCTGTGTGGCTCTCAAGGGCAGAGACAGCACCAAGGGTGACAATGAAGCTAACGGGAATTAAGTGCCTGGGGAGGCAGCAAGGTTCCCATTGCTGACAGTATATGCAAAGAGGCCAGAGAGTTGGAGAGGGTGCCGGAGGCATGTACCGGAGGGTCATGCCTGGGTGACCTCTCTCAGTTCCCTTTTCGCCCGAGAATCTTAGGGTGGTGCTCGGCCCACTTGTACTCCGTTTTTCTCATAGCTTTTCACAGCTGCCCCTTCTAGAAGTTCCCCTGCAGCGCTCTGCCTGGGAGAGCCCTTGCCCCATGGAAAACACTCAGCCCAGCTGACCTTTGAGGGGCCCCTCAGAATTTCTGGATCAGCCACCAAAGTCTGGGTTGCCAGGGACTGTGGTTTCACAGAGGACTGGAACCTTCTGCTTTCGTTTCTCAGTCTGTGAAATGGGTTCAGTCTCTCGTTCCTCAAATGTGAGGAAACGGCTGAATCACGGGTCAGGCTGAATCAGTAGGGGCTGGAGGAAAGGGCTGATGGATTTGAAAGTGAGGAGTGGGAGGGGTGGGGTGCGTGGGCTGGGGGCCAGGGCTGTCCCCCTCCTTCCCCTCATTAGAGGGTAAAGCCGGGCCTCCCGGCCTGAGGGGTCACAAGCCAAGGTGCTTTCTCCTGCGTGTGGGGCTGGCACAAAGCTCTGTCCATCAGCTTCAGCTTGGAGGTTGGGAACTTAGAGGAAGGGCTGGATGTGGATGTCTTGGACTGTGTGGCCTCAGGGCTAAAGCCAGTCTGTCACCCAAGGAGTTACAGAGGGGCCTGAAGCTCTTAACTTTTTTTTTTTTTGCGGTACGCGGGCCTCTCACTGCTGCGGCCTCTCCCCTTGCGGAGCACAGGCTCCGGACGCGCAGGCTCAGCGGCCATGGCCCACGGGCACAGCCGCCCCGCGGCACGCGGGATCCTCCCGGACCGGGGCACGAACCCGTGTCCCCTACATCGGCAGGCAGACTCTCAACCACTGCGCCACCAGGGAAGCCCTGAAGCTCTTATCTTGATGGAGGGTTTGTGTCAAGTTGCCTCCTGGCCCTTTTTATTCCTACCTGTTTTATTTGTTGATACAGATTGGATTAGTCTAATTTTAAAATGTGCATTGCAAATGAGCATTTATTTATTTGAGGCCAAGGCGTGGGAGGTGGCCTGCTATGTGACCACAGTGCCTCACCTCCCAGTGCCCCTCAACCCTCAAAGAGAACCTGCCACTTTTCCCTCCCTGTGTGCGCCCTATCCCTTCCTGCCTCCACATCTCTGCTCACAGTGAGGGTGCTGCCCCCCAGTCACTTCCCCTCACCCACCCCAAAATCCCCCCCAGCCCAGCTCCAGTGTGACCTCTTCCTAATTCCGCAGAGCTCGCGCTGCCTGCTCCCTGCTTTCCATGTGCACAGTCTGTTATCTCGGCCTCTACAGGGCCCTTCACACACCTGGTCTTGAATTCCGGTTCCTTCAGGACACGTCTCATCTCCTCCAGGCTCTGTGCTCTGGAGGCAGTGGCTGTGGGCAGCCCATTCCTGCCCCACTGGGTGTGGGCAGCATTGCAGAGCGGAGTCAGAAGTCCTGGCTTCACATCCCACCTCTGCCACCATTAACTGTGGGATCCTGATCAAAGTACCTAAATCTCTCTGGGCATCGTTTTCCTCAGCTGCAAAATGAGGATAGTAACAGTCCTGTTTTGCTGGGGAGATTGAGCAGATCAGTGCCTGACCCATTGTAAGAACCCAGTAAGTGGGAGCTTTTCAAAGCTAACAATGGTTATCATAATTACTGTTTATACCTAGGAGATGATCTATCCTTTTAGAGATAGAGGGAAGAATCTCTGGAGTCTGAGTTTCTAAACTTTCTGTCTAATGACTTGAGGCTTGTATGGATGAGGAAACTGAGGCCTGGAGAGAAAGGGCAATTTGCCTAAGGTGTGGGACCTGCCCGTCTTATCCTGGAAGCCTGGCAGGATTTCCTCTCTCGGTTACACCTGTTTTTCCTCTTCTCTTCTTTCATCAAGGTTAAGGTACTCAAGTTCTGTAGTGCCAGCCTCCTCCCTGGTGACCACGTTGAGTAGTATCTAAAACTTGTGCCAGTTAAGTTGGCCTGGCTGGCAGGCCTTGTGACTGCCCTCGAGACCGGGGACCCATACCCTAGACTGTGGACACTGTGGAGGCTGCAGCCTCCAGAGGCCTCCTGCTCAGCCTCCCTGGGCCCCAGGAAGGGGGAGAGGACGGTGGCAGGGAGAGGTGACCTGGGCTAGATCTCACTCAAGGTGGGTGACTAGGACACAGATAGAGGAGAGGCTGGGAACTAGGCTCTGGAGCTGGATGATCTGGGTTCAAATCTCTGATGGGCCACTTCATACTTATGGGACCTTGGGCAAGCTGTTTTTAGTTTCTTCGTCTGTACAAGGGGTAATAACTGTCCCCATCTCACAGCATTTAGAAAGAAAATGCAGGGAAGGTGCTTAACTACAAGCCCAGTCCATGCTAGTTACGGTCATTGTTGTAGTTGATGATGTAGTTAATGACTAAGAAGCTTATTTTAATCCTCCCAACAGCAGTAGGGAGACGGGCAGTGTTACCACCCCCTTTTAGCAGATACGGTGACTAAGTCCCGGCAAGGTGGACGGCTCGGCCTGGAGAGGTTCAGACTCGGGGGACTGCCATCGGGGTCTGGTGATTTCGAGGGGCTGCTCTGGTCGGATGAAACTGACTTGTCATGTGAGGCACTGGGAACGAGGAAACAGAGCTGGCCAGGATGGAAGGGATTGTGTCTGGAGGTGTGGGGCAGAATCCTGGTGCTCACGTGGTTGAGCAGTGGTGGGGAGCCGTGGTCTGGTCCGCGAGGCGTAGCTTGGATTCTCCTCACCTGCGGGCTGACCAAGGACCGGCCTGTCCGGGCAGGTCCGGGCTGTCGGTCGGTGGAGGTTTGCTGTGGTTATTGCTCAGCCACTGCTGGTTTAGGCTGCGTGCCCAGGCAGAGGCCAGGTGAGGAGAAATGAGTGTCATCATTGCAGGGCCTTCACTCAGGCTGCACCCTCTGCCCAGGTCCCCTCCCTCCTCTCCTCACACCTGGCAGCTCCTGCTTGTGCGTTTACAGGACTGTTAGCATCACCTGTTCACAGAAGCGCTCCCTGATTCACCTGCAGGTTAAGTCAGTGGTTCTCAAGGTTGGTCTCTGGATTAGTAATGTCGGCATTACCTGGGAACTTATTAGAAATGCAGATTATCTAGCCCCACCCCAGACCTACTAAATCAGAAACTGAGCGGGGTGGCGGGGGTGAGGAGGGGGACCCAACAAGCTGTTGAAGTTCTTCAGGTGATTCCAGTGCATGCTAAACATCCACAAACACTTGGTTAGGTAATATATAAAAAAACAAAATTGATGCTTCTTTCTTTGGGCTCTTAATGTATTCAGACACCAGCAAAGGTCGGGGGCCCAAAGGAAAGCCCAGTTTCTCTCTACCCTGTCTTCAAAGAGCCACCGTCTTATAACAGCTTCTCCTGCCCAGGAAACAATCTTGTACCACAGTGATGGGGTTCTGTTGAACAGAACCCCAACATGGTTACAGGAGACAGTGCTGGGGCCACTTAAAGAAGGTGGGATCGGGGGACTTGAAGGTGGGAGGCTTTGTGGGTGGCAAGGATGGGTGCCGGGAACAAGCTGGCTGTGTTCTAGGGCTGGGGCCAGGGCTGGGGTCAGAGAGTGGGTCCTGCCTCAGAGAAGGGTGTGTGCTGGGGGTATGTGCATGCATGTGTGATTACAGTGACCAGATGTGGTCCAAGAGGGCCAAGGGGCCTTAGCTGTCACCAGCCCAGTGGTTTTAAGCATCTCAGTAATTTAATAATGGTGATCATATAATTGCTGCTCAATTTGTGGAGAGCTTGTCCGTGCTGGATAAGCACTTCCATGTAATCTTATCTGGAGTAATCCCCAGAGTAATCTTATGAGTTCAACATCATTATTGGCCCCATTTTATAGATGAAAATACTGAGGGCACACAGGGATAAGGAGGTAGAATCCAGGAATCCTTTAGGGGTGCTTGGAAACGTGATCTCATTGGAAGAAGGGCGGTGGAGGGTTGTCGCGGAGTGTTCGGGTAGCAGGCTTTATAAATCTGCAGAAATATATATTCTATCAAATGAGTAAATTGGGCTTTACTGTTGGGGGGGTGATGGGATTGTGTTGGGATGGTTAGGGCTCAAGCCTCCAAGTTGGGGCCTCCACTGCAGACACTGTCATTCTCCTCTTATGGATGGACCATTTGAGGCACAAAGAGGCACAGTGCTGACTTCAAGGTCCCACAGCTAGGGCAAGAGATAGAATCGGAGAGAAAAAACCAGGGTCTTCTCTGGTTCTCGCAGGAGAGGTGGGGTGTCAAGATCAGTGCCCAGTGTCCACCCTGCACTTCTCTTCTGCCTCAGTGTCTCCAGGGTATGGTCCAGGAGCCCAAGGGCTTTCCTGACACAGTGCAGGAGCCCCTTCATCTCTCAGTGGGGAACAGAGGCCCAGAGAGGAGCAGGGACTCGCACAGGGCCACACACTGTGTCACGATTGGGACCAGACACAGAGCTGTCTCTGTTCTGACCAGGGAAGGGTTTGTTTCCTGAAAACTGTCCCTGTCCCCCACCCCTCCTTTGGCAGGCTGGGTGGCTGTAGTGGCCCAGACCAATGCTGGGGGTAGAGATGGGTGTGTCTGGGGGAGAAAGCTGCCAAGGAGGGTGGGGCAGCATCCAAGAGAAAGAACACCAAGAAGCCCAGACCCCAGACGGAAACCAAATGTATTTTCTAGGTCCTGAGAGGATATCTGGAACAATGGAAGTAGAATGGGGGAAGTCAGACTGTAAAAAGGGCTTCTTGATATCCTTACAAAAAAAGAAAGTAGAGTCTTTAGGTTTGACTTTTGTTTCTCTGAAGGATGTTTCTGTAACTTCCTGAAAGCAGGATCCCAGGGCTCTGTGAAGTTTCTCAGATGCTGTTGTTTACAGACTCAGGGCTGTGGAGCTGGGGAAGACTTGATAGGGTAGTCTTCCCACTTTACAGTTGGTGAAACTGAGGCTCTGAGCGGTGCGGTGAGGAGGCTGCTGCCTGAGGCTGCACAGTGAGGCACAGAAGGCTTGGGATGGGAGCCTGGGTCTTGCGGCGCCTTTTAAGGGGCGGTTGTCTCGACTTACTGTTCCCGTGGCCTTGGCTGGCCTGGAGGCTCGCGGGGACCGTGGAGGGTCCCCTCTTGGAAACACTCAGAGCTGCTAGAGTCAGGACAAGGCCAGGTCCAGTCTGCAGTGAGGTGTGCCCGTCGGATGGTGACCTGCATGGTGGGGAAGCATGGTGGTATGCTTGGTGATGCCACCCCCGTCCAGATGCTGGGGCCCAGCTGTGCACTGTCTGCCCAGCAGCTGGGAGCTGGGAGTCACACCCAGTGGGTGCAGAGGCGGGGACTATTGTATATCGTGATTCATTCTGTTCTCCTAGCCCTGAAGGGATGACTAGGCCCTGAGCCCTGATAAGTGCCCACGCCTGTGGACTAAAGTGGCCAACCGTTTGGGCTCCAAGTTCAGACAGGAGGGGACCAGAGAACCTGGGGGAGTCCTCTTCCTCTGCTACCTCCTATCTCTGGAGTATTCCATGATCTGGATCCATCTGTTCTCACTAGTGCAGGGGTATGTAAGCCCCTAAAATCTTTTGCAACATTTTGTGGGCATTTCCGTGGATTCTTTTTCTGCAGAGAAAATCTGTAGGTCTCATCAGGTTGTCGGAGGGCTTGGTGTCACCCAAAGTGCTGATGGGAAGGCAGGGGGCCAAATGCATGCTCTACAGCCTTGAGAGAAGGTTGCTGGAGAGGCAGTATGGTTCTAGTCGAAAGTAGCGTGGTGGCAGTGTAGTGTCGTGGTTCAGAGTATGGTCTTGGAGGCCACTGTTGGCTTCTCTAAACTGGCTCTTCCTCTAAGCCAGCTCCTGTGTGACCTTGTTACTGTGTCTGTGCATCAATTTCCCCATCTGTAAAATGCGAAAAATAAGAATAGCTATCTCACAGTGTTATAGGCTTTCAAATAAGATAATGTGTTTAAAGAATTTATCCTGGTGCCTGGTACAAAGTAACCACTTGGTTAAAGTTTGCTATTATTATCAGTTTCAGCTTTGCTGCTAATTTGCTGTGTGATCCTGTTAAGTGCCTTATCTTGGGGTCTTAGTCTCCACCTGCAGCTCTGTTGGGCTTTTCAGGAGCTGCAGGGCGAGGTTGGAGAATAGGGGAGGGAGGAGAAACCTTCCTCATCCCCCGGCTCCCCAGCCCAGGCCCTCACTGGTGCCTTGAACGTAGCTTTGTCCTAAGGCAAGATTATGTAACCAGTGGGGCCTGGCCAGGCAGGACATGATTCTCAACCTCGTTTTGTCCTCCATTGTCTCTTCCTCTCCCTTCCCCCCACAGGGCTATTGCATTAGCTGACCTGTTCCCCAAGCTCCAGGGATGAAATCGAACCCATGCTATTCTGCCACCAATTGATTTAGTCTGGAGGTTTGCTGGGCAAGCGGCCCCTCCCCTGGCTACCTGGGGACAGACAGAGCTGATGCCTCTGTGCCTGCTTTGGGGGTGGAGACCGGAACCCCTTTTTAGGGGGATAGGCAGGCTATAGGCTGGGGGGTGGCACCCTTGACCCATGGCCCCTATGGCTTGAATGGGTACACTCCCCCACCACGACTCCCTCCCCACGAGTGACCTACCCATCCTTGCAGCCCAGCGCCAAGCCTCCTCTCCCAGAAAGCCTTCCCTGGTACCTTGGCTGCAGGGGAGTCTCATCTACTGAGCTTTGCATTCTATTCTCTTTAAGAAAACAAAGGCCACAAACTGGCAGGCCACATCCGCCTCATGGGCAGCTTTTACTTGGCCCATGCCAAATCTTGAGCTAGTTGCTAACAGGAGATTTTACGTAAGAATCCCAACTTCTGGCTTCAAAAATGAGAAGATCATACAACTTTGAGTGTAGTTCTCCAGTGGCCACTACTGGAGATGAAGCACGTAAGCTCCTCTTTGCCCCATTCCCCCGCCCACTTCGCACATTTATACAGTCTTTCTAGCCCCCAGGTGTCTGAATTTTGACCCTGTCCTGTAGGCACGGCCAGCTTTCTCTCCTGCGCCGTGGTGTCGTCCCCCGTCTGTCTGCTCTGTGGGCTCTTTGGTGGTGGTGGTGGGGATCTGCCTCATCTCTGTATCCCTCGAAGCATTGTGCTCAGGCTCAGGACTGTGTACACAGCAGGAGCATAATAAGTGCTTCCTTTATGAATGAAGGCGGGGCGTTGCTGCTCCTCACCAGCTGTGAAGATTCCATTTAATGGAAGCCTCTGGATCAGCCTGTCCCATGGCCAGAGAATCCACCTCCCAGATAAGCTGTGGCTGCCTAACCACTGACCCAGGCAGCTTCTTAAGCTGCGGATAAACAGTCACTCAGAGGATTGTCCCCACGGTGCAGTGTAAGCAAGGAGAGGGACATTTCTCCTGAAGCTGTCCCCACGTTTCACTCTCCCAGGGGGCTTGGAGGAGCTTGCGGGGAGAGGGAGGCTGGGATCAGCAGTCTTCAGATGGCATCGAGTGCAGACCTCGGCATCCTGGGGAGACAGCGGGATGGGGGGAAGGATCAGTTCAGGTGTTTCGTGGACTAGGCTTCCCCTCCTTCAGGCCTTTCTCTGCTGTATTCTGCTCCTAGAGTGTGCGCTTTAGCCACCAGCTTCTTTGTCCAGCTATCTGTCTGTCCAAGGCGTATTTCACTCTTTTAATTGAAATCCGAACCCTCCCTAGAGGCCGGCTAAGCTATCTCCTCCTTGAAGAGGTCTTAGCTGAGAGGTCACAATTGTGCTGGGGACAAGAAAAACCTGGGAAGCTTGTAGAAAGAAAAAAAGCATGCAGGTTTCTGGCCCCCATCTTTGATTCCTTCAGGGTACAGTGTCCCCCTCCCTAGAAGATTCAGACGCAAGGGTCTGTGGACACGCTTTGAGGACCCTGCCTTAGCTCAGGGAGGCCAGGGCTGGTAGGGAGGACCCCTGAATGGCAGCTGTGTGACATCGCTTACCCCTTTCCCTCTGCGGGCTTCTCTCTTACCCTGGGTGCACTCATACGCTGGGCTCCTCCTGTTGGTTGTGGCTGAAAGCGTCTGGTGAGCCATCCTTGGACGGGATGACGGGGGATCAGGGCAGGTGCCAGTGTCTGGGCAGGGCCCACAGAGATTTCACATTGTTCAGCTAACAGCTCAGAAGAGGAATGCCCTGATGTCAGGGCAGGAGGCAGGCTGGAAGCCCCGGTCTGAGTGGGCAGGGTCTGTGCCCAACGAGGTTGGAGGACTGGCCTGGGCTGCCCAGTGACCTGGCCACAGGCTGAGGGGCACCTTGATGTGTGATCCTGTGGCAGGCAGGCTGAGGCTTCAAGCACGAGCCTATACAAGCCATTTACAGACGGGTAAACTAAGGTACATGGAGGGAGGGACTCCCCCCGTGTCACACATGAGTGTGTGGAAAGCCGGGCTTGGACCCCAGATCTTCTGACTCCCAGGCAAGAACCCACTCCTCTGTCCTCACCTCACTCTGCAGGGTCGCTGCCAGATCTCCCAGCTGGGACAGTCTGCTTGTCTGTGACAGCCTTGAGGCTTGGGCCTGGAAAAGTGAAGCCACCATCGTCACAGCCACCCTGGAGGCATGAAACCGGTTGGGTGTGCAAATTACTTCTCAAACATCCTCCATCCCATTTTTTTTTTTTTTTTTTTTCCTTAAACTGTCTCTAATGGGCCGGCTGCCTCTGTGCCCGTTTCCGCCAGGCACTGGGCTTCATGCTCTTTATTCTGAGAACAAAGCTTCCTTCTGACAGTCCTCCTGCCGACAACGGGAAAAGGGCAGGCATGGCACTGGACCTCCCTCCTCCGCCTCCTCTAGCTGGGAGCATGGGGCAGCCTTTGTCAGATGCTGGACCCCAGCAGCACTGGTGGGCTGGGAGGGAGCCCAGCTGCGGCCCAGTCCATGTTCCTGCTGGGGCTGGAGCCACCCTGTGGGCCCAGCTGTCAGACCCAAAAGTGGCCAAAGTGGTGGGCAAAGGTATCGGACAGGGACCGGCGTAAGTCCTGTTCTGGTCCAAGCAGTTACTTGTCCCAGGACTGTTCATGTGACAGCCATCAAGATTCCAGCTGGCACAGGTGGAGTTTCATTTCCGCCTCCAGGCAACCCTGGTCTCCTAGGGGACTGCAGAAACTAGAAGGTGCTCAGATGAGGGCAGCCATAGTCCCTCATCCAACACATTTTTATTGAGCATCTACTTTGTTCCAGGCACTTTTCTGGGCACTGGGACACAGCAGTGAACAAAACAGCCCAGTCCCTGTTTTGGCCTTGGGGGTGACACTCTGGTAGTGGGAGAGAGTCAACAAACCAAAGAATACTAGCTACTTGTCAACTGGCAAGAAGTGCCTGCCACAAAAATAAAGCCGGGTTGGGGGTGGACAGTGTGACTTAAGGGAGTGGCTCTGCTGTGTTGGGGGTCATGGAAAGTCTCTGGTAAGGGGACAGGAGACTCCAGGAGGGGAGCTAGGGAGCCACGGGGTATGTGGGGAAGAGCATTCCAGGCAGAGGGAACAGCAACGCAAGGCTTTGAGGCAAGAGGGTGCAGGGTGTGCTCGAGGAGCAGCAGCAAGGAGGCTGGTGTGGCAGGGGCGGAAGAATAAGAGCCGTCCTGGGAGGAGATGTGGCCAGAGGGAGTCTGTCCAGGGGCGGAGGGGATTGCCTAGGGCCTTCTGCCCTTCGAGAGGACTTTGCCGTTTGGTCTGAGTAAAGGGTAAAGTAAAGAAAAGCTGCTGAGCGGCTGGGGCTGAGGGCTGCCTTGTTTTGACACATGTTTGAGAGGGATCCTGTGGGCTGCTGCGTGGAGAGAAGCCTAGAGGCTGGAAGCAGGATGCCCGCCAGCCAGTGGGTGCCACAGGTGAGGGAGGACGGCTCAGCGTGGAGAGTGGGAGGCGGCCCGGGGTCAGATTCTGAATTGGTATCACTGGATGTGCCGATGGATTAGGTGTGGGCTGTGAGAGGAAGAAGGTGTCAATGGCAAGGTTTCTGGCCTGAGGGACTGGAAGGCTGCAGGACAGCAGGTTTGGGGAGAGAAATGGAGATTTCAGGTCAGATGTTTTAGGTTGGAGCATACCTGGTGGGAGGGGAGACACATGGGTAGAGGTTGGTCCTGGGCCTGCACGTTCCTGTCGTTGAAGGGGTGTGAGGGGTGCCCTGTAGGACCTCCTGAACTCTGAGAATCTGTCTGTAAGAATAAGTATTTCCTGGGCCTTTCGTGTTCTTTTTCTTTCTTTGTAAACCTCCTCCTGCTTTTCGCTTCCTCCTGGACAGAGGAAAAAGGCCGATTCTGAGGACTCACTGTCTTGGTGGTGGCCCTGGCCTTTCTGCCTGCCGTGCTTCTTGGGTGGGGGGCTAGGGGGAGCCCTGGAAGGGGAGGCCAGAGGCCTCAGGCCTTGCCCTGGCTCGGCTGCCAACAGAGAGAGGTTTCTCTCTGTGCCTTGGTTTCCTCTCCTGCACACTGACGTGTTAAGCTGGTCCCCCGGGTTCTGAGGGTGGCAGGGAGCACTTGAGGAGGCTGGATGCACAGAGGTGAAGAACCTGGCTTGAAGTCCAGTGTGGGTGCGAATCCTTGCTTGGTCGCCTGGCTGTGAGACTCTGGGCCAGTGACATAACCTCTCCCAGCCTCAGTTTTCTCATCTGTGAAAATGGGCCAACCATAGTACCTGCATCACAGAGTCGCTGTGAGGGTTAAATGAGAAAATGCACACGAAGCACTTAGCCAAGGCCCTGGTATATACCACACCCAGTTATCAGGGGCTGTTAGTGACTGTGCAGTCGGTCAGGTTAAGGGGTTTTGCCTGGTAGGTGGTGGGGGCCATGGAAGGCTATCGAGTAGAAACCTGGTACTCATGTGGTCTGAGGAGGATGCTGTGAGTTTAGAGACTTGGGCTGAGCCCCTTCCACCTGCCGGAGTGAGAACTGAGGGCCAGCCCTGATGGACTCTCCTGCCCTTCCTTTAATTGTGGGTCTTCACTGACTTGGCATGGGCAACCTCTGTCTTTTTTTTTTTCTTTTTTTTCTGCGGTACACGGGCCTCTCACTGTGGTGGCCTCTCCCGTTGCGGAGCACAGGCTCCGGACGCGCAGGCTCAGCGGCCATGGCTCACGGGCCTAGCCGCTCCGCGGCATGTGGGATCTTCCCGGACCGGGGCACGAACCCGTGTCCCCTGCATCGGCAGGCGGACTCTCAACCACTGCGCCACCAGGGAAGCCCTGGCAACCTCTGTCTTGAACAGGTCCCTTGGGGATGGGGGTGGTCATTTTCCCGAAGATCTCCTACAGAACCCTTTGTCTCTACGTCCCAATGGCTGACCTTAGGGAATGTGAGTGTGGGGCTCTGAGGGTGGGTGATGTTGAATGTACTCGAGTTGTCTGGACAGGATCAGCGGGGGCAGGGCAGGCCTGGAGTGACATTCCACTGGGCACTTGGATGTGACCTCGGTTGCTGGTCTGGGTCCCGGCTGGGTGGTGCTTGCTCCACTGGGACCATGGAGAGGTTGACAATGGGCGGAATGTGGCCCCCTTAGGACCCACACTTCAGTGGTGCCCAGGCATGCTGGCCGAGCCCTGTGCTTTTGCAATCCTGTTACCCAGCAGTTGAATCGTGTCAGGACGGCCAAGGACATTTCAGATTCCCCCAGGGCTGACAGCCAGGCTGTCACCAGGCATTGCTTGTTTTCCCAGGGTCCAAGGGCTTTTTGGGTTGGAGAGGGCTCTGGAGATATTCCAGGAACTTTTCTTAACAGCTGGGTAAATTGAGATCCAGAGAGAGCAAGGCACTTGACCAAGGTCTCACAAGGCCGCCTCCCTCCTATCTGTCACCTCCCTCTGTTCCCGTGTCCCTTGCTCAGACTCCTGGCCTCCTGCCCGGATGTTTGAAACAACCTCCATCTTCTGGGCTAAGAGCTTTGTTTGTCTTCCTATTATCCTAATCTTGCCATAACCTGCCAGGCACACATGCTGTTCGAGTGTGTCTGCCCTCCTTTCCCCTCTGGTCCCAGACAAAGCACGGAGGCTCTGAGCGCAGGCCCCAGAGCCAGACTGACCTCAGTTTGAATCCCAGCTCTGCCCCTTCCTAACATGGCGAACTGGGGCAAGATACTCCACATTTCTGAGCCTCAGTGTCTCTGTCTACGAAATGAAAACAGTAGCAGTACGTAGTTTATGAGGTTGTCTTCATGACTAAATGAGATAATACGTGAAGTGCTGGGTATAATACCTGCCCAGAATGAGCTCTCAAAAATGGTCATTGTTGGGAGTTCCCTGGTGGTCCAGTGGTTAGGATTTGACACTTTCACTGCCGTGGCCTGGGTTCAATCCTGGTCGGGGAACTGAGATCACGCAGCCAAAAAAAAAAAAAAAAAAGTCATTGTTGCAAAGACCCATCAGTGCTGGTTGAACTGAAAAGTCAAGGAGGGCATGGAAGAGTAGACAAAGCTCTGGACCTGGAGGAAGAAGATGTGGGCTCCAAGTTCATTGCCAAACTTTGCCTCACCGTGTACTTTTGGGAAGTCACTCTTCCTCCAGGAACCCCACTTTCCTCATTTGAGAAAGAGGGAAGAAATCCCTGCCATGATCTTAGAAGCTTGTCATGTGATGCCCGAGCAGCATCTGTGAAAAAGCTTTGCATCTGTGCAGTGATTTAAAAATGGCACAGTGGTGGCTGTGGTGTGCTGATGGTGACGAGGACGTTGTAGCCACAGCAGTGGACAACTGGCTGGGGTGGAGGCTGGTCAGTCTGCAAATGCTCAGCACCCACACAGGCTTCCCATTCCTGCCTGCCTGCTTCCGCCTCCAGCAGCCCGCCTTTAGCATTAGCCTCAGCATTGCACACTCGAAGATGTAGGAGGTGCAAAGACCCGATGGCATCTTCTGAGCCATAGTGAGTTTTGGGTTATCTGTGGCAGATCCCATGGAATGTAGGATTACAGCCAGGCACTGGTTCAAAGCTCAGCTCAGCGCTTCCCAACTGGAAGCTCGAGCCAGCTGCTTAACTTCCATGCGCCTGTTTCCACATTTGTAAAATGAGGCCTTGATGAAGCAGAGGCCAAGCGTTTAGCACAGGGCATAGCACACGGTTATAGGGAGAGGTTGTATCGTGGTGGAGCATGGTGCCTGATGGGCTTACGGGTGGCGGGAGTGGGGGCCATTGTGCCCATTTCTGGGGATGAGCAGTGGAGGTCAGTTACACTCCAGAATTGCCCAGCTTCGAGTTAGAAGGGCCCCTGGAATCATCTGGCACCATTCCACTTTACGGGTGAACAAAGCAAGGCCTGACAGGAGCAGGTGCTTGGTGGGGTCACTGGCAGGTTTGTGCAAGGCTGGGCCTAGGGCGAGGCGAGGGAGGCCCTTAGAGGTAGACTGTGAGGGTCACTCAGGGGCCGCAGTGCGACTCTCACCAGTATCATGCAGGTGCATGCCAGCGCCTGGGAGTGGGCGCCTCCTTCATGTTTGTGCCTGCTGCCTGGATGCCTCACCCTAGCCCAGTCTAGGACTAGAGCGCCAGTCTCCTGACCCCAGGAACTGGTCCCCGAACCTTGGGGGTCTGGGGACACCTGTCAGCTACCTTGTAGAGGCTCACCAAGGTCCCCTGGCCCCTTTAAAAAGGACCTTCGATAAATAGGTTACCTGCCCGGTGCTTTTTACTCTGTCTCTAGCGGTCTGTGGTGCAGAGAAAGCGAGGTCCTCCCGCCCCCTCTCCCCACCTGCTGCCCCTTCCCCTGCCAGCTGCGCCTCCATGTAAGCATTTGAGCCCCTCACCCTGGAGGGGAGGCATGTTAGCGGCGGGCTTCTGTCACGGGACAAGCCCCAGCGAGTCTGGAGGGACGAGGCTACTTTCATGCGGGCCCTGATGAAGCTTCCCTGGTCTCAGCAGGCCTAGGTTGTGCCCACCAGGCCTCGAGGAGATTAGGGGGCTTCTGTGGCTCCAAGTGCCTCAAGGCTTTCCCTTCGTCTTTGTTGCCCCCAGTGCACCTGGCTTCCCTCCACTCTGGCCACAGGGCCTGGAGCCTTTTCAGTTTCCCCAAGGCTTCTGGGAAGCCTGGTCTTGGGGTGTCCATCTGGGCCAATCTCCCCATCACCACCTCCGGGCCTGCAGGCTGAGCCTCAGGTGACCTGTGAAGAGGTGGCCACAGCTGCTAATCCCTGCAGGGGTTCCTGGGATCACCCCGGGCTGGCAGGAGCCTAGGCCACCCTTGTGGTTTGATGTGAGGGGCCTTGGACAGTCGGCAGTCTCCATCCCCAGGTCCTACATGTACAGACATGGCATTATTTTCCCCACTGCTGCTCTTGGGACCTGAAATTCTGCTACTTAGCAAGTTTCCTGGTGCTCTCCTTGGTGTCCTCTAAAAAGGCAAATACCAGGGCTTCCCTGGTGACGCAGTGGTTAAGAATCCACCTGCCAATGCAAGGGACATGGGTTCGAGCCCTGGTCCAGGAAGATCCCACATGCGGCAGAGCAACTAAGCCTGTGTTCCACAACTACTGAGCCTGTGCTCTAGAGCCCGTGAGCCACAACTGCTGAGCCCGTGAGCCACAGCTACTGAAGCCCACGCGCCTAGAGCCCGTGCTCCACAACAAGAGAAGCCCCCGCAATGAGAAGCCCACACACCACAACTGTGTGATCATGGCCGAGTTGCTTCTCCTCTCTGGGCTTTGTAAGGCCCTCTTCAGCCCTAGCACCTCCGCACTCAGGCAGTTACCCTTCTTTCTTTGCGGGGGTTAGGGGATGGGGCAGGGAGGGCAATGGAAGGGTCTGGCCACTGAGCGGGGTTGGGTCAGGGACCAAAAGCCAACATCACAGGCACTTTGACCACCTGCTGGCCTGATAGGAGATATCAGTCCTTCTTCCTCTTCTCAGGACAGGCGGGGAAACTGAGGTCTGGGGTGGGGGAAGGGCCCTGCTTGGATCGCATAGGCAGTCAGGCAGGGCTGCAGCCAGAGCCCGGTTACCCTTGCTGACAGGGCTCAGCTGCTCCTGGCTGCCACCTTTCTTGAGAGGAAGCCTAGGGCCCATTGGCGTCAGGGTCAGGGACATGCTTTCTCCTCTTCCATGGAAGGCACCTCTGGCAGGGCAGGGGTGAGGGAGCGGGATCCCTGCCTGCTGAGGGGTCCCCTGGGCATGGGGCAGAGTCAGACAAGACATCCTCTTCCTGAGGTTCAGGAGGTAGGGGTCGGTGGCCTCTGGCAAGGGACATGGTGGTGAGGAGGCCTGGAGGCTTCTGGGAACGTGGTTGGTGGCTCAGGGTGCCCTAGGGCCACCCGCTCCCTCCCAGAGAGGGAATTGGGTGGACAGTCATGCTATTTGTCCTGGCTCTGGGATTAGTTGTGACTGTGTTACGTGAGGAGCGTGGAGCCATTAAGAGGATGCGGTGACGCAAAGTAGAGTGGAGCTGAGCGGCTACTGCCTGGAGCTCGGGTGGGTCCTGTCATTTTCTCCCCGGCCTCCCTGTACCCTCTGACCACAGCCCCGTGTCCCCTCCCTCCTGTCCAGTCCTCCCAGGTCTGTCTGATGTGTGTGTACCCACAGTGTGTACGTGTTCATACCAATGCAGGAGGGGGCCAGGGGGTGCAGGGGTTAGGGCGAGCTGGCCCCTCAGCCTGGCACCGGGTCCTGTCTGCATTCAGGACCAGAAGTGGGTTCCTCAAGTGTCCCAGCCCCCAGTACTGCACCAGGGAGATGGGCCAGGGCTGACCTGGCAGATTCCTGATGGAAAAGGAGACCGTGGCTGAGGGGTGGGAAGGAAGGGCTTAGCTTCTCTTTGAGCTTCTCCTGACAGCTCAGCAAGTTCACAAATCCACCTGAAGCCAGCAGGTCTGGGAGTTAAAGATTTACTGCAAGGCCATGGGGGGAGCTGGAATGACGAGGTCCCAGGGGCTCAGATGTTACATTCATGGCTTCAGTCCTATCTTGACGGTGAGGCTATGGCTTGTTTAAGTCAGAGGGGCTGCTACAGAGTTTCCATTTGGCTTTTTCCACTTGGCTTTTGGAGAGGAGGGCGGTCACAATCTCCCTGAATTTGTATGGAGTATGGCATCTGTCTGGGGAGAGTCCACTAACAGCCTTCATGATACTCTCAAAGGGTTCTTGTTTTTAATTTAATTTAATTTATTTTTTATTTCTTTGGTTTTTTTGCGTTGGGTCTTCTTTGCTGCGCATGGGCTTTAGTTGTGGCAAGTGGGGGCTACTCTTCGTTGTGGTGTGTGGGCTTCTCATTGCGGTGGCTTCTCTCGTTGCGGAGCACGGACTCTTGGCGCGTGGACTTCAGTAGTTGTGGCTCGTGGGCTCTAGAGCGCAGGCTCAGTAGTTTTGGCGCACAGGCTTACTTGCTCCGCGGCATGTGAGATCTTCCCGGACCAGGGCTTGAACCCACGTCCCCTGCATTGGCAGGCGGATTCTTAACCACTGCGCTGGTTAGGGAAGTCCTCTCAAAGGGTTCTGTAACCCCAGGAGGTCACAAACTTCTGATCTAATCTCTACCCCTTGCTGTCCAGGTAAGGAAACAGGCTCAGAGAAGAGAAGGGTATTGCCCAGAGGGAGCCAATGGAAGCACTGGAATGCTGATGTGGACTCCAGGCCCACGCGGAGTTTGCTTCCACATCCTAGAGATGGAGGGCTCCCCCACTCCCATACACCTGTTTCTCAGAATCTGTCAGGGATCATACGGCAACCTGAAGTGGGCAAGTGGGAGGGCAGGGGCCGGGGCTGACCAGCATTTCCCGGCTCCTCTGCAGGGGTGGCAGACGGGGGAATGAATAATGGTAAACTTGTTTGTACTTCTTTGAGAGAAGATGACGAATAACTGAGGTCGTGATTGGGAAGTGCTTGTACCTAGCATGCAGCAGACCTGTGAGGCTGTCCAGTCACCATTGTCCTTTGAGTTGTGGCCCTTTTAGCTGAGATCTCCTGCGTCTGAGCCTCACCACCTCTCTCTCCCATTCCTCAGCATGAGGCCTCTGCCTGGGGCATAGAGGCAGCCTCCCTTTCTCATGTGGGGTCTCTGCCTATCTGGGGATGACACAGGCCCCCGGGGCGGGGGAAGGTGAAGACCCTCTGGCTGAGGTCCTGCCTCTGGGGATCTGTGGTGCCCCTGTCTGCCCGTGATGGAAGGCTTTCTCATTGCCAGAGGAGCCGATCAGCCTGCGCTGAGGCAGCTGGGGCTGGTTACCTGCAGGAAGCCTGTCTCTGGGTACGTTCTGGGCCGCCGACCTGGTTCAAGAATGGTGTGGAATGCTGGGCAGCTGCCCGGAGGTTACAAGCAGGGGCTCCGAGGTGGGCCGGCTTGGGGTTGTCCTGGTTCTCCCCCTGCCCAGCTGTGTGACCTTGAGTCAGTTGCTTCGTACCCTCTCTGAGCCTAGGTTTCCTGCCTGTGAGAGCACGTATGTCAGTGACACCAGCTCTCAGCGTGAGGATTGGGTGTGATAAATCAGGGAAAGCTGGTGTGGGGCTGGCAAGTTACCAGGAGCTCAGTCAGTGCTGGCTGCTGTCAGCGAGGGAGGTTATGATATTTGCAAAGAAATATCTTTCTGTTTTTTTCAAGTGCCTGTGATCTGAGCCTAAGAAAAATAGCTAGGAATGGATTTGACTCTGCGTAGATGGATTTGGGGGTTGGGTGGAGAGAGTCCTATTTTGGGGAGTTCTGTGGGCTAACGAAGAGCTTGCCTTGTGAGGGTCCTGCCCACCTTGGTCTGCCCTAGAGTGTCAGTGGCACCAGAGGGCAGCTGGTCCTGACCTGTCTTGTTCCCCACTCTGCAAACCCCCTTGCCCCCAGCTGTCTTGTTTGTTTGCTCAGTAAACTCTTTTCTTCAGAGCTGGTGCAAAGATAAACTCTCAACTCAGGGCTTGTTGGAAGAAACACAAATTCTCAACAAGTGGCGGGTATAAGTTCTTGAGGTTTTTGTTGGGCATTCCCCTCCGGGGAACCCAGAACAAACCCCAGGTTGAGAACTGGGGAGTGAACCGGCGCTTTATGCTTTGTTTGCTTGTCAACTGATGCGTGATTTGTGGGTCTGCTTCCAAGAAGGATCGTTAGAGGCTGCTTTTGATGTTAAAACACACGTAAAATGCATGAAAATGAAAACGGAAAGTGGTATTCAAAGGGAGTGGAGCATGGGGTGTATGGGTGCTGGCTTATGTCAGCTGTCCTAGGTGAACACGGGAGGGCGTGTGTTGCTGAAGGATGGTGAGCTGGCGCCTCTGTGCTGAGATTCCCAGTTACCTGCTTGTTAGCTCTGTGGCTGGGCAAGTCATGGGCCCCCTCTGGGCCTCGGTTTCCTCATCTGTAAAATGAAGGGAACGTAGGTCATGGTGCTCTTGTAAGGATTAATAGTAGCATGTAGTGCAGGCATATCATGTCTAATAAATGGGAGTTCATGTTTTAATGCATTTAGCTTGGCGATTCCTCATAGCACATTCAAAAAGGGAAAGGTCATTGGCAAGAGCACTTTGCTCTTAAGTACCTGCTGTGGGTGGGAGACCGCTTCTGCCTTGGAAAGCTTTAGGTGCAGTTGGGCACCAGTGTTCTAGTTATAATTGCAGCCGACATCTGGCAGCATAAATCCAGCACTGCGTGGTGGGGTATGGAGCAGGAGAGCTCATCTAGGACTTCTGAAATCCACAGCTGGCAGAGTCCAGCTCTCGGCTGAGGCTGGCCTTGGAGGAGGACGTGCAGGGTTTTAGTGGGTAAGAAAACGGGCCAAGGCAGGTGGGGGTGGGGCAGGCCTGGCAACGCCACCCGGGTTGGGGGGGTCCTTTTCTCTCTCTGGGCCTCAGTGTCCCCATGTGTTCACTGCAAGATGGACTGTATACTCTGTAACCCTGAGACCCTTGAGCCAGACTTCTGACAGTCCCTGGTGGCAGCCATGGACCCCGGGGTGCCTGATGGGTGGCATCTTAGCCCCCAGCCAGGCGGTGCTGCGGGGCTGTGGGGGATGGTGTGTGCAGCAGGTTACAGCAGAGGAAGGGATTTGCTTCTGGTCTCCGCCTCCCAAGGGTGTAATTGCGCTGGAGAAACTCCTGCACAGCTGGGAAGCAAATGTGGAGGATTTTCTTTGCTGTTCGTGGTGGGTGGGGCAGGCTAGGGCGGGGTAGCTGGTGGAGCAGCATGGCTGTGGGGTATGGCTGGGTAATGGGTGGTGGCGTGACTGTGCTGGGGGTGTGACAGGATGGGAGGGGCCAAGTCAGCTCTGGGGAGTGGCCCTGGGATTGCATGTGAGGCTACCAGTGCCCGGCTGGCAGCCACTCCTCCTCCCCGAGGCCAGGTGCCCATTCAAATAATTTTGAGCCTGCTTGTGGGGCTCTCCCTGAACTCCTCTCAGCTCCCCGCCCCATACTCGTGCCTGTGACCCAGATGCCCGTGATAACCCCATTTGAACATCTTGGCACGATGTGGGTTTGCCTGTCCATTCGTGTGCCTGTGAGAGGGGAGGGAGTAGGGGGCATGGTCAGGAGCGACCCAGGCAGGGTGAGCGTGGGCTGGGTGAGCATGCGGGGCTCTGGGGACCTGCTCCATTCACCTGGCAGCAGCATCACACCAGATAAAACCTTGGAGCCCAAAGGCCTGCATCTTCAGTGCCCAGTGCCAGGCTTGGTACCTGGCGGTGCTCAGGTACAGAATGAGGGAACAGGGAATGGATCCTCTGCTTCTTCCCAACTTCCAGTGTGCTCCCAAGCCTGACGTCTCTTCCTCTTTCTGGATCCACTGTCAATTTGATATGTGGCCTTGGGTCAGTTCCTTCCTGAGCCTCAGTTTCCAACTCCATTAAATGGATAATCATTTTGTTAGCCCGTATCACTATGTGCCAGGCCCTGAGCAGTTTTACACACATCATCTCTCTTAGTCTTGGCAACAGCCCTGCAAGATAGATTAGTATAAACCCTATTTTATACTTGGGGAAATGGAGACTCAGAGAGGTCGAGAGATTTGTGCAAAGGTCACAGGCTGGTAAATAATGGAGGCAAGGTTGAAGACCATGCAAGCTGGCTCCAGCCTGAGCCTTTCACAGAGATGCTAGCAGCCATTGCATCACTGCCCCTCAGACGGTTGGGGTGAAACAGCATGATGCATTCGGCCCTTCACAAGAGGCCTGCTGCACATGGTAGGCAGCAAGTACATGGGAGTTGGGTTGTTAAGTGCATTTTACCGTAAAAGGCACAGGGAGCTCTTGGTCTCATTCCTGGAGCCCACCTGTCTATCCATGGCAGAGCTGGACCTCCTCCCCAGTCCTGCTCTCTAGACAGCTTGGTCTCCGAGAAGTCCCTTGTACCTCTGCCTCCTTTTCCTTTGGGTCCTAGAGAGGATTGTGGGGGCACCAGAGCATTTTGGAGTGATGGGTGGGGTTGTGAATGACTTTCAACTCCAGAGCAGTGGCCACAGTTACCGTGGTATTTCCCGAAAGTGCAGTGTTGCCATGGCATCTCCATGACAACCAGAGCATCTCATTCATTATCCCCAGCACCTTGGCAGGGAAAGCTAGGCCTAGGGCTGGGAGAGCACAGTGGAAGCCTGGCTGAGGGCTGGAGGCCTTGGTAGCTGAGGCCCCCTCATGCTCTCCCCTGTCCCTGCCAAGATTCCCCTATGGGCTCTGGGTCCATCACCATTTCATGGGGTCTGGGTTCAAATTTCAGCTCTGTCACTGACTAGCTGTATGGTTTTGGGCAAGTGACTTAGCATCTCTGAGCCTTATTTTCTGCGACTGTAAGTGTGAATAATGACAGTACTAGTTGTAAGGATTAATTGAGAGAAAGTGTGTAAAAGTGCTCAGCACAGTGCCTGGCTCAGGGTAAACGCAGTTAAAAATAACAATGATGATAATTATAATGGTATTATTGCTATTATTTTTATTATAGAAACACCTGGGCTTCATGGAGGACTGAAAGTCACTTCACCTTGGGCCTTGGTCTCCTTATCTGTAAACTGGGAATAATAACAGCTGCTCATCATTTATATCCTGAGTATTCAGTAAGGACCATTGCTGGGAAAAGTGATGGGAGCTTCCACAATGAATCAGACTTGTCCCTGCCCTTTGGGGCACCCAGGCATGTGGGGAAGCCCTCTGTGTGCCAGGTACCAGGCAGGGCCTGCCCATGCACAGGTCAGTATATCCTGGTTCTGCCCCGTGATCTGCAGGTTCCAGGGCACAGAGCCGTGTGTAGAAATGCCCCAAGTCTGCTCTGCATGGACCACACACTCAGATGTGCTCAGGGGCTGGGCAGGAAGCCAAATGAGAGAGGGAGGTTGCTTATGGGACTGTGTTAACCCATCTGAGGCCGGCGCTTTATAGCGTCAGCTGATGGTGGCCAGTGGGCGTGTGTCACCAAAATGTGCTCTTTTTATATTTCTTTTTTAAATTTTATGTATTTTATTTTATTTTATTTTTTTGGCCATGCTGTGCTGCATGCGGGAGCTTTGTTCCCTGACCGGGGATCGAACCCGTGCCTCTGCAGTGGAAGCTCGGAGTCTTAACCACTGGACTGCCAGGGAAGTCCCTAAAATGTACTCTTTTTAAAGAAGTCGGAAGTTCTGACTTTTCTATGAAATCTCCTGATTTTAAGATGTTGATAGCTAATCTCAAAGAAAAATGCTGTCAAGGAACAAGAATGCTGCATCCTGTTTTAGCTTGAGGCTCCTGGTTTTCAGCTTCCATGCTATAGCTTAGGGATGGGGTGGGAGCCTAAGGAATGGGACATGGGGGCGGGAAATGGGGTGATGGGTGGAGATGACTTCAGAGAGGTGATGACATTGGAACTAGGGTCTTGAAGGATGAGTAAGTGTCCCAAGGGGTAGGGGGAGGCATTCCAAGCAATGGGAACTTCATTAGCAAAGGCTTAGATGCATGACCAAGATTGGTGACTGGTTGGGCGAGGCTGGAGTTTAGGAAAACGGCTGGTGATGTCGGCAAGGCCCAGGCAGGCCCAGGGCGGGAGGGAGGTGTTGAGGCCTCAGCCCCCCAGCTGTCCTTGAGGCCTGGGTGGCTGCAGAGGGGTTAGAAACCCACAGTTTGCCATCCCTTGAGCTACAGGGGTACAGGAATTCAGGCGGGCACGGAGGGCCTTGAATGGCTGGTGCCAGGCCTTTGAGGGGTTGCAGTGGGGCCAGTGCTGGAGGCCCCCGTTGCCAGCTCACTGGTGGTCAGCACTTTGCCAGGGTATTCGGCCTTCTCTGGGGATGGGGGCCAGTTGGCCCACTCTCTTTCTCCCTTTACCCTCTCTCGGGCCTGGGCTTTGCATGGCCTTCTCCCTAGCCTGCTGGCCTCTACCTGGCCTCTGCTCATCCATCCAGCTCCCGGGCAAGACACGGCTTCTCAAAATGGGGATTTGGGATTCCAAGGGCTGTTAGAGACTTGAGAGAGAGAGAGCACGGAACTTGATGGTGCTTTGTGCGCTCAGGTGTTACCCACATCGTGAGTATGTTAAATAGGCAACAGGAGTGCATGAAAACAGCGGCTGACCCTTGCTCAGCACTGTGTGCCAGGCATGGCACCTCCTATGTATCCACTCATTTAATTTTCACAACTTTGGGAAGTATGTCAAGTTTTCCCATTTTACAGATTAGGAGGCTGGGGGCACTGAGAAGTTAAACAACTTGCCCAAGATTACAAAATTACTGGGTGGTAGGGCTTGGGTTTGAACGAAGCTGCCTGGCTCTAGTCTGCCCACGTAATCCTTAGGCTCTACTAACTAGGGCTTTAGGTCCATGGATGGGGTAGGGGACACGGGGTTTGGACTCTGAAATTGTTAAAACATTTTCTAGCATATGTGCATATTTTTTATGGAGAAATGTTGTCAGATTCACGCGGGGGTCTGTGACCCCGAGATGCCTGAGACTGCTGGTTGTGTCGTCATTAGCACACATGTGGAAAGGCTGTTAATGCAATAGACCGAAGGCCAGAGACCCGCAGTGCCCAGGCCTGCAGGGGATGTGGGGCTAGGTGGCCCGAGTAGGCAGGTGCCCCCAGGCAGCAGGCAGGGCACCTTCTAGGCACCCACTGTGCTCCTGCCCTGGCCCCGGGCCAAGGGGTGGGGCTCGCTGTGGCTGCAGGGCAGAGGGCTGCCCTTATCAATGGGAAGTGGGACATGGGTGCCCTTTGGGAATAATTGCAGGGCCAGTCACCTCAGCTCTTGTGGCTCTACCCAGGAAGCCTGCCCCTTCTGGCCCTGCTCTCAGGTGGAATTGCAGGGACTCCCTGGAAAGCTCTGCCTACTGCCTTAGCTCCAAGCTGTGTATGTGTCCCTCACTGTTCCTACCCCTGGTCAACCCTTACTTGGTCTTCTGGCCAGTTCAGCTACCACTTCCTCCAAGAAGCCTTCCGTTGTCCTCCCCCTTCCTCCTGCAGGGGGATTAAGTGCCCCTCAGTTCTCTCAAATACCCTCCCTTCCCCTGTCACACTCCCTGCATTGTAGGTGCTTGTTTTCTTGGCTGCCCCAGCTTCCCTGTGATGCTGGCACATAGTAGAGACTGAATTGTAGAACATCAGAGGTGGAAGAGCCCCCAGACAGCATCTGGCCCAGGCCCCTCTCTAACAGGCGAGAAGCCCAGAAAGGGGCAGGGTGTGCCTGGGGTCACACAGCACGTTATGGCAGAACTGGGAGCAGACCCGATGTCCAAGACATGTCCTCATTTCACACCCCTGCCTCTTGCTTCTGAGCACATCTTTTAAAAACATTTGTTTTCTTATATCCACAAAAATAATAAATGATTATTGTAGAAAATTTAGGAAACAAAGGCAAATAAAAACCAGAGATAATTGTTACCATTTTTGTTTTGTTTTTTGGATTCGTACCAGTTTCTGGCTTATGCATAAAATTTTTCACAAAAATATGACCATGCATACGGTCTTATAAATGTTTTCCACTTTAACAATATATATGGTAATTATATTTCTTTTTTTTCTTTTTTTTTTTTTTTTTAATTTTTGGCTGCATTGGGTCTTCGTTGCTCCGTGCAGGCTTTCTCTGGTTGCGGTGAGCGGGGGCTACTCTTCTTAGCGGTGCGCGGGCTTCTCATTGCAGTGACTTCTCTTGTTGCGGAGCGTGGGCTCTAGGCGCGCAGGCTTCAGTAGTTGTGGCGCATGGGCTTAGTTGCTCTGCGCGGCATGTGGGATCTTCCTGGACCAGGGCTCGAACCCATGTCCCCTGCATTGGCAGGCAGCTTCTTAACCACTGCGCCACCAGGGAAGTCCTGGTAATTATATTTCTATGTCAGTAAATGTCCTCCTTCAACATATTGTAAATGGCTGCCTGGGATTCCATCACATGCTTGCATTATAATTGCTAAAGACAATCCCCTATGGTTGGGCATTTGCTATTATAAACATCCGTTGCTGTTATAAACAGCACTGGGATTCGTATTCTTGTGGGGAAATCTTGACACACTTCTGCAATTACTCCCTGTAGGATAAGTTCCTAGAAGTACAATCGTAGGGTCTCTAGTATACTGTATCTACGCTAAGCATACCATATAGTCTTGGGCTGGGAGGGATATTGAAGATCTTCCCCCCAACCCCGATTCTGCGTCTGAGGCTCACATTCCCTCCCTGGCAGCAGCCCAGTCCCTCATACCTTCTGTGCTTGTCCCCGTCTCCCATCTCCAGGGGAGCTCTTCTGCCAGCTTTCAGCGGCTGCCCCCACTCATGTTAAAGGGAGACTGGAGGACCGTGGTATGGGGGGGCGCTGTTTGGGTGAGGATGTTGGGCAACTTGGGATCCTCAGGTTGGGGGGTTCAGTCGCCTGCTGTCCTTGTGCCACTGTGGGCACGTACCCTGAGGATGAGAGATGCCTGTTGCATTAAGGGGCAGGTAGCGACAGCTGCGATTTCTTGAGTGTTGCTTATGCCGGGCTCCTCTGACAGGTTTGCTCACTTATCCCTCGGCCCCACCCCGCTGCTGCAGGGGTGGTGCTTTCCAGATGAGACCACTGGTGTTTGAGAGGGGCTCCTAGCACAGCCAAGCTGCTGATGCCTCACAGCCCTGAGTTTGAATCCTAGCCTGAGCCTTAGTCTTTTCGTCTGTCAGATGGGGCTGCTGGGTGCATTCAGAGAAATGGGTGGGGAGGCACGTGGGGAAGTGAGGGGAAGATGGTGAGAACGTGGTGTTGGGTCGTGATTTAGAATTCCACCTCTAGCTCCTAGGCCTTGCAAATGTTTATTGTCTCACTTTGTCCTTCCTGCTTCTGGAGTTTTCTTGGTTTAGTCTTGGACTGATCATTATGATAAATAGCAACTATCATTGTAGACATCATATGCTAGGTACTGCCCAGTGTGATTTATACATATTACTGGATGTAATCTCCCAGCCTCTTGTGAGGCAGGTACTGTTGTCAACAAATGGGGAGGCTGAGGCTCAGAGAGATTGACAGGCTTGCCCCAAATCATGAACTCAGGTTGGGTAGCGGTCATTGAATCTGGGCCCACCGCGAGGTCAGGACCTGTGGGTCCACAGTCAGCGGACCCCCGGAGCCCACACTCTGACTTTCCGCCTTCTGACTCTCCTCCTCTCTCCACAGCCTTAGCCCCGGGGGCCCCACCGAGCGAGCGGCATGCGGCACCCCCAGGCATGCCCAGCATCCTTCAGCCCACTGCCCAGCCCCCCCAGGAGGCCCTAACGCCCTGGGGCACTTCTGCTGTGCACAGGACCACGTGGGGGTTTGCCATGGTGACATAAAGGGGCGCGGAGGAAGGAAGGAGCGCAACCAGCCGCGGACTGCACCCCTGGCTGGGAGGAAGGGCCGGGGCCCAGATCCTCCACTGCCACTGCCCACTTCGGGCCTTGCTCGTTGAGTCTCTGTGAACTTGTTGGTCGGTGGACAACTTGGGAGTCTTCTCCTGCGTGGGGCCTTGGGGCAGCCGGGGCGGCCGGGCCCCCGGTGGCCGAGGTCTCGGGGGCCAGGATGCCCGCCCTGGCGCGCCTCCGCAGGCTGTGTCGGCACATGTCCCCACAGGCTGTACTTTTCCTGCTGTTCGCCTTCTGCCTGTTCAGCGTTTTTGTCTCGGCCTACTACCTATATGGCTGGAAGCGGGGCCTGGAGCCCTCGGTGGACGCCCCCGAGCCTGACTGCGGGGACCCGCCGCCCGTGGCCCCCAGCCGCCTGCTGCCACTCAAGCCCATACAGGTGGCTGCCCCTTCCCGCACGGACCCGTTGGTGCTGGTGTTCGTGGAGAGCCTCTACTCCCAGCTGGGCCAGGAGGTGGTGGCCATCCTGGAGTCTAGCCGCTTCAAGTACCGCACAGAGATTGCACCGGGCAAGGGTGACATGCCCACACTCACCGACAAGGGCCGTGGCCGCTTCGCCCTCATCATCTATGAGAACATCCTCAAGTACGTCAACCTGGATGCCTGGAACAGGGAGCTGCTGGACAAGTATTGCGTGGCCTACGGCGTGGGCATCATCGGCTTCTTCAAGGTACGTGGGGAGCGGGTCCCCGAGCTGTGGAGAGCTCCAGCTGAGTTTGATTCTTATCCCCACACTTGCTAACTGGGTGTCTGACTCTCCTCACCTGTAAAATGGGTGTAATGGTAACACCTCCTCCTAGGTTGTCATGAAAGGTAAGTGGGTGAGTGTAGGTAAGGCACTTGGAGTGCCTGGCGTCTAGTAGGTACTTTTTAAGTATTAGCTTTCATTGGAAGCACACGACAGGGGCATTGCCTTCCACGCATGGGGCCCGGCACACAGCAGGCTCGTGCCTAAGGGAGGCCCCAGGGATGGGTGCAAGGGAGGAGAGCATACGCTCTGCTGGGTCCCTCAAAACGTTTCATGGCAGTCCTCCCAATGGATGAGGTGTGTCCCTGTTTTGCAGATGGGCAAACCAAGGCTCAGGAGGATTAAGTTAGGTCACAGGAGGCCATGTAGCCAGTAAGTGGGAGAGCCAGGGTCTGAACCCAGACTTAGACAGTTGGGGGCTCTGGGTCCTGCGCCCTTTCCTCTTGGCTGTGGAGGGGTGTGGAGTTTATGTACCTCTTGAACCAGAGCCATTTTGCGTTGGAAGAAAGAGGAGAAAGAAATCCCAGTGGACCGGTGAGCTGCTCTGGGCTCCGCGGGGTACCCAGAGCAACTGCTAGGACCACAGCCCTTGCTGAAAGTGTCGTGGAGGAGCTGTCCTTGGGGAGGAGGTTGTGAACAGCTGGACGGGGGATCCAGAGGCTCTGGTCAGAGAACTCTGACGCGCAAGCTGGGTGGTTGGGACTGTAGTTGGGTGCTCGGGGGTGTTTGTTCCATCATTCAGCAAATACTGAGTGCTTACCATGTTCCAGGTCCTTCGCTAGGCACTGGGGACACAGTGGTTATCGAAGTGTGCAAAGTCCCGGCTGTGGTGCTGTGGACATTTCAGTGCAGTGGGTGACTAGACAGTGAACAAATAAACATACCATGTGACAGGTGGTGATAAGTACAAAAAAAAAAAAGAAAGCGGGGAAGGGCACTGGGTGATGGATATGGGCAGTTGGTGCTGGTTTTGATAGAATGCATTACCAGTGCTGTCATCTTTGATAAAGTGAGCAGAAGGGAGTGAGAGGAGCCCGTGGCTCTCTGTGCAAAGGGCCTTCCAGGCAGAGGGGACAGTAAACACATGGGTCCCAAGGCCGGCTCTTGCTTGGCGTGAGTGGGGAGAGGAGCAGGAGATGGGTCAGAAGTGGGCCGTGTCCACCAATGGCTGCTCGTTCGTCCCCAGGCGTTGGCGGCGCAGCCTCGCCCTGGACCCGTGCTCTGTGCTGGGAGGAGCCTGGTCTAGCTGAGGGTTTCTCACGGCTGTGTTCTTTCATGCACTAATGGATCGGGTTGCTCTGCCACTAAAACAGGTTTTGTGGGCCAAGAAATTGAAGGCCCTTAGAAGTCCTGCAGTAGAGCAACCTGGTGAGATTTGTTCCCCAGCTGGCTTAATGACAAAACCCTTTATTTCATGGCTCACTGTCTGGGAAACGCTGGCCCGGTTTATGGCTGGGTAGTGGCATAGCGTCAGACAGCTTCATTGTCTGTTTCCCTTTGCTCCTGGACTCTGTTCCCTTTCCTGCCATGAACTTCATTAGGCTTGATTCAGAGCCCCAGGCCTGAAACACATCACAATGGCTGACACTTTCCGAGTGCTCACCCAGTGCCACGCACGTCCTACGTGCTTTATGTGAATTAACACATTTGACCCTCATAAACCATCCTCCAAGCCAGGTGGATGTCATCTGATTTAAGAGAGAAGGAAACTGAGGCAAAGAGGGGTGAAGCAATGTGCCCACACTCTCACCTCTAATAAGCACAGACCTAGGGTTTGAACCCAGGTGGTCTGGCTCCAGAGGCTTTATTCCTTACACTGTGGGATGAGTCCAGGAACTTCAAATACCATTTATTCTATTTAGTAGAATTTGCATCAGAGGCCACAACTGGTGCACAGAGCTCCCACAGTCTGTGGGGACCAAGTAGTGGGCTGTGGTCATTGGGCACAGTCGGTACACCATAGCTTGGATCCTATCAGGCCCCAGTTCCTTGCTCTACAGAAGGTGAACACGAGGCCCAAGGAGGGGCAGGGAGGTGCTCAGAGTCTCCCCGTGGGGTCAGTGGCAATTCCAGGTCTCCATGCTCTTCCTACCCTGCTGTGTAAGACGAGACCCCTCCTTGGTTTTGATCAGGGGCCTGTGACTTTATGCTCTAACGGGAGCCATCTGGTGGTCAAGCTGCATCCTTCTGCTCTTCTGCAAGGCCTGCTTCAATGCTATGCATCGGGCTTGGGACTCCAGGGATCTGGAGGCGCTCACTTTCCAATGCCCACTGGCACTGGATTCCCAGGTCAGTGGGAGAGCAGGGGCTGAAAAGTCCAGACTCTGGTTCAACTCATTCTGTCACTTCTAGGCAGAGTGACCTTGGGCAGGATAGTCAACCCATCTGTGAAGTGGGGGCCAATCACAGCACCACCTCACTGTGCCATGTTGAAGATGGGACAGTGGATGGGAAGCATTAGCCCAGTGCCTGGTACCCAGAGCCACCCAATAAATGGCAGCTGGCATGCCTTGTCATCTCACCTCAGCACACATAGCTGGTGGTAGCTCTTTATCTGTCTTGTGGCTTGGCCAGCATGTGCCCCTGAGGACCCTGAGGGTGGGAGCGGGTCTTCATCAGTAGCCCCATTTCCTGTCTCAGCCTTGCAGCTCCAGGTGCCCCGGGGTTGAGCACATCCTGGTAGAGGCCTGACAAGGGCCACTGATGCTTGATTGCACACTTGCTACATGCCAGACCCTGAGCTCATTGCTTTGCAGACCTTATCGTATGTAACTCTCACAGCTACCCTGTGAAGTGGGCACTTTATTTTCAGGTGAGGACTCAAGGCTCAGAAAGTTACGTGGCTCTCTAGACCAACACAGCTAATAAGTCAGAGCCAGGATTCGACCACCATGCTCAGCCCTTCTAAGCCAACCACGGGTGAGCGCGTCGGAGCAAACTGACCGACGGATGTGGGACGTGAGGCCCTGAGAGGTAGCACCTTGGGGACCCCAAGGTTCTCAAGGTCATGCAGTCAATTACTACCTAAGTCTGTACTAGGTCTCCCATTCCCTGGTCAGGGCTCTTCCTTCCTCTGCCTGATGACCCCACTGGAAGATTTGGTGTCTCCTGCGTGGGTCCCCAGCGCCGAGCAACAGGAGGGATTCCCCTCCCATGGGGCGAGGCCCGCAGTGGGGGTCAGTCTCTGCGATGCTGAGGCTTACTCTCCATTCCCTTCCCCAGATGGTTGCTTTCACTGCGGACTGGGGTGGACAGTCGGCAACTTGGCTTTCTCCCTTCCTTGATGCCTCCCAGCTGGGCAGCTGGCTGAGCTGCCAGCGCCTGGCAGTCAGCTCAGAGTCGGGGCTTTGAAATGGGATCCCTCAGTGCCTGTGATCCAGTGTGGCCTCCCAGGCCACAGCAGGTGATGGACAGGGCCTGAAATGTCGCTGGCCCCCACTGCCTTTGTCCCCAGTGCTGGCTTAGTGGTCTTGGGGAGCCGGGGGGCTGAGGGAGGGGCCTCTCAGTTTGGGGCTGTCAACACCAGACAGAGGCTGGCTCAGGACAGGGTGGGAGTTGGCAGGTACTCCTGGTGTGTGGAGAGTCAAATGCATGCCCTTTATCTCAGTTTACGAGGCAAGGGCCCTGCAGAGCCTTCGTGGGAATTAGAAAAAAGCACTTCTGCATGAAGGTTATTACTAAAAGGCACCCTGGGCAGATGTCGCTCTACTTGAGGCCCAGGGCTCAGCCCTCAGCTGAGTGTCCTTGTTCAGTGCTCACGTGGTGAGCTCTCCAGGGTGGCCCTGTGTACCACTGTGCCTGCCTCTCCAACCTCATTTGCTGCCCTTTGTCCACTCTTGATTCATCCCACCCCACTCATTCTTCACACAGTGGCCAGATGGATCTTTTTAACATGCAAATTGGAACCTGTCATCCCTCTGTCCAAAACCCTTTGATGGAGTCTTTGATGGCTTCCCACTGCCACTTCAAGCCTCTAGGGTCCTGCAGGTCTGGTCCCAGCTGACCTTTCTGCCTCATCTCCTCTCCTCCCTCTTGATCACTCTGCTGGCCTCTTGATATTCCTTGACTGTGCTGAGCTCTCTCCAACCTCAGGGCCTTTGCACTTGCTGTTCTTTGAACTTGGCTCCCACCTCTCCCCTAGTTGATGCTTACTTAGTCCCTTTCTCCAGGAAGCCTCTCTTGAGCCAGCTGACTATGCCCAGTTATCTACTCTTCTAGGACTATGAACCTCCTCTGTGTAGCATGTGTCACATTGAAGTTTACGTATATTTCTGCTATATTGATTACTCTCTTTCTTCTCTGCTCGCCTTTACAGTTCACGAGGGCAGGAGCCATGTCTGTTTTTCTCACTGTATCCCTGTTACTTAACACAGTGCCTGGCATAGTGAACAATTGTGGGATAAACAATGAAACCCGTAATGAAAAGCTGTCATGTGCCAGGTATTTGGGATCTGTCTGTTCTTCTTTCTTTTTAAAAATCCAGTTACTCATCCGATATGCGTTTGCTCCCACTCGGTGTCAAGCCTGTGCTGGCACCAGGGATCCAAGGTGGAAGTGACATAGTACTTGCCCTTGAGAGGGTGCAGACTGGTGGGGGAGACTCTGAACATATAATGAAGCAGCCAGGGTGAGAAGTGCTACAGCTGAGGCTTTAATGCCCCAGGGAGGCTAATGAAGAGAAGAGGGTAGATGCATGTTTCCTTCCTCCCTCCCTCCCTCCCTCCCTCCCTCCCTCCCTCCCTCCCTCCTTCCCTCCTTCCCTCCTTCCTTCCTTCCTTCCTTCCTTTCTTGCTGCGTTGGGTCTTCGTTGCTGCATGTGGGCTTGGGCGGGGGCTAATCTGCATTGCGATGCGCGGGCTTCTCATTGCCGTGGCTTCTCTTTTTGCACAGCATAGGCTCTAGGTGCTCAAGCTTCAGTAGTTGTGGCATGCGGGCTCTAGAGCGCAGGCTCGGTAGTTGTGGCGCACGGGCTTAGTTGCTCCGTGGCATGTGGGATCTTCCCGGACCAGGGCTCAAACCTGTGTCCCCTGCATTGGCAGGTGGATTCTTAACCACTGTGCCACCAGGGAAGTCCTGATGCATGGGGTTTTGAAGGATGAGCAGTTTGTCAGGCCAAGAAGACCAAAAGGAGTTGGCACAGGGACAAGGACAAATTGTACTGTATCCAGAGGCAGGTGGCTGGGAGGGTGAGGGATAAGGAGCAGGGGCTGTGAGTCTAGGGAAGAGGAAAAGGGGGTGCTGTGGGTACTGCCTGCAGGTTCCCAGGGAGCTGACAGCAGCGGGTCCTGGGAGGAGAGGGAGGCACAGGGAGCTGGGCTCCTCTGGGACGTAGCCTTGGGAGTGCTGGGGGCACATGGGGGTTGGGAGCACAGTGGGCAGAGTGTCTGCTCCTGCACTCCCAGAAGATACCTCGTCTTTGATCTCTTCTCTGTTGGCATCCGCCCAGGATTTCTCCTGAAGAAAGGATTGTGACAAAAGCCAGCTTGGAAACCCCAGGCAGGGGAGCCTGGTGGTCAGGTGTGTGGGCTCAGGGGTCAGCCATCTGGCTGTGAGGTGTGGCTCGTTCTGACCACGGTGCAACTCAGGGCAGCACTGCCCTCAGAGCCTGGGTATCCTCGTCTGTGAAGTGGGGATGACAGAGGAACCCTCCTCCTGAGGCTGATGTGAGGACTGAACGAGCAATGGGCGATGCTGCTGGCCCTGTTCTAAGCACTTTGCGGGAGCCAACGCTCAGCCTCCTCCATCACCCCTTGAGGGATTTACCATTCTTGGCCATGTTTTACAGCAGAGGAAACTGAGGCGCGGGGAGGTTACCTGACTTGCCCAAGGCCACGCAGTCTGGTGGCGGAATCCATGCTCTGCACTGCTAGACTTTCATGTGTGTGATTTTGGACAAGTTACTTAGCGTTTCTGGGCCTAGTCTCCTTGTCTGTATAATGGGAATGGCAGTGATGCCTCCATCGTGGGGTCACTGTGAGGATTACGGCACCCCTTCATGTGAAGTGCACGAGCTTGGTTCCTGGCTTTGGTGAGCACGGCATGTGTGTTAGCTGGTATGTTACGATGACAGGCAGAGCGGGGTTTGCACCGCTAGGTCAGCACAGGATCAGGAATGTGGCGAGCCCTCTGTGAATGTTAGTGAGTACTGTTGACATGACTGTTATGAGTCCACAACTGATACTCCGTGGTCTCTTGGGGCTGTGGTTCTGACGGCTCTCTTCCCCCCCCCCCGCCCCGCCCCGCCCCGCCCCACCCGGCTGCAGGCCAATGAGAACAGCCTGCTGAGCGCGCAGCTCAAAGGTTTCCCCCTGTTCCTGCACTCCAACCTCGGCCTGAAGGACTGCAGCATCAACCCCAAGTCCCCGCTGCTGTACGTGACGCGGCCCAGCGAGGTGGAGAAGGGCGTGCTGCCCGGCGAGGACTGGACCGTATTCCAGTCGAACCACTCCACCTACGAGCCTGTGCTCCTGGCCAAGACGCGGTCGTCCGAGTCCATCCCGCACCTGGGCGCGGATGCCGGCCTTCATGCCGCGCTGCATGCCACTGTGGTCCAGGACCTGGGCCTCCACGACGGAATCCAGCGCGTGCTGTTCGGCAACAACCTCAACTTCTGGCTGCACAAGCTTGTCTTCGTCGACGCCGTGGCCTTCCTCACAGGCAAGCGCCTCTCGCTGCCTCTGGACCGCTACATCCTGGTGGACATTGACGACATCTTTGTGGGCAAGGAGGGCACGCGCATGAAGGTGGAGGACGTGAAGGTATGGCTGGGGGCGCCAGACCGTGTAGGGTGGGCCTCGCCACCTTCAGACCTTACTGTCCCCATCGTGACTTTGCTGTCTGCACCTCCTCTGTGCTGTCAGTCCCCCTCCCTTGGCCACTTGGTTTTATTGTCTTATTAGAAGCAAGTGCCATTTAAAATTATTTGAAGTATTGAATATACAGGAATTTTGCCTCCGGTTATATGGAGCTCAAGAATATAACTACGGAGAGATGGTAGCTGTGCAGAGTACCTACCTCTTAATCCAGACATGATTTTTAACTCTCAAAAATGTTTGTGTCAGTACCAAAGCTCCTACAAAACTCCTAAAACAAGAATTAGAGTGTGAATCATATACAAGGCATACTTTAACTGCGGTCTGTATAGATAGTGAAAGGCATGTGTTTAATTCAAAAAATGTTTACCAAACTAAACTAACTGTATGTAAAAGCATTTTGCAAACCATGAAATTTTACACATGTATCACTATAAAAGAGAAGCCTGCAAATTAAGACCATTTTCATCTACTCACTACTTTACTCAGAGTTGTATGCAAAAGGAACAACATCACTAGTGTAAATGGGGAAATCAGTATCGGTTGCCATAAATCGCGGGCAACCATAACAATAGATCCAATGAAAACGAAACAGAGGATTAAATTCTAGCGAAGTACCGCTGCCTACTGATGACCTGTCCTCTCTTATACGAGATTAGTGAGAGTTAGAAACGTATTAGCACCAAACCAAGACTTCTTTTTGACGATAGGAGGAGGATTGAAAAAGAGACTTAATTAAGAGGAATGCTTTCCTCCGTGTGGGTGCGGTGTTGGGATTGGCCGTGGGTCCTGGAAGGAAGGCCCTGGGCTGGGGCAGGGGGCGGGGTCCATCGTCCTCCTGCCTTGGTCTAGAGTGAACTCTCTGCTCCTCCGTACACCTCCAGGGGAGAGCAGAGCAGTTGATGCTGAGGAGCAGGCACTGTCTGGGGAGTCAAGACCTGGGTTCCAGTCCCAATCTGCTCCTAACTGACTGGGTGACTTGGGCAAGTCCCTTCCACTGTCTGAGCTTCAGCGGTGAAATGACAAGGTGGGGTGGATGGGAAGGACCTGGATGGCTGGGGTGAGGGGGCATGTGCAGATGCCAGGCTCTGAGCCCTCCCGGCTCTACCTCTGGGACAGAGCAGTGTTGCTTTGATCTGCTTTACCCATTGGGTCTGCTCCTGAGATTTCACTTCCTCAGGGGCTCCCCTATTGAAAGAAAGTTTTGAGACTCCTGTTGAGCCTTCCAGCTCTGAGGCGTCATGCAATGCCCCGACCCACCTCTAGCAAAGTAGCTTACTCTGTTTTCTCCTTAGGACGTTCTTCAGGTGGCCCAACCTTGCTCTCTCCTGCTGTAACCTAGGTCTTTGCTTCCTGTCCAGGATGAGTCCTTGAGACTGGTCCAGGGTCGACCCCATGAGGAAATCAGGCTGCCAGGCTCACTGTGTCTCCTGTGAACCCTGGGCTTGCCCTTCTTGGTTCTTATTTTCCCCATTATTGGAATGAGAGGAATGCTAGCAGTTTGGAGCCTTTTCTGTAGAAGAATACCAAAAGAGATGCCCTCTTCAGTGTACTCAGCCCAGTGCAGACTGTAGAGCTCTATGCCAGCCAGGTCCCATTTGCTTTAAACATCCTTTTGAGTCAGAAAGGGCAGGTTTGTTTTTTTTTTCTTTAATCCCAAGGACTGGCTACAACTGAGCTTTTCTTGCAGAGACATGAATGTTGCCTCATTAACTTGTACAGTACGGGCTGTACAGTGCAACTTAAATGATACCAACAGCAGTGCTTATTCAAGGCTTGGCAAGTGCCAGGCTCTGTGCTCAGCCCTTTCTGTGCATTGCATCATCTGATCCTCACAGCAGCTCTGTGAGGTGGGTATTGTTTTAAATCCCATTTTACAGACACTAAGACTCAGAGAGGTGAAGTAACTGGCCCAAGGCCACACAGCTAGAGCATGGGTGTCCACCAGGTAGTGCATGGCCTTGGTAAGATGCCGGTGGTGGCCCCAAGGAGGGCCAGTACTTTTTGTTTGCAAAGTGTTCTGATAGCGGGCTCTTCTTACAGGTTTCCTAGCAGGCTTGTGCATCATACCTGGTAGGGATTTTTTTGAGTCCTGACTCCAGAGGACAACTGTATGTTTGTTTCACAAGTGTCAGCATCCCTTCATTGACTTGCAAAGCACTGGGTGAGCTGTGCATGGAAACACTGCATTGCTGGGCACACAGTACGTCTCTGGAAAAGTCGTGGTCCTTTGACATCAGCCTTGCAGTCACCAACGAGGTGAAATCTCCCACATTTGACAGATGAAGACCTGAGGCTCACAGGGGCAGTGACCACAGACATGATAATGGCACTATTTTTCATCAGTTACCAAAATGCCAGGCTGTTTTACATGCAGTATCTCATTTAATCCTCCCAAGAGCCCCATGAGGGAGCTATTATTATCCCTATTTCACACCTGGGGAAACTGGGGCCTGGAGAATTTGCATAGCTTTCTCAAGGGCATGGCAGAACCAGGCTAGAGTCTATGTCTTGTCTTGCCAGAGGCCTGGTGGAGGCGGCAGCACAGGGCTGGCTTCGTGGGTATGGGACCTGTATAGTCACACAGGGCCCCATGCTTAGAAGGGGCCCATATTCAAGATAATGCTCTGCTATTTCCTTCTTGACATTTTCAACAATCTTTGAGCAAGGGTCCCTATTTTCATTTTGCTATGGGCCCTGCCAACTTTGTAGTTGGTCCTGCAGGAGCTGAACCCTTCTGGGAGGAGCGGGGAACTTCTGGCTTCCCCTCACCCCTTTCTCCCCACTCTGCCTATCCTAGGCCCTATTTGATACGCAGAACGAACTACGGACACACATCCCAAACTTCACTTTCAACCTGGGCTACTCAGGGAAATTCTTCCACACAGGTAAGTGGGCCTGGCTCTGCCCCCACTAGCAACTTCCAGGGACCCTCAACATCCAGACCCTCGGAGTGCTATGCCATGGGGTCAGCAGGTGGGCGGATGGGCCCACTTAGGGCCACATTTGACTTCTGTGGCCTCTCCCAGAGCCAGACAGCCCACAGAGCAGTCGCAGCCCCAGGCAGAGGGCATTTGGAGACAGCAGTGACACACGATGGCCCCCACTCATCTGTCCCCGGGCCTCAGACTCTGCTGTTCAGGGGGTTGGGCATCTTCTCCCTCTTGTCTCCCTCTCACCACCACCTTTTAATATTCTTTGTACTACTTCAGCCTTAGAAAGGGATTGGTTGAATTTTACGAATTTTACAGAAATACGTAGCAGAGAAAATGAAAGTGCCCTATAACTGCACCCACCCCAGAGATGAGCACTGTCACGAGTTTTTCTTTCTTTTTTTTTTTTTAATTTTATTGGAGTATAGTTAATTTACAATGTTGTGTTAGTTTCAGGTGTACAGCAGAGTCATTCAGTTATACGTATATTTATTCTTTTTTAGATTCTTTCCTCACATAGGTTATCACAGAATTTTTCTTTTTTTTTTTTGGCTGTGCTGCCTGGCTTGTGGGATCTTAGTTCCCTGACCAGGGATTGAACCCAGGCCCTCAGCAGTGAAAGTGTGGAGTCCTAAACACTGCACCACCAGGGAATTCCCTCATTACAGACTATTGGGTAGAGTTCCCTGTGCTATTCAGTAGGTCCTTGTTGCTTATCTATTTTATACATGGTAGTGTATGTTAATCCCAAGCTCCTGATTTATCCTTCCCCACCATGTTTCCCCTTAGGTAACCATAAGTTAGGTAACCATTTTTGATATCTGTAAGTCTGTTTCTGTTTTGTAAATAAGTTCATCTGTATCATTTTTTTAAAAATTAGCTTTCACATATGAGAGATATGATATTTGCCTTTCTCTGTCTGGCTTAGTTAGTATGATAATCTCTAGGTCCATCCATGTTGCTGCAAATGGCATTATTTCATTCATTTTTATGGCTGTGTAATATTCCATTGTATATATGTACCACATCTTTTTAATCCATTTGTCTGTTGATGGACATTTAGGTTGCTTCCGTGTCTTGGCTGTTGTAAATAGTGCTGCAGTGAACATTGGCGTGCGTGTATCTTTTCAAATTATGGTTTTCTCTGGATATATGCCCAGGACTGGGATTACTGGATCATATGGTAGTTCTATTTTTGGTTTTTTAAGGAACCTCCTTACTGTTTTCCATAGTGGTTGTACTAATTTACATTCTCACCAACAGTATAGGAGGGTTCCCTTTTCTCTGCACCCTCTCCAGCATTTATTATTTGTAGACTTTTTTTTTGTTGCACTGCATGGCATGTGGGATCTTAGTTCCCTCATCAGAGATTGAATCCACATCCCCTGCATTGGAAGCACGGAGTCTTAACCACTGGACTGCCAGGGAAGTCCCATTAATTTCTCTTTCTCATCTTTTGTTGTTAGTGCATAGTAATGTAAGAGATTTCTCTGTATTCATTTTGTATCCTGCAACTTTACCAAATTCATTGATGAGCTCTAGTAGTTTTCTTGTATCATCTTTAGGATATTCTATGTATAGTATAATGTCATCTTCAAACAGTGACAGGTTTACTACTTCTTTTCCAATTTGGATTCCTTTTATTTCTTTTTCTTCTCTGATTGCCGTAGCTAGGACTTCAAAAACCATGTTGAATAAAAGTGGTGATGGTGGACATCCTTGCCTTGTTCCTGATCTTACAGGGAATGCTTTCAGCTTTCCACCATTGAGAATGATGTTAGCTGTGGGTTTGTCATATATGGCCTTTATTATGTTGGGGTAAGTTCCTTCTATGCCTACTTTCTTGAGAGTTTTTATCATAAATAGGTGTTGAATTTTGTCAAAAGCTTTTTCTGCATCTATTGAGATGATCGTATGATTTTTATTCTTCAGTTTATTAATGTGGTGTATCACATTGATTGATTTGCAGAAGAATCCTTGCATCCTTGGGATAAATCCCCTTGATCATGGTGTGTGATCCTTTTAATCTGTTGCCGGATATGATTTGCTAGTATTCTGTTGAGTATTTTTGCATCTATGTTCATCAGTGATATTGGCCTTTAATTTTCTTTTTTTGTGGTATCTTTGCCAGGTGTTGGTATCAGGGTGATGGTGACCTCATAGAAAGAGCTTGGGAGTATTCCTTCCTGTGTAATTTTTTGGAAGAGTTTCAGAAGGATAGGTGTTAACTCTTCTCTAAATGTTTGATAGAATTCACCTGTGAAGCCATCTGTCATGGACTTTGGTTGGGAGTTTTTTAATCACTGTTTCAATTTCAGTACTTGTGATTGGTATGTTCATATTTTCTATTTCTTCCTGGTTCAGTCTTGGAAAGTTGTAGCTTTTTAAGAATTTTTTTTTTTTTTTTTTTTGCGGTACGCGGGCCTCTCACTGTTGTGGCCTCTCCCGTTGTGGAGCACAGGCTCCGGATGCGCAGGCTCAGCGGCCATGGCTCACGGGCCTAGCCACTCCGCGGCATGTGGGATCTTCCCGGACCGGGGCATGAACCCGTGTCCCCTGTATCGGCAGGCAGACTCTCAACCACTGCGCCACCAGGGAAGCCCTAAGAATTTTTCCATTTCTTCTGGGTTGTCCATTTTAGTGGCCCATAGTTGCCTGTATGTATTTTATTGGCCCATAGTTGCCTGTATCATTGTCTATGATCCTTTGTATTTCTGTGGTGTCCACTGTAACTTCTCCTTTTTCATTTCTAATTTTATGGATTTGAATTCTCCCTTTTTTTCCTGATGAGTATGGCAAAAGGTTTATCAATTTTGTTTATCTTTTTAAAGAACCAGCTTTTAGTTTCATTGATCTTTTCTATTGTTTTCTTTGTCTCTATTTCATTTATTTCTGCTCTGATCTTTATGGTTTCTTTTCTTCTACTAATTTTGGGTTTTCTTTGTTCTTCTTTCTCTAGTTGCTTTAGGTGTAAGGTTAGGTTGTTTATTAGCCTATTAATCTCTGAATAACCTTTATTCAGAGATTTTTCTTGTTTCCTGAGGTAAGATTGTATTGCTGTAAACGTCCCTCTTAGAACAGCTTTTGCTGCATCCCATAGGTTTTGGACTGTTGTATTTTCATTGTCACTTGTCTCTAGGTATTTTTTGATTTCCTCTTTGACTTCTTCAGAGATTCGTGGGTGGTTTAGTAACATATTGTTTAGCCTCCATGTGTTTGTGTTTTTTAAAGTTTTTTTTCCTGTCATGAATTTCTAATCTCATAGTGTTGTGGTCAGAAAAGATGCTTGATGTGATTTCAGTTTTCTTAAATTTACCAAGGCTTGATTTGTGGCCCAAGATGTGATCTATCCTGGAGAATGTTCCATGAGCACTTGAGAAGAATGTATACTCTGCTGCTTTCAGATGGAATGTCCTCTAAATATCAGTTAAGTTCATCTGGTCTAAGGCTTGTGTTTCCTTGTAGATTTTCTGTCTGGATCATCTGTCCATTGGTGTTAGTGGGGTGTTAAAGTCCCCCACTATTATTGTGTTACTGTTCATTTCCCCTTTTATGGCTGTTAGCATTTGCCTTATGTATTGAGGTGCTCCTATGTTGGGTGCATATATATTTACAATTGTTATATCTTCTTCTTGGATTGATCCCTTGATCGTTATGTAGTGTCCTTCCTTGTCTCTTGTAAGAGTCTTTATTTTAGAGTCTATTTTGTTTGATATGAGTATTGCTACTCCAGCTTTCTTTTGATTTGCATTTGCATGGAATATCTTTTTCTGTCCCCTCACTTTCAGTCTGTCTGTGTCCCTGTGTCTGAAGTGGGTCTCTTGTAGACGACATATATATGGGTCTTGTTTTTGTATCCATTCAGCGAGCCCATGTCTTTTGGTTGAAGCATTTAATCCATTTAATTTAAGGTAATTATTTAAATGTATATTCCTATTGCCATTTTGTTAATTGTTTTAGACTTGTTTTTGGAGGTCTTTTTTCTTCCCTTCCTCTTTTGTCCTCTTCTCTTGTGATTTGATGTCTATCTTTAGTATTGTGTTTGGATTGCTTTTTCTTTTTTTGTGTGTGTGTGTCTGTTGTAGACTTTTGGTGTGCAGTTTCCATGAGGTTTTGATATAGCAGACTGTATATGTACAAGATTGTTTTAAGTTGCTGGTCTCTTAATTTCCAGTGCATTTCCAATATCCTGCATTTGTACTCTCCTCTTGATTGCTGGTTTTGATACCATATTTGTGTGTGGATGATTTCCTACCTTTACTTTATGTTGCCTTTACTGGTGAGTTTTCCTATTTATAATTCTCTTGATTCTAGTTGTGGCCTTTTCTTTTCTGCCTAGAGAAGTTCCTTTAGGATTTGTTCTAAGGCTGGTTTGGTGGTGCTGAATTCACTTTGCTTTTACTTGTCTGTAAAGCTTTGATTTCTCCATCAACTCTGAACGAGAGCCTTGCTGGGTATTCTTGGTTGTAGGTTTTTCCCTTTTATCACTTTAAATATATCGTGCCACTCCCTTCTGGCCTGCAGAGTTTCTGCCGAAAAATCAGCTGATGACCTTTTGGGGATTCCCTTGTATGTTATTTGTTGCTTTTCCCTTGTTGCTTTTAATAATTTTTCTTTGTCTTTAATTTTTGTCAGTTTGATTAATATGTGTCTCGGCACGCTCCTCCTTGGGTTTATCTTGTATTGGACTCTGCATTTTCTGGACTTGAGTGACTGGTTCCTTCTCCTGTTAGGGAAGTTTTCTGCTATAATATCTTCATATATTTCCTCAGGCCCTTTCTCTCTCTCTTCTCCTTCTGGGACCCCTATAATGCAAATGTTGGTGCATTTAATGTTGTTCCAGAGGTCTCTGAGACTGTCCTCATTTCTTTTCATTCTTTTTTCTTTATTCTGTTCTGTGGCAGTGATTTCTACCATTCTGTCTTCCAGCTCACTGATTCATTCTTCTGCTTCAGTTATTCTGCTGTTGATTCCTTCTAGTGTATTTTTCATTCCAGTTATTGTATTCTTCATCTCTGTTTGTTCGTTAAATCTCTAGCTCTTTGTTAAACATCTCTTGTATCTTCACAATCTGTGCTTCTATTCTTTCTCCAAGATCTTGGATCATCTTTACTATCATTACTCTAAATTCTTCTTCAGGTAGGTTGCCTGTCTCCATTTCATTTAATTGTTCTTGTGAGTTTTTATCTTGTTCCTTCATCTGGAATGAGTTTATTTTTTAATTTTGAGTCTTAAGGGTTGAGGTTGAAGGCTCAGGGTTGCCTGGTGCATATTTGCCCTCCTCTTGGGGGCTTTCCCAAGGTCCTCACAAGCTGCCCCTTGGGACTGGGCAGAAGGGAACAGCCTCTGAGTAGTCATCTGTAGTGAGCATTCCCTCGAGCTGCCTTTTGCATGGGCCACAGTGAGGACAGCCTCTCTTGAGTTCTAGGCAAACCCTATTAGTCTGCAGTTCTGGGAGGAAAGTCTGCAGCATAGCTCCAAAGCCAAATAAGAGCAACACTTGGTTGTCTGTGTGTATTTTTATATTCTTAACCCTTAGCATATCAGATGTAGTTGTAGTGATATACACAAGACAGGGTTAAACATCTTGTACATATACAAAGAGCATCTACAAGTCAATAAGTAAAAGACAAATGACCCAGTAGAAAAATAGGAATAGAATCACAGCAGGCAAGTCAGAGCTAGAAGAAACCATTAGAGTCATTGCCTCTGAACTGCATATTGCATAGACTGGCCCCAAGGGCCAGAGATGGGGAGTACTTGGCCAAAGTCACCCACTGAGTCGAGGCCATGCTCGAATCCAGGGCCCTGGACTGGGGCTCTATCTGCCCCACACTGTAGCTCACGGAACCACTCTAAGCAGCTCTCAGGTGGGCTGTGGCCGTGCACACCCATCACCAGGCCTCATGGCAGGTGGGCCGGGCTGAGCTGCCTGTGCTCGGGCTGTAGGTACTGATGCTGAGGACGCGGGGGACGACCTGCTGCTGTCGTACGTGAAGGAGTTTTGGTGGTTCCCCCACATGTGGAGCCACATGCAGCCCCACCTTTTCCACAACCAGTCCGTACTGGCTGAGCAGATGGCCCTGAACAAGAAGTTCGCTGTCGTGAGTAAGATTCCCTACAGGGCAGAGCCGGGAGGGCTCGGGGCTGGGCTGGGGGTCAGAACTACTGGCCTTGTGCTGCTTCTGCAGTTCGTCTGACAGCTTTTTATTAACATCTTTATAGCTGCTGTCTCATTGAAGCCTCACAGGGATCCCAAGAGGCTGGTATCTCAATAGCCTCATTTTAAACAAGAAACTGGAGCTCTGGGAGGCCACACCAGCTAATAAGAGGTCCGTGCAGGACTTAAACCCAGGCCTGTTTGCTTCCTGAGCCCAAGCTCTCATCTTCAGGCTAGAGTGGGTACCCCAGAAGGCTGGAGGAGATGCCCAGCAAGGAGGGGATGAAGCCTGCTTGCTGGCTCAGCCTGAGCCACCAGCCAGTCAGAGGCCCAGAGAGGCAGGAACAGCACCCGTCCTTGTTCCTCACTCCTGGTGCTGGAGGAAGTGAATGCTGGGCCGAATTGGAGTCCCGGCTCGGCTGGTGCCTCTTTCCGAGACTCTGGGCCCTGAGCCTCAGCTTCCCCATCTGCACCTCAAGGGCTCAGACCCGCTGCTCTGCCGTTCTAGCCTCTGATTTTTCTCTGCAAAGGGGAGATAAAGCCCAGAGGGGAAGAAATCCTCTGCTCACCCTGCCCTGGCCCTCCTCTCCCCAGGAGCACGGCATTCCCACAGACATGGGGTACGCAGTGGCGCCCCACCACTCGGGCGTGTACCCTGTGCACGTGCAGCTGTACGAGGCCTGGAAGCAGGTGTGGAACATCCGCGTGACCAGCACGGAGGAGTACCCCCACCTGAAGCCAGCCCGCTACCGCCGCGGCTTCATCCACAACGGCATCATGGTGAGTGTGGCCCAGAGCCTGGGAGGCGGGTATGCACATGCTATCCTGGGAAGCATGAGTCTGGGGAGCTGGTTAGGGGTTTCAGGCCACTTTCTACTGTCCCCTCTGTCACCTGAGGCTCTCTATCCCAGGGAAGGAGGACTACCAGTCTGCCTCTTTCGTGAGCTACTCCTATGCTTTTGTGGCAGGGGATCAGGAGATGAGCATTCTTTAATGGGCCTCTAGTGAGGCCCTGGGAAAGGCCTCTGTCTCATCCATTTGTTGGCTTATGTAAAATGTGTGTCTGTCGCTTTTCTACACACTGGTAATACTGAAGTGCACAAAATCAAAAGTCCTCACCTTTGTAGACCTGACATTCTAGTGAGGAGACAGTGCATTCATAACTGTGTAAAGTATACAATGGTCAGATGGCATAAATGCTGTGGAGAAAAATCAAGCAGGGAATGGAGACAGGGAGTACTGAGGAGAGGAGAAGCTTAAACAGGATGGTTAGGGAGAGCCTTCCTGGGAATGAGCCATGCTGCTACATGAGGAAGAGCATGCGTGGCAGAGAAAAGAAAACAAGTGCAAAGGCCCTGAGGCAGGCTTGTGCTGCGTGGTTTTGAGGACCAACTAAGAGACAAGTATGGCTGGAAGGGAGCAAGTTGGGAGGAGGTGGTAGGAGATGAGATCAGAGGGGTGATTGATGGACCAGATCATGCAGGGCAACATAAGGCCACTGGATGGACTTTAGCTTTTAGTCTGTGATGGGAGGGTTTTGAATGGAGTGCTCTTATGATCTAACTCATATTTTAAGAGGATTTCCATCATTCTGGCTGCTATGAGTTGCAAAGCCTGTAGGGGGCCAAGTGGGGAGCAGGGAGACCAGTTAGGAGGCCGCTGCAGTCTTCCCCTTGAGGCATAGTGGCTTGGACCAGGGTGCAACGCTGGGACGTGATCACATTCTGGATATATTTAGAAGTTACAGCCAACAGGAATTGCTGATTACTTGGATATAGAGTATGGGAGAGAGAGGTAAGGCAAGGATGACTCCAGGTTTTTGGCCTCAGCCACTGGAGTGGCTAGACGGTTCTCATCAGTCCAGATGGGCAGTCATGGGAAGGCCAGATTCATGCCTGCATCCATCTATCCTCTGACCTCCCAGGCGTTCCTACTGACTCTGGGGATGAGGCGGTGATGAGACGGGTGAGTTCCCTGCCCTCCTGGATCGCATACTAAACAGCTAAACCAATGTACAACCAAGAGTGCTACGAGGCAGGTTGTAAAGCCAGGAGAGAAGTCACAGATTGTGCCTGGGAGAGCTGCTCTAGAGAGGGGCAGGGACCCTCGCTGGGCACACAGTCCAAATTTCCAGAAACATTCTCACTTGCCTGTCCCTGTTACTTTGGAGTCTGCTCATTTTGTACAGAGAAATATGAAAAGTGTTTACATATGTAAAATGGCAAGGGCCCCTGGGCTTACTTGGGGGAGTGTCACAGGCTGCAGGTCTTTGGTGGAGAAGACCCCCAAGGGTTGGGGTGTGTGTGGTCACACAAGAGGCTGCCTTTCTGAGGTCCCCTTTCTGGTGACCCTGCTCGTCACCATCCGTGCCTGGAGAAGCCATAGCTCGTCTCTCCCGCCCCATCCTCAGGTCCTCCCGCGGCAGACCTGCGGCCTCTTCACACACACGATCTTCTACAACGAGTACCCAGGTGGCTCCAGCGAGCTGGACAAGATCATCAACGGGGGCGAGCTCTTCCTCACGGTGCTCCTCAACCCTGTGAGTGCTCCGCAGCCCTTGGCTGGCGGTGAGGAGGGGCTGCGGGACAGTCTGACAGTCGTCTGCAGCCGAGGCAGGCCTTCCCAGGCCTGGGGGGAGGGGCAGGAGCAAGTGTGCAGCCAGGAGTTGGGAAACCCGCACTCTAGCCCTGGCTGTGTCCCCGCTCCTCTGCATGACCTTGGTGGAGAATCTGAGCAGTCTTTTTGTCCCTTTTATAATCTTGCACTTCCATACAACAGTGTTGGCACTTTTTAAAAAATAAACTTATTTATTTATTTATTTGTTTTTGGCTGCGTTGGGTCTTCGTTGTTGCGCACAGGTTTTCTCTGATTGCAGTGAGCGGGGGCTACTCTTCGTTGCGGTGCACGGGCTCCTCATCGCGGTGGCTTCTCTTGTTGCGGAGCACGGGCTCTAGGCACACGGGCTTCAGTAGTTGCAGCATGCAGGCTCAGTAGTTGTGGCTCACGGGCTCTAGAGCGCAGGCTCGGTAGTTGTGGCGCACGGGCTTAGTTGCTCCGCGGCATGTGGGATCTTCCCGGACCAGGGATCGAACCTGTGTCCCCTGCATCAGCAGGCGGACTCTCAACCTCTGCGCCACCAGGGAAGCCCCCTTTTTTTTTTTAACTTGTTATTTTGTTTGTTTATTTTTTTTAATTTTTGAATTTAATTTTTTTTTTTTATACAGCAGGTTCTTATTAGTCTGCACCACCAGGGAAGTCCATTAGTGTTGACATTTTTGTCTGTTCTTTTTCCAATCTTTGTGTTTGTGTATAAAAATATAAATATTGTATAAATATACATGGTAATAAACTGAATCTGTTAAGCTATATATTAAACTATATACCTACATAGATAGATAGTTTAAAATGCACTATATATATAGTTCAGCTGAACTTTCTGGGTCTCTCTTTCCTTATCTGTAAAATGGAAATAATCATCCATACTTTAATAATATTAGATAGATATCAAGTGGTGGTGTTATCTCCTTTATGGGGTAACCGTGTACCCCTTATCTTCCACGCACCCCCTCACCCTCCTGCCAAAAAAGTAGAAAAGAGCACCCATATGACTGCACAGGAGGTCAGCTTCCCCTTTCAGGCGTCAGACCAGATTCACCTGGCTGTACCTAGCCCAAGCTCACACGGTGAGTTTATTGACGGCCCCGGTGAACCTTGGACTGGTCATTGAGCGCGGTCATTGAGCAAGACCAGAGGGTCAGAAGTGGGGGTGAAGGTAGTGAAAGGGGCTCAGAGGCTGACTGGCCCCGCCTCGCATCTTCCCTCCCCGGAGCAGATTAGCATCTTCATGACGCACCTGTCCAACTACGGGAACGACCGCCTGGGCCTGTACACCTTCAAGCACCTGGTGCGTTTCCTGCACTCTTGGACCAACCTCCGGCTGCAGACACTGCCCCCGGTGCAGCTGGCCCAGAAGTACTTCCAGATCTTCTCTGAGGAGAAGGACCCGCTCTGGCAGGTGGGTGGGATGGGTGGCCTGGGTGCCTCATGGCAGGGATGGAAGGCCTACCACCCACGGGCATGCACCCCAGGTATGGTCTCAGGGACTCAGTCCTCAGGCCCTCATGCTCTCTCAAGTGTAAACTCAGGTGCACACTTGCTCACCAGCGTGGGCATGCTTGCTTGTTCTTGTGCACACTAGACCTTCCATGCAGACCTATGTGCATGCATACTCACCTCTGAAAAACAGCACCACAGAACTGTACGGGAACACAGTGTACACAAGTGTGGAAAGCAGCTGCCCTGCCTGGCATGTACCTTCTCACTCCAGCAGGCTCTGAGCATGGGAAAGGGGACTGATCAGAGGGCTTGGGGGACAGTTCTTGGGGAAGTTGCCCCAGGGCGCTGTAAAAAAACTGGAAGCAGAAGCTGGAATTGATGGTCTCAGGGGTCCACAAACCATGGCTTGTGAGCCAGTCTGGCCTGCAGTCTGTTTCTGTAAATAAAGTTTTATTGGAACATGGCCACACTCATTCTTGTACGTACCATCTGTGGCTGCTTTCAAGCTACAACAGCAGAGCTGAGTAGTTGCAACAGACCGGATAGTACCCAAGCCTAAAATACAATATTTACTAAACATTTCAAAAGATTTACTAAACTTTATAGAGAAAGTTTGCTGACCTCTTGCTGAACTTTTAAATTCAACAATAGGAGCTCATGAGCCAAGTGTTGTGCTGAGCATTTTACTAGGCTATGTCTGGGGGCGCGAGACTGACTAGAAACGGTCGCTGCCTGCCAGCCGTTCAGTGTCCCGAGATGGGGATGTGACAAGGGCACATGCAGTTACACTTGTCATTCAGGGCTGTAAGAGCCACATATCCATGTGCAGTGGGAGTCCAGTGTCCATTCTTGGGCACCCCTGACATCTCTTCCCCTGTTGTTTTAGGATCCCTGTGAAGACAAACGCCATAAAGACATCTGGTCCAAGGAGAAGACGTGTGACCGCTTCCCAAAGCTCCTCATCATTGGCCCCCAGAAAACAGGCAGGTCTCTCCATTCTTGACCAGCCTCCCCCAGTGCCTGCTTTCTCAGCCACAGAATTCTGGGGGCCACCATGCCCTAGTCCCACTCCCCAGTAATCTGCCCCCTCTTTCCCAGGAAGTGAGAGTGAAGCTGGGGTGAACATGAATTGCCCATCAGTGTGGAGGTGGGAAGAGGATAGAGGATGGGCATTGGATTCTCCTGTCTGTCCTGAACCACAGCCTCAGGGAGCTCTCCCTGTGTCCTGCTGGGAGTCTCAGAGTAAAATCAGAGAAGCCCAGATTGGCTACTCTGCATGTTGGAGCAGTGCCAGGCAAAACTGGTTCAGAGCAAAGAAGACTGTGATCAATTAGTCATGTCTGCCAGAGGTACAGGAGGGAGCAGAGGAGAGATGGTTGCTAAGTATTTACCATGTGCACTATATGGCATGGATGGGTACTCCCATGTTACAGACTCAAGGCTCAGAGAAGTTAAGTGATTTCCCTAACACATTTAGTTAGGAAATGGCAGATCCAGGTCTGGAACTCTGGTCTCTGTGACCCCAAAACTTATACTCTTGATCACCAAACTCTGTAGTCTCCTTCTCTTCTGGAACCTCTCATTATAGCGTATTAACTGTAGACTCACATGTAGGAAAGGAATGAACTCTCTAAAGGAGGGGGTCGGTCCTGTACTGTCAATTAGGGGAGGGAGTATGAGTGAAGGAAGGGTACCCAAAGAGGAGGCATCTGAGCCAGATTTCTTAGCCCTTCAAGAATTTCATGTCAGCACACTGGAGAGTTTGGAACTCCCTTGTCCTTGAGTTCCTCCCAAGTGCCAGAGAGCACAGAGGCCCAGAGCCAGAGGGACCAGCAGAAACCGTCTAATTCCTGGATTATGAGGAGACAGTTATCAAGTGGACATGACTGCTGGAGTACAGTGGTGAGAGGATTCTGAGGCCAAGTCTTTGTTTAGTGATGAAGAATGCTGTGATGGTTTAGTGATGTCTGCAGTGGATGCAGGAGTTGGCGTGCCCACGTGCAAGCCATGTATTTGCCCATCCTGAGTTTAGTATGATTCCTTCATGGTAGAGATGAGGAAACTAAACCCAGAGAAGGGAAGGGACTTTTCCACTATCTCCCAGTGAGTAATGGAGAGCCAGGACCAGAACCCAGAATTTCAGACTCCATCTTTGTGTTGGGGTGCTGGGCCCAGGTCTCACCTACCTTCCCTCCCCGCAGGCACCACGGCCCTCTACCTGTTCCTGGGCATGCACCCCGACCTCAGCAGCAACTACCCCAGCTCCGAGACCTTTGAGGAGATCCAGTTTTTTAATGGCCACAACTATCACAAAGGCATCGACTGGTGAGTGGGCCTTTCTGTCAACATTGGGATGGGATGGTCTCCATGGAGTCTACCCAGGAGGAGGTCTGCTGTGGCCACAGCAGGAAGCAGCTGGCGCTCGCTTACACACAGCTAGTTCCTGTAAACAGGGACAAAACACGGCGACCCTTGAGTCATGATGCTGGAGCCTGGTCACAGATGGGATAGTTGATGAGGAAGCCCTTTGCCCATTTACATTATTGCCTGGGCTCTGAGAATACTGGAAATCAAAGTCCAGCCCCTCCCTCGCCTGCACAGAAACACCCTGAGTCCCAGAGGAGAAGAGGGACATGCCCAAGGTCCCGAGAGCTGGGGCTGAAATCCAAGGGTTCTGACCCGAAGGCTGGCCCTTCCCACTGTGGATGGCTGACTGTGGAGCAGGAGGTGTTCTTGTGAGCCCTTCAGAGGTGGCTTTCTAGCCTTCAGGGAGTCTCCTGGGGAGGTGGTTGAAATTGCAGATTCTCACCAGAACCTGTCACCAGCAGTTGTAACCCATGTGTTCCTCTTGTTTATTATTTTTATGTCAGTGGTTTACCTGAGGAGAGAGATCATGGGCATTCTTCTGTTTGTGTTGTGGTATTTTTCTGTGTGTATTTCCATCAGTCTCTTTCTAGCTGTCTTTCAGTTAACCAATCATCTGTCTGTCAATCTACCTGTCTGTTTCTCGCTCCAGTATTGCCACAATCTCTTATCGAAAACCCACTGTAGCCAGATGCATTATTGAAAGTCACCTCTTTCCGGATTTAGAGAGACACGGTATCTGTAACAGCACCTTCACCAAGGTCTGGGGCAGTGCCCATTAGCAAATACATTAATAAATCTGTAGCAAAGTATGTGAATATCTATGCCAAGTAAGATTCATAAGTCAGGTTTTGCTGCCAAATATCTTTGCCACAAACTTAGGAAAAAAGCTTATTTCTCAGAGCTTTCTCCATTTAGATAAAACAAACGATGGATTGTGGACGTAAAAATGCTATTTTGTAGAGAAAATTCAGAAATGTGAGAGAGCTAGCAGTTTCTCGGCTCCATTCTCAAGATTTTGATTTTGTTTGTAGGGGTGCAGAAATCTCACAAGCCCCCAGGTGATTCTGATGTCTGATAAAGGGGTCCCTGGGACCACCTAAGAGAAACCCTATCTCACAGGATAGAGTAGGGATCCTACGTCCTTAACTGGGGTAGGCTTTGTGGGTTCTGGTTCCCTCAAACCCCTGAAGGTGTACCTCTATTTTGCCTCAGTAGGTGCTCCTGGGAGGGTCTGGAGTGTTCACTTAGTTTTCTGAGGGGCCCTCAACCTACAGGTGATCTCAAAGGACTGGTGTGGACAGTCACTCTGGGTGTGATGTGGGAGGTTCATCTGGGAAGCTATCAGGTTCACCCGTATGAGGCCGGGGAGGGGGTATGGGTGGCAGGAGGTGAACCCCGTCCCCGCCTTGTCTCCTGGTCCACAGTAGCAGCTTAGAAAGCACCATCAGAGGTCAGTCTGGAGGCAGCAGAGGGCGTCCCTCCCCACAGTGCTGGCGTCCCCGGGTCAGAGGCATCCCCGCTTGCCCCCTAGCGGCAGTGAGAGTTAGGGCCCTGCGAGTTTCACTCTGGGACCATCCCATTTAGGATGGAAAGATGCAGCCCTCTTCCCATACCCTGCCACCCATACCACACCCACAAGTCTTCACATCCTCCTGACCCCAGAGTCTCCCCGAAAAAGGAATGAACTCATAAAAGGGAGACTGCCAAGTGACCACTCCGTCTAGGACCCGGGCCAGAAGTGAGTCCTTGTTTGACTGAGAGCCATGTGCCTGCTTGCTTTCTCAAGTTCCACCCCCAGCCACCGCGGCCCTCCCAGCTGCATCCCTCAGGCCCCTTCATCCTGGGTCTTGCCTGCGAGCCCTGCTCTCTGGGCTTCCTGCAGGTACATGGAGTTCTTCCCTATCCCCTCCAACACCACCTCTGACTTCTACTTTGAGAAAAGCGCCAACTACTTTGATTCGGAAGTGGCTCCCCGGCGGGCGGCTGCCCTGTTACCCAAGGCCAAGGTCTTGACCATCCTCATCAACCCAGCAGACCGAGCCTATTCCTGGTACCAGGTGAGCCGGGGTGGGGCCCTGGGTGGGGGTACGGGCTCTGTCTACCGCTCAGCCACCAATAAATACCAGCAAATATTTATTTATTTAAAATTTATTTATTTATTTAAATTTTATTTATTTATTTTTGGCTGTGTTGGGTCTTCATTGTGGTGCATGGGCTTCTCGTTGCAGTGGCTTCTCTTGTTGCGGAGCACGGGCTCTAGGCGCTTGGGCTTCAGTAGTTGTGGCTCACGGGCTGTAGAGCACAGGCTCCGTAGTTGTGTCGCACGGGCTTAGTTGCTCCGCGGCATGTGGGATCTTCCCGGACCAGGGCTCAAACCCATGTCCCCTGCATTGGCAGGCGGATTCTTAACCCCTGGGCCACCAGGGAAGTCCCTCAGCAAATATTTATTTTGCGCCTCCTTTGTGCCAGCCCTCAGTAGGCTCCTGGAATGCCGTGGTGGGTAAGAATGGTCCCGCCTCCACTGCACTTCTAGCCCGGAGGAGAAGCCAGGCAGAAATCCATGTTGAATACCAGCCGAGTTACCTGCTCGCCCTCCCAGCTTCGTCTGGGGACCTGCCTCTGACTCTGACACCAACAAGAGGTGGAGGCTGATTCCATCTTGATGAAGCCTAGATTCGGTGAACAGTGATCTGGGCTCATACTAACTGTGGCCTCCTTGCTGGGCACGGGGTGGAAGGGAGGTGGGAAATCAGAGAAGGACAAGACACAGGACCTGCCATTCTTAGTGGAGAATGCAAATGCTCGATCAGGTAAGGAAGTTACGTGGACTGCGGTTTGTGCTAGAGAGTGTGACTCCTAGTTCCTACTTGACTATGTAAGAACTAGAATTTTCTTTAATTTCAATGACCTGACTTAATTTTTTCTGAACATCATTCCACCGGGCTTACAGGAAAGCTTAGGCTCTGGCCTTTTGGGGGTTTTCCTCCCCTGCCTGCCAGTCTTCCTAGGATTATGCCACAGTGCCAGGGTGTGGGGCTTCCTCGTCTAGAGCCGATCAAGGAAGGCCCCTCTAGGTCTGGCCACCCTCTGAGCCTCCTCTCTGGGGCCTCATTGTGGCCACAGGCTGGTAGGAGGCAGGTGCAGACCCTCTTTGCTCCCTGTTCCCACAGACCTCTCTCTCTCTTCTCACTCCCCAAGCCTGGGGACCCTCCTCGTCTGGTGGGCAATCTCTCTCTTCCACTTGCTTCTCTAGGACCTTCTGTCTATACCTCAGTATTCTCCTTCCCTCTGGGCTTTGTCTTTGGGGGAATAAAGGCCACTTCTCTTTTCTGCTCTGCCGAGTGTTCCCCACCTCCTGGCAATGAGCAGAGATTGGCTGTCTGCTCTTATCGGGGGAAGGAAAGAGGAAGGAGAAGGCTGTAGAGGGAAAGCGGCCCTGGCTGAAATCCGTCCCCATTCTGTTCTAATGCTCCTGCTCTACCTCTTCACCTCATTGGAGCGTCACGGCAGTTTTCTAGAGGGCAGAGGGCTTTGTGCGTGTCCCCTCTCACAGATGAGAAGACCAAGGTTCAGCAAGCCAGGTGACTAGCTCAAGTTCATATGCTGCCATTTTGAACCCAGCTCCTCGAGGTCTAAGACCCTGTTTCTTCTGTCCATGGTCGAGGCGGGATAAGGAGAAGGGGGACTAATTCCTACCAGGAGGATCCAGGAAGGTGCTGGAGGGAGAGGAAGGACAGTGGCCTGCCTCAGAGGGGAGGTCAGGAGGGGGAGCTGTTATGCACCATTATTGCACCTCCCCCACCCGAGCTCTGTGTGATCTTCAGTGGAGGTGTAGGGGCTCGTGAGGGTTACCCCGGGTGGACAGGTTCCTGATCTCTGGACTTGGGAATTATGCAGATGCCGACTGCCTGTGGCGTTATTTTAGGTGGTTCAAACCTGGTGTTTTCCCCTTTCCAATTCTTTCCCAATCGTTCTGTCTTAGACTGCTTGGGTTGCCATAGCAAAATATTATAGGTTGGGTGGCTTAAACAACAGAATTTTTTTCTCACGGTTCTGGAGCCTAGAAGTCTAAGTCCAAGATCAAGGGGACAGTCGGTTTGGTTCCTGGTGAGAGCTCCCTTCCTGGCTTTTAGACAGCCACCTTCTGTGTCCTCACATGGCAGAGCAAGCAAGCAAACTTTGGTGCCTCTTCTTACAAGGGCACCAATCCCATCACGGGGGCCCCACCCTCATGACTGTATCAGGGCCTGTAGCAGACATTTGTATCTGCCTGGTGTTTGAGAACATTGCTTTATTTTTATTGTATTTATGAATGATTACCTTTATATATGACAACTGATTCTAATTTTCTATTTATGGAGACAGTATTGAGTTTTATTTTGAAATACATTTACGTGAATAAGAAAGATGATTCAATGCAAAGAAACTTACGTTGACTTGTCACGTACAGGTGGTTTATGGATATGGCAGAAATCACAGAGGTGGTGTGAAGCAACCAGCATTTGGAAGCTCTGATCTAGTCCAACTCCCATCTCTCAAAGATGGAGAAACTAGGGCCCCCAGGGGCTATGACTTCCCTGAAGTCACATGGTAATGACAGGTAGAACCAGAACTTGAACCCAGGGCTCCTGGTTCCAGCTCAGGGTCTTCTGGCTGCCTCCTGGTTTCTGTCCCACAAAAGCCTCTTCCTTTGGTCCCTCCACGTGACATGCTGACCCTCTCTCTCCCCTTGTCTGCAGCACCAGCGAGCCCATGATGACCCAGTAGCCCTGAAGTACACCTTCCACGAGGTGATCACAGCTGCGCCCGATGCATCCTTGAAACTGCGCGCCCTCCAGAACCGCTGCCTGGTCCCCGGCTGGTATGCCACCCACATTGAGCGCTGGCTCAGCGCCTTTCACGCCAACCAGGTAGCTGCCTGTCCCTGACCCTCGGGAGGGCAATCACAGCCCTGGCTCTGGGCGGTTAGCAGAGAGCCTCAAAATCTCTTTTACCAGTTACAGGGCCAGACATGGTGTCATTGGAGAGTTAGATCTTTGGGGTCTTCAAAGGTTTCAGTCTTGTTTATCCCAAGCCCTTGTCCCATCACAACAGGCTCTTTATCCCTAAGGGGACCCAAAAAGCTCTGGGATAGGCCCCTGGGAGTGAGGGAGAAAGGTGTGTGTGACGGAGGGAGAGCCTGGTTGCAGAGGTAGATGGGGCCAGATTGCTGAGGCATTTTAGGGAAACCCTTGGAGGGTTTAGGCAGGAGAATGACATGTGGTCCAAAAACTTGGAGAGAGGCAGAGAGGGGGTGTCATAGGGATATGAGGGGCAGGCAGGGTTTTGCCGATAGCCTAAACCCTATGAGAGGATGGCATCGGTCAGAGGAAGCTGGCAGAAAGCAGGGAGTTAGACTGCCCAGGACTGAGGCATGGGGGCACCTCCCGTCCACAGGTGGAGGAAGAAGCAGTCTACAGAGTGTGGGGTCCCCAATTTATGACCATGGCTGCTGACCCAGAAGACTGGGGGCCTGTTTGCCACTGGAGTGAAAACAGGTTCAGATCACACTCTCCTTTTTCTTTTTTTCCAGATTCTGGTCTTGGACGGCAAACTGCTGCGAACGGAACCTGCCAAAGTGATGGACACAGTGCAAAAGTTCCTTGGGGTGACGAACACCATTGACTACCACAAAACCTTGGCGTGAGTGTTACCTTGGCCTTTCAACGGGGGGATGTCCTGAGCAGGCACCTGGGCGCAAAAGCCAAAGGCTTGAATGATTAGGAGAAAAACACAGACTAGTCAGCAAGTGTGAGGAAGTACGCATGTCCCTGATGGCAGTTTAGCAGGAAAGTTAACATGACTTGAGTCACATTAATAAAGATATTGACTCAGGAAAAAGTGAGGTGATGACTCTGTTCTACTCTGGTCAGTCCTACACCTGGGGTGTTCTTTTCACTCTGGGCTGAACATTTTCAGTGTTTTACCTAAGTAAGTTAGACCAGCAATGAGCAATTCCAGTTCCCACAAGGGTTTCTTATCATTAGATTATGACTTCAATATAATTTAAGGAAAAAGATACTATAAATATTGTCCTTGACTAATCATTCCCATCACTCAAAACCCAGTGCAAGTGCACTGAGAACGCTGTCCCAAGATGGATAAGTGCCAGCCTGTGTTGAGGGGGCTCAGGGCTGGGGAGAGGCTGTCTCCTAGGGTACATCACAGACAGGTGACACGCTCACCGGGATGAGGGAGTCTCAAGAGAAGGAGAAATAGTCACCTTCCCCAGCTACCTTCTTAGGAAAGCCCTTCAGCAAGAATATTCCCTTCTCCTTACTTTGGAAGTTGAAAACGGAAGGTGGAAAATGGTAGTCAGTCCTTCCCTTTGAGGGTAGAAGGGAGCAGCAGCTGCGGGTATGGCTGTGGCAGTAGAGATGCCTGGGTTAGGATCTCAGACATCTTCTTTAACTGTGGGCCTTGGACATGTGTCTTAGTTCCTTCAAGCCTCACTTTCCTTCTCCGTAAGTTGGGGATAAAGGTAATAATTCCTACCTCCGGAGGGTCACTGTCTTGAATGAAAGCATGTGGGTGGGGCTCTTGGCTCAGTGCCCGGGATGTACTAATCTCAGTAAATGATAGCTACGCTCATCGTCATCGTCCCCGCCATCACCATCACATGTGCCTACCCTGGGACCCATTCAAAAGTCCCTATCTCCCTCTCCTGCCAAACGTGAACTGTGTTTTCCTTCTGTCCTCATGCCTAGGAACCTCCTAATGGTTCCTGATCTGGGACTGAATTCTGATGCCATTATGCCTCTCCTCCCCATGACAGCATCAGATCTCCTCTCCCCAAAATACCGTTGAAGGTCCAGCATGACTTCAATTCTGAAGGCAGTCTTGCTCTATCATTTCTGAAATTCATTAGAAAAAAAACACAACTTTCCAGTGATGCACATGCTTAAATGCAACTGTAGATACAGCATTTCTTGATAAAGACTGAATTTATTAAAAAGCAAAAGAACCTCCACTAAACTTTTTCCCCCCTACTGGGTTCTCACCCCGGAGTTGGAGAGTGCTAAGAGGATCCCCAGAATAAGGAAGGATGGGAAGTGTTCATGTTAGGGACTTGCTGCAGCAACTGAGCCTGCCCAGTCAGGAGAAGAGAGATCTCAGAGCGTGCGGCCTGCCTTCTGCTGGGAAGAGGGGGCAGGTGTGTTTAGTGGAGCCCAGAGCCAGAGCTTGGGCAAACAGATGCAAGTATCAGTCCCACAGACCAGAGTGTGCCTATGGGAGTGGATCCTGTGATTTTCTAGGAGGCTCTGCCATTCCTGAGGTCTGTGAACATTGCCTGAAGTGGGAAGGGGCTGGGCTCGGCCGGGCCAGCTCCCACCCACAGGCTTTCCCCACCTTCACAGGTTTGATCCAAAGAAAGGATTTTGGTGCCAGCTGCTCGAAGGAGGAAAAACCAAGTGTCTAGGCAAAAGCAAGGGCCGGAAATACCCAGAGATGGACTTGGACGTAAGTAGCAGACCTGCTGCCTGCAGCAGGGGAATAAATGTTGGGGGTCCCTGTACTGGAGGGAGTCTTCTCTTTACCTGACACGCAGCACTCAAGGACCTTGGCATTTCTTGGGTGGTGTTCTTAACAGGAGGAAATGTGGGCTAGGGGATATAGTGGATCAGAATTGATTTAGTCAAATGAGTATTCTACAAGGGCTGAATGCTATGGGACTTTGAGAATGAATCAGACCTGCTCTTTGCCTTCAAGGAGCTCCTAGTCTAGGAGGGAAATGAGTCACATGTGCCAACAAGTAGAATACAAGGGAGGAAGTGTTTTGTGTAGTTAGGTATGAACAAGTGCTGTGAGACTACAGAACAAGGACATGCCACTTGAAGTTGGATGGGTAAGAAGGCTTCTCAGACGAGGTGGGGGGGGGGTGTCTCTCGAGTTGGGCCTGGAAGGATGGGGTGGTATTTGGACCTATGGCATGGAAGGATAAGGCATTCTTGTAGGAGAGGATGGCATGTATAAGGATATAGGGGAAAGGGCACACACTGTGACTCTGGTTACATTTCCCTTTTTTTTCCATTACCCCTTGATAATTTTTTAAAAACTGAAGTATAGTTGATTTATAATATTGTGGTAGTTTCTTGTTCCCTGTGGTATACAGTAAATTCTTGTTGCTTATCTGTTTTATATATAGCAGTATACCTGTTAATCCCATACTCCTAATTTGTCCCTCCCCCTTCCCTTTCCCCTTTGGTAACCATAAGTTTGTTTTCTGAGTCTGTCTTGTAAATAGATTCTTTAGATTCCACATATAAGCGATATCATACGGTATTCACTTAGTATGATAATCTCTAGGTCCATCCACATTGCTGCAAATGGCAATATTTCATTCTTTTTAATGGCTGAGTGTTTTATAGTGTGTGTGTGTATATATATATATATATATATATGTACCACATCTTCTTTATCCGTTCATCTGTTGATGGACACTTAGGTTGCTTCCACATCTTGACTATTGTAAATGGTGCTGCTATTAAATTGGGGTGCATGTATCTTTTCAAATTAGAGTTTTTGTCTTTTCTGGATATATGCCCAGGAGGAGGATTGCTGGATCATATTGTATAGACCTAGTTTTAGTTTTTTAAGGAACCTCCCCATACTGTTCTCCATAGTGGTTTCTCCAATTTACATTCCCACCAACAGTGTAGGAGGGTTCCCTTTTCTCCACACCCTCTCCAGCATTTGTCATTTGTAGATATTTTAATGATGGCCATTTTGACTGGTGTGAGGGGCTGTCTCATTGTAGTTTTGATTTGCATTTCTCTAATAATTAGCAATGTTGAGCATCTTTTCATGTGCCTCTGGCCATCTGTATGTCTTCTTTGGAGAAACGTCTATTTATGGCTTCTGCCCAGTTTTTGATTGGGTTGTTTTGATATTGAGCCGCATGGGCTGTTTATATATTTTGGAGATTAATCCCTTGTTGGTTGCTTCATTTGCAAATATTTTCTCCCATTCTGAGGGTTGTCTTTTTGTTTTGTTTATGGTTTCATTTGCTGTGCAAAAGCTTTTAATTAGTTCCCATTTGTTTATTTTTGGTTTTATTTTCATTACTCTAGGAGGTGGGTCAAAAAAGATCTTGCCGCGATTTATGTCAGAGAGTGTTCTGCCTATGTTTTCCTCTAAGAGTTTTATAGTATCCGGCCTTACATCTAGGTATTTCATTCTTTTTGATGCGATGGTAAATGGGATTGTTTCCTTAATTTCTCTTTCTGATCTTTCATTGTTTGTTAGTGTATAGGAATGCAAGAGATTTCTGTGTATTAATTTTGTATCCTGCAACTTTATCGAATTCATTGATTAGCTCCAGTAGTTTTCTGGTGGCATCTTTAGGATTTTCTGTGTATAGTATCATGTCATCTGCAAACAGTGACAGTTTTACTTCTTCTTTTCCAATTTGGATTCCTTTTATTTCTTCTTTTTCTCTAATTGCCGTGGCTAGGACTTCTAAAAACTATGTTGAGTAAAAATGGTGGGGCTTCCCTGGTGGCGCAGTGGTTGAGAGTCCACCTGCTGATGCAGGGGACATGGGTTCGTGCCCCGGCCCGGGAAGATCCCACATGCCGTGGAGCGGCTGGACCCGTAAGCCATGGCTGCTGAGCCTGCGCGTCCGGAACCTGTGCTCCGCAACGGGAGAGGCCACAACAGTGAGAGGCCCGCGTACCGCAAAAAAAAAAAAAATGGTGAGAGTGGACATCACTGTCTTGTGATCACTTGTCAGCTTTTCACCATTGAGAATGATGTTAGCTGTAGGTTTTTCATATATGGACTTTATTATGTTAAGGTAGGCTCCTTCTGTGCCCATTTTCTGGAGCGTTTTTAATCATAAATGGGTGTTGCATTTTGTCAAAAGCTTTTTCTGCATCTATTGAGATGATCATATGGTTTTTATTCTTCAACTTGTTAATATGGTGTATCACATTGATTGGTTTGCGTATATTGAAGAATCCTTGCATCCCTGGGATAAATCCCACTTGATCATGCTCCTTTAAATGTATCGTTGGATTCAGTTTGCTAGTATTTTGTTGAGGATAAAGATCAGAGCAGAAATAAATGAAACAGAGATGAAAACAATAGCAAAGATCAATAAAACTAAAAGCTGGTGCTTTGAGAAGATACACAAAATTGATAAACCTTTAGCCAGACTCACCAAGAAAAAAAGGAGGGCTTCCCTGGTGGTGCAGTGGTTAAGAATCCACCTGCCAATGCAGGGGACATGGGTTCAAGCCCTGGTCCGGGAAGATCCCACATGCTGCGGACCAACGAAGCCCGTGCTCCGCGACTATTGAAGCCCAGGCACCTAGAGCTAGTGCTCTGCAACAAGAGAAGCCACCGCAGTGAGAAGCACGCGCACCCCAATGAAGAGCAGTCCTGGCTCGCCGCAACTAGAGACAGCCCCGCGCTCAGCAACGAAGACCCAACACAGCCAAAGATAAAAAATAAAAGTTTTTTTAAAAAAGAGAGGACTCAAATCAATAAAATTAGAAATGAAAAAGGAGACGTAACAACTGACACCACAGAAATACAAAGGATCCTAAGAGACTACGACAAGCACCTATATGCCAATAAAATGGACAACCTAGAAAAAATGGAAAAATTCTTAGCAAGGTACCATCTTCCAAGACTGAACCAGAAAGGAATACAAAATATGATCAGACCAATCACAAACACTGAAATTGAAACTGATTAAAAATCTTCCAACAAACAAAAGCCCAGGACCAGATAGCTTCACAGGCAAATTCTATCAAACATTTAGAGAAGAGTTAACACCTATCCTTCTGAAACTCTTCCAAAAAATTACACAGGAAGGAACACTCCCAAACTCATTCTACGAGGCCATCATCACTCTGATACCAAAACCAGACAAAGATACCACAAAAAAAGGAAATTACAGGCCAGTATCACTAGTGAACATAGATGCAAAAATCCTCAACAAAATACTATGTTTCCCTTTTCTTCTTTGCCCCTGGTTTTAATTCTCTCTCTTCTCCCTATCAATCACAAGAATTTTGACCTTGTGTGCTGTATTTTGGTGCTCCTACTATATGAGTTTTCTTTTGAAGGTTGTGATTTTTGAAGAAGATTGTGAATAAATAATGGGAGTGTGGGATGATGCCAACAGAATGGTGGTTTTAAAGAAGAGGGGGGTCACTCTTGAATCAGCACATGACCAAGATCTGAGCTTTCCTTCCTGTTACAGTCCCGCACCTTCCTGAAGGACTATTACCGGGACCACAACATTGAGCTTTCCAAGCTGCTGTACAAGATGGGCCAGACACTGCCCACCTGGCTACGGGAGGAGCTCCAGAACACCAGGTAGCCACGGCCACCACAGCCAGACTGAATGTGACGGCAGGGACGTCCTGCCACACGCTGAGCCAGACTGACCTGCAGGGTGGGGAGCTGGGCCCGGGCTGGCCAAGTACTTAACAAGCAGTACTCTGCTGCAGCCCAGGCAGGGCCACACGCGCCTCAGAGCATCCAGTGCTGGGTTGGTGGCCTCTGGGACCTCCTTCACCAACCAGGGTCCATTCTGCTCATAGTTTTCCATGGGGAGGCCACTTCCTGTTGGTGGAAGACCACAAGCTGGTAGGAAGCAGTCCACAGGACTCTGTTTTCTGTCGCTGTGTTCTACCCACCCTACCCTCTCCATCCCATCCCATCACTCCCTGCTCCAGTAGGGTGTCCACTCAGTAGTATTTTCCCTGTCCTCCAGACAACGAGGAGAAGAGCCCAGCTGGGGCTTTTGCCAAACCAGGGAGAGAGATTGGACGTTTCTGTGATGGTTCAAGCCAGGCTCTTCAGAGGGGTCAGCTGGGAACCCAGAGGTGGTCCCTAGGCTGGGTGTGAGCGTGTCCAGCTCGAGAGAACGCTGGACCTCCACCCCCATTCTGCTTCATACCTTCCCATCTCACCTTCCCTCTTTAGAGAAAGAATCGCTGGTCCCTACAGTACCCACCCAGTCCTAAAGGCCTCCTTCAGGGCCCTGGGGCACTGCCACGCATTTGGACCCAGAGACCCAGGCCTCAACCCTACCCCGGTTCTTCCCCCTGGGATATGACATGTGTGGTGTTTCCTGTGGTAAAGGACTGAGGCGGTCGTGGAGTCGGCCGTATACATGTCCCAGTGTACATATGTTGTCCCTAAGCCCACCTGGCCTTGGCCCCTGGCAGATGCTGGGCAGACTTGATGAGACCGCCATCCCTGCTCTGTGCCAGCTGCCTGTGGCCAAGGGTTTCTAGAGAGCCCCTTAACCTCCCAAATACTAAGAAGCTAAAGTATTTTAATATTTTTTTTTCTTGGTGCCAGAGTTCATACCCTGGGTGCTGGGGTCGCACTGTGTTACATATATATATATAACATGTATATATATATATATATATATATATATATATAATATTTTTTTTTGGTTGGGTTTGTTTTTAATTCAGTCGTACAAAATGGTGGCAAGCCCCAGTCCCAAAGGGCGTCATATCTCAGTGCTAGAGAATGGGATGGAAGGGCAGCGGTGGTGGTGGGGGGGGGGCCCGTGTTCATGTGCGGAGGCCTCAGGGACACAGTATGGAAGTGCCCTGGGAGAGGTCAAGTGCCATGGCCGCCCCGGGGGCTGCCCCAGGTGAACAGGTGGCGAGATGCATAAGGAAGACCTCTTTCCAGGAGATCTGGCTTCATGAAGCGCGGTGACCCTGGGGCACTTTTGGCCAAAGGAAAAGCCAGGTTGGGGTAGGAGACCCCGGGGCTTAAAGGCTGGCCTGTTCCCCTTCCCCTCACATGGTGCTACGTTGGGAGCTGCCCTGGGAGCCACAGAACTGTCTCCAGGCCCCCTGCCGACAAGGGGGTCTCTGGGCTATTTTCTGGTTGGGGCCTGCTCCTACCCACCCCTCCCGCCCCCATCTTTTAACAATGTGAAGTGACTAAGGCTGGGGTGCCTTTCCCCAGCCCCTCCCACTGCCAGTTCAGCTTTGAACTGACACCTGGGAAATCCTTTCTGGAGAGCCTTGTCTTGTTCAGAAGACTCTACCATGTTGGGGCTGAAGGGTCCTTCAGCGGGTGTGGACACAGGTCCAGAAATGGGAGGTGGCCTCCAGGGCTGATGTCACAGAACCGATTGGGAGCAGGGCCAAGAATTGAACTCGAGGCTCCCAATGCCGAGCCCAGTGCTCTTCTTCCGATGCCACACTGCCTCTGAGCCCGTCCTTGGGACCCTACTCTGTGCCAGGTTGCTGTCCCTCCTTTAGTCACGCCCTTGGTCATTCCAGGATATGGGGACAAACCACTCCTTCCCAGCCAGGGTGCCTTTGAGCCTTCTCAGTTCCAGCTCTGCATTTGCATCCCTGTCGTGCTCTCCCCACCTCAAAAGGTTCTTTCCCAGCCTGGGAGCCTGGATCTTAGTTCCCAGGGTCTCCACTGGGATGGAGAAGTGGAATGTCCTACAGGGCCAGCTGCATCTGGCTCTACTGCCTCCTGAGTGAAGCGTTTCCATCATGCTTCTCATTGGGGCCTTAGAACCTGGGAACCCTGGTTGCTGCTAACCCTGCAGGGGATGAGAAGCAGAGTGTCTGAGGACAGGGTGGCATGTCTGCGTGTACGCTTGTGAAGACTTACCTGCACCAGGAACCAGACTCCCAGAGCGGGCAGCGGCTTCCGTAGCGCAAAACCTGGGCCTCACTTCCCGTCTGTCAGCGCGGGGCTCTGCTGCATGACCCATGAGGATGTCACAGCTCCCACCATCTGAGATCTTCCCTCTGGGCCTGGACACCTGGGCAGGCTGCCCGGAGCCTGTCCTCGTGGGGCGGGCAGGTCCGCTCCCCTCGTCCTCTGGCCTGAGGAAGAAACAGGCAGGTTTGAGGCCCTGTGGTAGCAGAGGAAATGCTGGAGACTTTTGTCCAGGCCCTTCTGGGAGGCTGGGGACTTGACCTGTCACATGTTCTCAGTCTGTCTTGTCACTGCTACTTTTTCCCTTCCCACTAACGAATCTCTCTCGAGAACCCACTTCCAGGACCGGTAGGTACGGGGGAGGGGAGAGAAGTCCCTCTGGGTTCTCTCAGCCGCTGAACACAGATTCCGCCCGCCCCCCACCACCACGAGAGGAGAAAACCAGAGGTCAGTCATCTTCCATGTTTACTAAGTCACTGGCCAAAAACAAGAGAAAAACCTCTCCCGTCCCTTCTGCCATCTCCTCCACACACCTGTGCCTCAAGCTCGGTGCAGGGGGGATGTGCAGCTGCCTCCGTCACTCGGGGCTCTAGAGCTGCCCACAGTGCGGGCATCTTGCACCTGGAGAAGGAGTCTGAGGTTTAAAGACTGGTCTCTTTCGAGCCCCTATGTAGGAGCAGCCGGTGCCTCTGGGGCCCAGCTGAGGGAGCAGTGGTCTGTTCCCAGTAGAAGAATACTACTAGGTTGACTCGCAGAGATTGCTGGTCCCAACATCGAGCCGTCCCCACAGGTTTGTTAGGAGAAAGAGCAAGTAAATAAGTAAGTGTTGTACCAAATATTCTATAATGAGCTCCCACTGCCCACCATTCAGACTTAAAATTAGTGTTTTGCCACATTTTAATCTTTCCTTCCGTACAAGCATATTGTTTCTGAACTAGTTTAAAAGTTGCAAATAGAAGGAGACTCCACCCCAAATGCTTCAGCCTGCATCTCCTAAGAGCTAGGACATTCTCCTACAACTGGCCCAGTGTCACACCAGTAATTTCCCAGCAACATCTGCTAATCAACCCATATTCACAGTTCTCCCAAATAACTTACACCTGGTTTTGGAATCGGGAACTAGTTAAGGTACACATGTTGCAGCGAACTGTGTTTTCTAAAATCTCTTTCGAGTCAGTAAACTTTCCCTTCTGCTCACTCCAGTTATTTGAATGACATTATTTCGGAGGCTAGCAGGCTGCTGTCTTACAGAAGTCCCACATGCTGGATCTGTCTGTCTCTTCATGGTGTCATAGAACAAGTTCCTCTAACCCCTGTATTGGCAAGGGTGATTTAGGCTATGGGGATTGGTACCTTTTGTGCTGACCTGAAAACTTCAGTCCATCCTAAGATGCCCCTCTGCTGTCACCTGTACCAAGTGCCAAGTCCGCAGAGGGGCCTGCCAGAGCTGGAGAGGGCGAGGGAGGAAGCATCACAGCCGCGCCTGGGAGGGTCTAGAGAGAAGAGGCTGGACCACGCAGTGTGGGCCTGTTGGGAATGAGACGTCCCGGACTCAGAAGATCCTGCGCTGGCCCCTTTGCTGCTCCTGGTGATGGAGCACAGGGCACCAAAGAGCATCTCTCTTTCTCTCTGTTTTGTGGTCTCTGGGTTTTCATTTCCTGGAGGCCCATGGTCTGTGTGCACTGGGGCAGAGCCAGCCCCTGGGATGCACCAAAGAAGGGCCCCGCGGGGGCGCTGCCCCACCCAAGCTGCGGCTGCGGAGAAGAGCACTGGGCTGGAGGCAGGAGATGTGACATTTTGTCCCAATTGAGTACACTGAGTAGCTGAGTGACAGTTTTCCTCCCAGGGACTCAATTTCCCCATCTAGAATGAGCAGATGGGCCTACAGCATGGATTTTCAGACATCAAAGAAGGAAGCAGGTCTGCTGTAGTTGAAGTGAGGATGGAGGTCCCAGGCCCCCCTCACTGCTGCCCACGAGGCACTGCTGCCTGCCCCCAGAGGCTTTCCCTCGCCAGCTCAGAGAGCCAGAGACATTTTTTAGTTCCCACAAGAGAGAGGCATGGGCTTTGTGTGGGGTCAATGTCAAGGGCCTATGGGGGGACTCGGGCTGTGTTTTATCCTAATAAGTTCACCCCTCCCTCTCTCCTTCCTCTCTGTGGCCCTTGAGGAGAATGAGGGCGGAGAGGGTTTTCTATGACTGTGCTAGCTTTTATTATCAGCAAGAGGGCTCCTTTTGTAATTTGTGCATGAAATTCATGTCATCTCCTGGGGAGAGGAGAGGGCTGACTGGAGAGGGTGCGGGGCACATTAGGGGAGCAGGCAGAGGTTTCCTTCCCTCGTGGGAGTGCGGAGAGGAGCAGAGAGGGGGGCGCTACCCCGCTCACCTGGTCAGGGCTCTCAAACCAGCCGTTTTGGGTTGTGTTAAAAGTGGGAACCTTCCCTCCATTAATGTACAATCTTGAACTAACTGCTAATAAAGTGGGGTTCTGTTTGTACACATTGGTCCTGTCTGTCCGTCTGTCTGACGTTTTTGCAAGGCCCGCAGGGGAGGGTGGAAAGAAGGATGTTCACATGCACGGCCAGTCTGGCCGCCCCCGTACACACAAGGTGACTGTGAAAGATCAATTCAATGGATTGTAAACTGAAGCTTTTCTAGATAGCAGAGGCCTGTCCCAGGACAGCCAGTGGACAGAGGGCTCAGGTGACAAAGAGCCCTCAGCCACGCTAGATGGTTGAGAAGTGCTGGGGCTGGAGCACTGCACTGAGAAGAGCCTCAGTCTAGAATTAGTTCTGCTATCAGTGTGTGAAGTGACCGGGCCAAGTCACTCTAATGCTTTGATCCTCGGTTTCCCTCATCTCTTAGGGGTGTGGAAGGAGTTGGACTCAGTGGCTACTCTGGAGAGCTTGCTTAAAATGCAGACTCTCCAGCTGTGCCCCTAGAGATTCCTCTCTGGCAGATGTGGGGTGCGGCCCGAGCACCTGCATTTTAACAACCTCTCCAGCACTCTGGGAAACCCTGGCTCAGATAGAGGGCTTCTATGGGTTCTAATTAATTCAGAGTCCCACTGCCCGAGGAATGAAAACTTTGGGTAAAAACCAATGACTTCCTAGCCCTCCCAGCCTGGTTGCGCTTGAGATTTGCGGGGGAGGGGCAGAGGCAGGGAGCAGAGAGGCAGGAGCCTCTGTGGAACTTTACAACATGCACATTCCCAGGCTCCCCTAGTCCCGTCCACTCAGTCAGAACCTCGGGCAGAGAGACCCAGAAATGTGGCTTTTAAACAAACTCCCTGCCGCACAGGAAAGTGTGGGAACACTGAATCTGGCCACGAAGGATGAGCCAGAGACGCTCCACAGAATTGTGGACGGCTGCCCTGGGGCATGCTGGGACACAGCTGGGAGCACATCAAAACACCAGCCCCAATGGTACAAGGGCAGCACTTGCAGACACCTGTGTGGGGTTTGTCAGCTGGGAGCTTGGTATGGGTCGTGGGGCAACAAGAACATGGGTGGAGGCTGCATTAATGGGAGCACTGGATCTGCATGATACAGGTGGGATTCGGTGCTGGGTAGGTGGTCAGGCTACATCAGAGATTTTTGAATTTTAAAACAGCCTTTTGTTTTTTAAAGAGAAACTTAGTTGAAAACCAGGTAGAGGCAGGAAGGGTGTTTCTGGTTGGATTTGGGGTGAGTATCTGGACTGTCATCAGTTCAACTGCTCTCTGTCACCGTACTATCTTGGAACCCTAGGAATCCTTGAAACACACTGTGAAAGCCCAGCCCAGGTGCTCTCAGAGGTCCCAAGAGTCCTGCGATTCTAATAGGTTGAGTGAACAAAGACACATCGAACCCTCCTCACCCCCTGAGTGAGGAGACCACTCAGGGGACATGGTGCCCCAGGAGCAGTATTGGATCCTGGAAGTGGGCATTTCCCTCAGAGAAGCCCTGGATCAGGTGCACAGGGCAGTGTGTTCCATAATAGCAAAGCCCTAGAAACAACTTAGATGTCCATCTAGAGGGGATCAGCTAAGTAGCCACTCGTGTGGCCACATGCTGAAACATGACGATGGAGGAGAGAATAGTCAGCTCAGTCTCCAGGTCCCACCAGGAAATATCTTTGAGACTGACCTAAGTGTGACCATTTGTGGAAAGAGAATGCTCCATAACTAAGTACACATACATACTCTGCTGGCTCGTACTGCTTATGCTATGCTGCATTATTTTTCCTGGCAATGTAGCTAGCTAGCTCTCTCTCACACCAAACTGGTAACTGGTTAGTTCTGGAAGAGGGGGCAGGGAAAGGGGAGAAGATTTCAAAGGGGACTTTAGCTTTGGCTGAAATATTTTACTAAACACAATGAAAATGCATGTATCAGTTGTGGAATGAAAAAGTCTTAAAAGTAATTAGAAATGGGTGAAGCAGAAAGGGGGTCCAGGCAGCTGGACTGTTGTGGGATGCTACCGTGAAAGCAGCCCTGCTGTTCCCCCAGCCCACAGGCACCCGAAGTGCAGGGCCTGAGGAGGCCCTGGCTGTTGGGGGGAAGTTCTTGCCTTGCTGCAGGTACCCTGAGCACTTGTCAAGCCCCTGAGCTGAGGATTCCGACTCGCTGTGTGACTATAGGTGACTCTCAGCTCCCACATGCTCACAAATGGGGGAGTTAGAGTGAACACCAGTGTTGGGACAAACCGACATTGCATGCCTGAGAAGGACACAGCCTAACGCCTGTGAAATTCCTGACAAACACACCAACATGAATCTACCCAAGGAGAAACAGTGGTACATCCACGTTGAGGGACATTATGCAAAATAACTGGCCTGAACTCTAAAATTGTCAGGGTCGTGGAAGATAAAGAAAGGTGGAGAAATGGTTCAATATTAAAGGGTACTGAAGAGACCTGGCAATCAAATGTCATTTATGATCCTGGAGGGGTCCTAGACCAGGAAAGAGTTACCTATAAAGAACACCATATTGACAACCGGCAAAATGTGAATATGGACCGTATACATTGGGTAATAGTACTTTATCAATGTTAAATTACGTGATTTTGATTACTGTTCTGTTAGAGTATGTCATTGCTCTTAAGTCGTACATGCTGAAATATTGATGGGTAAAAGGGAAAAATAAAGCTGAATTTTAACTGATGTTCTTTTTCCAATGGGTCAGACTTATCTGGTGCAGTTCACAACATGTCCACCAGGGGACACTATTATCCCAGTCTCTGACGGGCTAGAGTCGGCGTGAGCCTCCCCGGGAAAGACTGGGCTGGTAGTTAATGGTATTGAGGTGATGATATCATAAGGAATTCAATGACATGAATAATAAAAACTATTTCTCACTGTTGGGAAGGCCTTCTGCTTGTCAAGTGCTGTCTCTCTTCATCCTTGCCACAACTCTGAGGTAGGGATTGTCATCATTCCCATTATGTAGATGAGGAGTCTGAGATTCAGAGAGGTTAAGTGATTCTGCCAGGGTCACAGAGCTGCGAGTCCTTGGTCTGTGAGACTCCACCGCCTTAAGCCCCCTGGGTAGTCCTGCCTCCTGTCATGAGGCAAAGTGGGGAGAACTCACTGAGCCTGACCCTGTCCCTCTCCAGGCCGGACATTTAAAAGTATGTATGTATGTATATATGTATGTGTGTGTGTGTATGTGTGCGTATATATATCCACAAAGATAAAGCAAACACAACACTGCCTACAGTGAGATCTAAGTCTACCTCTAAACAGCTCACCCCACCCCCAACCCTCACCTCTAACCCACCCCCCTGACTCTCACCTCTTCAGGGGAAACCACTACCACCAGTTTCTGTGGATCTTTCCAGAAGTTATTTTTTTACAAATATGAGTAGCTAAGTACACATACATCCTCTGCTGGCTCGTACTCCTCATGCTATTCTGCACTTCACTTCTTCACTGGTACTGGGGACTGGGTAGAGGGGTATTTGCTGCTTTGTGTAGTAACAGATGGAGGTTCTCCTCCGCTAGAGGTACCTGGGGAGGCTCCACTCTGTCAAACCTTTAGGGAGGGAGGGAGGGATAGGCTGGAGCTTAGATTCTCTAGCCTTTGCCCCATTCTAGGGTGTCGTCCCTCGGGAAGGGAGGAGGCTGCATAGCATAGTTGTCGAAATATGCACAGATAGGCAGACCTGATGTCAAATAGGTCCATATTGGTTATCTGATCTTGAGCAAGTACCTCATGTCTCTGAGGCTGTCTTCTCATTGGTGAAATGGGAATAGTAATGGGTGGCAGGTGCCAGGGCTATTGTGAAGAGTGAGGGGTGCCTTACTTTTCCAGTGCTTGGAAAGCCATCACCTGAACCTGCTTCATGCTGAGTGCTCAGTAAAGCCTGATCCAGGTCTTGTCATCAGACTCACGCAGCTCCCATGACTCAGCCTGGGGGTGGCTCTGCCACCTTTGTCCTGAGGCTGATGACGATGGGGCTGAAGGGCCAAGAGGCACACCCAAAGTGGAAACTCATCGCATATGATTGTTCTTTCTGGGACCCTTGAAATCAAATTGGTTAGAACACTGAGAATGACCCCTCAAAATATACATACAACTACCAACTTCACAGAAATACAAAGGATCATAAAAGACCACTATGAACTGCATGTCAACAAATAGGATAACTTAGATGAAATGGGCAAATTCCTAGAAATACAAACAAAAGTGACTCACAAAAGTGACTCAAGAAGAAATAGAAAATCTGAATAGACCTACAACAAGTCAGGAGATTGAATCACTAATCAAAAAACTCCCAGCAGGGCTTCCCTGGTGGCGCAGTGGTTGAGAGTCTGCCTGCCGATGCGGGGGACGCGGGTTCGTGCCCCGGTCCGGGAGGATCCCACGTGCCGCGGAGCGGCTGGGCCCGTGAGCCATGGCCGTTGAGCCTGCGCGTCCGGAGCCTGTGCTCCGCAATGGGAGAGGCCACAACGGTGAGAGGCCCGCGTACCGCAAAAAAAAAAAAAAAACCTCCCAGCAAAGAAAAGCCTAGGATCAAATGGCCTTGCTGATTAATTTAACCATGTATTTAAAGGGGAATTAACACCAATCCTTCTCAAACTCTTTCCAAAAAAACTGAAGTGGTGGGAACACTTCCTAACTCATTCTGTAAGTCTAGCATTACCCTGATACTGAACTAGACACAGACTCTACAAGAAAATAAAACTACAACATCCCTTATCAAAACATATGCAAAAAATTCTTAAAATAATAATAAACAAAACTCAGCAGCTAACTAGAAGGATTATATGCCAGTATCAAGTGGGATTTATCTCAGGAATGCAAAGGTGGTTCAATATAAAAATCAAGGTTATATACCACATTAATAGAATGAAGGTGGAAAAACCACATGATCATCTCAACTGATGCAGAAAAAAAAATTTGGAAAAATCCAACACCCTTTCATGATAAAAACACTCAAACTAGGAATGGAATGGAACTTTCTCAACAAAGGCCATATATGAGAAACACAGCTTGCATCATTCTCGATGGTTATAAAACAGAAAACTTTTCCCCTTGGATCGGGCAAAGACAAGACTGACTGCTTTTTTCCCCCTTCTATTTAAGATCAGGAATTTCTATTCAGTGTACTGGAATTTCTAGCCAGAGCAATTAGGCAAAAAAAAGAAATAAAAGACACCTAAACTGGAAAGGAAGTAAAACTATCTTTACTTGGAAATGACGTGATCTTATATCTATAACACCCTAAAGGATCTACACACAAACACCCTTAGAACTAATCAATTCAGTAAAGTTGCAGGTGACAAAATCAACACACAGAAATCAATTTTACTTCTGTACACTATCAATAACCCAAAGGAAATTAAAAAGAATTCAGTTTTTAATACTATCAAAAAATAAAATACATCAAGTAGGAAATCATCCACACACAAATATGATATCAAAACCAGCAACCATGAGAAGAGGAGAGTACAAATTTGAGAAATGGGAATTGCATTTGAAATTAAGAGACCAGCAACTTAAAACAACCTTGTATATATATATATATATATATATATATAGACTGCTATATCAAAACCTCATGGGAACTGCAAACTAAAAAACTACAATAGATACACACACAAAAAAGAAAAAGCAACCCAAACACAACACTAAAGGTACTCATCAAGCCAAAAGAGAGGAGAACAAAAGAGGAAGGGAAGAAAAAAGACCTAAAAAAATAAATCCAAAACAAGAAAATGGCAATAGGAACATACATATAGATAATTACCTTAAATGTAAATGGATTAAATGTTCCAACCAAAAGACATAGACTGGCTGAATGGGTACAAAAACAAGACCTGTATATATGCTGTCTACAAGAGACCCACCTCAGGCCTAGGGACACATACATACTAAAAGTGAGGGAATGGAAAAAGATACTACATGCAAATGGAAATCAAAAGAAAGCTGAAGTAGCAATGCGTAGACAAAATAGACTTTAAAATAAAAACTCTTAAAAGAGACAAGGACACAACATAATGATCAAGGGTTCAGTCCAAGAAGAAGATATAACAATTGTAAATATATATGCAACCACCATAGGAGAATCTCAGTATATAAGGCAAATGTTAACAGCCATAAAAGGGGAAATCAACAGTAACACAATAATATTGGGGGACTTTAACACCCCACTAACACCAATGGACAGATCATCCAGACAGAAAATCAATAAGGAAACACAAGCTTTAAATGACAGACCAGATGGACTTAATTGATATTTATAGGGCATTCCATCCAAAAGCAGCAGAATACACTTTCTTCTCAAGTGCACATGGAAGATTCTCCAGGGTAGATCACGTCATGGGTCACAAATCAAGCCTCAGTAAATTTAATAAAAATTGAAATCATATCAGGCATCTTTTCTGACCACAAAGCTATGAGATTAGAAATCAACTACAGGGGGAAAAAGTGTAAAAAACAAACACGTGGAGGCTAAACAATATGCTTCTAAACAACCAATGGATCACTGAAGAAATCAAAGAGGAAGTCAAAAAATACCTAGAGACAAATGACAATGAAAACATGACGATCCAAAACCTATGGGATGCAGCAAAAGCAGTTCTAAGAGGGAAGTTTATAGCAATACAATTTTACCTTAGGAAACAAGAAAAATCTCAAATAAACAACCTAACCTTACACCTAAAGCAACCAGAGAAAGAACAAATAAAACCCAAAGTTAGTAGAAAGAAAGAAATCATAAAGATCAGAGCAGAAATAAATGAAATAGAGATGAAGAAAACAATAGAAAAGATCAATGAAACTAAAAGCTGGTTCTTTGAAAAGATAATAAAAATTGATAACCCTTTAGCCAGACTATCAGGAAAAAAAGGGAGAGGGTTCAAATCAATAAAATTAGAAATGAAAAAGGAGAAGTTACAATGGACACCGCAGAAATACACAGATCATAAGACATTACTACAGGATGGTTCAAGGTGGCGGAGTAGAAGGATGTGTGCTCACTCCCTCTTGCGAGAGCACCGGAATCACAACTAACTGCTGAACAGTCATTGAAAGGAAGATGCTGGAACTCACCAAAAAAGATACCCCACATCCAAAGACAAAGGAGAAGCCCCAGTGAGATGGTAGGAGGGGCGCAATCACAATAAAATCAAATCCCATAAATGCTGAGTGGGTGACTCACAAACTGGAGAACACTTAAACCACACAAGTCCACCCACTGGAGTGAAGGTTCTGAGGCCCACGTCAGGCTTCCCAACCTGGGGGTCTGGCAATGGGAGGAGGAATTCCTAGAGAATCAGACTTTGAAGGCTAGCAGGATTTGATTGCAGGACTTTGACAGGACTGGGGGAAACAGAGACTCCACTCTTGGAGGGCACACACAAAGTAGTGCACACATCAGGACCCAGGGGAAGGAGCAGTGACCCCATAGGAGACTGAACCAGACCTACCTGCTAGTGTTGGAGGGTCTCCTGCAGAGGTGGGGGTGGCTCACCATGAGGACAAGGACGCTGGCAGCAGAAATTCTGGGAAGTACTCCTTGGCATGAGCCCTCCCAGAGTCCACCATTAGCCCCACCAAAGAGCTGCGTAGGTTCCAGTGCTGGGTCGCCTCAGGCCAAACAACCAACAGGGAGGGAACCCAGCCCCACCCATCAGTAGACAAGCGGATTAAAGTTTTACTGAGCTCTGCCCGTGACAGCAACAACCAGCTCTACCCACCGCCAGCCCCTCCCATCAAGAAACTTGCATAAGCCTCTTAGATAGCCTCATTCACCAGAGGACAGACAGCAGAAGCAAGAACTACAATCCTGCAGCCTGTGGAACAAAAACCACATTCACAGAAAGACAGACAAGATGAAAAGGCAGAGGGCTATGTACCAGATGAAGGAACAAGATAAAACCCCAGAAAAAACAACTAAATGAAGTGGAGATAGGCAACCTTCCAGAAAAAAGAATTCAAAATAATGATAGTGAAGATGATCCAGGACCTCGGAAAAAGAGTGGAGGCAAAGATCGAGAAGATGCAAGAAATGTTTAACAAAGACCTAGAAGAATTAAAGAACAAACAAACAGAGATGAAAACTACAATAACTGAAAGGAAAAATACACTAGAAGGAATGAATAGCAGAATAACTGAGGCAGAAGAACAGATAAGTGACCTGGAAGACAGAAAAGTGGAATTCACTGCCACAGAACAGAATAAAGAATGAAAAGAAATGAAGACAGCCTAAGAGACCTCTGGGACAACATTAAACGCAACAACATTCGCATTACAGGGGTCCCAGAAGGAGAAGAGAGAGAGAAAGGACCCAAGAAAATATCTGAAGAGATTATAGTTGAAAACTTCCCTAACATGGTAAAAGAAATAGCCACCCAAATCCAGGAAGCACAGAGAGTCCCAGACAGGATAAAGCCAAGGAGAAACATGCTGAGACACATAGTAATCAAATGGACAAAAATTAAAGACAAAGAAAAATTATTGAAAGCAACAAGGGAAAAACGAGAAATAACATAAAAGGGAACTCCCATAAGGTTAACAGCTGATTTCTCAGCACAAACTCTACAAGCCAGAAGGGTGTGGCATGATATATTTAAAGTGATGAATGAGAAGACCCTACAACCAAGATTACTCTACCCGTCAAGGATCTCATTCAGATTCCATGGAGAAATCAAAAGCTTTACAGACAAGCAAAAGCTAAGAGAATTCAGCACCACCAAACCAGCTCTACAACAAATGCTAAAGGAACTTCTCTAAGTGGGAAACACAAGAGAAGAAAAGGACCTACAAAAACAAACCCATAACAATTAAGAAAATGGTAATAGGAACATATTTATCGATAATTACCTTAAACGTGAATGGATTAAATGCTCCAACCAAAAGATGCAGGCTTGCTGAATGGATACAAAAACAAGACCCATCTATATGCTGTCTACAAGAGACCCACTTCAGACCTAGGGACACATACAGACTGAAATTGAGGGGACGGAAAAAGATATTCCATGCAAATGGAAATCAAAAGAAAGCTGGAGTAGCAATACTCATATCAGATAAAATAGACTCTAAAATAAAGAATGTTACAAGAGACAAGGAAAGAAACAACATAATGATCAAGGGATCAATCCAAGAAGAAGATATAACAATTGTAAATATATATGCACCCAACATAGGAGCACCTCAATACATAAGGCAACTGCTAACAGCTATAAAAGAGGAAATCGACAGTAACACAATAAAAGTGCAGGACTTTAACTTCTCACTTACACCAATGGACAGATCATCCAAAATGAAAATAAATAACGAAACACAAGCTTTAAATGACACAACAGACCAGATAGATTTAATTGCTATTTATAGGACATTCCATCCAAAAATTGAAGATTACACTTTCTTCTCAAGTGCGCATGGAACATTCTCCAGGATAGATCACATCTTGGGTCACAAATCAAGCCTCAGTAAATTTAAGAAAATTGAAATCATATCAAGCCTATTTTCTGACCACAACACTATAAGATTAGAAATCAATTACAGGGAAAAAAACATAAAAAACACAAACACATGGAGGGTAAACAATACATTACTAAATAACCAAGAGATCAGTGAAGAAATCAAAGAGGAAATCAAAAAATACCTAGAGACAAATTACAATGAAAATATGACGATCCAAAACCTATGGGATGCAGCAAAAGCAGTTCTAAGAGGGAAGTTTATAGCAATACAAGCCTACCTCAAGAAACAAGAAAAATCTCAAATAAACAATTTAAACTTACACCTAAAGCAACTAGAGAAAAGAAGAGCAAACAAAACCCAAAGTAAGTAGAAGGAAAGAAATCATAAAGACCAGAGTGGAAATAAATGAAATAGAAACAAAGAAAACAATAGCAAAGACCAATAAAACTAAAAGCTGGTTCTTTGACAAGATAAACAACATTGATAACCATTAGCCACACTCATCAAGAAAAAGAGGGAGAGGACTCAAATCAATAAAACTAGAAATGAAAAAGGAGAAGTTACAACAGACACCACAGAAAAAAAACATCCTAAGAGACTACTACAAGCAACTCTATGCCAATAAAATGGACAACCTGGAAGAAATGGACAAATTCTTAGCAAGCTATAACCTTCCAAGACTGAAGCAGGAAAAAATAGAAAATATGAACAGACCAATCACAAGTAATGAAATTGAAACTGTGATTAAAAATCTTCCAACAAACAGAAGTCCAGGGCCAGATGGCTTCACAGATGAATTCTATGAAATATTTAGAGAAGAGCTAATACCCATCCTTCTCAAACTCTTCCAAAAAACTGCAGAGGAAGGAACACTCTCAAACTCATTCTATGAGGCCACCATCACCCTGATACCAAAACCAGACAAAGATACTACAAAAAAAGAAAATTACAGACTGATATCACTGATGAACATAGATACAAAAATCCTCAACAAAATACTAGCAAACAGAATCTAACAACACATTTAAAGGATCATACACTATGATCAAGTGGGATTTATCCCAGGGATGCAAGGATTCTTCAATATATGCAAATCAATCAATATGATACACCATATTAACAAATTGAAGAAGAAAAACCATATGATCATCTCAACAGATGCAGAAAAATCTTTTGACAAAATTCAACACCCATTTATGATAAAAACTCTCCAGAAAGTGAGCGAAGAGGGAACCTACCTCAACGTAATAAAGGCCATATACGACAAACCCACAGCAAACATCATTCTCAATGGTAAAAAACTGAAAGCATTTCCTCTAAGATCAGGAACAAGACCAGGATGTCCACTCTAGTCACTATTATTCAACATAGTTTTGGAAGTCCTAGCCACGGCAATCAGAGAATAAAAAGAAATAAAAGGAATACAAATTGAAAAAGAAGAAATAAAACTGTCACTGTTTGCAGATGACATGACACTATACATAGAGAATCCTAAAGATGCCACCAGAAAACTGCTAGAGCCAATCAATCAATTTGGTAAAGTTGCAGGATACAAAATTAATGCACAGAAATCTCTTGCATTCCTATACACTAATGATGAAAAATCTGAAAGAGAAATTAAGGAAACACTCCCATTTACCACTGCAACAAAAAGAATAAAATACCTAGGAATAAACCTACCTAGGGAGACAAAAGACCTGTATGCAGAAAACTATAAGACACTGATGAAAGGAATTAAAGATGATACACACAGATGGAGTGATATACTATGTTCTTGGACTGGAAGGATCAACATTGTGAAAGTGAATATACAACTCAAAGCAATCTACAGATTCAATGCAATCCCTATCAAATTACCAATGGCATTTTTTACAGAACTAGAACAAAAAATCTTAAAATTTGTATGGAGACACAAAAGACCCCGAATAGCCAAACCAGAATTGAGGGGAAAAAACGGAGCTGGAGGAATCAGACTCCCTGACTTCAGACTGTACTACAAAGCTACAGTAATCAAGACAATATGGTACTGGCACAAAAACAGAAATATAGATCAATGGAACAGGATTGAAAGCCCAGAGATAAACCCACACACCTATGGTCAACTAATCTATGACAAAGGAGGCAAGGATATACAATGGAGAAAAGACAGTCTCTTCAATAAGTGGTGCTGGGAAGACTGGACAGCTACATGTAAAAGAATGAAATTAGAACACTCCCTAACACCACACATAAAAATAAACTCAAAATGGATTAGAGACCTAAATGTAAGACTGGACACCATAAAACTCAGAGGAAAACATAAGAAGAACACTCTTTGACATAAGTCACAGCAAGTTCTTTTTTGATCCACCTCCTAGAGTAATGGGAATAAAAACAAAAATAAACAAATGGGACCTAATGAAACTTAAAAGCTTTTGCAAAGCAAAGGAAACTACAAACAAGACAAAAAGACAACCCTCAGAATGGGAGAAAATATTTGCAAACGAATCAACAGACAAAGGATTCATCTCCAAAATATATAAACAGGTCATGCAGCTCAATATTAAAAAAACAAACAACCCAATCAAAAAATGGGCAGAAGACCTAAAGAGACATTTCTCCAAAGAAGACATACAGATGGCTAAGAAGCACATGAAAAGCTGCTCAACATCACTAATTATTAGAGAAATGCAAATCAAAAGCACAATGAGGTATCACCTCACAACAGTTAGAATGGGCATCATCAGAAAATCTACAAACAACAAATGCTGGAGAGGGTGTGGAGAAAAGGCAACCCTCTTGCACTGTTGGTGGGAATGTAAATTGATACAGCCACTAAGGAGAACAGTATGGAGGTTCCTTAAAAAATTAAAAATAGAATTACCATATGACCCAGCAATCCCACTACTGGGCACATACCCAGAGAAAACCAAAATTCAAAAAGACACATGCACCCCAATGTTCATTGCAGCACTATTTACAATAGCTAGGTCATGGAAGCAACCTAAATGCCCATTGACAGATGAATGGATAAAGAAGGTATGGTACATATATACAATGGGATATTACTCAGCCATAAAAAGGAAGGAAATTGGGTCATTTGTAAGGATGTGGATGGATCTAGAGACTGTCATACAGAGTGAAGTAAGTCAGAAAGAGAAAAACAAATATCGTATATTAACGCATATATGTGGAACCTAGAAAAATGGTACAGATGAACTGGTTTGCAGGGCAGAAATAGAGACACAGATGTAGAGAACAAATGTATGAACACCAAGGGGGGAAAGTGGCGGGGGAGTGCTGGTGGTGTGATAAATGGGGACATTGGGATTGACACATATACACCAATATGTATAAAATGGATAACTAATAAGAGCCTGTTGTTTAAAAAAAATAAATTAAAAAAAAAAGACATTACTACAAACAACTATACACCAATAAAATGGACAACCTAGAAGAAATGGAGAAATTCTTAGCAAGATACAACCTTCCAAGACTGAACCAGGAAGAAATAGAAAATATGAACAGACCAATCACAAGTACTGAAATTGAAACTGCAGTTTAAAAACTTCCAACAAACAGAAGTCCAGGACCAGATGGTTTCACAGGTAAATTCTATCAAACATTTATAGAAGAGTTACTACCTATACTTTTGAAACTCTTCCAAAAAATTAGAGGAAAAACCACTCCGAAGCTCATTCTACAAGGCCACCATTAACCTGATACCAAAACCAGAAAAAGATCCCACAAAACAGAAAATTACAGGCCAATATCACTGATGAACACAGCCACAAAAATCCTCAACAAAATACTAGCAAACCAAATCCAACAGTACATTAAAATGATCATACACCATGGTCAAGTGGGAATTATCCCAGGGATGCAAGGATTCTTCAATATACGCAAATCAATCAGTGTGATACACCACATCAACAAATTGAATGAAAACCAAACGATCATCTCAACAGATGCAGAAAAAGCTCTTGACAAAATGCAACACCCATTTATGATAAAAACTCTCCAGAAAGTGGGCATAGAGGGAACGTACCTCAACATGATAAAGGCCATATATGACAAATCCACAGCTAACATCATTCTCAATGGTGAAAAGCTGAAAGTATTTTCTCTAAGATCAGGAACAAGAAAAGGACATCCACTCTTGCCACTTTTATTCAGCATAGTTTTGGAAGTCCTAGCCTCAGCAGTCAGAGAAAAAAAAGAAATAAAAGGAATCCAGGGCTTCCCTGGTGGCGCAGTCGTTGAGAGTCCACCTGCTGATGCAGGGGACGTGGGTTCGTGCCCCGGTCCGGGAAGATCCCACATGCCGTGGAGCGGCTGGGCCCGTGAGCCATGGCCGCTGAGCCTGCGCGTCCGGAGCCTGTGCCCCGCAACGGGAGAGGCCACAACAGTGAGAGGCCCGCGTACCACAAAAAAAAAAAAAAAAAGGAATCCAAACTGGAAAAGAAGTAAAACTGTCAAGGTTTGCAGATGACATGATACTATACATAAAAAAATCATAAAGATGCTACCAGAAAACTACTAGAGCTCAATGAATTCGGTAAAGTTGCATGATACAAAATTAATACACAGAAATCTCTTGCATTCCTGTTCACTAACAATGAAGGATCAGAAGGAGAAATTAAGGAAACCATCCCATCAAAAAGAATACCTAGGAATAAACCCACCTAAGAAGGCAAAAGACCTGTACTGAGAAAACTATAAGTTCCTGATGAAAGTAATCAAAGATGACACAAACAGATGGAAGGATATACCATGTTTTTGGACTGTAAGAATCTATATTGTCAAAATGACTCTACTACCCAAAGCAAAATACAGGTGCAATGCAATCCCTATCAAATTATCAACGGCATTTTTCACAGAATTAGAACAAAAATTTTTACAATTTGTATGGAAACAAAAAAGACCCCGAATAGCTAAAGCAAACTTGAGAAAGAAACACAAAGCTGGAGGAATCAGGCTCCCTGACTTCAGACTATAGTACAAAGCTACAGTCATCAAAACAGTATGCTACTGGTACAAAAACAGAAATAGAGATCAATGGAACAGGATAGAATGTCCAGAGATAAACGTACACACCAATGGTCAACTAACCTATGAAAAAGGAGGCAAGAATATACAATGGAGAAATGACAGTCTCTTCAATAAGTGGTGCTGGGAAACTGGACAGCTACATGTAAAGAATGAAATTAGAACACTATCTAACACCATACACAAAAATAAACTCAAAACAGATTGAAGACCTAAATGTAAGGCCAGATACTATAAAACTCTTAGAGGAAAACAAAGGCAGAACACTCTCTGACATAAATTGCAGAAATATCTGCTTTGATGCACCTGCTAGGGTAATGAAAATCAAAACAGAAATAAACAAATGTGACCTAATTAAAAGCTTTTGCACAGCAAAGGAAACCATAAACAAAATGAAAAGACAACCCACAGAATGGGAGAAAATATTTGCAAATGAAGTGACCAACAAGGGATTAATCTCCAAAATATACAAACAGCTCATGCAGCTCAACATCAAAAAAAAACCAAACAACCCAGTCATAATGAGCAGAAGATCTAAACATTTCTCCAAAGAACACACAGATGGCCAAAAAGTACATGAAAATATGCTCAACATTGCTAATTATTAGAGAATGCAAGTCCAAACTACAATGAGATATAACCTCACACCATTCAGAATGGCCATCATCAAAAAAATCTATAAAGGATAAATGCTGGAGAGAGTGTGGAGAAAAGGGAACCGTCCTACACTGTTGGTGGGAATGTAAATTGGTACACCCATCATGGAGAACAGTATGGATGTTCCTTAAAAAACTAAATATAGAACTACCATATGATCCAGCAATCTCACTCCGGGGCATACATCTGGAGAAAATCATAATTTGAAAAGATACATGCACCCCAATGTTCACTGTAGCACTATTTACAATAGCCAAGACACGGAAACAACCTAAATGTCCATCAACAAATGAACAGGTGAAGAAGAAGTGGTACTTATATACAATGGAATATTATTCATCCATAAAAGTGAAGGAAATAATGCCATTTGCAGCAACATGGATGGACCTAGAGATTCTCACACTAAGTGAAGTCAGACAGAGAAAGACAAATGTCATATATCACTTATATGCAGAATCTAAAAAATGGCACAAATGAACTTATTTACAAAAAAGAAATACAGTCACAGATGTAGAAAACAAACTTATGGTTACCAAAAGGGAAGGAGGAGGGGTCAATTAGGAGATTGGGATCAACATATAAACACTATTATATACATAATACATAACTAATAAGGACCTACTGTGTAGCACAGGGAACTCTACTCAATATTTTTTAATAACCTATATGAGGAAAGAATCTAAAAATGAGTGAATATATGTATAACTGAATCACTCTGCTATACACCTGAAACACAACATTGTAAATCAACTATACTCCAATAAAAATTAAAAAATAAAATTAAAATATTACAGAATTTAATCAAGGAGGTGAAAGACTTGTATCCTGAAAACTACAACACATTGCTTAATTTAAAGAGGACCTAAATAAATGGAAACAACCCATGTTTAAAGATTAGAACGCTTAATATTGTTCAAATAATACTACGACCCAGATCAACATACAAATTCAATTCAATCTCTATTAAATCGCAGAGTTGTTTTCTTTTTTTTTTTTTAGAAATGGGAAAAACAATGCTAATATTCATATAGAGTTCCAAGGGAGGCCGAAGAGCCAAAATAATCTTGCAGAATTGTGGTACTGCATTAGCATAGACGTACAGACCATGGAATACACTTGAAACCCCAGAAACAAACCCTCACATCGATTTTCACTTGATTTTTGATAGGAGTGCAAAGACTGCTCACTGGGCAAAGAACAGACTCAACAAATGGTACTGAAAAACCTGGATCTCACATGCAGAACCTTGAGGTTGGACCCTACCTCATACCATATACAAAACTTAACTCAAGATCAACCAAAGGCCTAAATTTTAAAGCTAAGCTAGAGAACTATTGAAGAAAACATAGGTGCACATCTCCATGACCTTAGATTTGGCCATGGTTTCTTAAATATGACACCAGAGGCACAGAAAACAATGAAAAATAGATACATTGGTCGTCATAAACATCAAAAACTTCTGTGCATCACAGGACATTATCAACAGAGCAAAAAGACATCCTACAGAACGACAGAAAATGTGTGCAAACAATAGGTCTGCTAAGGGTTTAATATCCAGTATCTGTAAAGAATGCCAACAACTCAATTCAAAAATTGGCCAAAAACCTGAACAGACATTTCTCCAAAGAAGACAAACACATGGCCAACAGCACTTAAAATGATGCTCAACATTGCTGTTATTAGAGAAATGCCAATCAAACCTACACTGAGATATCACCTCACACCAGTCAGAATGGCCATCATCAAAAAATCTACAAACAATAAATGCTGGAGGGGGTGTGGAAAAAAGGGAACCGTCCTACACTGTTGGTGGGAATGTAAATTGGTATAGCCATTATGGAGAACAGTATGGAGGTTCCTTAAAAAACTAAATATAGAACTACAATATGATCCAGCAATCCTACTCCTGGGTGTACATCTGAAGAAAACTATAATTCAAAAAGATACATGCACCCCAGTGTTCACAGCAGCACTACTGACAATAACCAAGACATGGAAGCAACCTAAGTGTCCACTGAAGGACAAATGGGTAAAGAAGTGGTACACATATACAATGGAATATGACTCAGCCATAAAAATGAACAAAATAATGCCATTTGCAGCAACATGGATGGACCTAGAGATTCTCATACTAAGTGAGACAAATGTCACATGTTATCGCTTATATGCAGAATCTTAAAAAAAATGGTACAAATGAACTTATTTACAACACAGAAATAGAGTCACAGATGTAGAAAACAAACTTATTGTTACCGAAGGGGGCTGGGGGGGGATCAGTTAGGAGATTGGAATCAACATATACACACTACTCTCTCTCTCTCTCTCTCTCTCTCTCTCTCTCTCTATATATATATATATATATATATATATAATAGATAACTAATAACGACCTTCTGTGTGGCACAGGGAACTCTACTCAATATTTTTGAATAACCTATATGGGGAAAGAATCTAAAAATGAGTGAATATATGTATATGTATAACTGAATCACTCTGCTGTACACCTAAAACTAACACAACATTGTAAATCAACTATACTCCAATAAAAATTTTTTAAAATATATTACATAATTTAATCAAGGAGGTGAAAGATGTGTATGCTGAAAGCTACAACACATTGCTTAATTTACAGAGGACCTAAATAAATGGAAAATAACCCATGTTTAAAGATTAGAACGCTTAATATTGTTCAAATAATAATAACTACCCAGAACAATATACAGATTCAATTCAATCCCTATTAAATCTCAGAGTGTTTTTTTTTAATGGGATAAACGATGCTAATATTCATATGGAGTTCCAAGGGAGGCCAAAGGGCCAACATAATCTTGCAAAAATGTGGTACTGCATTAGCGTAGACATCAAGGAAATTTATTATTAGTCATAAGGGAATTTAAATCAAAACCACTTCACACCTGCTAGAATCACTATAATTTTTTTTAAATGAAAAGTTTTGCTGAGGATGTTGACAAATGTGAACCCTCAGACGTTGCTGGTGTGTCTCTAAAATGGTACAGCTGCTGTGGCAAACAGTTCCTCAAAGAGTTAAACATTATTCACAATAGCCTAAGATGGGAGCAAGCTAAGCATCCATCAATAGATGAACAGATAAACAAAATGTGGTATCTACATACAGTGAAACGTTTCTGTCAAAATGTGGTATATACATACAGTGAAACGTTTCTGTCAAAAAAAAGGAATGACGTTCTGGTACATGTGAACAGTGTGAATTAACCTTGAGAGCATTATACTAAGTGAAATATGGCAGTGTTGGGCTGTACCCTACCAGCCAGCAAGGCTTGTATTTGCCCAGCCTCGAGACAGAAGAAAGAGCCTTGAGACGGTGACAGAGATAAAGATTTTGTGGACAGGGGATCTTCCACCTCCAAAACTAAGGGTCCTAGATGGATAGCCCACCAAGTATGGCAGACGGCAGGCAGGCCATGGAGCAATTTGCTATTCGGGGGCGGAGGCCACCATTTACAGGGAGAATTGACATTAGGTTGGCTCACTAGTTACCAGGGAAACCAGCAGCCTGGGCACCTCCCTCACAGCCCCTCAGGTTAATGACCGTCAGGAGAGCAGGTGTTTCCCTTTAACAAACTAGCAGGTGGAGCGTCTCTGGCCTGGGGATTAGAACAATCACCAGCTGGGGCAGCGGGCAAGCACGTTCACGTGAGTAGGCGCAGGAGAAGTGGGCACTGGTCGAGCAGGGGATGTACAGAGAGCAAGAGAACAGCCATCTTGAGTGGCCTGACCCTACACTCCACTCCTGTATGCCCTGCACGACTCTTAACGTCTCAGTCCGCCCGTCTTCCACTCTATCCATGAGGTCAGGCGTGCAGAGGCGCACTGCAACCAAATACCACAAATGCAATACAGACACCAGCAGCTAGAGAGTATCTAGAGTCTAAGAGGTGGGCAAACTTTGGAGCCAGGCGCATATCGGATCAATTTTTCATGGAATTCGAGGAGGATGACAACAGCATCTCACTGTAGACCCAGCAAACAGAGTATTTTCGCAGTGAGGCCACCGTTGTCCCCCAGTTGGCCAACAGATTCCCTCCCCTCAGACTATGGGCTGTAAGTGAGCAGGACCCAATGGGGCCTTCCTGGGACAGAGTCTCCTCTGCCTATCTCTTTGTAGAAAAACTTGAGCCTCCTAGGCCTTCCCCAAGTTCCATAGCATAAATTTACTCAGAGAAGTAAGAAAATGCAGAAACAAAAGGAAAACAGTCAAGCAAGACAAAATAATAATTTAGCTATTAAACAAAGTCAAGGACCTTTAGCCCCTCCTCAAGGGTTATAGATAATACTCTGAGCCAAGTCCTTTGAGCTGTTTTGCAGATACTGAAATCCCAACCAGGTGGAAAAGTTAAATGCATGCTGACCACAAGCATGTAGACCCCAGACCCAGTGGAACCAGAAAGTTGATGGTGTTGACTCCCAATCACCTCTCCGCCAACCAATCAGAAGAATGTGTATACCCAGTAACCCTCTCCCTCACCCTGTCTTTAATAGACCTTTCCCTGAAAGCCCTGGGGGAATTCGGGCCCTTTGAGCATAGCTGCTGGACTCCTTGCTTGGTGCCCTGCAATCAACACTGCACCTTCCTTCATCACAACCTGGTGTCAGCAGATTGGCTTTGCTGCAATGTGGGCAAGGGGACCCAAGTTTGGTTCGGTAACAGGACGAAATGTAAGCTGTTTAACAGGCACAACACAGGGACGATCATGACCATTAAGCAAAATACAAGAAGTAAGAGGATTCTGAGATAATAGCAGCCCTGCCTGTGGTTTTTGTCCTGGCCTGCCTTACCATACCCTCCGTCCACCCTCAGTACCCACAGCCAGTGCGGAATACCAGGGAGGTAGTTTAACAACAGACCACAGGGTTAATATAATGGTGCCTTTCTCTGGTGAGAGGCCCAGATTAATTACCTTAGTAGTCTTAGGCGGGGCCAGGTAGAACACAGGTGAAATCTGTAAATCCCTTTCTAATCCTATTCCCCAGGAGGCGGCAAACCCAAACCATCAGACACTTACCTGCCAGTTCCAGGGCCATTTTATAACGTGTTCCTCTGGGGGCAGATGCTGTGGCACAGGGCAGAAGCTAGTTGTTGTCCTGATGAATAGTTGGCAACGGTCCTTTGGCGGTCAACAGCTGAACTCTGATTGTGGCACTGGGAGGATTGCTCCTGCGATGTGTCCATGTGTTGACAGAGCGGGTTTCCCATCTCTAGAGTTGTTTCAGTCCATTCATAGCCTGGCAGCAGTGGGGTTGTAAGGCAGGTGGAAGTGCCAGGGTGTCATTTTTATCGGCCCATTCCTGAACTTCACGGCTGGTAGAGTGGGTTCCTTGGTCACTGTCAATGTCTGTGGGGGTCCTGTATGTCACGCACAGCTGTTCTAGATCCAAAATAGTGGCTTTTTGCAGTTTGACTTTCGTCACGTCTTTCACCTGTTGTAACACATTGTAGACCGTGTATACATAGTGTTCCATCACACTATACCACTGCTCTGCCCCCTTCCATAGCTGGGACCAAGGGTACTCATATTATTTTGCCACTGCTGCAGGCTGCAACCAAATCCTTCCAGGTAACTGGCCATGTCCAATTCACAAGCTTGTCCCTGAGTTAATATCCCTAAAGCCTGTGTCTGTAATTGTTTAGGGATGGTAGGTCGGGGGTATGATTGTTTTACCCAACCAGTTAACATCCAAGATAATCCAGGTCCTTACATTTTGTCTGTATTCACCAGCCAACCTCATGTAGTCAGATGAGCCACGAGCAAAGGGCTGCTACTTTTAAACTGGGAAGGTTTAACAGGATAGCATCAACATAACGGAAGAGAATGACGTTTCTCATGGTAGTCAGCTGCCACAGGGCTCCACACGCAAGTGGACGGCCACCCCGGGGATCCCTCTCACAACCTTCCGTTCCCCGTCCTTATTTCCGGACATCTCAAGGCTCCCAGGAGTTTCCTTGGCTGGCTCGCCAATTGTTGGGCTGCACCCCAGCAAGTGTTGTAGTTGCTCAGCCTCGAGACGGAAGAAAGGGCCTGGAAACAGTGACAGAGACATCAATGGTTTATCGGACGGGGGAATCTTACACATCCAAAACAAAGGGGCCTGGAGCAACATCCCCACTGCGAACGACGGCCGGCAGGCAGGACGTTACAAGCTATCTGCCCTGCTATGGGGAGATGGAGGCTGCCATTTATAGGGGAAGTGACGTCACGTTGGCTCATCAGTTACCAAGGAAACCAGCGGCTGGGGCACCTCCCTCACAGCCCTCAGGTTAATGACCATCACGAGGGCAGACGTTTCCCTTTAATAAACTAGCAGGTGGAGCCACTCTGGCCTGAGGATTAGAACAATCACTGGCTAGAGCAGGGGGCAAGGACGTTCGAGTGAGTAGGTGCAGGAGAAGCAGAGACTGGCCAAGCAGGGGATGTACACAAAGCAAGAGAACAGCCATCTTGAGTGGCCTGACCATACAGGCAGACACGCAAAAGGACAAATATTGTATGATTCCTCCTATATGAAATATCCAGAATGGGAAAATTCATAGGGACAGAAAGTAAATTAGAGGTTACCAGAGGTTGAGGGGAGAGGGAATGGGGAGTTGTCGCTTAATGGATCCAGGGTTCCTGCTTGGGGTGATGGAAAATGTTAGAAATAGAGAGTGATGGTTATACAACACTGGGAATGTAATTAATGCTTAAAAGTGGTTAAAATGGGAAATCTTATGATATATATATTTTTAGCACAATAAAGATACACATACAGCATTAAAGGCAGCTCTGGTTTTTAAAAATTGAGATAAAATTCACATGCCATAAAATAATCCTTTAAAGTGTACAACCAATGGGTTTTAGTATTCACAAAGATGTGCAGCCATCACCACTATCGAATTCCAGAACATTTAATCACCTCAAAAAGAAAGCTCATATCCATTAGCAGCCATTCCCCATTCTTCCTTCTTCCCAGCCTCTGGCAAACAGTCAGTTACTTTGTTTCTATGGGTCGCTTATTCTGAACATTTCACATAAATGGAATCCTACAATTTATGGCCTTTTTTGTCTGGTTTCTTTCACTAAAACATAATGTTTTCAAAGTTCATCCACGTCGTAGAATGAATCAGTACTTCAAACTGTTTTCCACAGTGGCCAAGCCAGTTTGCATTCCTGCCAGCGGTGTACAAGTGTTCCAGTTTTTCCATATCCTTGCCCAAACTTATTTTCCATTTTTAAAAACTATCTATCCTAGTGGGTGCAAAGTGGTTTTTGATTTGCATTTCCCTGGTAACTAATGGTGTTGAGCATCTTTTCACGTGTTCGTTGGCCATTTGTATGCCTTTGGAGAAAGGTCTATTCAAGACCTTTTCCCGTTTTTCTAATTCATTCTTTTTTTAATGTAAATTTATTTATTTTTTTAATATTTATTTTTGGCTGCATGGGGTCTTTGTTGCTGCGCGCAGGCTTTCTCTAGCTGTGGTAAGCGGGGGCTACTCTTTGTTTTGGTTCACGGGCTTCTCATTGCAGTGGCTTCTCTTGTTGTGGAGCACGGGCTCTAGGCATGCGGGCTTCAGTAGTTGTGGCGCACGGGCTTAGCTGCTCTGCAGCATGTGGGATCTTCCCAGACCAGGGCTCGAGCCCGTGTCTCCTGCATTGGCAGGCAGATTCTTAACCACTGCGCCACAAGGGAAGTCCCCCTTTGCCCATTTTTGAATTGGGTTGTCTTTTTTTTTTTTCTTGAATTGTAAGAGTTCTTTATATATTCTGGATACTGGACCCTTAACAGATAGGTCATTTAGGTCTTTGATCCATTTTGAGTTGACTTTTGTATATCGTGTAGAGTTGGGGTCCAGTTTCATTCTTTTGCATGTGGATAGCCAGGAACAGAGGAGCATGTGAGAACTGTGAGTGACTCCCCACCCCACGTTCTATCCACAGACACTGGGAACTCTGGGCCAAGGTTCCCAAACACCCACCTGTGCTAGACACAGACACTTCTGGCCTCAGAATCAACTGGGCAATTTCCAAAATTCAAATACCTGGCTCTGCTGCTCCAGATTCTAATTCAGGAACTCTGCAAAGGGCCCAGGAATCTGTGTTTTACCAAGTTCCCCAAGGTTTCTGTTGTGCAGCCAGGTTTGGGAGCTGCTGGGGCTGGCAAGTCTTGATCATTTTAATCCAGTGTGCTTTCTTCCTTCCCTCCACTATACCAGGCTGTGTGTTTCTGGGGTGGAATATAGACATGGATCCCTGTCCCAGATGACCCCTCCAAAAAGACCCATAAATCTCTCTTTCAAGTCTCTTTCTTCCCTTTCTGCTCTCCTTTCCTCTGCCTGTCAAATTTATAGCCCTTAAATCTCTCTTCCTACAGGAAGTCTTCCTGGCTTGCCTCTACATACTCTCTGATCACAGATATTCACAGTCACTTTAAAAATATAGAAATATAATATTAAAGAGTATGATATGGTAATATAATATATAATATAATGTATGGGTTATACTGGAGATAATTTATTATACCATGTTTATAGTATCACATGGTATATATTTTTATTATATTACAGATAATTACAGGCATTTAGTCCCAGTGCCTAGATTTATGAGTCAAGCATGATGTGGTAGGGCTGAGAAGGCCCGTCTAGTCTCTTGGTTCCTCTCTCCCCCATTTTACAGAAGGGGATATTGAGGCCAAGGGGAATAGATAATAGAATTCAAATGACTTTGAGGATGCTTGGCCCCCACACCCCCAGCTCACTTGGATGTAAGCTCACCCGCTCACCCACGATTGACGCACCTAGTTCTCTAACTGCCCAGCTCATAGCAGCTTGTGGTCTAAGGAGGTGAGGCCAAGGCAAGTCCTCAATGGTCAGCCCAGCCCCCATCCAGCTCCCAGTGTGCACAAGGGCCAGGGCCACCTACATAGCTGCAGTCACTTACCCAGATGTTTATGGTTCTGGTGTTTATAGTTCCGCCTTCGGGTCTGCTTTGCATCCCCACTCTAATTAGAACAATACTCCTGGAGGCGGCATGGGGTGCTGGGGGACCACTGGATGGGAAACCATCGGCTGGACCTGAGCCCTGGCTTCTGCCTAGCCTCTGTTTTGTTTTGTTTTTAATAAATTTATTTATTTATTTATTTTTGGCTGCGCGGGGTCCTTGTTGCTGCTCGCAGGCTTTCTCCAGTTGCAGCGAGTGGAGACCACTCTTCGTGGTGATGTGCGGGCTTCTCATTGCAGTGGCCTCCCCCGTTGCAGAGCATGAGCTCCAGGCACGCGGGCTTCAATAATTGTGGCTCGTGGTTCTAGAGCGCAGGCTCAGCAGTTGTGGCGCACTGGCCCAGTTGCTCCACGGCATATGGAATCTTCCTGGCCCAGGGCTCGAACCCGTGTCCCCTGCATTGGCAGGCAGACTCCCAACGACTGCGCCACCAGGGAAGCCCCCTAGCCTCGGTTTAACAAGGATTTCAGACCTCTTTCAAGGACGCAGGAAGGACAGCAAGATGGCACCAATTAAAAGTGGGTGAGAAAACAGGCACACAGAGAAGGAGGAGAAAGTAGAGGCAAGAAAAAGGCTAAAAATGCAGGCTGCCATGACTTAGACATTTAATGCAGGCAAAGCCTTGGGCCATATCTTTCCGTTTAAGAAAATACATTTTTTTTAATCACAAAAGTTATAGACGTCCATTGTGGAAAACTGAGAACATACAGACAAATTAGAATGAAAATGTCTGTACCCCATGACTCCAGGATAACCACTGTTCATATTTTAGGACTTCTCCTTTCTGTCTGATGTATAAAATCGTTTTTGTAGAAATGAGAATATACCAACATTCTATTTTGCAAAACTCTTTTTAATCGTGATAAATTGTCAACATCTTTCCATGTTACTAAATATTTTTCTACTACATCAACTTATTTCTATTATTATTGTGATACAAGATTATTGTGAAAGAATTGCAGTCATCAGTGAAGTGCACAAAATCTAAAGCATAAGTGTCTCTCTTGCCCCGGTCCCTGGGCTAACACTTCTAACTCTTTGGTGGGGCTCCTTCACACGCTTTCCTACGCACACTGTAGAGCTGTGTTGTAGTTTATTTAAATGATCCCCTCACACTGAACACTGAGGTTAGGTACCTGGCTGTGGCTTGAAGCCCACGGGCAGCCAGTGTGGTCAGGGAAACCACCTGGTACCAAAAACAGATCAGTTTCTCCCAGAAAATCTCATCAGCGCATCATAATGAGCAATGTCCTCAACAACATGCTGGCAGGAAACACAGGCATGAGTCCCACTAGTCTGCTTCCTGAGGAAGTCATGTTTGTTTTTATTTTTCAAATTAATACAAGTAATACACATTCGTTACAGGAAAAAAAGTTAAATACAAATAAGCAAACCTAAGAAAATTAAAATCACTCATAACACACTTCGCTGTCTATAATCATAAAAGCAGTGTCATCCCCATCTTACAGGTGATGCAACTCGGCTCTGAGGTTTAGTGCCTTGTCCATCGTCTCCTGGCTACAGGGTGGCAGACTCTGCCTTTGAACCAGGCCTTGTAGCTTCTGAGTCTATGCTTTTACACTACACCCCCTGCTTCTTTTACTTTTCCATGTCTGCATGGGGTTTTTCCTCTTTTGCTTTTTTTCTCTGTCTCCTGGTATCATTAAACATTCTTGGGATCCAGTTTTGTGACTGTCCCATTCTTATTTAATTGTTGAACATGATGGATTTTTAGTATCATAAACAAAGCCACTTCAATATTTTTGCGGCCTAACTCTTAAGCACATCCATAGTTATTTCCACAGGGCTGCTTTCTCCAGTGGCCCTCACTGACCCTTCACACCAAAGGGCATGGGGGTCAGGGTGAAGGGGGACAACGAGTGAGATGTGAGCACCAGCTGTGGGCTGCTTCAGCTCACTTTGAGGGAGACAGCGTAGTATATGGAACAGACAAAAGGGACGGCTCATCATAAAACCATCCTCCAGAAGTTGTTTCTCAGCAGAGCTGAGAGAACCGCTGAGAGAACCACTGAAAGGCTTAGAGCTAGAAGGGACCCGTTCAGCAAATGACACCCTGGACTCCCTAGATGGTTGAGTTAGAAGAGGCCCAGAGAAGACAGATCTAAAGAGGCAGTGCCCCATCTTCAACAGAGGGGAGAGGAAGCCTCTCATTCCTCCACAGAGATAGATTCGGAATTTGGGGCCAGGCCCATAGAATGGCCCACGAGGCCCCAGGGCTCTGCTCCTGGCCCTCGGAAAAGGGGGGAAGGCATGCTCTGGAGCCCAGTGGGGCAGATGGGGCATCCTGGTGCACCGGGTGCTTGGCTGAGTCTTGAAGGCCTGGCAAGCCTGGGTGGAAAAGGAAAGGTTCCAGGCAGGTGGAAGCAGGAGCAAAGCCTGAAGGTGAGGGACAGAGGGCCAAGGGCTACCGAGAAGCTGAAGGCCTTAGCCTGGGGAGTGGAGGTTGGGGCAGGGGTGAGGGAGGAAGGGTGATGAAGCCGGAGACTTTTGCCAGGTCCTTGGGGCCTCGTCCAAGGGGCAAGGAATCTGCGCTTTATCCAGACGGTGGCAGGACTGCCACCGTGGTTTGGTACAAAGAGACGTGACAAGGTTTGCTCCTCCCCTCGACACTTCCTCCCTCCCCTCTGTTCTCAGATGCCCAGGAGCCTCTCCTCTGTGCCAGGCTGTGCTGGGTGCTGGAAGGAGGACACGGGTCCTCGGGGTCTCTAGACTGGGCCTTGGGAAGCTCTGTGGGTGGGAAAGGAATCTGAGCAGGGAGCACTGCCCTCCAAAAGCCCCAGGCACTGGAGACCCTCAGGGAAGGAGCTCTCAGCTCCCTCAGGCAGGCTGCCCTGTGCCGGCCACCCGTGCTGCAGGTGGTGTGGAAGCTCCAGCCTGGGCTCTGGAGCTCGTTGTGCGCTCGGTCTCTCCCCAGCTGTGTGGCTGCAGCCTGGTTGCTTACCCTTTCTGAATCCGTTTGGCTCTGTGTAATGCAAACATTAATCGAAGGAGGAGGAGAATTAAGTAAGATGCTGCATGCAATGCACAGAGCGCAGCGCCCAGCAAGGGCTCAATGGACATTCGTTACTCCCGTCCTGTGTGCCCTGAGCCTCTCCCGCTGCAATGGAGGTGGGAGGCCAGCCAGCCCCTCCTGGCCCGCCTCCTCATGGAGCTGAGGTCTGCTTCTAAAGCTCCCTGGGTGAGGCCTTTTGAAGTGTGGAGGGAGCTGATGGAACTACAGAGGGGACTGTAGCCTTCCCCGCATCACAAAGGAAGTCACAACGGAGACCAGCCCCCTTGCTCCAAGCTGGGGTCCTTACCCTTCCTCATTAAATTGAGTTTGCGAGCCCCTGACAGGCTGGACTCTGGGTACAAAGTGCACACTATGTGCCAGGCCCTTTCTCCGTGCCAAGCCCCGTCTCCCTGAATCCTCACAGCCCCAGGAAGGGGCTCTGTTACCCCCCTTTACACGGAGGTTGGTGCCACAGCCCAGAAAACTTCTGTGTGTCGCCCAGACGGAGCCTGTGGGTGGCAGGCCCAGGACCCCGCCCTCCTCTGTCTGACCACAGGCCCTGGCTCTTACCTGTGGTGCTGCCCTGTCCCCCCCAGCACAGCCCCCACTGAGGTCCCCCCGCCCCTGCACTCCTCCGTCTCCAAGGCTGCCCACCTGGCCCAGCCTGTGCGCAGGTGAAGCCTGCCTCGCTCTCACAAGGCACCATTCATCCCGGCAGGCTGCTAATTGAAACCATGTGTGGTGAGGCCGGCCAAGGTGGCGGCAGCTCCGGAAGCCGGGCCTGGCCGGGGGCCTGGGGGCCCTGGGGAAGGAGGTCCAGCTGACCCACAGGCCTGGCGGGCTGGCGGGAGCTCCAGTGCAAGACTGACCTCCCCGCTGCTATGCACACAGCAAGGGGTCCCTGGGCTGCGGCCCTGACTCCTGTGCCCAGGCTGGGAATGTGGGAAGTAGAGAGGCCCCTCCAGGTGAGGGTGGGGAACTGGGCCTGGAGCACCTCGAGGTCCTTCCCAGGGCTGTCCTTGGCAGGGTTTGGCAACTGAGGACTGTGTGCTCGCGTGTGCCTGTGCGTGTGCCCGTGTGTGTGTGCACACGTGTGCTGACCTCCACGGAGGGTGCCCTGAGCCCTTGGACTCATGATCACTTCAGGGTTTCCATAGGGCTCTCTGATGGAATCTGGAGGCTCACAGGCCTGGGTTGGAGCTCCACCTCTGCTTCTTCCTGGCTGTGTGACCAGAAGCAAGCGGCCCAGCCTCTGAGCTCCTCTCATCATTCACCAAGTGAGGCCTGGGGCCTGGTCAAAACGCCCGAGCAAGGACACTCTGGGCTGGGGTTTTGGGCCCTAGCCCCCAGCCCCAGGGCCTCTGAAGTCATTTTAGCCCTGACTCCTGACCTCTGAGCTGTGGCCTGTCTGGGAGTTGGGAGGGTGCTAAGCACAGGGTGTCTGGCTCTCCTCTGAGGCCCAAGGTGCCAGTTAGTGAGGGTGAGCCGGGGAGCAGTGGATCCCCAGCCAGTGTGAAGTGTGGCTGAATTAGCCACACCCCCTCCCGGGCCAAGAACAGAGTGGGGCATTGTTCACAGGGCCTCCTCCCTGGCACCGAGGCCCCCAAAGGAAGGGGTGGGCAGGCCAGGCCACGGCCAGCACTGACCGCAGGCTTGGCTGAGCTGGGACCCTTCAGGGGCTTGGTGTCCCAGAAGGCGCCCTGGTTTCCCAAGGAATGCACATTCTGCTGGGCAACTCAGGCCTTGTCTGGCCTGAGGCTCGGGAGACAGACACTTTGAGGGCATTTGGTCCTGGCTGGGCATCTCCCACGGGATGCCCTTGAGACATCCCCAAGGATGAGACTAGGCCCCAAATCGAGCTCCCTGGAGACAGGGGTCCCCAGACTCCACTCTGTACTCCAAGGCCAGGCCTTCCTAGGACAAACCTGGAAGAGCCCTGCCCCTCCTGACACAGGGCAATGCTGAGGCCAGGATGGAGGGGGGCCCGTGTCTCACAGAGCATTCAGGGGCAGAAGCATTTTCCTTTAGGGTGGGTGGCTGAGGTAGGGGGAGCGAGCAGATGGCTGTCGTGAAGAGAGGAACCTGAGCTGATGTGGAACAGCCCTCCACTTCCCAGCTGAGTGCCTGGGGCGGCCACGTACCCTCCTCTGGGCCTCCAGCTGCTTCTAAAGCAGAGAAGAGAATCTACCACACAGGGCTATAATGAGGGCTGTGATGCAGAACCGGAGAGAGGTGGGAGCAATGCGCTGGAGGGAACCTGGGTTCAAGCCCCAGCTCCCCCCTCTCAGCTGTGTGAGCTCGAGCAAGTTACTTTCTTCTAGAAAAAAAAAGTTAAAAAAAATCTTCCTTATGGGATTGTTGGAAAAGCAAACCAGCTGGCTTGGGCTTGGCATTACATCTGACCAATGCTGTGGTGGTCAGTTTTATGTGCCAACCAGGTTGGGCTGCCGACCCAGTTATTCAGTCAAACACTAATCTAGGTGTTGCTGGGACAGTATCTTATACATGTAATTAAAGTCCATAATCAGCTGAGTTTAAGTAAGGGAGATTATCCTAGATAATCTGGGTGGCCTTGATTGAATCAGTTGGAAGGCCTTGGTAACAGAGCTGAGGTTTCCCTAAAGAAGATACTCCATCTGTGCCTGAGAGTTCCAGCCTGCCCTTCCTGACAGCCTGTCCTACTGTATTACACAGAGTCCTCCAGAGAAACAGAACCAATAGAATGTATACATACATATGTACACACACACACACACACACACACACACACACACACACACACACACACGTCTAGTGAGTTGGCAAGCTCAGGAGAGCTGATGGTGTAGTTCTAGTTTGAGTCTAAAAGCCTGAGGACCGGGAGAGCCAATGTTTCAGTCTGAGTCCAAAGGCAGGAAAAAGCCAATGTCTTAGTTCAAAGACAGTCAGGCAGAAAGAATTCTCCCTTACTCACAAGGCTGATCTCAGACTTTTGTTCTACTCAGACTTTTGTTCTACTCAGACTTTCAACTGATTAGATGAAGCCCACCCACATTAGGGAGGGCAATCTGCTTTACTCAGGCTACTGATAAAATGTCAATATCATATAAAAACATCCTCACAGAAATACCCAGAATAATGTCTGACAAAATATCTGGGCACCAGATCAAGTTGACATGAAATTAACCATCACCTATGGATTTCATACTTGCCTAGCCAGCTGCTACAGTTGTATAAACCAATTCCTTGTAATAAATCTCTTAATATGTCCCTCCTACTTGTTCTGTTTCTCTGGCTGGACCCTGACTCTTGCACATAGTAAACTGAAATAAGAATAAAACAGTTACTATCATCTTCTCTGAGAAGTCCCCAGCAGTGGGCCTGTACATAGTAGGCTCTTGGAAAATAACATGGAGCCCTGTCTTATAAGGGAGCAGAAGTCATGTCAGTTTCTTTCATGCCTCCAAAGGGGCCCAAGCAGCAAGGACAAGACCCTTCCCAAGTCCCCAGAAACAAGCAGCTTCAGGACCCCATACCATAACTAGGTTGGCATCTATGGGTGCCAAACACATACACATAGCTCCACTGCACACCGGGACCTCTACTAAACACTTAACATATTAGCTAATTTAATCTTCATAACAGCCCTCTGAAGTAGGTACTATAATTCTCCCCATTTTACAGAAGGGGAAACTAAGTCACAGGGAAGCTCATTGTGTGCCCAAGATCCCACAGCCAGGAAGTAAAGGAGCAGGGCCCCAACCTGAATCAGATTCTTCCTCCTGCTGCCTTCATGACAGCTCTGGGCCTGCCACTTCTAGAAACTAAAAGAGGTTTTGGAGTGACGATGTTAGGGTTCCTTTTATGTTTTCCCTCTTTACAAGATGGTAAAGTAGGTTTCGTTGAGCTTTGATCTCAGTTTGAATTCTAGCTTTGACCCTTCAGTGCCTGATTCATCTTTATATCCTGACTATTTGGTACATAGTAGGCGTTCAATAAATATTACATCTTTTTTCTGGGCCTCAGTTTTCTCAGTTATGCAGTGGGGATCCTGATATATTCCTTGAAGTTTCAGGTGTCCAGTTGATTTCCTTTTTTCTCATTTTACACTTGTCACCTACCTGTACATACATTCTCTCCTGATACCCCTAAACTCACCCCTGTTTGGGGTGGGAGGAGAGGAAAAGGCAGCCTGAGAAAGGAAGGGGAGACACAGCACAGACAGAAGAGAAGGGCCAAGACAAGGATGCCTGCTTTTGCCTCTTCTCTCAGTGTTGTACTGGATATTCTAATTGGGACAACTAGACAAGAAAAAGAAATAAAAGACATCCAGATTGGAAAGGAGGAAGTAAAACTAATCTTCTTTTGCAAATGACATGATCTTGTATATAGACAGCCCAAGGAATTCACTAAAAAACTATTAGAGGGACTTCCCTGGTGGCGCAGTGATTAAGACTCTGTGCTCCCAATGCAGGGGGCCAGGGTTTGATCCCTGGTCTGGGAACTAGTTCCCACATGCATGCCGTAACTAAGAGTTCACGTGCCACAACTAAGGAGTCAGTGAGCTGCAACTAAGGACCCTACCTGCCGAAACTGAGGAGCCCACGTGCCACAATTAAGAAGGTGGCAAGCCACAACTAAGGAACCCGCCTACCACAACTAAGACCTGACACAACCAAATAAATAAATAAATAAATATTAAAAAAAGAAAAATTATTAGAACTAATAAACGAGTTCCACAAGTTTGCAGGATACAAGTTCAATATACCAAAATCGATTGTATCTCTATACATTTGCAATGAACAATCTGAAAATGAAATTAAGAAAACAATTCCACTCACAATAGCATCCAAAAGAATAAAATGCATTCAACAAAAGAAATGCAAAATTTACCTCTGAAAGCTATAAAACATTGCTGAAGTAAACTAAAGATCTCAATAAGTGGAAAAACATCATGTATTCCTGGGTTGGAAGACTCCACTAACATTATTAAGATGGCAATACTCCTTAAACTGATCTACAGATTCAATGCAATGCCTATCAAACTCCTGGCTGTGTGTGGTATCACACACAGGTGTGGTATCAGCCCAAGGCTAGACATTTAGATCAATGGAATAGAAGTCAGAGTCCAGAAATAAATCCATACATCTGCGCTCTACCGATTTTTGACAAGGGCACCAAGACCATTCAATGAGGAAAGAGTAGTATTTTCAAGAAGAGAAGAGCAAGGAGTTTGGGTTTGGGGATCAGGCAGTCTCTGCCATTGTCTTGCTGTGTGACTCTGAGCAAGTGAGTTAATCTCTCTGACCCTGAGTTTTCTCATCTGTTAACACAAGGATATGAGAGAGCGCCCATCTCACAGCTATGGACATGCGAGATAACCTTATGTGAAGTGCTTAGCTTAGATCCGGCCCCTTGAGCAAACCCATGGACAGGGTGGGACATGCTAGTGAGGGTTAGGGTCTGGCGTTCCTCCTAGGTCCCCCCTGGGGAACCCCTTTCCCCAGGAAAAGGCAGGGCTGCTGAGGTTTGAATGTGCAGACTGTGCTTGGCAGAGCTCTGCGGGTTGGTAATAAATGGACAGGAAAGGAGATTCCATTACGCAGGAATGTCTGGGGAGGAGGTGGGAAGGAGCCGGCTCCCTTCCCTGCACCAGCCAGCCCTGCAGGCTTGATTGATGTGCCTTGCATCACAGCAGCGTTAGGGCCTGGCGGAAGGAGGCCCCTCCGCCGCTCACCCCTCCTGGAGCAAGGCCAGCAGCCAGATGTTCCTGGTCTTTGGGGACGGGGATGGGGGCAGGGAAGGCTGGCAGTGGGCCAGGGGGCAGCCGCCCAGAAGTCGAGCTTCTGCCTCCTTCTCTTTGGCAGCTGGACTCAGGTGGCTTTGGTTCTGCTTTGAATTTTGGCCAGTGGCCACATCTCCCTGGGACTTGACTCTGTTCAGAATTGGGGATGATGGTCTTCCCCTACCCTGTCCTGCTGGGAGAGGCACATAGCTGCCCAGGAAAGGGCTTTAAGGTCCAAAGAGAAAAATGTCCCCAAAATCCTGCCCAAGGCTCTTGTGTTATTCCCCCCAGAGCCACATGGAGAGGTATGACCGGGGCCTGAGCCCTCCATGGGGTCAGGAGACCCCAGTGAGGCCCACGGATTTGTGATTTGGGGAGTGGGGCTGAAGGCAGATTCTGGGCAAGAGGGTGGTTCCACCAGCACTAAGATAAGACCCAAGGCTTATTGCCTCGTGCTCCTCTCAAGTCCCATGACTGTAGCAAAGACTTACAGGGCATCATCTCCAGGCCTGCCAATGATTTGTAGTATTAAACACGTAATAATTAGAGGAGAACAGGAAAAATATACATATAAGGAACAACAACAAAAAAGAGAACATCACCCCAAGATTCACCGTGGAGAATAATTAACTGCTAACATATTTGTGTAAACTCTTACTTATATTCCGGGCTTATGTATATAAATAGTTACGTTTGCAGTTTCCCCAAAAGTGGGCTCATCGTATACATCCAGCTTCCTGGACCTGTAACCTGCCTTCCTCCACTCAGCAGCACACGATGACCACCTGCCCGCATCCAGGACTGGAGATCCACAGCAGCCTTGTTGGTGCCTTTCCATTGTGCAGCTGCCCCATGTTGTCGGCTTTGGGTGATTTCCTAAATCTCCCTAACGTGGACAGTGAGACACTGAATCCCTCTGTATAATGCCTATACCTTTGTACACATGTGGATTATTTCCTTAGGATAAATTCCAAGAAGTAAACTTGGTCGGTTGAAGAGTATGTTGTATGGGGTTTGGGGGACGCATGATGAAACTGACTTCCTGAAAGCCTGAGCCTATTTCACGCACACGCGCAGGCCCTTGTTCCCCCAACTCGGCTCACCTGCTTCATCCCGGACCTGCCCTCCATGTCCACCGAGCCTGGCTCCACCTTTGGAGGCAGGTGGTTGGCCGTGTCTGCAGGGGTCTGCCTGTGGGCCCAGAAACACATCCTTCCCTGCTGTTCTTAAGAAGGCAGCTAGAGGTCGGGGAGTCCTGGATGGGAACTGAGGGGACCTTGGATAAGTCCTGTCTGGTCCTCACTTTGCCCATCTGCAAACTGGGGGAGCCGGTATCACGGTTCTCTTCTAGCTCATAGGGTCTGTGAACCACAGCATCTCCACTACGATCCTGCCCAGCTGGCAGGGACTTCTGTGACTCAGGTGGGGACTGTGGCAGCCACGAGGACAGGACATCATCTCCTGAGCACCTACCCCAGGCCCGGGCCTGGGTACTGACAGGCCTGCTTACCCCCGACAGACACGGAAGACCAGGCTGGGTGAGCAGTGCAGCCTCGAGTGAGCCGCTGAGGAAGACTCCTGGGGTCCTTGGGGAGAGGGGCGTGTGACAGCTCGGCAGGAGCCGTGATGTCTCGGAAAAACACTGGACGAGGCGAATGGCCTTGGAGGTGACCTCTCAAGGGTTCCTGGAACCCAAGAATCCCGTGAACTGTGTGGAACCCGCACCTTTGGTGACACACTCCCACTCAGCATCAATTCCCCGCACCTTTGGTGACACATTCCCCTGCGCACTCCCACTCAGCATCAACTACTCCCGAAGCATTCCAGCCATCTCTTTCCTTCACATGTGCGCATGTGCGGGCATGCGCATACACGCACGCTGAAGCCTATACTTGCCTTGCCTTGCACGCTCGATCGTACTTAGACACACAATAAGAGTAATAATAATAATGATAAAAAAACAATAATATTTTTACTAATACATTGATTGAGCGTTTACTACGTGCCAGGCACTTCCCAGGCACTGTTTGATCCTCCCAACAGCAGGCACCATCACTGGCTCCATTGCACGGATGAGAGAGGAACCCCGCCCTCGGCGCACACACACCCGGCCCACTCCCATTCCCTGACTGCTGCCTTCCTGCCCAGGCTGGGTGCTGGCCACACAAATCCCTCCACACCTCTCCCAATCCTTGGTACACAGTGAACAGACCTGGCTTGTCCAGATTCAGGCAGCTGGAGATGCAGTAAATCCAGGCTGTAAACCATCTCCTCAGCTTCTCGTGTAGACCCAGAGTTTTCCCCAGCCCTGTGCTTCTGAGCTGGAAAGGGGCAGCCCCACGCCCCCAACCCCGCCCCTGAGTCCTTTACCTTCCCAGGTCTCCCGCTCCTCCTTCCCTTCTCCCTTCCTCTCCCTCCCTCCTCTCCCCTCTTTCTCCTCCTTTGCCATCTCAAGCCAACCTTGAGGACCTACTTCCTGTGTGCCTGGCACTGAGGTCAATGCTGGGCTATAGTGGGGAGGGTAGCCCAGGTTCCCATCCTCGAGGGACTGACAGCTCCGTCAGTCATAGGAGTCCCGGAGGATGGGCTTGCTCAAGGTCACACAAGGAGTGAGCGGCAGAGCCAGGCCTAATAGCGAAGTCTCCCCACGCCCAGGCTGGGGCTTTTATTTGAGGAGACATAGAACAGCCCCTCCCCCCCCAGGAGAACAAACGGTTGTGTTGCTTTCCGAATTTGGGGCTCGGACATGGAACACTACAGGAGATCAGAGCAGCACGAACACTGATTGTAGCTGGGTACGGCTGGGTGGCAGGTACTTTTCATGGCTTCTCTTATTTACTCCTCCTAGGAACCCACTAAGGTAGATATTATTATTACCCTCTTTCCCCCATTTTACAGATAAGGAAACCAAAGCTTACAGCCATTCAGGACTCAAACCCAGGATTGTTTCTCCAAAACCCAGGCTCTCTCACTAGGCTGCTGGCTTGAATGAGGAAGAGACTGGGGCACCAAACAGTTGAAGGCTTTGAGAAACTGGGATTTGAGCGGTCTTTTGAAAGGATGGGAGGAAAGAGAGAAGCCTTCTAGGAAGTGGGCACGGCTTGAGTCAAGGGATGGGGATGGAATGTCCCTGTGAGCCCCGCACCAACCAGGGGACAGACCAACCTGAGGGGAGGCTCGTGGCTAGGGGAGCCACACAGACCTTTGTCAATCCTCCTTCTTTCTTGAAGGAGGGGCCGACAGGCAAGCCTGACCCTGGTACCCTGGTCTGGGTTGCTCCTGGGGACTCTGCCAGGGTTGGCCCTGGAGGAGCCACAGGAGGCCCTCAGCCAGGCAAAGGTCTCCCTGGTGTCACTAACCAGGACCCATGGAAGGAGAAGCCAAGAGGCCCCTAGTGGCTGTGCCACCCCCAGAGAGGGACACTGCCGGGTGGTACAGGTACCAGGCTCTGAAGGGCCTTGGGACACATTGGCATCAAGCTCCCTGGCACAGGGCTGACTGCAGGCCAGTGTGCCAGGCAAAGGCTGGGAGTGGAGGAACCCCACCTCCCCAGCTGTCTCCGTCTAGGCCGGGGTGGCTGAGACCAGCACTGTGATGTGCTCGGCCTGATCCCCAGGGCACAGGGGTTAGAATCCATTGCACTGTAGGAGAAGCAGAGGGCAATTCAGGCAGGAACCTCCTAAACCACAACCTGTGGGGTCACTGTCCACCCCGATTTCCCGTCTTCTGGTTAATGCCTCCTCCTCTTTCAGGTCTCAGCTCAAGCGACCCCTCCTTAGGGAAGCCCACCCTGATACCTGCCCGCAAGCCCCACCACACACTGGAGGTGCAGCCAAATTCCTCTGGAATAGCACTTACAGAACCGGGGCTTCTCCTAGAACGGTTTGTAATTATACTCTCATCTGTGGGATTATTTGGTTGATATTGGGTACCTTCTAGCTTCAAGCTCTGAGAGAGCAGGAGATGTGTCTGTCATGTTCACTGGTGTACCTACAGGCCCCGGCAAATAGTGAAAACCTGATAGATATTTGTTGAACAAATGGGCGGGTGGACGGGTTGTATGTATATATGGACGGATGGATGGATAGGTGGTTGGATGGGTCCTGGGTGGGAAGGTAGATGAATGGGTGGATGGACAGAAGCATGAGCAGAAGGATGGTTAGGTGGAACTTCAGAAATTAGATTGTTAGAATGTTTATAATCATACAACTCTAGATTGCTAAAGTCAGGTGCTTTTTATTTATTACATCATTAGAATAAAACAGCTCAGCATTATAATTAGAAGGGACAATTACAGAGTTCAATTCTCTCTTATAAGAGATGGACAGGCTCAGAAAGGTAAAGTAGATTTATCTAAGATCACACAGCAAATTTGGTGACTCTAAATCCCTGTTTTCTAACTATCATACAAAAACAGCCTCTGAAAATGGGGTCAAAATCCCTTGCTCCAGTCCTGTCTCTTCTGTGGTTTCTGTGTGATCTGGGATGAGTCACTGGACCTCTATTTTCCCTTTAAAAGAAGAGGTTGCAGAATCTAGGGTTTCCTTTGCATTCTTGGGAAGGCCAGCCTCTCTGGATTTTGTCAGGCCTGGTACAGACACCCTCCACCTTTGTCAAGGCCCGGTGGAGCTGTCGGGGTGGACTCCAAGCCCCTGGGAGTGTGGTGCATGAGGCCCCAGGTCTGCAGGGGGAGGACCAGCCTCCCTCTCCCTCTTGAGCCGGCCTGGCCATCAGCCGTATCTCAGCGTATGATTTTCTACTCTCAGGTGTGCCCTGAGGGCTGCAGGTTGTGGAAGGGCCCCCCAGTGAGCTTTTCCAGCTCCACATATCCTGCCTGGAACTTTCTCACCTACTTGGACACCTGCACCCCGGCCGCTGAAGCTGGGGGGAGTGTGTTTCATGGAGGAGAACTCCCCTAGAGCTGGCCTTGGGGTGCCTGGCCCAGCCCCAGGGGAAGGGTATCCACGTGTCAGCAAGGAAGGGGCTTTGTGGCTGCACCAGAGGGTAGGTCTTAAGTGGACTCAGAGGCCCCAGACACAGGACTGCAGGAGTCAGGAGAGGAGGAGATCTTGTTCTGTGTGTGTGTGTGTGTGTGAGAGAGAGAGAGAGACAGAGAGAGAGAGAGGAGACAGCCCCACGCCCCGTGGCAGAGGTGTGGGGTGGAGTGGGGTGTAGGAAGGGGCCGAGGAGAGGAGGCTGGGGCGGCAGTCATAGGGGTTCCTGGGACCATAAAGTCAGGTTGAGGCCTTTAGACTTTATCCTATAGAGTAAGGAATAATTCTCTTAAAAAGGCTTTCACATTTTTCTTTTGACACTAAAAAAATTTATGTTGCACACTTATTGTAAAAAAAGAAAATAGTACAACCGAATGCTTAGTAAAAAAGAAATTTCTCTTCTCTGCCACCAGTTCCCTCCCTAGAAGGCAGCCTTATCGTCGGGTCTTATATATCCTTGAAGAGGTATTCTAAGCTATGTTTGTTCAATGTATCCATCCCTCCTTTTTACACAATGGAAGCCTACCCCACACACCATTCTGTAGGGTTGTATGTTTTGCAGATTTCTTAGCACAGATCTTACCACATGTGCCGCCGTCTGGCTCTGCAGACACTCTGAACTTCATTACCTAGTCCCTACTGATGGACAGTGACATTTGTTTCTAGACTTTTGCTTCCACAAACAGTCCTGCAATGAATATATCCTTGTACCTCCACCTTTGAATACATGGGCTAGTATATGCTGGATGAATTCCTAGCCGTGGTATTGCTGGGTCAAAGGATACATGCATTCAGTGTTCAGTACACACCCCGGAATTTATGCCCTCAGAAGGTTTCAAGCAGGGGAATGACAGGCCTCCACAGTCTGGTCAGTAGCTCCTGAGGCAGGGATGGAAATAGCAAGGTACTGGATTATGAGCCACACACTTTCGAGGTCTGAAATGGGCTAAAGGATCTTCAGATGAAGGTCCACTTGTGAGCTCCCAGCTCTGTGCTCTCCGCAGTGCCTTCTGGAGCCTGGGAGAAAGCGATGACACGTTCCTTTGCTGTGGGGAGAGGCCTCCAGAGTGGAGGCCGTGCATAGGACCCGCTCCCCTCCCCGCCCCCGAGGGGGGCTGCAAACAGCCTAGCGGGGAGAGGACAGGCTGCCGGCAGCTGTGAGGGACACGAGTTCAGCCAAAGCCCGTTCAGAGGGCTGCCAAGAGTTTCTTCTTTTCATTTTTCCAAGTCCTGCACTTTGGGCTGGGCACAGTGTCATCCTCATGTTTCCTATTACTTTACAAGGCTCAGCATCAAAGCTCCAGCCGTGCAGGCCCTTTGATGTCTGAGCCGAGCCTGCCTCTGCCTTTGGGAGAAGCATCTTTGCTGAGGACCAAGAGGGGAGTCAAACTGAGATGGTCCCCAGGCCTTCCCTGCCCAACGTGTTCCCCTGGCTCCACTCTCACTGAGACCGAAGGCTCCTGGAGGAGAGTGCAGGGACCATCACGGCCTGACCAAGACCCCTGTGATTGAGCCCAGAGGGGACACAGAGGCCCAGAGAAGGCAAGGGGCTACCCCAGGCCACACAGCGATTTGGTGAAGCGCTCCCTTGCAGGTGGAGCAGACACTGGTAGAAGGGATTCCGACTGGATCGGTGGAGACCAGCGGCCCCTTGGTTGTTGGTCTCTCAGTTTCCCACTTTGCTTCCTAGAAACTTTCTGGTACTAACACCCTGCAGCTGAGGCGGGTGGTTCAGTGAAGGTGTCTGCAGTCACCCTGCCAGGGTTCAAATCCTGGGTTCATCCCTTTTAGCTGTGTGACCTTGGTCAAGTTACTTAACTCCTTTGAGCCTCAACTTTCTCCTCTGTAGAATAGGATAAAGACAATTCCTACCTCAGAGGGTCCTTGTAAGGGTGAAATGAGAAGATTCAAGAAAGTACTTAGCGGGCTTCGCTGGTGACGCAGTGGTTAAGAATCCGCCTGCCATTGCAGGGGACACGGGTTCGAGCCCTGGTCTGGGAAGATCCCACAGGCCGCGGAGCAACCAAGCCCACCGAGCCTGCACTCTAGAGCCCGTGCTCCGCAACAAGAGAAGCCACCGCCATGAGAAGCCCGCACACCACAACGAAGGGTAGTCCGCACTCGCCGCAACTAGAGGAAGCCCACGCGTAGCAACGAAGACCCAATGCAGCCAAATAAATTAATTAGAAAAAGAAAGTACTTAGCACAGTGGCTGATACAGAGTCTCAAAAGAAATGAGCTCTTATTACTTGTTGATGATAAAAAGACTGGGGAAGGGCTTTCTAAGGAGAGGGGGCTAGTGTGAAGTAGACTTGCTAATACAGGTCTCCACTCCTGCCCAGTGGTGCTCTAAGGAGGCGCTGGGGGCCATCACTGCCCTCCAGGGAATTAGGTTCTTCTCTGCTCCTCTCCCAACTCCCCACCTCCAATTCCAAGGCTCTCTTCTGAGCTTCAGCTGGGGGGGTGTGGATGGGGAGAGGGTGCAAGGCCTGGAGTGGGGGCACCGATGGGGTCTGGGCCGGGAGGCCTGGGGGAGGGGTTTGTGGGAGGATGTGGCCCTGCAGCCCCGCTCCCCCCCTCTCCCCCCATGCAGCCCTGACTCCAGGAGGCAGCCAGAGTGGGAAAGGAGGGGCGGTTTCCTGGCACAGCTGAAAAGGTCTGGATTTGACTTGGAAACACATTGAGAAGTCCCTGGCGGCTGCCTCCACAGAAACAGCCTCTCTGAAGTTGAGACTGGACTGGGGAGGCTGTTTTGTATAAAGGGGCTCCGGGGACCTCAGAGATGGAGGATGGGCTGAAACCTCTCCCCCAGAATTGCAACACACGCGGAAGGGCAGACGGGAACCGCTGCACTTCCCAAGGGCCTGCCCTGGGGGTGGGAGAATTCCATCCTCCAGCCGATGCCAGCAGGGGACCAAGGACTGAGCCAGGGAGGGAGGGACCCTGCCCCTGGGAGCCCACTGATGGGGAAGGAGAGAAGTACCTTCTCAGGTAGCCCCAAGACTTATCCCTTGTTGCCACCTTACTGGTTTTTGGTCATGTCTGAGTTTAGCCTGTGATTTTATTATATAACTTTTTTTCTTTAAATTGACTCACTTTTAAAAACTTGAATACATTTCTTTAAAAAGGGACTTTGTATTTGCTACTGTAAATGGAAGACTTGTATCACTTGTTATACAGAGTAACCATATAAATAAAGTACAATAAACAATGTTAAATTCTAGCTAGAGCCTTAGACTTGCTTCCTTTGATTAAAAAAAAAAAGGTAGAGGGAGATAAGCAAGTATGAGAGCTGTGTTAAGGACAGGCTAACACCCAACTAAGACTTTCTCCTTGATTAGTGCTGCCAGATAAAATACAAGATGCCCAGTAAAATTTAAATTTCAGATAAACAATAACTAATATTTTAGTATAAGTATGTCCTAAATATGGCATAGGTCATACTTAGACTAAAAAAAAATTATTTGTTGTTTAACTGAAATTCATATTGAACTGGGCATTATGTATTTTTATTTGCTAAATCTGGCACCCCTATCCTTGATGAGTTATTCTTTTATCCTTTTAAAAGAATAAATTTCTCTCTGCTGAGAGATTAGATGTTTGCATGTGGTGTCCCTATGCTACCAAAAATAATCTTGAGAAAAACTGTTCTGATTCAAGGTGGAGTTAGAGCAACAAAACACACTAGTGTGGGAATTTGGAGGTGGGGAAGAGCATTGCAGTCGGGGGAAATTTTGCAAGGCTCCCCGGAGGAGAGGGAGGCACTGGGGCTGGACTCTACGGGGGCCAGCGAGTGCAGGGCAGCGGTCTTGCTGGAGTTCTGAGCACCCCTCCCCCCATCGGCAAGGGCTTGAGTGACAGAGGACACTCCTCAGGGATCAAGTCTTGACTCTGCTCTCAGAGGACAGAGGGGCTTGTGTTGGCGTGACTGTGGCTTGTGAGTATGAATGACTGTGTGTTTGCCCAAATCACACCCTCTCAGGACACCAAAGGGCTTTTGAGGGCCTCTCCTGTAACACCACCCCCAGTCCCTGCCCGCCCTATGTGGAAATCTGAAACTTGCTTGCATTTCTCCAGTGATGGGGTATTCACTACCTCCTAAGAAACCTCTTTCATCGTTAGGCGGGTTGATTGTGAGAAAGTTCTTCCTTAGCATGAACAGAAATCTGCCTTCCTGTAGACTCGCTCTGACCCTCTGAACAAAATGTTCCCCTCTGCCCCATGACGGTCCTTCAGAGGTTTGTCATCCATAATGATAGCCCACTGGAGTCCGAATAGACCCATTTCTTTGAACTGCACCCTTTATGGCTTGGTTTCTGGCTTCCCCATTTGTAGGGAAATGCCTGGGTAACCCTGACTTGTGTACAGGCAGGGAGCAGGGAAGAGGCTGTCTGTGGGGAATGCTGGGAGCTGAGGTGAGGACAGACCAGGACAGGGAGGGAAGTTCCTTTCTTGCAGATGTTCAGCCTCCGGGAGCTGCAGCAGAGTGCTGGAGCCCTGGGCTCCGTTCCCTGTGCAGTCCCTAACTTGCTGTGTGGCTTCAGACAAGTGCCCTCTCCTTTCTGGGCCTCAGCTCTCTGCTTTATGCACTGTGAACGGCTCGGCCTATTCTTACAAGTAAAAACATCTGTGCCTGTTCTGATCGACTGGTGCTGTGCTGGCTTGGATTTCTGTGATAAGAAGGATTCTGAGGCAACGTCTGGATCCAGAGGGAAATCGGGCCACGTGTAGGCAGTGGCATAGCAGTCCAGGAGCTGCATAGGACCAATTGCGGCCTTGAGGGGGCTGCCAGCTCTGGCAGTGCCTGGCTGTGGAATGACAAAGCAGGACAAAACAAGGTGCTCGGTGAACTCGGGTATGGGGCAGTGGCCGTCCCTGCTGGAAGGAGGGAGGTACCTTGCGTGATTACGCTCGCCTTTGTCCTGTCTTTCTCCAGCCTGCAGACTATCACACATGTGTCAGCCCACGCCCTGCCACCCAGAGGGCCGGAGGACAGAGGTGCTCTGTGGAATCCTGTGAGCAGGCCAAGTCTCACGGCTTGAGGGTGGTGTGGAAGGCGTCATGGGAGGCTGGCGGGGTGGGGCGCAGGGAGTGCAGATGGGGCTCCTCTGCCAGGGGGCAGGTCTTTAGGAAACAAAAACACGGGTCAGAGCTGGGGCTTGGTTTCCACACAAAGGAGCTTTCTCCCCTTCTCTGCCCTGCAGGGCCAGGAGGCTGGAAAAGGGGAGAGCCCAGACTCTGAGTATGTCAGAGGGCTCAGATTGAATTTCCAAGCTGGGTAAAGTCCCTACAAATCGACAAGTCCTCCCTCCAGCCTGCAGAGAGGCTTTCCTGACAGGTGGCATCTCTGACTTTGCAGATGGGCGAAGAAGGGGGTCCTGCCATCTCCCTGTCTCTCTCCTTTTGACCCCTGTTCTGCGGCCATCTCACCGTGTGACCTTTGTCAAGTTCCTTCCCATTTTTCTGGGCTTGAGTTTCCCCAGCTGTATGAGGAAGGACTTGGATAGACAGCCTCTAAAAGCCCTGCCAGGTCTCACATTTACAGACTGCAAGTTCTCAACAGTGATGGCGATGAGGATGAGCTCTTACGGTTTACAGAGCACTTCCCTATTTCCCACTTACTTTATCTCGCAACAACCGGGTGGTTAGTAAGGGGGGCATGGTGAGTGCTATTCCCCTAATTTTTTTTCAGATGACAGACTGACGCTCAGAGAGGGCAAAAGGGTCGTTCAAGTTCACACAGCAAGGTGGTGGCTGAGCCAGGGCTCCCATGGCTGTGTCCAGACCTCCATCCATGTGAAACACTGGTTTGCACGCTCCCACAGTGTGGGAGACACGGGGCCTGGGTCAGAATGGGCACAATTGCTTCACTTGTCTGTTTTCCATGTGGATTTCTATGTAGGAAATATTTTGAGGAAAAAATATTTGTGTCTAAAAATGAATTGAAAGCCCATGCTCTTCCGGACGTTCTCAGCTGGGAGCTGGAAAGGACCTGCTTCTCAGCTGCATAAGCTCTGGGTTGGGTTTAGGTAAGAACTTCATGTGTCTAATGGAAATGAAGGCGATTTGCACAGTTTTTAGCATGTGATAGCATTTGGGTGGAAGTTGGAAATTTTCACAACACAGAGAACCGCAAGGTATGAAAATGTCAGCATCACAAAGTGTTAATGCTGGAAGGATTTTTACAAAACATCTGGCTCATGCATCCCTCCCTGACCTTTACTGAGGCCCAGAGAAGGAAAGGGGTTTGGCCCAGGTCACACAGCATCAGAGACAGAGACAGGACCAGAACTTGGGTATCCTGACTTCCCAGATATTTTCAGCACAGGTCACTTTCTGGGGAGGCAACAGAGTAGAGGGGCAGGGGAGGGGGAAGAAACAGAAGGGGCTGCAGGCCCCGGGGACAGTCAGACAAGAGGTATGTAGGGTCCAGCCGCCTGCTGATAAGAGACCCACAATGCCATTCCAAAAGGATACTTTATCAAGATGTAATTTTTCTCACCGCAGACACTATTTTCTTTCTCGTGCAGACCAGGCTGGCCTTCGCGATAAGGCGCCCAGACATGTTCACACTGAGGCAGCCAAAACATGAGGCAGGAGGAAAAAAATTCCCTTCTTAATCTCCCCCCAGCCCTAGCCCACTCCCCCCTCATTTCCTCTCATTCTCTCCAAGTTCTCATGCCCCCCTCCCCGCCCCGACTCCCTACCCTCCACGCCCCACGGCCGGCTGGCCTCTTCCTGCCTTCCAGTAAGTCAGCCCAAAGGAGTCAGGAAGGTATGTGGCCTGAGGAGGTCAAAGGAGAGAAGCACGGAGGGGCCTCCCCTGGGAAAAGAGGCCCAGGCCACAGGCTCTCCGGCAACGTGCAGGGGTGGGTGGTGAGGGGAGGGCTTCCCCTGCAGCCTTCCCCCACCATCCCAATCCTTGCAAATGGAACGCAGAGCTCTCTTTGGTTTGGGGGTTTGAACTGGAGGTGATTAGAGCTTCCTCCACCCAAAGATTCCCTACTCCCTGACCCCCAATTCTGACCTCCTAATTCAAGGGCTGATGGGAATTACTGGGGAAGGGGCTACCCTGCCTACTTCCATCTAAACCCCCCAGATTTAAGAGGTCTGGCCAGGCAGAAAATCTGGGACCCCCAGTCATGGCTGGACCAGTCCCTTCTGCTCTCTAAGCAGTCCAGACCTCAGTTTCCCCATCTGCCCCTGCAGGGGGTTGGACTCAGATGCCCTGGCCCTGAAATTCTACTTCTGGCTTTTTCAGAAGACGTTATTCTATCCCAGGCCGCCTGGGCGCTTGGCAAGTTGGCTGCATGGCCCCCGTGTATCAGTACCCCGCCCCTGCTCTGCTCAGGAAGTCCACCCCGCCCTCCACATCTGGATGGAATTTACCCCCCAAAGCAACTCAATTACTGGTGATTTGATCAGGATGGCTCATGTGTCAGAGGGGGCCCTGGTGATGTTGCTCTGCCAGAGATGAGGGTTCCCCATCCCTGTGATCCACCCCTCTCACAGCCCCGGGGGGCCTTCCTTTGGCCCCTGAAGACACAGGGCCTGGTGAGCAGTGTCCGGCTGAGCAGGAGACTCAGAATCGGCTGCCACCTCCTGCTCTGTCCCAGGCCCCTGATTCCTTCAAGACCCAGATCGACGCACAAAGGCTGAAGGGTGAAGGAAGGCGGTGTATCAATTTTACACCACTTGGTACGGCCAAGTGTCCACTCAGTGGTGCCTGTGAGGGTGGCAACCCTCGTGAGCCCTCTTTACAATCTGACCGCTTAGCAGGGCAGCCTGGAAGGTAAGGGCTGCTGCTCACTTGCAGGGCTGCGAGGGTGAGGATTTGGGAACCGAGTATGGTGTCTTGGTGCACCCTCCTTGGGGGATCAAGATAATCCCTGCCATCTTCCTGTGGCTTCTGCTAAATTGGTGAGTGGGGGGCAGTGGGCTTTGAGGTTTCCTGTTTCTTCAAGTCTGCATTTAACACCCCTTATTCTGAGCCCATTGCCCAAGAACTGGTTTCCTGGACATGGAGCCTCCCTACCCCTCACCATCCACATACAGAGGAGGGTCACCGAGCCCTACCCGCGCTCCAGGCGCTAGTGCGCTGTGCCCCTCAATATAGTGACCTCCTGGGAGCAGGGACCACCAGGTTGCCACGGGAGGGATGAACCGGCCAGGACTGAAAGCACAGTGGATGAAAACCCTCATGCTCAGCAGTAGCAGGATCACATGCGAGTGCCCACTGCCTTCCAGGTGACACAGCATCGTCACAACTCCGCGTGGGCTGGGCTGGCCTCGCCAGGCTGGAGAAGCAGCACGCATACGTGTACAGACACACCACCTCCTTCCATCAGAGAATCTCACCGGGATCAGTCCAGTGTTCAATCCAGCCGGTTCACTCACGCTGGTTAAGAGCAAAGCACTGCTGTGGGGAGGACGAAGGCTCTGAGGACGAATCTCACTCCCCCAGAGGCTCCCACTGTCAGTGAGATGGAAAACACTGACCTAAAAGCCGGTGAGGAGCCCAGGCTGGCGCTGGGCAGGCCATGGGTGAGTGCGGCTCTGCCCCGTGCAGGTGGAGGGCTTCAGGCCAACAGGTTAGCCACCCTGCCTGCCTCTTGCCATTGTCAGGTTGTCAGGAGCAGGCAGACAATGCGTTTGAAACGCTATAGCCAAGTGCCTGGTACAGAGTAAGTGCTCCGCGAATGGCTGTTTGATTATTATCTTATGAAATAATAAGCATCAAGGCAACCACCTCTCACTTGCCTGGAAACCTTCCTACCTTACAGAACCCAGCCAAGAACTCATCGGAAGACCCGTTTCTAAAAAGCCCTCTGAGCTGTCACCAATAAAGTGTGGCAAGTTTGTGCCCTGAAGCTCGCGGACCTTCCTCATCTGTAAACTGATGACAGAAGCGGGAGAGATGGGTGGGTGGTGGTGATGCTAGTTCAGATTACTAGGAGGCAGGAAGGCTTCCTGGAGGCCAAGGATGCCAGGCCGACGTGGGTAGAGGGTCTGGGCTGGGAAGGAGGGGGAGGTTCAGGTGGGGACCAGGTTCCTGGGGGTCTTGATTGCCCCTCTAACTCGTTGGCTGCTGTAGGGCAAACGGGGCTGCTGTGGGGTCACTATGGGGGAGGGACGAGAGGAAGGGGCTTCTTCAGGAAGCTGATTCTAGAGGCTGATGCGAGTCCCAGCGAGGGCCACTGACTGCCAAGGAGGCCAGTCACGGCGTGTTGGAACCTAGACAGGATTCAATGCCAGGATCCATCCACAACATAAAATTCCAGACAGGGAAATCACCATGTACCTGGCAAAGCGCCCCCCTCTCGCATCCTTTATATCACATGATTTTCCTAATTCAGCACAACATCTATCTCTGCTTTACAGAGGAGAAGAACCGTGTCCTTAGCAATGGGACCTCACACAGCTGTTAATGGCAGCACAAGGCCAAGAACCCAGGGCTCCAGCTCCCGCATCAGTGCTCCTTTTTAAGAAGGGTTTGGGGGTGCTCTGCCTGCCTGCTCGTATTGCATATAGAGACTTTCAATAATAACACAGCGCTGGGCAGTCTTGGGACCAGGGGAGAGGGTGGGGCAAGGGACGATTGAGCCCCCAGAGGGTTACAAGCACTGACTCTGGACTCAGGAAATCCTGGTTGGAGGCCCACCCCCAGTACCTACCACCAGCGTGGCCTGGGGAAGCATCAGAACCTCTCTGAGCCTCACTTTCTCCCAAAGAGGGAGGCTGGGAGGGTGTGGGCTTGTCTCCTGTGCCTAGCATGGGGCTTGGTGCAGGGTAGAAACTCAGTCAATACCATCCTAATAAACTGTTCACATTTATTATGGGCACTTACTCTGTGCCAAGCACCATGCTAATTGCTCAACTAAATGGATGGTTAGATAGTTGGCGAGGAGAGCCTGGACTCGAACAAGAGTGAGGGTTGAATAAACATCAGTGGGGGCAAGTGCAGACCAGGAGGAAGGGGCCCTCCTCCTGGGGGGAGCTGGGGGAATAGCTCGCCAGCAAAGCACGCCAGCAAGCCCAGAGTCTGAAGATGACAGTTCACGTTCCCACTCTGCCATCATCTTGCTCTGTCACTTTGGCCAAGGTCTGGCCCTCTCTGGGCCTCTGTTTTTCCTCATAGAGGACAGAGGGAAGGCACCAGGGAACTGGGAGCCGAGCTGTCAGGGAGGGAGGCTCCCTCACCTGAGGCCTCCAGGCCTGTTGGGATCTGCGAACCTGAAGGGGATTTCCTGGGGCCAGCCCAGTTTCCAGCCCTGCTGACGTCTCCCTTGGATGGGTGCCCAGAGCAGCACTCTAGTGGAAAAGGCAGGCGGGCACTCTCCCAGCCCACACCTCGGCCCTCCCTCTGGGGCCCTGGGGTCTCCCCCACCCCCTACACGAGATGGGGAAGTGTGGGATCCCTCCTGCTGGAAGAAGAAGGCACTGCCCCTTGGTTCCAGCTCCTGATTTGCTGTGTGACTTCAGGCAAGTCCCTGCCCCTTTCTGGGCCTTGGACCCCTGTCTCTGAAATGAGGAGGGCAAAGATTTCCAAGCTCTGTGGGAACTCTGACACTCTGGGATCCTGCTGGGGGTTGAGGGGCCTGAGGAAGAGAATTGGGATAGGAGCTGGATTCCAGGGCCTTGCTCTTGAGTGGAAGGTGGAGGGGGTGGAAGGAGGGCAGTGGGAGAAAAGGAGCCCCAAGGCCTCCAGGTGGCTGTAAGAGGGGGCAAGGCGAGCCTGAGGTTTTGGAAACATTTATTTTTAAGTGTCCGGTGTCACTGGGGCCTTTTTCTTTGGGTTTTGAAATGCTCCAGAAGTCGGCACTCTGCATGTGCGTGTTTGCGGAGCAGAATATGGGCTGTATTTATTCATCCTTTAGCCCGAGCCCTTAAAAATATAGACGGCTAATGTCTTCAGTATGTATGAAATATCCCATATGCTCGGAAACAAAAGGGGCTCTGTTATTAAAGTTTCATTTCCACACGCCCCCTCCCCTCCCTCCCGCCCGCCCCTGACACCCTGCCCTCCTCCCATCCCGCTCAGCCTGATCAAGACAGAGCAGGAGCCAGGAGGCAGGCGGGCAGGGCTGGAGCCCGGGCACAGCCGGTCCCTGCGAGAGTGGGCGCGGATTCCGGCTCCAGGTGAGGGGGAGTCCATGGAGGACGGGAGCAGGGTCTTCCAGGGGAGAGGGGTCTCCAGGGTCACTGGGATGGCCAGTGGAGGAGTGGGGACCAAGGTGGCCCTTCTTGCGGGTGCCTGTGGGGCAGGGCCCCTGGCAGGGCCCGGCTGTCTGGGACGGAAATGCCCGCTCTGCTGCTAACTGAAACCACATGTGTCTCCCAGGCAGCGGGACAGAGACGCCGCCAGGCCTGGCGCTTGGGACTGGGGGGAGAAGAGATGCAGGCTGGCCCCCACTGTGTGCCCCAGGGCGGCTGGGGGGGTAGGGAGGGTGGGGGTCATTTGCATGTGTACCAGAGCGTGCGTGACTCTGAGTTCTGTGTGCGTGCATGTTGCATGGGTGGGTGGTCTGTGTGTCGGTGGGTGTGTGTGTGTGTGTGTGTAAGCGTGTCTACAGATTGGTGGGGTGTCCCTGCTCGCAGGACCGAATGAGTCTCCCCCTTGGCCTCCTGTGGCCTGAGTCCTGGGCGGACTCCTACCTAACACCCAGAGCCTGGGAGCCCGCTGGCTGCCTCCTGGGAGGGTCCTCTGGGGTGAGGAGACACCCAGCCGAGCTGGTGGCGGTCCTTCTAGGCTGAGACTACCCTGTAGCCACCGCCCTCCTTCCTTTTGCCTCCAGCCCAGTTCAGTCTCCTCACGCCTGCACAACCTCTACCTATTTCCCAGAGAGAAAGGCTGAGGCATAGAGCAAGGGGCTGACAACAATCTCTTCTCCCACGTCTGCCGTCATCTTTTTTCAGAGTGCTCGCCTCCAGGAGCTTGGCATCTTCACTGTAGCCCTTGGAGGTGAGGAAACCAAGCCCAAGACAGGGGACAGCTTGCCTACGGCATGAGGGAGAGAGTATGGGGGCTGTCCAAACCCGCTGGGGTCAGGGGATGACTGGGACAAGGGCTCCTTGGAAAAAGGCTGCACTCAGATTCTATGGCAAATAGGGGCACCCCGCTCTGGGGGAGCTCTATGACCTGAGTCCTGGGTCTTCTCTCCCTAAAGAGCCAGCCTTGCCGGAAGCTGGGCTCTGGGTCCTGGGGGCGGCCCTTGCACTGCCTTGCTCTCGATGTTGGATGGGTCTCCTCCTGACTCCGGGTCTCAGTTTCCCCATCCCCACAAAGACAAGTGTGGACCAAGATAGTATTTCCCAAAGCGTGGTGTGCACGGCACCAGTGGCTGAGGAGATGGTGCCACGGGGACTGCCAGTTTTCATTTTAACAAGGGTTGTGTGTTATTTTCACCCCCTCCATTAGGGGAAAATACATAAAAGCACCTCAAACCAGGGAGCGGGTTTAAATAAAAATATAAACAACCCAAATGAATGAAGACTGAGTTCCGCTAGGAGATCCCTGGGGTCCTCTCCATTTTAGCAACAGGCCCGCTTTACGTTTCTACCATTTTAAATGCTCTTGAGAGTGCTGCTTCTGGCTATCTAGGACCTAAAGATGTGATCTGCTGTGTAGATCATTTTTTGGCCTCCACAGATTAGCAGCCCTGTTATTCTGTGTCACCTTGGAGTGTGGTGTGGTGTGGTGTGGTGTGGTGTGGTGTGATGTGGTGTGGTGTGTGTGTGTGTGTGTGTGTGTGTGTGTGTGTGTGTTGTGTGGGAAGGGACTGGGAATGGAATGGGCAGAGCTGGGGAAAAGATCAGCCCATCCGAGGTTGAGACTAGGTGCCCAAGGTCAGAGGCAGGGAGCTGGGGAAAGAGATTGTTCCCTGCCTGACTGACGTTTTCAAGTGCTTTGTCCGGCCTCAGCCTTGCACTGAATCGCCGGGATGGGTGGGTAGGCGAGGGGCCGCCCTAACTTCAGCCTTTCCTGTGATTCAGCCCTGGCTCCCTGGCCACTTGGCTGCATTTTATGTGCCAACCCAGGATTGGCCCAGGAAAGGTGCCCCGGGAGGATGCAGGGCGTGTGGGAGGCCCCTTGGCAGAGGCCTCATCACTCCTCCAGGCTGGGCTGCTTGGAGCTGGCACCATTGAGCGTGTGCTCCTCATGCCCCTCACCCCCACCCCACTGGGTGGCTCACCGTTACTGTTACTCAGGACAATGTTTGTTTTTTCATGGATCTTCATTGGTAACTTGTCTCGTCACCAGCCCTCTAGGCCAGCACGGCATTTCCCTGCTGCAGGAAATGCACCTTCCCAGACTGTCTGACTTGTCTCATCCTGCACTGGGAAGAGGGCATCCAGAGGGCTCAAGGATGGGGATGGCATCCTCGGTGGGGATGAATGCATGGCCCCTTCTTGGGGAGGCAGCAAGTGCCCACGAAGGAGCCCAGGGCAAGCTCCCTGACCTTTTGGGGTCTCGGTGTCCCTACCGCCCCCAGGAGACATTGTCCTCAGTGAGGCTAAAGTAATTTTCTAGTTCTGTCTTAAGATGAAGCAACATCCATCTACCTCTAGAGGGTTCTTGTTCCTCTAGAAGAGGGCCTTTCTGGGGAAGGAGCGGGGGACGAACTTTGTGAGTCTGGGGAGGGACTCCCCGAGCAGGGATGGGCCACATGGAGTCATCCATACTCCTTGAGCCCAGGTTCCCTTGTGGGCTGGACTAGCTGTCTCAAACTCTGGGGAAGCAGCTGGCCGGGGTCAGGGGCAAAGTCCCTGCTTGCAGAACTTATCACATTCTAACTGGCTTTCAGTGGCCCTGGGAACTACCAGCAGCTACACCCAAGGCCAAGGGCAAGTGGAGACGCGGGCAGCCTTATGGGCATCGTTACAGAGAGATCAACCTGGCCAGGGAGTGGGAGGTGGCACTGATTACTGGGGAGGACACGGACTTAAAGAGCAACCTCTTCCTAAGGAAACGTTCTCATTTGGAAAATGAAACTCTTCACACGACCACTGTCTGCTTAAACATGTCCCCCATGGTGGGCTTTGCCAGGGGTTCCAACGGAGGCAGAGGATTCTAGTTAAACTTGGCTCATCTACCCGAAGTGATGCCCCGGGGGCTCTACTTCCTTAGATTTCACCTTGATTTCTTTTTCCTGGGTTTGCTACGCGCAGAGTGTGGAGTGGTGACAAAGCAGTCCACCTATAGGGTCACACCCAGATCTACTGACAATATTTTCAGGCAAAGGAAAGCTGAAGTTTGCTCTTGGATTAGGAAAAAAGAAAAAGGAAAGAGATCAGTTGGACCTGCGCTCTGCTCTGGCCGCAGCTGTGGGACCTTGCCAGGTCCCTGCATCTCTCTTAGCTTGACTTTCCTGATCTGTAAAATGGGTTGTCATGAAGAGTCAGGAGATGATGGTACAGAAGACCTGGCAGACACTGTATCCGGCACTCGATAAATAGCAGCTCAAAGGTATCAGGCCTGAGGATAACTCTGCTGACTTAGGGAGGGTGTGTCATCGCCACTTCACAGAGGGGAGGGGCCTCGGAGCCACGTGCAGTGAGATGAGGGTAGAGCACCAACTCTTTCCCAGGCCTGGGTTCCGCTGGCTCTGTGCCTGCTGGCAGGTTCCTTCATCCTCTGAGTCTCAGTTTCCTCAGCTATAAAACTGGGCCAGGGATAGCACCTAGGGACCTCATCGGGCGGTTGTGGGGATTAAACGAGCCAACCTAAAACTCCTGGCATGTAGTGGGTTCTCAGGGAACACTACTCTAGCTGAGCGGGAACCTGGAGGCCCGAAGCCAGGTCCTGGGCTGACCTCAGGGGCCAGGCCCCTCAAAACGCTCGCTTCAACTCATCCCACTCGTCCCCAGTTGGGGCCACAGCGTTTGGAGCAGGAAGGTCAGGCAATCAGAGGCTCTGCAGCCCTGGGAGGGCATCTCCCCTCTGGACTGGTTTCAGGTCCTGCCACAAACACTACCAAAAACATCTCCTAGAGGGGTGCTCTGTCCCGGTCCCTGTCCCCAGGCAGAGGGTGGGCAGTAACAGTACACCTCACTATCACGGCCAGCAGGCGTGTGAGTTGGCTTCCTACCTGAAGGATCTTGAGAGAAAGGAGGAAACTGGGAAAACTGAGGCTCTAAGAGGGAAGGGGCCTGTGTGGGGTCCATGCGGAGGTGAGGCGGGGACTGGAGGTGTGCAGGCGAGAGGGTGGGAAACCTTGTGGGGAGAGGGAGGCGGGGAGGGCCCTGTACCGACCCAGCCAGGGCTTCCTTCTAACGCTGTTCCCTGGAAACAGGAACCGGTTGAAGGCGAACCGGAAAAGAGAGAAAGAAAGCAAACAGAATCAGAGAAAAGCCTAGAGCTCCAAGCGCTGGGGTTGTTTGGTCTGGCTGACCACCTCCTGGGCCACTCGCAGCTGCTCTGCAGACAGATTCCAGCAACCCTCGCCACACGCGCTCACACACACACACACACACACAGTCCCACACAGAGACACACACACACACACACACGTATGCACAGAGGCAGGACGCAGGAGCTCCGAGCAGGAGGGCAGGTGCTGGGACGGAGGGCTTCCGCAGCCCCTTCCAGCTTGGGCGCCTCTCTTCCCACACAGCCACGGCACACAGCAGCCCAGCCCCTTGCTGCAATTATAGTAACACCTACCAGGCACTTACTGTTGAGCTCTAAACCCTTTACTTGGATGAACTTGTTTAAGCCTCACAGCAACCCCACGAGGTGGGCACCATAATCAGCCCCAGTCTGCAGATGGGAAAGCGGGCTTGGAGTGGCAGGGCCCGGAGCGTGGTGCCCCTCCCTGTCTCTGTGCCAGGCCCTGGGATCAGCACTTTCACCACCACCCCGACTCTCCACACCATGTGACCAGCAACATGATGCTGCCCTCTTCTCAGGCCCCAGGAAGGGGAGTCACAGAGAGTGGAGGGCCCAGGGCTGGATGTCTTTGCGTGTGCGGAGAGGAGAGACAGGGGGTCGGGGTCGGACAAACTCTCGCGTCACAAGTAGGCTCAGTGTCCTCCAGCATCCTCTTCCAGCGTCTCTGCCATAGCTCCCTTCCGTCACCTGCCCCGACCCCTGAGACTCACCTCTATCCCCTAGACCTCACCATCCAGCATCTCTCACCCTCACGCTAGTTTATCCAGCCAGCCATTACCTCAACGAGCGTGTCCTGAGCTTCTTAATAATAGTATTGGATGCCTGTTGACAAAACATATTTCCCTTCCATTATTTTATTTCATTTTGTATGTGTGTGGTGGTGGTGATTAGTTTCTTTTACCCTGGCTCCACCATTCACTGAGAATCCTTTCCAGTCGAGGGCCAAACTCACTAAAATGCATATCAGAGTCCTCCACTGGGCTCAAAATGCCAACTGTACGTGTACCGGGTGTAGGAGATGTGGCGCAAAAGCAGCAGTGGTATAGTGATGTCTTGGTGAAGCATAAAGACAATATAATTCAGCAGAGATATCTCAGTTGAAAGGGGGGAAATGCTACTCTGATGTTAGGCTGCATTAATAAAGACAGAGTGCCCAGAATGAGGGAGGTCATGGTCTTGCCCTGGTCTACGCTGGTTTGATTTTCCTGGATTACTGTGGTCAGTTTAGTTCTGAGAATCTGACAGACTGGGTTGAGAGTAGAGGAGTGTGAACAGGAGAGAAGGGGTCGGAAAATTCTTCCCTATATGGAATAGTTGAAGCGACTGAGGTTTAGCTTGAGGAAGGGAATAGAAAATACTCAGAGGATGGGATTAAAATCAGTGGGGTAGAGTGGGGGGAGATTTCACCTCTCTAGAAAAGGGATGCGAAAGATGGAATGAATGAGCTGCCTCTGGGGAAAGTGAGGCCACTGACACCACAGATGCACAAGGCTGGAGGCCTTAGTGAAAGGGGATTTGAGATTGAGATGGGGGCTTTTGTTCCCTTCCAGTCCCAACACCGAGCCACTCTGAGTCGGTGTCTCCTCACTCCAGCTCTTCCCACAGGTTGTGCTGAAGGTGAGGGGTCCCCAGGGAGGCCTGAGCACATCCCACCCCCGGTCTCTCCATGCTGCATGGCCTCAACTCCCACGCCCGCCCCACGGCCCACCAGGACCAGGACACAAAGTCTTGGACAGGCTAATCCACATGGTTGGAGGAACCCTTGGAAAGCACCTTGTCCACCCCCTCCCTGTATGGTGGGGTGAATGGAGGCAAGTGAGGAGAAAGGGTTTGCCCGAAGTCAGTGGCTTGTACGAGGTGATCGTAACTCCACCTTGAACCCAGACCTCCCCACCTGGGCTCCTGCCCCCGAGCCTGCCAGGTCATTAGTGGACCGACAATGTGGCTCCCCCAGTCAGGGAAGGTTCCCAGGCAGAGTCAGTCCCACTCTTTTCCACACCCCATAGTGTCTCTCATTTGAGATCTGCTTGACATGCATTTATTGAGAACCTACTAGGTGCCAGGCATTAGCTAGCATTCAGTGATGTGATAGTGGCTGCACTAGAGTAGGGGGTGAGCTTCTTCCCTCTGTCACCTTCAGAGCACTTCTCAGTTTTGAAATTACTTGGTTTATTTATTCATCTAATGGCTTACTCCCTGCCTTCCCTGTGCCACCCTGCCCTGCTCTCAACCCATCCAAGCCCCCACTGTACTCCCAGCTCCCAGAGCAGTCCGGGCTCATAGGATATGTTTATAAACTGCTTGCTGAATGAGTGAATGGGGAACAAAACTGACGCGATGCCAGCCCTTGTGGAGCCAGGGTAACAACCAACACTTCCTGAGCCCGTCCGTAGGCCTGGCACTGTGCCAAGTGTTTCTCCCACATCATCTCATTTAATTTTCACAACAGTGCCTAGAAGGTAGTGCTATCATTGGCCCCATTTTACAGATGAGGAAACTGAGGCTCAGAGAGGTTGAATAGCCTCTCACGGCTCTTGCCACCTCCCACCTTATATTATAACTATCCAAGCCCCTGTCTCATGCCCCTCTGACCACACTAGACTCCTGGAAGGCAGGAACCACTTCTGCTTTCCCTCTGTTCTCCCCTGTGTCCTGCACAGCGCTGACCTTCCTTGGCACCTATAAACGTTTATTACATTCAGCTGGGTTGAATAAAGATTTGGGAAAGGAAAAGAGGACATGGTGAGGAAGAGAGGATGAGTAGAGTACACCAAGCAAGGGGCAGACGGCAGCATAATGCAGCGTCAGTGCTGGGAGCCAGCTTCAAAGACCGTTTCACCCAGTGCCTCCCCCACCCACATTCAACTTTGGGACTCCCTCCAGAGCAGCCCGCCAAGGAGTTTCCCAGGCTCTGCTTGTTCACCACCAGTGATGGGGAGCTCAGCACCTATTGAGGCATGAGATGATCCAAGGATATCACTTAGCCCAGGGCCAGGTGGCTCCCTGACAGCTCGTCTTTCCTGAGTACTTTCTCTGTGCCAGGCACATTAGAGCCACAAGAGGTAGGTACTATTATTATCCTAGTTGGACAGATGAGAAAACCGGAGCATGGAGAGTTGTATAACTTGCCCAAGGTCTCACAGCTGGTAAGTGGGAGAATACAGAATACAGTTCGAAGCCCAGGAGTGGGGCCCTAGAGAGCCTGCCCTCCTAACCTCTGTGCCAGCGCTGTCCATTGAAATAAATGCAAACACACATGTAATGTTACATTTTCTAAAAGCCACACTAAAAAAGTAAAAAGAAACAGGTGAGAAAAAAGGAACCTGAGAAATTTATCTTAATAATATGTTCACTTAAATCCAAACTAGTATCATTTTAACATGGAATAAATCTTTAAAAAGTCATTAATGTGACACTTTACGTTCTTTGGGTTCTAAGCCTTGGAAATCTGGTATGCATTGTAGCACATCTCAGTTTGAACTCAGCACCTTTCAAAAGCTTAGTAGCACATGTGGCTAGTGGCCACCATACTGGACCACACAGTTGTATACTAGACTGCCTTTCAAGGTGCTTGCTATGCTATATCCTAGTGCATAGGAAGAATCCAATAAATGTCAGGCACCGTTATGATTATTTTTATCACTGGCTGTTGTTGGTGGTGGTCCAGGGAGAAGCTGGGCTGAGGCCCCAAGCCCTTGGCATAAGCACTGATGTTTCTGTTCTTAATCTGAGTCCTCCAAGCCAGCAGCTTGATGTCTCCCAGGCTAAGCCAAGCTTTGTGCACCCTTGGCCTCTGGGTTGGGAAGAGCCAGCCTAATTCTCTCTAGGAGGTGAGGGAGAGACCAGGCTGAGGTCTCTCCATCTCCCCAGCTGGCCAGCTGAGTACCACATGAAGTGAGGCCTCCTTGGGGTTTATAAGCCTGTGGCCCATCTGCTGTGGAGTGTGGGGTGGCCAGGTACACATCTGGAAGGAAAAGGGCAAAGGCCCCTCCTTCTGTGGTCTCTGGAAGCAGCACCTCCTGCATGCCTTAGGCAGATTAGGTCTTTACACAGAACAAACAAGCACACAAATCCCCACACATTTTTTCAATACTTCTTTTTTTCATGAAACCCCACGAGTTAAATGGAACAGAGATAAGGGGTTGGCATTGCCCCCTATCCCTCTGTGGTTCCTGGACAGTTGCTGAGCGCTTGCAAAGTGGTTCCCAAACCTGTCTGCACATTGGAATCACCTGGGAAATTTTGAAATATACCAATGCCTCAGAGGTTGCGATTGAATTGGCTTAGGGTGCGGCCGGGGCTTTGGAATGTGTAAAAGATCTTGGGAGATCTATCAGGCAGACAATTTTGGGAACTGCTGTGCTAACCCTTTGGGGCACAAGCTCATCTAGTCCTCACAGCAGCTAGGATGCTGGTGTGGTTATAGTTCCCACTTTACAGATGGAAAGATGGAGGCTCACAGAGGTAAAATAACCGGCCCAAGTTCAGACAGCCAGGAAACAGGCAGGGTAGGGATTTACTAGCCATGGTCTTAGCCAGTGGTGTGCTGTTAAATGTTTAACAACTGGCTCTCTGGAGCCAAAACAAAAGCCCTGATTTGTAGCACCTGCCCATATCCATGGTGAAATGACTCCCACCATGGCTGATTTCAAGCTACCAAAGTGATATCACTGAGCACAGAGTTGGGAAGTGGTTCACACAATTGGCTGTTGGGTCAGTACATTGGGCTCCAGCATGTGGCTGGGCCATGCGGCACGGTGAAGAGGGGGGATCCTATTGAGTAGGAGGTAGATATTGTAGTAATTTGATGAATTTTTAGTCATAGGACACTTTCTCAAATGAAAAATTTGAAAGCCCCCAATATTTCCAACAGATAAAAAGCAGTATGTTATCAGTAGAGGTTTATTTTATAAACTTAAATTATAAGATCTTGCTCTTGCTAAACTGGGTGAGCCCCAGGGCGGGGTGGAGACTTATGATAATGGGCAGTAGGTGGCGTGAACAGCAGCCTCCACTCAGAACCAGAAGCCTCGCGGTCCAGGCCTACCTCTGACCTCACTTCCCCGGGTGGCCTTGGGCCAGTCCCTGCCCCTCTGGGCCTCCATTTTTTTGTGTGTCCAGGAGGAGTCTGGACGGCACGTGGGACCCGCAGGGTGTGGTTTTCTAAGCTGGCGTTGGCCCTGCAGCACCCCTGCCTGACCCCAGCCAGCCTTGGCCCTGTATTTATAGCCATGACTTCAGTCTCTCCAGTGCCACTGAAGCTAGTTCCCTGGACCACATATTTATAAACCCAGCAGGGCAGAAATAGACGTGACGTGCAGGGAACTTGGCTGATTTGGTGAGCAGACTGGATTTGGTGTGTCCATTTGGAATGGGCTCAAGCTCCCAGCATCCTGGGTACCAGGACTCAGGCAATCCAGAGCCGGAAGGGCACTTGGAGACTCCAAGCCCAGCCCTGTATTTGTGTGGTTGGGGGTCACTCAGGCCCAGGAGTGAAGGGATACGTCCAGGTGTGCAGAGGGCATGGCAGAGACAGGCCCAGAATAAAGAGTTTTTTTGCACTGTGCAAAATGGCGTCTCCCCGGACCCTGGGGAGACCACCCCTTCCACAAGTGATCATATCAGGTGCCAGATACCTGTCAGGTCCTGGTTTGGTTGTTTTTCTGCTCTGGGACCGTGGGCAGAGATTATCCTCCCTCGGCCTCTGTTTCTCCATCTGTTAAATGTGAATAGTAGTAGGTACCTGCCTTCTAAGGTTACTGTGGGGAATAAACAAGGTCATGCTTGATATCATATACCTGGACAGTGCCAGCACACAGTCACAGTCAGTGTTCGATAGGTGGTGCCTTATATCCTCAGTCACCCCTTAACAAAAGTAACCTATAGGATATCATTATTCTTATCCTCAAACTCATTGTATAGCATGGGTTTTACATCGAGGAGACACTCTATCCATTTAATGAACTTGGAAAAGAACGCCCTCAAAGAAATAAAGCTAATACGTGAAATCACATTTTTATATACTGGACCATAAAAATGCTCAATCCTAGATGGTAGACAGGTTCGTAGTGGAACATGAAGGTTCTAAAGTGGTGATGAATAGTCAGGGTGCTGGTGTTAAGACATCTCCCAGGGGCTTGCAGGGTTTGTGTTCCTGAGTTTGCCGCCTAATGTTGATTTTACATATTTTTAATGGTATATGAGAATTTAATGTAATACTGAACCTGAAATACATATGCCATACAAAACAGAAGATAGCATCATAGTAATACCACTGTTTTTCCTGTCCTAATGATACATGCACTCCCCAGTCCCCTTTCCTGCTTAATTATTTTTCCATTGCACTTATCACCCTCTGACATACTTTCTTATTTATTTATTGTCCGTCCACCCCAACTAACGTGTGAGCTTCACGTGGGCAGGGTTTCTTTCTCTTTTGTTCACTGTGTACTGCCAGGACTTAAAATAGTGGACGGCACAGAGCAGGTGTTCAGTGAATATGTGTCAAAAGAATGAATGAATGAATGAGTGAATGTGTGAGTCTCCATCCTACCAAGAAGGCAACTGGAATTCAGTGAGATGAGTGACTGGTCCAAAGTTACCAAGCTATCATGAGGCTGAACTGAGGCCTGGCTGACACTCGTCTCTCCTGAGACCACCCAGCATGTCCAGCTCAGGAGTTCTTCCCAGGCCCTCACAGCTACCTCTTGTCAAGGGATGGTTTCCTGACGCTTCCAGAGCTCTCCCAGCTTCACGTGACGCTCATCCAACACTGGTCCCTTAGGTCCCAGGAGTAGGACAGGAACAGTGGGGAGAAGGGAAGTGGGGAAGAAGGAAGAGCAGTCAGAGCAGGCTGGGCAGCCAGGGTGGTGACGGCCGGAGGCCAAGGCAAGAAGAAAGGAGGCCACGATCGGTCAGTCTGTCCTGCAGGTCTGGAGGGAGGGGTCAGTAATGTGGGGTCACATTTGCACATCCCTCTGGGACTGACTCTGCCCACGGAAAAATGCCAGGGAAGGGCAAGTCCAGGGAGGATTCAGGGACACCTTCAATCGTGGATACTGCCATCCCCACCAACCACTCTGCCCAAGGCCTTTTTTAGCTGGGGAAACTGAGGCCCATTGAAAGGAAGTGACTCTTCCAGAACACATAGCAAGATAATTCCAAATGCCAGGCTTCCTCATTCTCACCAGTTCTGGAGGTTGGAGGGGGTTGAGACGCCCCCTTTGCAACCATGGGGAAGAGACCCCCACCCACCTTGGCTCCCATCCCCTCCTTGAGAGAAAAGCACTAAGGCAGGAGCATAGTCTCAGCTCAGAATCTTGAGGACAACAAAAGCTCTCTTCCTAGTGGCCAAGAGAACTCAGCTCTGGACAGTCCAGACACTACCCTCCACCCCACTCCTAATGCCAGGGTGCTGCCAGACAGGGGTGGGGTGGGTAGGCGCACCCTGAGCCATCTGGACCAGTTCTGGGTTACCCCTTTCCCCAGAGTGACTCCAATTTTGTCCCTAGGCTATACATACAGTTAGTACCTCAGTTACTCCCAGTCCATTATTCCACTTGATAACTATTTATTTAGTGACTCCTATGTTCCAGGCAGTGTACCAAGCACTGCAGATAATCTTCCCCTCTCTCCCTTCCACCCTCCCATCCTCCCATCTTTCCATTCTTCCTCCTCATTCATTCATTCATTCATTTAGTAACTACTTAAACTATTAAGGCAGTACAGCCTATGGATAAGAGGGATATTTGGAGCTGGACTATCAGGATATGACCCCCGACTCAGCCACTCACTAGCTGTGTGAGCTTGGCAAGTCACATAAGTTCAATTTCCTTATCTGTAAAATGGGGATAATAATAGCATCTTCCTTATAGGGTTGTGATGAGGATAACATGAGTCAGTGTACACTAAGTGTCTGGAATAACACCTGATGTAGTAAACACTTCATAAACTTCAGCCATCATCCTTGTCCTTGCGATTATGTGCCTGGCACTGTGCCAAGTGCTGAGGAAATTGCTTCAAAATGCTCCTCTCATAGAGGCGTCTGCACGCCAGCCCTTGTTTCAGCCTCCACTTCCATCCCCAAAGCTGGGCCTTGCCATGGCTCCCGCAGCCCTATAGGGCTACCCTCTACATTACCTCTCAAGCCAGCAGGAGAGAGTCCAGGCAGCTGAAGCCTGTCACAATTTGGCCACCTTCTCTCCCAGCCTCACCTCCCTCTGCCCTGCCACACGTGCCCTAGCCTCAGCCTATCCAGGCCCTTGTGGTTCTCCAGATTCATCCTCAAATGGTCCTTCCTTCTTGCCTCCACGGGGCCTTGATGGATGGAGTACCCTCCATTCATCAGACTGCCAAACGCTTCCTGCCAAAATCCTTCAAATTCAACTGAAACATCATCCATCATCCCCAGGAAGCCCTCCTTCCTTCCCCTCAGCCAAGAATCATGAGATCTGCCTTTGAATCTGCATTTCCCTTTGTTTGCAACTTTTCTTTATTCCATGAGCAATGGGGAGCCACGGAGGGTCCCTGAGCAGCTGAGCAACACACTCAGAGGTACGCTTTAGAACAATGGACCAGATCCTGTAGAGGATGGAGACAGGGAGAGATTGCAGGAAGGGAGGCCAGGTATGGAGTCCTTCAGAGGAATAAGGGTTTCAGCTTCCTGGGCTGCTTATCCCCTCTCTGCCTACTCTAGTCTCCCCCTTACAAAATCAGATCCTGTGATTTCCCCAGCACTGACTCAGGAAGTCAGGGGGAAATTCAAAACTAGGACCCCATGCCTGATGCTGCAATGTGTCTACTTAAGCCCTGATCCTCAGCATTCCTCACTCCCTTTATTTCCTCTGCAGCTACAAAGCAGGCTGAGGGCACTGAAGACGATGAAGAATCAGGGCAGGCCAGACTGTGCTTTATGTTCACCTGGCCTGTGAGCCAAGCATCCCCAGAGCCCCATAGGTGAGCAGCACCCGGCCCTGCTCCCTCATCCCCTGCCAAGTAAAGGAGCGAGCCTGTATTTTTCAGTTAATCCCTCAACAACCCTGTGAAGTAGGCTCTGTGTTAATCTGTTTTACAGAAGGGGAAACTGAAGCTCACAAAGAGAGAGACTTGCCCAGAGTCGGGCAGCCACTGAACAGAGGAGTCAGAATTCAAACCCAGATCTGATTCCAAAGCCAGTGCCCTTCCTCCACCACATAGGGATGTGAGAGGCTCCCAAGGCCACGTCCCCTGGGCCCACTCATGGCAGAAGCCAACCACTGAAGGAGCCTCTGGAGATCTCGGCAGACCCTCAGAGCTGCATGGACAGGGGCTGTAGAGATCTGATGCTCAGCTAGGCCTCTGGTCCTGGGGGCCCTGCTTGGATTCATGGGAGGCGAGGGGAGAGAGGACAGGAGGCTGACCGCTCAGGAGGGAGCAGGGCTTGTGCGAGAGGCTGGAGGCAGGTGTCTTGACACCTGGGCTCTAATGCCAGGCCTGTGTCTGAACCTTCTGTACAACCTGAGTGATCCCTTCCCTGTTCTGGGCTCAGGGCTCCCCTCTCTGAGATGAGCGCGGTGGGTTTGCTGGACTCTGTCAGTCCTATCAGCTGAGGCTGGATGGACTGGAACCTTGAGCCTGTGGCCAGAGGAGGGCTGTGGATTTGGGGAAGCTGGTATTAGAGGACTCCCCCTTCCGTTTCTGTGGAGGCCGGAGCAGGCTCTCTCCTGCCCACGGTGGAGCCGTGCCCACACAGACAGGTGTGCTGTGTCTGAGCGCGCAAGCTCGGGGGCTGGGCGGGGTCCCTGGAGTCAAGTCTGCAGCCCCTGAGAGTGCGGGTCAGAGCACGGGGCCCAGCAGTTCTACCACTCAGCCCCCTGTGACCCTGGATGCAGAATTTCTCTCTCCGTGCCTCAGTTTCCTCATCTGTAGACAGCACTCACGTGGCTGTCCCACAGGAGCGTTAGGTCAAAGCCTTGTCCAAGCACCAGTAGATGCTCAGTAAGGGGCAGCCGCCATTACTGTTCCGGGTCCTGACACCCCCTCCCCTTCCCCAGGCTCCGGAGCAGGGTGGGTGTTCCAGGGCTTGGGCCCACAATGGGGCCTGCCCAGACCCCCCAGCTGGGCTGGGAGCCTTCCCTCCTTGGGAGGGAGACTTGAATTGGAGTGCCCCTGCCAACTCCTCCCTCCCGGCTTGGCAGTGCGAAGACAACGCCGGCCAAAAATATTTGTGTGGGTGGCGGAAAGTTAACTTTTCCGCCTCTGTCTTCTTTCCTGGAAACCGTGGCCATCGTCAAATACAGCAAAACAGAAGCAGGCATAGAGTGAGGCGAGGCCCTGTGGGGCGTCCCAGGGAGCCCTGCCCCCCACACCCACTCCTGCCTCCTGCCATCTGGCTCCATGGTGGGGCGGGTGGCGGTGGTGATGGAGGGCTCCAAAGGCTTAGGATCATGGCATCCTGCAATGCCAGGGCTGGCTGGACCCTCCAGCATCACCTGGCTCAAGCCCACCATGGTGCCTTTGGGCAAACCGGCTCGAGTGCAGAAGGCCCCTGCCCAAGGTCAAACAGCCAGTTAGGACTCTTCAGAATTCTACCAGCCCTTCGTGAGATTCTAAGATTCTTTGAAACTCTAATGGCAGAAATCTGGCAGCAGCTGGCGAGTGAGAAGGAATCTGGAGACGAATGAGGCCCTGGAACCTCTCTCCCCTGTGTCCACCATCACGGTCAAGGTGCCAGAGATGGGTTCAGAGATCAGCCTTATCACTTACTAGCTGTGTGACTCAGGCCAGAAGTCACTTCGCCTCTCTGATCCTCAATTTCCCCACCTCTGAAATGGGATAATAACAGTACCTCCCTCATAGGAGCCTACTGGGGTGGGGGATGCCTGACCCTGCCTGGGGGTGGAGGCATGGCCTCCAGGTACCACAGCAGCAGAGGTCAGCCCAGGCCCTGAGGTCGCCAACATCCACAGTCTTTCACAATTCTCAGAATTCTCACTGCCCATGGGGCAGCCAGTAGGAGGTGGGGGGGATTCTTCTCTTTCTGTTTTATAACAGGATAAGTGACATTCAGAGAGTTCAGATCCTCCAGAGTTCACACAGCTAAGCAGTGGTGGAATCCAAGATCTGTTAACCAATATCTATAAATTTCAAGGTTTCCTCCCGAGTGCAATTGGTCACTGACCCTGACTTAAGCTCTACCTGCCCATCCTGGGGCATCTTGCCCACCTCTGCCTGGGGCCTCCACAAATGATTTTTAAATCTTTGTCTCCAACCTGGAACTCTCCCCTGCTCTTCAGGCCTCCCTGTGGAGCTGACCGTGCTCAGCTCCCCCGGAAATCCCAAATCAAACTCATCTCCCTGCTCCCCTGAACACCTGCTCCTAACCATTTATTCCTGATCTCTATTAACGAAATCACACTGTCACCAGAGTGACGAACTGGGCTGCATCCTAGCCTCCTCCCTCTTCCTTCACACCCACTCTCCATCTGCCTCCCCGCCCAGCCAATTCTTCCGCCCAAGTTTCTCTCCCATCTATCCCCTCTGCGCATCCCTATAGAAAGACTCCATCCTCTCTCTCCTGGATTGCCATCATTTTTAACATTTCTAAATAATCATACTGTTATTATTATTGTCCCTGTTGTCATTCACAGCTCTCCCCACCAGATCTGAAGGCTTCACAAGCCAGAGTACCATGTCTTCTTTAGTCCCACTGTAGCCCCAGTACATTTTACAGTGTCTAAAATGTAAACAGGAGCTCAAAAGTTTTTGGTGGAATGAAAGAATATTCAACATGTATTAAGTTATGTCTCAGAAACTGTCCTAAGTCCTCTGCATGCATTTTCTCACTTAGTCCTCATTGCAACACTATGATGGAAATATTACAATTCCCATTTTACAGATGGGGAAGCTGAAGTTCACAAAGGTCATGGGACTTGTTGCCCACCACACAGGTGGCAGAGGTGGGATTCTAGCTCAAAGCCTGGGCATGTAAGCACATCACTGCGCCCCATCCCTTGGTGCACAGCCTCCTCAGGGGGTCCTGGCCCCAGTCTTGCACCCTCTGCGCCACCATTGCTGTGATTCCTTGTGGCATATGTACCTTTGGTGACACATGAGAGAATTTTTTCTAGGAGGTGCCCAGATAAATATTTTTAAATAACTAGGTATTTATTTAATGTGTATTAAGGGGGAAAATGACTTAGCACAACATATTCGTGGTTTCTCTGCAATTATTGCTTAAGATAAGTCTAAAGTAATAGAAGTAAGTTATTTAAAGTTGATTTACGGAAAGATATTAAGCAAATAAAGTGTAAGTGGCATAAGGATATGGCAAAAATTGGGGCAAAAATTTGGGATGTCGAATGACTGAAGCTTGGGACTTTCCTATGGACACGTGAGACCTGTACCCCCAAACACCAGTCAGTTCAGTTCTCAGGGTTCCCCTAAAGTGGAGTCAGAGACTCAGCCTGGAACACGCAGAGAACCATCTCATGCACTGTTTCTTTTCTCCCTCTGCAGATAGATCATCTTGAAGGGGAGGCGTCACAGGCGAGAGACGGGTTAAGGAGGAGGGCTTGGGGGGCCATCACCCACCCAGTCCAGGAAGTCTAACAGTTGAACCCCATTCCAGCTCTGTGAGAAGGCCCCGAGAAGAGCAGAGACCAGGGCTTACTCGGGAGCCTCCAGTCCTGGCCTCAGCCCAGGCGCCAGCTTCTCTGTGTCCCTGAGGAGAGGCAGCACCATGCTGGGCCCTCACCTCCCAACCCCGCCCCTGGGGCCCAGCGAAGGCAAGTCCTCACCCTGCACATTTGGGCTTCCTGACGGGAGCTACAGGTGTCTGGCCTTGGAGGCCGAGGAGAGCGGCGGCGAGGAGGGCCTACAGGGAGAGGCGGGGCTCACGGACTTGGAGGAAAACGAAGTGGCCAGAAGGAGTGAGGACAATGCCTGCAGAGCCACCCAAGGGGCACCACAGCTTCCCAGACCCCGGGGCATCCAGTCACCCAGCTGCTCCAGGGAGGCACGAGGGGGTTCCCAGCATGACAAGAGAGCCAGCCAGGACTGGGACACGGTGAAGGCCCAGCAGGTGATGACAGCCAGCCTCAGCCCCAGCCCTGGGCCCAGGGTTGCCCAGAAACCAGGTAAGCTCATGGCCCTTTTCCCGTGGACTGCCAGAGTCATGGGGGACCCCACAGGTGCTTAACACAGGCACTCCCGACCATATTTTCCCATGGTACACAAGAGACCATCAGAGTCCCACGGGCCTGCCCAGATTAACAGCTGTGGAGAGACAGGGGAGGCTGTGCCATACGTGTCATTCCAGCTGTACCACATCTAAGTCCACTCTTTTCTCTGCCAAAGAGGGCACGTGAGAAGGCAGTGAGAGAAAGCCACGTTATCATGCTTGGTTAAAAAAAGCCCCTCACACACTCTTGTCTGCCCTTTTTTTTTTTGCGGTTCGCGGGCCTCTCACTGCTGTGGCCTCTCCCGTTGCGGAGCACAGGCTCCGGACGCGCAGGCTCAGCGGCCACGGCTCACGGGCCCAGCCGCTCCGCGGCACGTGGGATCCTCCCGGACCGGGGCACGAACCCGTGTCCCCTGGATCGGCAGGCGGACTCTCAACCACTGCGCCACCAGGGAAGCCCCTTGTCTGCCCTTTGATCATTCGTGGTAACAAATGACCTTAGAGTCTGAGCAACAGATGGGGCAGGACCACCTTGCTGAACATAGTAAGTGCCAACTACTTGCGGGTGCTGGGGATTCAGCACGGGGCGAAACAGATGTGGTCCCTGCCCTCATGGTGCTTTTGAGGTAGAGACTGAGCCTTTGATCTAAACCGACCTCCTAATTTTACAGGTGGGAAAACTGAGGCCCAGAGTGAGGAAGAGACTGCTCCAGGTCACTCGGCCTGTCGGTGGCTGAGCCGAGCCCACATTCCTCATCCAGGCCTTGGTTTCCCATCTGTTAGAGGCGACAGAGGCACTGTCACCTGGGCTGCAGTGATGACTCAGTGACATTGTGTAGGGGAGAGCTCGGTGTGCATGGCACAGGAGGAAGGAAGGAAGGGAGGAAGATCAATTTCCCACAGGCGGCAAGAGTCGGCAGAGCAGGGCGGGACAGGGAAACCCACACTGAATCACCTCCACCGCTGGGTCCATGGCAACGCTGAAGTGGGTCCAGATGGGGAGGACATGAGCCGGGCCATGCTCGCTCAGGTGGGAGCCGCTGCCAGCAGATCCCGGGGGCGCAGGGCGTGCGGGGGACACAGGCCTGGGAGGGCTTGTGCGTCAGGAAACTGAAGGAGCACTTCATTTCTGTGCAGGCGTCGCCGACACCCAGCCTGGCGTCTCACCAGCCTCCCACCCACTCCCTTTTCCGAAATAATTCTCTCCAGGCTCTGACCACCCCCCACGGGCACCATTCCCCATCCCCGTGGCCCCCAGGCTTGGGTCACACAGGGAGCCAGGCAGGAACAAGGAAGGGCCTTCAATGCATTTGGGGTAGGTAGGAGGAGGATCCCAGGGGGATCCAGCAGCCTTGAACTTGGAGACAGGTCTCCACACCAGAGTCGACACAAATCCAGGTCCCCTAGAGCTGGAAGCCTCAGGACATGTTCCCTTCCCTCTCACAGACCATGGCTGGGGGTCAGGAGACAGGGGTGCTTATTCTGGACCTGATGCAACTAGCCAAGGCCCCCAAAATCCCTTCCCAGTTTCTTCATCTGTGAAAATAAAATAAAAATATGAGCCCTACCTACCTCATAGAGCTATCGGGAGGTTGCAGGGTAATCTAGATAAGCATGTAAGGGATGTTGATGACAACTACAATGATCATCGTCAGGGCAACAATACAAGAGCTATTATTTGTTGAGCCCTCATGTGCCAAGTCCATTGTGCTAAGAGCTTTGCACATATCACTTCATTTAATCACATAACAATCCCCATGAGGGACACACTGTTACTATCTCCATTATACAGAAGAGAAGACTGAGGCTCAGAGAATATAAGTGACTTGTCCAAGACTCATGGCTAGCAAGCTGCAAAGCCATGATTCAATCACAATGTTTTGAATGTGGGGCTTTGCTCTTGGCTACCACTGTGCTCTGGATCTACACGGGCGAGTGTTGTCTGCTGACACCCTTGAGGGGAAGAGACCATATATGGAGAAACTACCAGTACCGACTCCTGTTGGCTTCTCACACAGAGCTGGCCCATTTCATGGTATCTCATTCTTGTTGATCTTTCAAGGCAGCTATTATTCTCCCCATTGTACAGGTGAGGCAACTGAGGCTCAGAGACTCACATTCCTTGCCCAAGGTCACAGTCAGCGCTGGAGCTGAGATCATGGTCTTGTTCTTCTTGCTCACAGTCTGGCTCATTCCTCTCTTTAACATCTAGCCAGATGGTTATCTAGTTCTGTCCTGAACATTTCTAGGGACAGAAGAGGTAGGAGTAACCTCAGGAGGATGGAGTGGGCAGGGGAGACTTCTCAGAAGTGGAGGCAGAAAGGAAGTTGGGTCTTGGGAGAGAGTAGAAACCCGGGTGGTCTTGGGTCAGAGCCTACACTGGCCTTTCTGCTCCCTTGAGAAAGGGAGAGGCCAGAGTCCCTTCTCTCTATGCGGAGATCTGGAGGGAAGGGGCCTGTGGCTGCCAGGTTATTAGCGGATTAGGGCGTCCTTTTAAAACTTCCTCCCATTGCTGCCAAAGGATTATAAGTATCTTCAGACAGTTACACCCATCCTTCCGCAATTACACCTGCCTCTCTTGAGTGCTCCCTGACGGTTTTAACTATGGGTCACGGCATCTTCTGCCTTGAGTATCCACCACTTGGGGTGGGTGGGTTTCAGTGACATTTTGCTCAGGCCTGAGTACAAGCTGAGCAGAAGAGAATGGGGTCCTTGGCAGGCTGGAGGGTCAGGGGATGCAAGGAGATGAGGTGGGCAGCAGCCTGCAGCTCAAGTTCCCTGCCGTCAGCTGCTGCCAACTTGAGAGAAGATACGTGGGAAGGAAAGTGTCCCATAGGGCTCCTCCTCAGCGCTGGTTAGTCCGTAGCTCACCAGGAGAGACCCACGCTGTGCTTCCCACAAAGTCGCAGCTGGTCATAACTGGCAGGGCTTACTGAGATCATTCTATAGATAATCTTGTGGAGATTCCTAAGTCCAGAGATGGCAAGTGAATTGTCCAAGGTCACACAGTAAGCTGGTGGCAAAGCTATAGCTGGAACCCAGGGTTTCTGCCCCTCAATTCAGCTGCCAGGCCCTGTGTTAAATGCTTTGCATGGGTTCTTTCTTTTCATCCTCTAAACAGCCCTCTGAAGTTCATAATTTTCTTATCTGTTTGACAGATGAGGAAACTAAGGCATAACAAGTTTAGGTGACTTGTCAAAGTATCAGGCCAGCGGGTGAAGGAGCTGAGATTTGAACCCTGGGAGGTCTGGCCCATGCTTTCAACCACCCTCTGTGCTGCCTTGTCTCCATGGAGACAAGGCAGCAGGCTGTGTTCTCCCACCCACCTGGGGCTGGGGAAAGGTTGTTCAGACTCTGAGGGATGGTGGACAAGCCATACCCCTTCCTCCTTGGAGACACTCAGGGAGACCTGGGATCCACTGCCCATCCAGCCCCTCCTCTGCCCCTGGCTTTGGGATTCCCACCTTCCCTCCTCTCCAGGCCATTGTTCTGGAGGTCCAGGTTATCTGGAGAATTTGGAGACCTTTCCAACTCTACTGGACACTGCTCCAAGCCTTTGGGGTGGAGATGGGGGTGTGGATCTGGGCTGTCAGAGGAGCCCTGCCCCGGCCATGTCTATCTTGCTGAGGCAGGGGAGTCAGCACCCATGATGAGAGCTGATCCCTGGGCCAAGGACAAGGCCCCTGCTCCTCAGGCCCGTGGAAAAGAGGGCAGACAGAAAGGCAAGGTGCTGCCCACTCTCCCTCCCCCCACCCCCCGACCACGGTGACTCTAATAGGGGTGATGGTGTAGGAGCAGGGCTCACAGGTTCTCATAGACCTCACACGTGTACCCACACATACTCGCTCACACTCCCTACAAACACATGTGTATGCACAATGATATCTACACACCATGTTCTTATGCAAATGCTCATGTGTATATATTCACAACTGCACACACATGCACACACATGCATGCTCTCAGACACCAACACACCCATGCATGGGGTAGACATTGGCACACACCCTCCCACAGATGCCCCCCTCATCCATGCATGCTTAACTTTCACATGTGGACACATGTGTCAGATTTGCATACATAGCAGTCCCACCTGAAAACATACAAGCATACATATTCCCTCCCTTAGATACAGGTTAAAAGCATGTTCCTTTCTCCATTTTCTTTTGCTCACACACCTACACTGTGCAATCTCTCTTGCATGCACACACTCTCTCCTACAGGCATATCCACTCTGCGCACCCACTGTCACATACCCACATACAGACCGAACCACTTTCTGTCCTTCCTTTCCCCCATCTCTTTCACTTTCATACCCACCCACACAGTAATCCTAGCCTCCCTCCCTCTCTCTCTCTCTCTCTCTTTCTCTCCCACACAGTTTGTTTCCTTGTTTCTCACAGGCTGGGCTATAGCACGTGTACTCACAGAGCAGGCCTGCCTGATGTCAATCCCCAGGACCCCTTCAGTGCCCACCTCCACCCCCCCACTGTCACCTGGGGCAGCCCCAGCACAGGAGCAGCCACCGGGTCAGAGGGATTCTCTGAAGCCATGAAGCCAAGCAGAGGGTCAGCAGCCAGGGAGGGTTCGTGCCTTCTGTCACCTGACCCCATGCACTCTGAGCCCACCCACTGGGGACAGGGGACGTCTCAAAACGAGGCCACTTGCACCTCTGCATTTCACAGAACCTTGGGTGAGTGGGCTTACATCAGCACATTTCTAACTTCCTCTAGCAGAAATCTAAACACAGAACCTTGATATAAAGGACACAAAAGTGGAACCATCCTGGTTAAAGGGGTGGGGTACTTGGAACCCAGGGAAACTTCGGTGAAAACCCAGGACAGCGTTTTTCCACGTGCTTTGTTGGGGGCGTGAAAGGTGCTTCTTATCAGCCCAGTTTCCAAGCCCATTGCTAGCCCCTCCACCACTGGGAGGGGGCACGTGATTGTGGAAATCTTGACTTTTCACAGCCTCCCCACTAGATTCTGATGCACATGACCCTTGCCATGGGGGCTCTGAACGTCACTGCCCTTGTTGTTGCTGGCCCACTAGTTAAGACAGTGGATGGCCCCAGACTGCCTGGGAGGTGACAACCTTCCTCAGCCTCTATGTGCCAAGGCCTACTTAGGCAGTCCTACCTGCCTAAGTCCTAGACAGTTATTCTAGTTACTGGGGCTGAGAAGGGAGAGGACGGGCCTAAGAGGGTACTGCATCTGGGTCTGAAAGGAAACGGGCTGGGGAGATGGGAGGTGGTGTCAGTTATGGGGACTCACAAAGACAGACTTAAAATGGGGTTAGTGGGAAGGATAGAGAAAAGAGGGGGGCATGAAATAGATGGGAGAGACATGAAGAAACTGAGTGAAATAGAAAGCAGAAGGATTCAGGGACCCATCGAGAGACACAAAAACTGAGGAGGAAACAGAGAGACAGACAATCAAGCAGCAGAGACTGAGGCCAGGGAGAGGAAAGAGGCAGAGAGAGGGGACCCGAGGGGAGATGGGAGGCCTAGCCCGCGGAGGAGGGAGTCGCACCTCCGAGGGCTGGGCGGGGCGGGCGGGAAGGGCGGCGCTAGGGCCCCGGGGAGCGAGCGGCAGGAACGTGGGTCGCCAGCCCGCCCAGCCCTCCCGGCTCCCGGTCCCGGAGCAGCCTGCTAGGCGGTGGAGTGGGCTGTGGCGGAGGTTAGGAGGGGGCGCCAGGCGCGGGCGGGGGGGGGGGTCGGCGGGGGTCTCGATCGGGGCGGGGCGCGCTGACGGACGTGGCCAGGTGCGCGGAGGTGGTGGCGCCGGTGAGCTCGGGGACCGCGCGGTGAGGCTGGAGGTGAGTGAGGGGCGCCGGCCGGGCAGGGGTGCCGGTGCCGAGCGAGCCTCGCCCCTTCCCACCTGTGCCGGTCTAGGCGCCGCCCATGTGGAGGTGGCACGTCTGGGCTCCAGTCCCCACACACAGGGTGACCTTGGCTGAGTCGCTGCTACACTCTGGGCCTCAGTTTCCCCACCTGTACGGTGGGGTGGAGGCGGGGACCTGGGGAAATCTCGAAGCTCCGCGGCAGCTCAGCAGCACGCCCCGAAGCCGGGCTGCGTGGGAGCTCCAGCCCTCGAGCCCCAGCCCGCAAGCAGATCGCGGCCGGGGCAGCCGCGGGCTGGCGGGTGGGCGACAGCCGGAGGTCTGCGCCCCCCGGCCCGCTCTGGGGAAGGGGGAAACGGCTTGACTCCGGGAAGTGGCGGGTTGGGTTCTGCCGGGGGTTGACCAACATGGGCGCCTGTGGGGCAGCGGGAACGGCGTGTGCTGGGCCCGGGCCCTCACCCCTTACCGCGGGCGGGGCGCCCGGGTCCGGCTGTGCGGGCGAGGCACGCAGGACGCGGAACCCGCAGACCGCGGGGAACACCGGCGCGAGCCCCACCTGGGGAAATCGAGGCCTTTCCTGAGTGCCTATGGGGGAGAGGGGGACCTGTCCTAAGGACTCTACACCGCATTCTCACAGTTTGCCCAGTCTGCCAAGGTGAGCGCGGAGGCCCTAGAGGTGAAGGGCGGGGCTCCTATCTAACCACTACACCGTGGAATCAGGGGGCTCCATCCAGAGCCCGGACAGGACCTTTCTGAGAACTCGGGAGAAAAGGTCTCCCTCCTCCCCACCTCCACCCCAAGTTATAGGCTAACTCTGGATGGGGACAGGACCTCCCGTGTTCCATGCCTGGGTTGTTCACAGGGACAAGAGCCAGTGGGGAAGCAGCACGCGCCCCAGTCCCCGTCCTACCCTGAGTGGCAGGTGACACTGGAGTAAACCACCTTGCTCTGTGATCTTGGGGCAAGCCTCCTGCCCTCTCTGGCTCCCAGTGAGAGGGTGGGCGGGTGGCCCCTGAGGGGCTAACTGCATTGGAGACAGCAGCACTGGTAGTGGCTGTAGTGGCAGTCGGAGGTTGTCCCAGCCCTGTCATGTTGCACGATTAGGATGAGATAGGATGCTGCTCAGAGGGACCAGGGTATGCTGGGGTAGGGGGCTGGGAGCCTTGCTGATGCCAGCCTGACTGTCACCACCCCCGGGCCTGGCCCCCACCCTGTGTTGGGGGACAGCACCACAAACAAACTGATGTCCTCCTCCCAGTGCTTTGCTGTGTTATCTCAGGCGGTGGAATGGGACCTCAAGGGAGGTGAAAATACTTTGTTTGCTTGGGAGGTGGGGGAACACCTGCCTCCGTCTCCCTGTGGGATCTTGGGTTGGTTCCTCTTCCTCTCTCTCCTATCTGTACAACGAGGGGAACGGACTAGGATCATTCTGGTTTGATATTCAGAGAACTTCCCAAAAGCAAACTGTTCGCTGCTATGCTACCTTGGCTCCCCATCGCCACTTTGCAGGCCTTGAAACGGCTCGCCCCCCTCCCCACCCCCAGACTAGTACCTAAATTAAACTGTGGTTGGAATCAGCATTTACATTATTAAAATAAGGCCTTTTAACTCCTTCCCTCCCTTGTTATCTGTTGCCTTTCCTCTAAGGTAAAAAAAATAATAATAAAGCAAAAAGAAAAAAATCCTGTGGCATTCGGGGCCTGGTTCCCAACTGATCCCTAGCCTCTGCAGTCAGCACTTTATCTAATCTCCCCATTTTAGAGTTGGGGAGACTGAGGCCGGGGAGGGGAAGAGATTTGCTCAGGGTGGTTCTGTGAGGAGAAGGCAGCAGAGCCCCCTTTCCTTGGGACAGAGCAGCTCCTTGACGAGCAGGAGGGGCCAGTGTGGCAGAGGAGCACCTGGAGAGATGGGAGAAGCACAGGAGGAACCTTTTCTCCATCTCCTCTCTACCCCTAGTCGTGCTCTATCTCCCTGGATGACACGTGTCTCCCTGAGCCCACTGCACAGCCCTGGGCGCTGGGATGGGCAGGGGTCATCACACTTTCTCCACCGGCCAGGGCTGCTATCCCACAAGGCTGAACACACCTCCAGGCCTAGGGGCCCAGCCTGGGAGGCACCTTTTCCTTCAGGGCAGCTCCCAGGCTTCCAGACATGAGCTCATCGGAGATGCTGATGCCAGGAAGGGAGGGACAGAGGGGGAAGCAGGCTGGGCTGCCCAGAATGGGGCACCAAAGGCCCCTGGGGCAGTGGAGGGACGCTGTTGTCAAGGACTGGCAGGCTCTGGCCCCACAGTAGTGTGAAGGCAGGGACAAGATAGGCCAACAGAGGGTCAACTGGGGTGGGGATGGGGACAGGCCAAGTGCTCTGGGCCATAGTGCAGAGTTGCAGGTGCTAGACCGACCTCTGCCACTTGCTTGCTGTATGACCTTGGGTGAATCCCTTGCCCTCTATGGACCTCAGTGTCCCTGTCTAGCAATGGGGTGCGTGGATCCTTAGGCACTGGGGTTACAATAGTGAACAAGATAGACTGGTCCCTGCCCTCAAGATTGCTCTTTAATTGGGGAAATAGCCAAGAAAAAGGGAAGCAAAGAAATCAGCAAGATAGTTTCAGATAGATAAAAGTAGCATGAAAAACAAAAAGCCACATTGCTAAGATGAAGAGCACTTAGAGGGGTTCTTTGTCTTGGTGGTTAGGGAAGGCCTCTCTCTGGAGGTGACATTGGATCAACACCCTGAATGTTATTTGAAGGTGTGGTCATGGCTGCCTTTGTGGAGTTGGCATGTCCAGAACTTGGGTCTAGAAGAATGGGAGGGATTTGGTGGGGAGAAAGGGTGTTTCAGAGGCTGGTGAAAGGTCTAAACTAAGAGCTGGGGGAAGGAAGTGGGGTGGGCATTGGCTGTAGGTTATGAAAATACCTTCATTCCTCAGGGCTTCAGGCTGTCCACCCAAAGGAACCCAGGCCTGTGATCTGGCCACAGGGGCAGCTGGGCTCTACCAGGCCTGTGTGTGTGTGTGTGTGTGTGTGTGTGTGTGTGTGTGAACTCAGAGTCCTTTGTGAACTGTCCCTGGACACTGTGGCTCAATTGCTACCCAGTGTGGCCAGAGGAGAAGTCAATGTGGGGACAGCCTCCAGGCCCTGTAATTCCAGAGGCTCACAAAAGCCCTCTCTCTCCGAAATGAAATCTTTACCAACTGGCCACTGCCTGAAATTCCATCATCCTAGCTTCAACTTTTCCACTCAGTGAGGCGGTATAGTATAGTGCTGTGTTGACCCTACCCTACCCTACCCTTCTCTGTCCAGCCTCCCAGGGCTGCTGCAGGTGACGCAAAATTCGGTCTACTCCTGTGCTAGCTGTTTCCTGCGTGTCTAATACACAGATCCTGTGGTTGGACCCCTGGATTCTCTCCCCAGCTTGCTAGGAGATCTTGAGTGTGTTATATAACCTCTCTAGGCTTTTGTTTCCTCATCTATAAAATAGAAACAATAACAGACCCTACCTTGTACTGTTGTTCTGAAAATTAAATGAGATGATAAAAATAACTATTACCTATTAAATAGAATTATAATGTTTTGATCTCTGTTAAAATAGCAAGCCCTGGAGAAGAGGGACACTCGCTGAAGACTCATATCTCAGTATATGTTACTTTTTGACGTTTAGCCAGGAACAGGTTTGATAGTGGGAGGATGGGCACAGTATGGTGGAAAAGGGCCTGGATCGAGCTTCAGGAATGGATACTTGAACCTCCAGCCTTAGCCAACAAGCTGGTGGTCTTGGACAAATCATTTGCTTCCTCTGGGGCTCAGACTTTGGTTCTGAGCTACTATGAAATGGACTAAGAAGGATATAAGGGGATCGTGAGTGTGAAAGAGCTCGACAGACGCGAAAGCCACTGGGCTGGCAGGAAGGGTGGTCAGCAGGGTGGGTCAGGAAGGGGCAGGCTGGATGAGCCTCAGAGACAGGAGAGTGGGCTGACGTGAGACTCTTGCATGTAATCCTCTGGAATAAAATCTTTTGGAGACGAAGAGTGTTCGATAGGTAAAAGCCAAAGTTCTTGAAAAATGGTTAACATTTATGGTAACTTACTATGTGCCAGGGTGTTTTAAGTTCTTTACATGTCACCAACTCTATGAAGTCAGTCCTGTTATTATCAACATTTTACAGATGGGAAACTGAGGCACAGAGAGGTTAAGTGAGCTTCCCAAGGTCACACAGTGGTAACTGGCCAGGTTCAAACCTAGGCAGTCTGGCCTCAAAGCCCATGAGCTTAACTCCTGCACAACATGCTCTCTCCTGCCTTAGGTGGAGCGCCAGAGGCTCAGAGGGGCCAAGCCACGTGCTTAATAACACGCCTCTTTGCCCTTTGATCCTCATCATCTCTGCCCCTCAGGTGCTGGAAGGGGGAGCCTCACTGGGTCTGGGGCCTGGGGTTCTGAGGTTGACCCTTGAGCCAGCTCAGCCTCTTATCTTCTCCCCTCATCCCCTGGGAGTAGGTCAGGGAGGATCATGTGTGCCCTGGGAATGCTGTGGGCAAAGGAGGCTCTGCCAGGGCCTGACAAGTGAGCGTCATTAGTGTCGTGAAGCTTGAGTGGATCCCAAGAGCCTGAGCTGTAATAAACTGTCATGGAGTCTGGCATGACTCTCTTCACTGTACGGACGGGGTAAACTGAGGTCAGAGAGTCCAGGGACAGGCCCAAGCCCACACAGGCTCCCTGAGTCTCCGGTACTGCCTTCTGGGCTGCTTAGGACTTGTGGGTTTCGTGACGATATGGGACTTGGGGACCCTCCCACCAATCTCCAAGGTGGCCCCTGGTCTCAGCCAGGACATGATTCCTAATATGTACCCTTTAGGAGAGCACATGAAGTTGGGGGATGGGGAGGGTGCTGATTAAAAAATAGACCGTCACGCGCATGCGGAACAGGCCTGCCACCACCCAGCTTGAGCCAGTTGGCTCCCCTATGCCCAGCTGCCAGGCCCCACTCAGGGCTCCTGCTGGGGGCCCCGCCCACCCCAACCCTGGCTCTGGGCCTGAGGCTGGATGCTCCCAGCCACCTCTTCTCCTCTCCTCCTCCACCCCTGCCCCGCCTCCAGCCAGATGGTGCCCTCACTCAGTCTGGGTGGGCCTGTTGGCTTTAAGCTGTGCCACGGGGGTTCTGGTGTCACCACACACTGGCTGTGTGGCCTTGAATAAGGCCCTTTGCCTCTCTGGGCCTCAAACATGGATGAGTAAAGCTACCAGTTAAAGCTCTTTCTAGCTTTCAGAGCCTTTCCCAGATTCTACCTCTCATTTAGACCCGACAAACAGCGCTCCCCATTCAGAGAGGTATTATGACCTATGAAGGCCACTCAGCTGGAGCGTAGCAGAGCAGAGGAATAGACCCACATAATCTTGCAAGTCCTGGTCCTTTACAACTTCTCCAGGGTGAGCGAGGTCACTGGGAAACATGGAGGTAGATGTCAGCGCTGGTTTTATTCATTTATTCCCTCATTTGGTCAAGAAATGTTTATTGAGCCCAGCTATGGCCTAGGCACGGGGGCAGGAACATAGCAGAGAAATGACAGCCAAGGTCCCTGCCCTGCGGGACCTCCTTACCATGGGGCAGGGCAGACTGACACTAAAACAAATGACGATGGAATTACAAATCTCATGAGAGTTTGGACGAGAGGTAGAGGGTGCTGTGGTAGAGGAATGTGACGTCCCAGGATAGGCACACCCTCCCTGAGACCTGTAAACATACCTGAAGGAGGAGAAGTATGGCCAGAAAGGGACAACTGAGGGGTATGGGAGGAAAGGGTTCTAGGCAAAAGCAGCAGCCAGTGCAAAGGCCCTGAGGTGCGAAGTGCTTGGTTCCTGTCTGAGCACTTGAAGGAAGGCCAGCGTGCCTGGCGTGTAGGGAGGGCAAACACCATGAGGGGAGCTGCAGCCTGGCGTGGAGGGGCAGTGGGGCTAGTCATGCAGGGCCTGGAGCCTCCAAAGGGGTTTGAGGCCAAGCCTAGGAAGGAGGAGCTGTTCCTAGTGTCGGTCTTAGAGGCTGATCTTGCCTCCTTTCTTTTCTGCTTTCCTTCCGATGCCCATCCTGGTAGTGCAGTGGGCCCCGCCCCCCCCCCCCCTCCCGTGCACTCCCCCAGCCACTTCTCAGTATGACTGAATGCAGACTGCTCAGACCTCATCTTCCCCTATCTGGATCTTGTTTGCATTTTAATAGCCCCCTGTTTCATCCTGCCTTCCAGGAGGGTACCAGCCCCTTGGGCCTCAAATGCAAACTGATGAGGGCATGATTTTGAGCAAGGGGCTGCAGTCACTTCAGCTGAGCGCCTCTGTTCCAGTGGATTCTTATTTCCTCTTATGCCTTGTGGGAGCCTGTAGACCCCAGGAGGTTCAGCTTTTGACTGAATGAAGGCCCGCCCCCCGGACCGACTCCTGCTGCCTGAAACTGCTGTCTGTCCCCTGTCCCACTCCAGCCACCTCCATTCAACCCCAGAGGCCCTCTAGGACCAAGCCCCAGGAGGATTCAGGAGGCCTGTGTTCTGAGCCTAGCTCTGCTGTATGCTTTCGGGCACATCCATTTTCCTTTCTGGGCCTCGGTTTCTCCATCTAGTTTATAGGGAAATACTCTAGTTTTTCTGTACTCATGGTATGGCAATCATGTATGCGATATCAGCGTCACCCAGAAGCTTCTTAGAAATGCAGACTCTGAGGCCGCACCCCAGACCTCCTGAATCAGAATCTGCAATTTAACAACAACCCTGAGTAACTACTACGTACATTAAAGTATGAGAAGCGCTAAGTCAGTCATTTTTCAACTTAAAAAAAATTTTTAAATTAAAAGCTATAGAATCTTCTTCTCTCTCTGAAGTCTTACAGATGAAAACACATTAAGAGGAGAACCGCCCACTCTGTTCATCACATGACTGGGGGTGGGGATCGTGGGGTATGGGCTAGGGACATGGGCTTTATTGGGATGGGCAGCAGAAGGGAGGAGGAAAAGAAACAGCCCCAGTGGGTGAGAGTGGGTGGGGCCCCGTCTCCTCAGGCCTCTCCTGACCAGGTGCCCCCAGGAGCCCTTTCAGCTCAGACCTCCAGGGTCCTCAGTTTGATGGGTTTGGAAAGGTGGGCTTGAAGAAAGGGCGTCTGATGGGCCACAGTCTAGCGATGCCTTTTCCTGCTTGTCCCCATCTTGGTGTCCTCCTCTCTTCCCTGAGAAATCCCCGAAAGGGTAGCTGGTGCTATTCTTAGCATGACAGGATGGCGAGCAGAGAATGTGCTAGTGCATTATTTATGCTCTGTGTCAACAGGATTGCACTCAGGTCTCCCAGAACACGGCCCTCCCCAGTGGCCTTCATCAGTGTCTTCCCAGGACCCGTGACCCATCCCTCTGGCCCCGAGCATCTCTACTCTGTGCATCCAGCCCCCACGCTGGGAAATGGGTCATGAAAGACAATGATGAGCTGGGATCAGGAAGAAGTTCGAGACGATATCTCACTTCTCACCCATTCGGGTGCATATTAATCAAGCATACGACACGTGGTAGGTGTGGGTGCCCTGATGACCGCTGTGTGGGTTCCTGCCTCCCAGGAGCTCACACTTTAGCCTGCAAGTTAGTGGTGCTCCAGCATTGCAGAAGCGTGTGTGCCAGGCGAGATGCTGGGTACTTCGCACAAAAGACCTTATCCTCACAATCACCCTGAAGGATAGGAATTAGGAGACCCCTTCGCAGAGGAGGAAACTGAGGCTTAGCATATACAAGGTAGTGATCTGCTCAGGTGGGATCTGGACTCAGGTTGGCTGGAACAGAAACACCATTCCAGATCAAACGGTAGCATGGAGCATTAGGGCTTTGGGAACCCCCTGCCCTACCCAGTGAGAAGGGCATTTCAGCTGGAAGGAAATTAACCGGCTGAGGTTGTCCCATTGTCGGTGAACCCCAAGTGACTGGAAAAGTCAGTGCACCTGGAGTGGAAGGACTGTGTTTGCTGTGTACACAATGCCCACTGTGGGCTGGGAGGCAAAACGTGACAAGGCCCCGAGGTGGCACATCTAACGAAGCTGGCCCAAGGACTCTGGCTGGGAGCCAAAGACCTGTGTTCTGTGAGATTCTGGCCAGGCCCCTTGACCTTTCTCTGCCTCAGTTTTCTAGTCTTTAAAATAGCATCACAATCCCTGCTCTACTTCTTTCTCTGACGGATGTGAAGCTGCTAGGAAAACTATAAAAGTGTGTGCGTGTTCAAGGATGGTGTATGATCACTACATATAATTACTTATGTAAATATATTTTCTCAAACTTACTTTTTGTTGACGTGGGTCTATCTGCCAGACTATGTTCCAAGCATTTCCCTATATGTTCATTTAATTATAAACACATTTATAAAATCATGAGCTCTAAAGCCCACTGGGTCCCCAACCTAGCTGTGCTTCAGAACCCCTCAGGGAGACTGTTAACGTGCATATTCTGTGGTCCCGGGTCTGGGGCGGAGCCCAGGAATCAACATGTTGGACACACTCCCTGAGAAATTCTGCCGCACCCACAGGTTTCCGATCTGGGCCAGAGAAGGGACAGGACTTGCCTGAGGCCTCGCGATGTGTTGGAGACCAGGTTGCGACTGAAACCCAGGCCTGAAGCTCGCAGTCTGGCCTTTTCCTTCTACTTGTCAGCTGCCCCCTGAGCTCCCTAAAGGCATGAAGCCAGGGATGCTGATGGCTGTGATGAGCGATGATGCCAGTAGCGGCTGATCCTGTTTACGGTGCTGTGCTAGGCATTTTACATGGCTTTTCTATTTAACTGCAGTAGGGGTAGAAAAGGGGGCATTCTCCACAGCAACATGCTCCCTTGGGACATTTGAGCAGCAGGGGGCCGATTTTAATGTAGCCCTGGAAATGGGAAACCATGACTGAGGTGCTGAGATATGGAGAAGTGAATTTGAAACCACGCCATCGGGGCACTTGCCCGCCAGGCAAGGGTGGTCTGGTAACTCAGAGACAGGGCAGGCTGGCAGGAGGGAGACACACATGTCCGCTCATAAGGTGTGTACCCGCCGCACGTACACCTGCGTCAGTGTGCCACCTGAGTACCTGTGTGTCTCCACATGCATACCGACGGGTGCTATGTGTGCACACACCCCTCTATGGGTGCACACGCAAAGAGCACCTTTGTGTGTGGGTGTGTGTGCAGAGGAAGACATACTATTGCTGGCTAGGCTCTCCCCAGCATTAGGGAGCTGTCCAGAATGTGTGTGTTGCAGGGTGTGTGTGTGCGTGTGTGCGCACAAGCACAAATGGTTGCAATGCAGGGGGATCCCTGAGACCCTGCAGGCCACTAGAAAGACCACTAGAGAAGCTGGTTTCCTTATTCACGTCCCACCTCCACATTACGTGCACCATCCTCAACCTGCCAGGTGCGAGCCTGCCTAGGGACCTTAGCACTAGCTGTTCCCTCTGCCTGGTCTTTCCTCCCCTAGAAATGCACAAGCCTCACTCCCTCACCTTCTTCACTTCTTCACTCTGATGTGACTTCTCAGTGATGCCTCCTTTGATTACCTTATTCACCTTTGCACACCACTCCCCACCCTGTGCAGTCTGTATATCTCCCACCCCTGCTTTATTTTTCTCTATAGAATTTATTATAGAATAGAATAAGATTATAGATATATAATATAATGAGGTTATAGAAATAGTCTTATTTTTTGGCTCCCGTGCTAGAATGCAAGCAGGGCTTTATCTGTTTCTCTTCATGGCTGTGAACAGTGCCTGGCCCTTAGTTGGTGTGCAATAAACATCAGTTGAGTGAATGAGTTCATACACCGCCTATACTTGTTTTCTTTAAATTGTCTAACTTTTGTTGCTGAAATATCCACTTTTACCTCTCCCTAAGCAGTAATATACCTTTGATGGATTTATTATCTTCCTTTTCTAATACACATGTGAAATTCACATAACTAGTAAGATGTTATTAAGTATCAGGGTACCACTTAAATCCTTTTGCTCCCACTAGAGGTGTGGGGGTACCACACTCTAGGAATCACTGGTCCAGGCCAATCCCTTCTCTGAAACAAACACATGGACAAACTGAATCCCAAGGAGGGTCAGGAACTAGTCCAGCATCTCACCCATATTGTGACAGAACAGACTGGAACTAAATTCCCTGACCTCTAGCCTGCTTTCCTTTTGCAGTTTGAGGGACAAGGGGACGGTTCAGCCTCTCCTCTGGCTGGAGACTCCTTCAGCTGGAGGGGAGCCACACATGCCTGGTAACCGGCGAATGGCATGAGGGGATGGCAGGGTCGGTAGCCTCCTGCCCGCTCAGGACCACAGCACCCTCCTGGCTGCAGGACTGCGTACTGAGTGGTGGGAGCCTCGGCCATACCTTCCCTCCCAGGAGTCTTGGGTCTGGGGCCATCCAAGGGGGCCTGGGTGCTCACATCCAGTAAGAGGCAGACCTGGTATTCAAACCTGGTTCTCTCCTGCTACAGCACAGTTAGCTAGAGGTTGACACTGGGGTTCCCTTGCTGAGAGGATGCTGGAGGGGGAGGGGAAGGTTGGGCTGTGCCTGACTATGAGCAGAAGAGGGAGACCAGCCCCAGAGAGGGCTGGAGAAGGGAGGGAGACAGACAGCGCCCTAGCCTGGTACAGTTATACAAAGGTAGGTTTGTGCAAAAGGCTGAAGTTAAATCCCCCTCAGGTGTGCACAATGTTTTATGCTATAGAAATTGTGCATCTCATTTGCTCAGCAGTGACTCTGCAAAGCAGCTATAATCATCCCTGGTTTACTGATGAGGAAGTTGAGACTCAGAGGTGAGGTGACTTACTAAAGGTAGCCCGCACAGGATGCTTTGTTGAGCAGGACGTGGGAAGGGAACAGGCTGCACCTCTGGCTGGATTTGGTAAAGGAGGGCTGTCTGGGGGAGGACAGACAGGCTGAATAGATATGGGAGTAAGAGGCAGGAGTGGAGGGGGTAGACCACTCACTGGCCAAACTACCTTCGCGAATCATAAAACCTTTCTGAGCCTCAGTTTCCTCATCTGTAAAATGGGTATGACAGTACTTCCAGTTCACAGCTTGCAAAGATAAATCAAAACATAATGAAATAATGATAATAATGCCTGGAACATAAGAAGCGCTCAGTAAACAACAACCTGAGTAGTAAAAGTGAAGGGCGCCCAGCCTCTGGCAAGTTTGCCCTCGGAGGTCACCTGCCACAACCGAAAGATTCTCAGCACCTTTCCCAGCACCTTCTTCAGCAGATATGAGTGACCCTGAGAACAAAAGAGGGTTGACAGGCCTGGGGGAGCGGTGAGGGGCTGCGGGCCTGGCAGTGAGGATGCCTCAGGGAGAAGCAGCAGCGTCCCCATCCCCGCCCCAGCCCAGGATGGGGCTCTGCTCTACAGGGTGGGGAGGCGAGCTGGGACTGAAGCGTGCTGGGGCCGTCATTATCATTCCTCCAGCATTTTTTCTCCCCGTTATTTATTTTTCTGTGAGGAAGGAATGTGGGGAATTTACCACAGGGCGCTGGCCTTGCTTTGGGCAGTGCAGCGGCCTCTTCTATGAGAGGGAAGCAGCAGAGACAGATGGCTGGGGAGGTGGAGGCGGAGGAGGGTCCCGGCTGAATCTGTGGCCCCGGTGGGGCAGTTATGTAACCCACCCGGAGGCCCAGGGCAGATACCACGGTGCTTCTGAGCTCTAGGCATGTGCCTTCCCATGTACATAGCTCCCTTGGAACTCTACCTGGACCACCCCAGTCACCCTTAGCCTCTGGGCAAGCCCAGTGGTGGACGTGTTCCTCTGTCAGAGGTGCCTTCCTCTCCAGCTGTCTTGACTGGAGGTGTGAGTGGAGGGGGGTAGAGGATGGGCTGGGGACCACCTTGAGCCTTCCAGCCTCCACTGGGCTGTCCCATTGCTTGAAATACTTCCACATCTCCATCTTTCAAGACCTAGGGCATATGCCGCCTCCTCCAGGAAGACTTCCCAGATTTCTTCATCCTCGTTCATCTATCTCTTAAGCTCTATATTCTCCTGGCACTCAATGGAATATTCTGCCTCTTGGATCTAACACTGCCATTTGAGGTTTCATCTCCCTCTTCACCCAAAGGCTTGTTCCTACCTCCCTCCTTCCTCTCTCCCCTTCCTCGAGGAACCACCCTCTAGATCTCTGACCTAGAATCTCCATGACTCTGGGATCTAGACACATCGAGAATTTGTCTCCTGGGGTGAATGGTGGAGTAAAATGTGAAGGTAGATTTGGACTGTGGGAGCGCTCATCCTTCAGTCATTTGTTTAGTCAACACTTAGTGAACCCCCCCTGGGTGACGGCCTCTGCTGAGTCTGGGGAATTTAGAGAGAATGGGACCAACTCCAGCCCCAGGCTGCCCCGGGGCCAAGAGGAAGGGCTGTATCTTTGTCGAGGGCCTTGGGCTGGGTGCTGGGGACCCTGAGATAGACTAGGCTCAGCACTGCTCCTGGCAGAGGCATAGTTTAGGGGAAATTCTCTCTCTCCCGCCCTGGCTCGCCACCTTTACATCTCCTGGATTAAGTGTTTTCTCTGGAAGGGTAGGGTGTGGTAGTCCTTTCTGTACTCTCAAGGCTCCCAGGGCTGGGATGATGGAGGCTGATGCAGCAGGAGAGGGCTTGGGGGTGGCGGGGAATGCCTGGCTTACCATAGCTGGACTGGGGGAGGTGGGAGCCTGGGTCTGAACTTGGCTCCCTGTGAACCAGCCCTTTCCAGTTTGCTGTGCACCTGGAACTGAACCTGCCTCTCTCTGGGTCACCATTTCCAAGTCCCTGAAAATCTAACTGTAGATTAGTGTTTAGGCTAGTAGAGCAGGCAGGAGGAAGGTGGTGGCTCCTGGCCTTTGGGAGAGGAGGACCGCATAGCAGGGCCCTCGTCAGCCAGCAGTGAGCAGTGCCTGTGGCCTACAGGGATACCTGCTAGCCAACACCCATGCCGACCTGACTTAGCCCACCCACCCTGCCCTGCATCATCCCGAACCCCTGTCAGGGAGATACCAGGAGTTGGGCCAGTCCCAGCCTCCTTCCCCTTGGGCCTTGGTTCCTGAGCTTCCTCAACCTGTTGTTTCCTTCAAGCCCTGCTCCTGCTGCGAGGCCCCTGGGTCAGGTCGAGTAGGGGAGGGGCACTGATCGAGGAGTCTGGATGGATTGATGAAAGCTTCTTGGAGGAAGTGGCAGTTGGGCTGGGCCTGGGACAGTAGGTGGGAAAGTGAATGTGCTTTGTGGGCTGAGCTCTTCAGAAGGAGGGGCCCAGGCTTGGGATCAGTCAGACTCCCGGCTCCAGCTCTGCTCTGCCTGTCCCTTGCTGGCTGTAAGACCTGGGGTGAGTTGGCTAATTCTCTGGGTCTCGTTTTCCTCATCAATAAAACAGAGGTAAGGGGGCCTCCTTTATGAGTTGCTGTGAGGATTCAGTGAGAAAATATATGCTAAACCCTTAGCTTGGCAGCATCTGGAGCTCCTCATGTGTTGGCTGTTGTCAACCTCATTGACTCCATCCTTTCTGCAAGCCCCCGGGGAAGGTGTAGGGGACAAGGCGGAAGCAGTTGAGGCCCCTGTCCCGCGGCTCTGGCACCCTCTGGGGGAAGATAAGACCCAGACCCTGACTGCTGCAAAGCAAGGTGTTGGGAGGAGGCAGCAGGCCCCATGTGATGGGTCCTGGGCTGGGTGCTGGGCCACCCTGGGTTCGAATCCCAACTCTGCCTCTGCCTAGCTGTACCACCTAAGTCACTTCACCTCTCTGAGCCCGCTTCTCCTCTAACATGGAGATGAGGGGACTGCTGACCTCCTGGCTGCTGTTAATGAAGCCAGGGCCTGGCATGGGGCATGTGGTGAGCACGCCCTGGTGAAAACTCTGACTAAAACAAATAATATGCCAAGTGATGAGGTTATTAAGCGGTGCAGATAAAACACTGATGATCTGGGGATTGAGCGTGTAGAAAGGATAGGAGACAGAGACGGGTTCCGGGTGGAAGGATGTGCGCAAACCCACGGCAGAGGCTGGAACTCGCAGGGCAGGTGTGGCACCACGAGCCGCTGGACTCCCTCTGACGGCTGCTGAGGGCGCAGGGAGCAGGTGAGCGAGCTCTCGGGCAGACCCCGACGTCAGGGACCCTGAATGCCAGGATGAGGACTTGCTGCTTGGTCCCCCATGTCCTGGAGAGGAGGAGAGAGGCCCGACACAGAGTGGAGCCAGGCGGGAGGAAGATGGATCTGGCAGCGTGGGGTGGGTAGATTGTCGGGGGAGAGACTGGGGGCGGAGAGACCATTTAAAAGGCTGTTGCGAAATCGGTTTTCCTGATAAAGAGCTAGGCTGAGTCATCTGTGGAGGAGAGAAGTCATATCCAGCTCCTCCGCGTTGCCGTCAACGTGGGATTTTCCTCTTTGTCAGCTAGTCGATTGGCTGCCTTTCGCGGAGGCTTTGAGAAGCAAGGCCGGCTCAGCATCCGGAGGGAAGCTGGGCTGCAGGGAGGACCCAGCCGGAGTGAGTAAAGCGAGCACCCAGAGGTGCCTTTGTGGTTTGGGGTGTGTGACTTAGGGCATACAGCATCCTCCTCTGGTCTCAGTTCCCCCTGGGCATTAAGGGAGAGGCATGCCATGACTTCTGCCGGCCGGTTGGTGGCCAGGCTGGAGCTAGGTCTGGGGCTCTTCACTTCCATTCCTATGCATCTCCCGTGTCTGGCAGTCCTTCCCACCTTGGTATGAATTATTCTCTGCGAGGAGGCCTGGCAGTCTGCTGGGACTCAGTCAGGTTGCACTCACCAGGACTTTGGCATGGATGGAGAACTCCCCAGGGAAAGGAGGCTGCGTCATTTCCTCCTTTCAGCAGGGAGGATGCGGGGCAGGGGCTGGCAAGGTAGTCAGGCCATTACTCAGGTCCAGTTCATCTTCCTGCCCCCGGCTGAGGCCGAGGCTGTGCAGCAGCCAGCCATTGGTTCCTTCCTGACCCCACCAGGGGGGCAGTTATCCCAGCCTGTTTACCTGTCCCGTTGCCAAGACTCCCAGGCAGCCACAATGGGCCGTCTCCAGCCAGTCTCTCTTCCTACCTCTGGCTCCCTGTCCCACTCCACCCTGCCCGGGCCCTGGGCACTCCCGTTGACGGCAGCCGTGTGAAGAAGAATTTCCTTGAATTCTCTCCCTGTCCTGACCTTCTGCTCTGGCCTCCGTTCCCCTGCCCTGCCTCCCTCCTCTGGATCCTCTGTCCAAAAGGCCTGATGGCCGGCAGAACAGGCAGCTGCCTACAGAAGTAATGGGGTGGGAGAAAGGGCTTCTCCCTGCCTGAGCGCAACTTGAACTCAGGTCTCCTGACTCCCCACACCGTGCTCTTTCTACTCCACTAGTCTTTTATGTCCTAGCAGTCATCTCTACCTTAGTCACAATGCGTTTATCAGCTCTTCTCCTGAGAGGAAGAAGGACGACAAAGCATGAGTTGCTCTGGGCAGCTGAATATGAAGAGGAGAGGGCACTGCCGCGGGCACTGATCACGAGATGTGGAAACAGAGGGGTCTTCAGACCAGCATCCAGGAGCACCAGAGTCTCTGTGGGTGCCCCTCCCACCAGAGTCAGGATCCGGAAGGCAGGGTGGTTAAGAAATGAGATTCAGCAAAACCAGATTTTGAGTTTTGAATCCCAGCTCTGCTACTTAAAAGTCATATGACCCTGGGCAGGTCTTTCTGAGCTCTGGTTTCGTCTGCAAACTGAGAAGAGTGCTAGTACCTATCTCTTAGGGTCATCGGGAGGATCGAACACGATGATGGGTCTACAGCGCATGGCACAGCACTTTATACTGGGCAGTAGTGAGGGCTCACTAATTATAGCACCCACTGCGATCTTCATTTGAAGGGCTGTACTCAGGGCTTCCTGTCCCCCTTCCCCACTTAGGGATTTAACCCTGTTGGACCCAGGTCTCCTGACGCTGGGCAGCTCTTCCTTGAGTCTGCCCTCACCCCTCCATCTCCGGAAGGCCGGTCTTCAGAGCTCCTCATCCATTGTCCAGGGTGGGGCTTTCAAGGGCCAGCCCTGAAGAGGCTGAGGGAAGAGGGGGTGTTAGGACTTGTACAGGTGCAGGCTGCAGCCAAGCAGATTGGGGGCTCAGCAAGGGGCCTCTCCCATGTGGGCCTTGGCCACCTCTTGCTTCTCTGACACCAGGGACCACAATCTTGGACCCACCTGGCTGGGGCATCACTAGAGGTGGCAGTTCCCTAGTCTGGGGAATTTTGAATGGAGCTGCCACCCCCAGTGCCCTGCAGTGGGGGACTCTGGGATGCCTGTAGTTGGCCCAGCCCCCCTTCTCCCAGCTTTGTTTGTGCAGGGTGGCAAAAGTCATCTGGATTGCTGGCTGGGTCTGGTCCAAGCCTCCTGCCAAATTCCTTTTCCGTGGAGTCATTGCAGGCTGGGATGGGGGGCACGGGAGCTCCCTCGGAGGCAGGGCTCTCTCACCCTCTGGCGTTTTCTGCTGGGTTCCTCTTGTCCCAGAACAACAGTGTGGGGAACATTCCCACCCTGGCTGGGGGTCAGCAGACCAGGTCTTGGCCCATGGCCTCCTCTGCAACCCCTTCCCTCTCTAAAGCCTCCCAGGCCAGCTTATCCCTGAGGGCCCTTCACTCTCTGACCCTGGAGCATTTTCTAGCCCCATTGCCCTTAGAACCAGCCTTGGGATAGGACTGAAGCAGAGAGGTGAAGAGAAAAAAGAGAAAAGTGCAGGGATTTGGGAGGTCTGAATTACACAAACACTGAAGCCCTTTCTAGGAGCCTGGCACTGTGGGAACCTGCTAGCCGGGTACACAGTAAGAGCCCAATCAATGTGAGCTACGATGGCTGCAGTTGTGTCATAAGAGCCACTGGTGGGACTAGGGATGTGATTTGTGACTGAGTCTCTGCAGGGCTGTCAGGTTGGAAAGAGAAAGCTCTTTATCTGTGTGGCAGTGAGGGGCAGAGTCATGTCAAGAGGTGGGAGTTAATATGAGGAGTGACTTTATAGCTAAAGAAAGAATGTTAATTAGCAGAAGGTACATCTTCAGGGTAGTGAGCTCCCTGTCAGTTGAGGGTATAAACAGAGGCTTGTACACACAGGGACATGGCTTTAGGGACGCAGGAATTGTGTGGGGGATTGGACCCGGTGACAGCCATCTCTGAGATTCTGAGGTTCTGTGATTTGGGGCAATGATCCCTGCCTCCCAATAACTCTAGAATCCCCTGCTCTGTGACCTTAAGACAGTCACCCCTCTCAGGACCATGATCTGTAGGGTGAATCTCCTTTGCTAGGAGAAGCTCTGACCCCTTCCAGGGTGTCACGTGGGGTCACCGTCAACTCCATCCCAGGGTAGCATGAGCCCTCGGTCCTCTCTACTTGGGCTGAATGACAGTAATCCCCCTGGCATCCACGATCTCAGTGCAGCCTCCAAACCCTAATGTCAGTGCTTTTATTTTTTTTATTATTATTATTTTTTTTTTTTTGCGGTACGCGGGCCTCTCACTGTTGTGGCCTCTCCCGTTGCGGAGCACAGGCTCCGGATGCACAGGCCCAGCGGCCATGGCTCATGGGCCCAGCCGCTCTGCGGCACGTGGGATCTTCCCGGACCGGGACACGAACCCGTGTCCCCTGCATCGGCAGGCGGACTCTCAGCCACTGCGCCACCAGGGAAGCCCCTGTCAGTGCTTTTATTACCTTCTTCTCAGCTAAGGAAACTGGCTCCGAGAGATGTAGTAACTTGCCAAGGTCACACAGCTAGCAAATAGCAGAGCCTGGATTTGGGCTGGGAGGCTTGGTTTCTAAGCAGACCAGAGGAGATGGACATCGCATGAGCTGAGCAACTCCTCCTGTGTTGCTGGCTTGTCCCCTACTTAAGTTCCCCACAGGGGAGCAGCCTGGCCCAACCCCCAAAGCCTTCATCATGGGGTGATCCAGGCAGGAGAGGAGCCCTACCAGGAGGAAGCAGGCGTCAGGGGCGCATGGGGCAGGCTGTGTGCTGTCACTGTTCTGGACCTGTGGCCACAGGTGTGTGTGGTGGGGAGCCAGGTCGTGAGGGGAGGAGGGAAGGAGGAGGTTGGGGCCAGACAGCCTGTGGCTGCTGGGCCTGGTCCCAGTGAAGCAGCTGTCGGCAGCCACTCTGTCCTGTGTGGGCCTCCCTGCTGACCCTAGTGTGAGCTCTACCCTGCACCACTCTCCGAACCTTGGTTTCTTCATCTATAAAGTGGGGGTGGTAGTGAAACAGCTCCTCTATAGGGGCCCTCCCAGCTCTGAGAGTCCATGAATTCTGAGCCTCGCTGGCAAGATGCCTAGAAAAACTGTCCCTGGAGACCCACTCAGCATGTCATGGCCAGTGCTAATGAGGGCAAGATAGGAGGAAGGGCAGGGTCAGATTCCTCAAGAACTAATTAGCTTCCCTCGGTGGGGGTGGGGTGACAAAGGGAGGAATTTTCCCAGCCACCGACTGAGCTGCTAGCCCGGCCACAGGCTGTCCCATCCATCTGTCCATAGGTTCATTTGTTCATGCGTCCATTTCTTCATTCCTTATTCAATAAGCACAAATTAAACACTGACTCTGTGCCAGCCGGGCACTGGTGATACAGAAAGAAATGGTTGCCTATAGTGAACTTACAGATTAATAGGGCCTGACCCCCAGCCTGATCCCTGGCCTCAGGCCCCAGACTCCGGTCCTAGCCTGCAGCCCCAGCCTGAACCCCGACTCCCACCGACTCTGTCCCCTATATGTCCCAAAGGGACCTTTGGGACAAGCAGGCAGCTTGAGCATGCACTGTGGACCCAGAGAGAACTGGTTCTGACTCCAGCCTTGCCACCCTTTGCTGTGTGATCTTGGGTGAGTTACTTACAAGTCTCTAGACCTCATTTTCCATTTCTGTAAAATAGGGAGCAAGTAATGCTTGTGTCCTAGTGTTCTTGTGAGGATAAAATGAGGTAATGCAATGCTCTAGTAGAGTCACTGCTGAAATTAGCCCAATTTATTACTTTTATAACATTAAAGTATGAGAATTTTTCAATGATGTTTAAATGAAAATGGTAAGAAATTCTGCAAGGACTTGGAAGAAACTATTAACAGTTGTTACCTGATTTGTGGTGTGGAGCACACAGAGGTAGAGAGACATTTTTTACTGTATACTTTTTTATGTTTTTAAGTTAAAAAAAAATTTTTAGTCCATGTAAATGTATTACCTATTCTAAAAAGAGGAAGTGTTAGTGTTAAGAAATGACTATACTATGAGTTTGAAAGTGTAAAGGGCCCTAAGATATGCACTTAGGCATATGAATATCCTGCAGGTCCATTCATGCCCTCAGTAATGCTTCCTGAGTGCCCACTTTTTGCCAGGCACTATTCTAGGGGCTAGGGTTAGAGGGATGAACAAGTCAAGCAAGTTCAGTTCCCCCTTAGAGCTTGCGTTCTAGGTGAGGGAGACAGATAATAGACAAGGAAACGTGTAAAAAAGATAATACTGAATTGTGTTGAATGCTATGAAGAAAACAAAACAAAGAGATGGGTTGGGGGGGTGCTGATTATAGAGGAAGGCCCCTCCAGAGAGGTGACATTCACGTGAGTCCTGAGCGATGAGGAACCAACATGGAATGCCACTTGGGAAAAGATCATTCCAAGCAGACAGAACAGCAAGTGCAAAGGCCCTGGGGCAGGAACAAACTTGGCGTTTTCAAGGAACAGAAAGCCAGCCAGGAAGAGCCCAGTGAGAGAGAAAGGTGGCACAAGATGAGTCCGAGATGGAGTGGGGCCTTGACTGCGAGGGTGAGGTGTTCTTGCTGAGTTTGGTAAAGTGCCATGTCAACAACCTTTAGGGGGAATCCAAACAAGGGGGCAGTTAATACTAAAAGGGTAATCAGGGAAGGTTTTACATGGCTATCTGAGTTGGGCCGTGATGGTTGGGTCAGGGATCTTTATGAGGAGATTCTAGGACACGGTGAGTAAAGATCAAATTCCGGAGGAAAAGGCCATCTGTAGTGGGGCATGGGTGACCATCTGTCTGTCTGTGTGTGTACCCCTGTGGCTCTGCAATCCCATTTGCTGACTCGGCCTCTGTCCCTCCTGCAGCGCTGGGCCGGAGCAGTAGCCTCACCGAGAAGGATCTAAAAGAGGCCAAGGCGAGGAGCCAGCAGATCGCAGCCCAGCTGACCACCCCTCCCAGCTCCAACTCCCGCGGCGTCCAGCTCTTCAACAGGCGCCGGCAGAGGGTGAACGAGTTCACCTTGGAGAGCCACGGCCAGAGGGGACAGAAGCCCGGCCAGGAGTCCCTCAGGGTGCCCCCCGCCAGCCCCACAGGCCATGCCCCAGGGCTCAGCCTGAGTCCCACCTCCCTCCCTGAACCAGGCCCTCCGAGAAACCCCGCCTGCCAGAGCGCTGACACAGGGGTCCCTGGTCACAGCATGGAGGGCTCCTCAGAGGAAGCCAACTTGCTGCGGCACCTGGAGAAGGTGGCCAGTGAGGAAGAGGAGGTACCACTGGTGGTTTATTTAAAGGAGAACGCGGCCCTGCTGACGGCCAATGGGCTCCACCTGTCCCAGAACCGAGAAGCCCAGCAGACACCCCCAACTCCACCTCCGGCCGAGGTCCACAGCCCAGCCACAGATGCCAGCCAAAACCCTCCCTCACCCGGCGCCACGCTAATCACGCCAGCTTCCAACAGCAACCACAACCTGCCAGCCACAGATGTCGATCAGAACCCACCGGCAACTGTCCCCCCACAGAGCCTGCCACTGTCCAGCGTCCAACAGAATTCTTCACAGGCACAGCTCCCGCCGAAGGGTGCAGTGCCAGATTTCAAACCCAGCACCCAGTGTGCTGGTGGGCAACCCCAGGAGCCAGCTGTGGAGGTGAGATCCAGCACCCTACTAATTGACAAGGTATCGGCTCCACCTACCACCACCAGCACCTTCTCCAGAGAAGTGACTCCCATCTCCAGCTCCAGGCCCCCAGCCCCAGATTTCATGTCCAGCTCCCTGCTCATTGATATCCAGCTTGGTGCCCCAGTGGCGTCCACAGAACAAGAGATTTCCGGGCGGGCAGCTGCCACCACGCCCACCAAACTGTACAGCGAGGTCCACCTCACGCTGGCCAAGCCCCCATCTGTGGTCAACAGGACGGCCAGGCCCTTTGGGATTCAGGCACCGGGCGGCACGAGCCAGATGGAACGAAGCCCCATGGTAGAGAGACGACATCTTGGAGAGAAGGGTCCCACTCCCCGGCCCCCCAGCGTGGCAGACAGGAGCCCTCGGCCACAGAGACACATCATGTCCCATAGCCCCATGCTGGAGAGGAGGCCCGTGGCACAGCGAAGCCCCGCCTTGGAGAGACGCCCCTTGGGGAACTTCACCCCGCCCCCAACCTATGCCGAGACCTTGTCCACAGCCCCCCTGACTTCCCGGGTTAGGTCTCCCCCCTCTTACTCTGCCCTGTACCCCAGCTGCGACCCCAAGCCTTCTCATCTAAAGGGCCAGGCAGTTCCTGCCAGCAAGACGGGCATTTTGGAGGAGTCGATGGCCCGCAGGGGCAGCCGGAAATCCATGTTCACCTTCGTGGAGAAGCCCAAGGTGACCCCGAATCCGGACCTGCTGGATCTGGTACAGACAGCGGACGAGAAGCGGAGGCAGAGGGACCAGGGGGAGATGGGCGTGGAGGAGGAGCCCTTCGCGCTGGGGGCCGAGGCCTCCAACTTCCAGCAGGAGCCCGCACCCCGGGACAGGGCCAGCCCCGCAGGTGCCGAGGAGATTGTCCCCGAGTGGGCCTCATGCCTCAAGTCACCGCGTATCCAGGCCAAGCCCAAGCCCAAACCCAACCAGAACCTCTCCGAGGCCTCTGGGAAGGGGGCCGAGCTCTACGCCCGCCGCCAGTCCCGCATGGAGAAGTACGTCATCGAGTCTTCGGGCCACGCGGAACGGGCCCGCTGCCCTTCACCCACCATGTCCCTGCCTTCGTGCTGGAAGTACCCCACCCACGCGCCTGGCGGCTTCCGAGTGGCGTCCCGAAGCCCGGCTCGGACCCCGCCTGCCTCCCTCTATCACGGCTACCTGCCTGAGAATGGGGTCCTGCGCCCAGAGCCCTCCAGGCAGCCACCCTGCCAGCTGCGGCCCTCGCTCTTTGTCCTCTCACCCATCAAGGAACCTGCCAAGTCCTCGCCCACAGCCGCCTCGCCTGCCAAGCCGAGCTCCCTGGACCTGGCGCCCAGCCTGCCCAAAGCAGCCCTCCCACTGTCGCCTGCCCTGCCTCGGCCCTCCCGCTCCTCCCCTGGCCAGGATGGCCTCCAGCCCACTGCCGTGAGCCCTACCTACAGCAGTGATGTCTCGCCCGTGTCTCCCTCCAGGGCGTGGTCTCCCCGAGCCAAGCAAGCCCCCAGGCCCTCCTTCTCCACCCGGAATGCCGGGATCGAGGCTCAGGTGTGGAAGCCTTCCTTCTGCTTCAAGTAATGGACCCCACAGGGATCCCACTGCCTGTCAGAGCCCGCTCTCCGAGGGCTGGATGGAGAGCAGGAGGTGGCACAGGGCTGAGTCAGGAGTATGGGGACTCAGGTCTCAAGGGCTGATGCTGCCACCAGCTAGCTTTGTGACATCGGGCAAGTCACCTCCCCTCTCTGAGCTGCAGCCGCCCCTTCCCTACCACAGAGTGGTTCGACTCCATGTCTGAGGGATCTGAAGTCTGCCACTGCGGGGGGAGGAGGGTCACGGAGAGAGAACTCCCTTGGCAGGCCCTAACGAGGCTGGGGGGCTTCACCTGGCCTTGGTGAGCTGTAGGGATGCCAGCGTCTTGCTGAGGGGCTCCTGCAGCACACAGAGCCTGCCCTGGCCTGTGGGACCAGCCAGCCAAGGGTCTGCCTCCTCAGCCACCCCGGTGGGGCCGTCCTCACTGTGGCCCCAGCTCTGGCATCTCTCTGCCTCTTGCTGGATTCTCACCTCCACAGGTCTCTCTTCCACCCACCTCTGCCTTCCGGACACTGTTTCCTCTGCGCTGCTTCAGAGACCTCTGCCTCGGCCTCCACATTTTCTCTTCTCTCGGGTTCTGCTGGATGAGGACTCAGCCCACCATTGCTGTCTGACACTCTTCTTCCCGGCCCTCTGCTCAGCTGCCTTCATGCCCGCTGCAAACATCTAGCTCCGCTTTCGAGACAGCTAACGCAGTTCATCCCAGACCTCAGTCCTGGTTCGACCTAGCTTGCCCTCACCGTTCTGGGATGTGGGAGGTCCCAGGGGACCCCTGAGAGACAGAGAGCCCTGTAGGAGGCTGCGCAGAGGTTGGTGTGCAGCTAGGAGAGAGGCCCCTAGCAGTGTATCCGTCAGCTGTTTTGCCTTCAACCTCAGCCAAGATCTGCACGACTGAAAGCAGCCGTCTACGTGCAGTGGAAGGGGCCGCAAGGAGAGAGGCATCTCAGCCTGCCGTTTGCTGTGCGACTTTGGCCAAGTCACTTTCCCTCTTTGTGCCTCAGTTTTCTCATTTATACGATGAGGGCCCTCCTAGCTGGACAATCTGTGAGGAATGAGAGGACAGGCTGGTGCTTTGGGAGAAAGGCCCTGTAAGTGATAAGACAGTCCCCTGGGAAGAGAGGGGAAGGAAATGGGACAGTTGCCATAGGACAGATGGTGAGTAGATGTAAGGGTGTCCTTGGGAGGGTGTGGCTGGAATGAGCTGCAGCAGGAGGCCAGGAGATCAGAAATTTAGGCTGGGACTGCTCAGGCTCAGGATCGCCTGGAGACAGTGGGAACACGGCAAGGGTTGGGGCAGGAGCACAGCAGCTCAAGGAAGGGACAAAGGAGACCTTAAGGTTTAGAAGAAAAGGCTGGGACTTAGGAGATCTGGATTCTCAAAGATGGACTCCACGTGCAGCTTTGGGTCTCAGTTTCCCCATCATACTGTGAGGGTTTTGAGTCAGGTAGTCTGAGATCCTCACCACCTCTGACACCTTTGATGTGCTGCAGCCCCACAAAACCACACTTTGTGTGGGTTAGAGAACATAGACGCAAGAGGCAGAATTCAGATGGAAGCTTCCCAAGACCGGGGGCGAGCACCACCCACTTTCTCTTTCCCAGCCCTATTTCTGGGCTCCCCAGAGGGGCGAGGGGTGGTGGAGGCGGTGCCCATGCCGGGCTGAGCCTGCAGTTTTCGCGAGCTCTCAGGCTCGTCTCCATGGCAACAGGGGGTGCCTTCCCAGTGAGTTCATTCTGCCCAGAACGTGGGGGCATGCATGGGAGAGTCGCGAGGGAGCTCGGCTCCTTCACGCCAAACCCCTCCCAGGGCAGAGTGAAGCCCATGTTCCGGACCCCTGCTCCCTTCCACCCCTGAGGGCCAGCAATGGAAGAGCCCACCCTCCATCCTGCAGCTCCTGTGATCAGGCTGGCTGAGCTCTTCCCTCAACTTTGTTTTCTCTCCTGTTCTCAATATACTCTGCCTCAAATCTGTCTTGCTTCTTTCTTTCTTCCACACTCACTGGCTGGTGGTCAGGGCCCTCTCCCTCCTCCCCAATTCTGGCCTGAGAAGTGGGGTGGGACTGCTTAGTTACGGCGTGTGAGCCTGTGGTGTGTGTCCACGTGCTGCGTGCATCTGCTGAGTGTCTGGATCTGCCATGGGTACAGATGTGTGCTGGCTTGAAAGTGAGGGCTGCCCTCTCTCTTCCCTGGGTCAGCACTGAGGGAACCAGAACCCTGTGGAAATCATGTTCTGTTTTCTCCTTCCTTAAGAGTTTGGCCAAAAAGCCTGTAGAGCACGGGGGAAAACCCGTGCCCCTTATGGTCCAGGTTTGTTCGAACTCTTTAAAAGTGGTATTTAAGTGCCTTTAGCCAGAGCATATATACTTTCTGGTTCCCTCAGCAGCCGCCCCCCCCCACTCCCCGTCGCCCCCATTATCTAAATCCGGCCACTTTCCACAGTCATCACTGCCGGGCTCTTGCATAAAATGAGTTTCTGCCCTCGTGGAGAGGAGCGTACGGCCATCAAGAGCCAGAAAAATGGGTGCTGGGCCCAGATCTGCATCTGACTCCTTGTGTGACCTTAGACAACCTGTGGGCCTCAGTCTCCCCTTCCATGCAACAAGAGGATTACAGAAGCTGTCTGGGAGCTAGCTCTCTTTGATCTCTGATAGTTCCTGTCTGACTCTGCCCTACTCGCACCTTCACCCCACACATGTGTCCTGCTTTGTGTCTGGTGCTGGGTTAAGTGGGTGCTCCTCTCTGAATTTTCACCCATGTGCATTTCCAAGGAGTTCTGGTGTATATGGTACATTGAGAACTTTTTCACAAGTGAATAATTCTGATTCCCTGCAGCCTTTTTGTATTATTCACTTCACTGCTCCCCCGCCCCCCAACACACACACACACACACACACACACACACACACACACACGCACACAGTCAGTACCCAGACATGGCAGTTTCGATGAGGTCAGGCCCTGGCCCACCTCCAAAGGGTGAGGAGCTGCTTACCACTGCCCCCAACATTCCAACCCAGGCATTCTGAGAAGTAAATTCTGTTACTTGCTGGCCCTAGCCTTCCCCTTGTGGCCACTAAAGGCAGACCATCCTTGGAGATTTCAGACAGTTATCATAGCTTCTCTTGCCCCAGCCTGCTTTGCTCTTGGCTGAAAGCCCTGGTTGCTCTGCCTCAGTGCTTGTTGATGGACTTGGATCATGAACCCTTGGCCCTGCTCCCCCCAGCCAGGCTCACTGAAAGATTCCTGAGATGGCTCACAGACAGCAGCTCCCAGTGTCTCTTGCTCACATATACACAACTCTGACCCTGGAAGTAAAAGAGGTGGAGCCCATGCTGAGCTTTAACTTTCCTACTTGATGATTGGGGCCTTGGATGTCCCCGGGAGGTTCCTAACATTCCCAATCCCATTGAAAAATCTGTTCAGACTGCTATACGTTCCTCTATAGGTTAAAGGGCTCCATTTCTGAGTCTGGGCTCATCTGGTCGCTGCTGCATTGTTTGGAGAATACATGTACTTTACTGCTTCCTTTTGATTGGGAGAAATTAGATTCTCATTGGATGAGAAGCTGACTGGCTTGGCTGCGGCTGGTTACTGATTGGATGAGAGAATGGATCTTACGAGAGGTTCTAGATTTTGATTGAGTAGGAGGCACTGAATGGACTGGCTAGTTCTGGACTCTGAGGGATGACTGCCGGTGAATTTGGATTGAAGACTGAGTGGGCTGGCTTGTTGCTGGAATCTGATTGGCTGAACAGCTGGATGGTTTAGCAGATACATGCTGGGCCTGGATCCCCAAGCCCTGTACTTTCAAACCAGTTCAAACTGCTTAAGCCTGCCTCCCACCTTTAAGCAACAGATAGTCACACGTATTTCCTGGTGGGGCAGAACACACCAGATAGTTATTTACACGTCTGAACTTCATTTTCATCACTGTAAGATGGGTGTGATAACACCAGCTACTTCACCAGACTGCTGTGAGGATATGATGAGAGAGTAAGGATGAGACCGAACTTTGTAGACTGGAAAGTTCCTAAGGAGGTAGGAAGCAGGTATGATAGTGTATAGCAGAGCAGTGTATAACTTCACAGAGGTTCACCAACTTGCCCTCACGGAACCCACACTCCCCACCCCATGCGGGCAAGAAGTCCAGTGAGGGGAGTGTGCTGCCTAGGGAGGAACGACCCAACTTCCTTTTATGTTTCCATCTGTCAGTGGGAACCTCCTCCCTGTTCAAGGTGTCCAAGGAACAATTAGGAGGTGACCATGGCAACATGGCAGGGGGATTGAGACAGGGCCTTTCCCTAAGTCCAACTTTAGTAATAATGATCAATATTTTTGCTTGTAATTTTTTGAATAGATATTATATCCATATGGTTCAAAACCTTAAACTTGTATAAAAAGTATATAATACATTAGAAGCCTTATTCCCACTCCTGTGGCAGTGTCCCCTGCCCTGTTCACCCCATTTCCTAACACAGAGGCACTCTGGTTAGTTTCATGTGTATCATTCTAGTATGTCTTTAAGGTAACTAACATCTATTGCGCATCTACTCTCTTCTGGGGAACCTTCTCATACTGTGATAGTCTTTGATGTAAGTTATCTCATTTACTCCTCACAACAATCCTATAGGATACATGCTGATATTATACTCCCATTTCACAGAGGAGGAAACTGCAGCCCAGGGGCTTCGAGTTGCTTCTTTTGCTGAAGCAACTTGCCCAAGTTCATTCAGTAAACAAAGGGGTCTGTCTCCAAAGCGAGCGTTCTTAAACCGCCAGTCATCTGCCTCCCTGCTAAGCGCAGGGGCAGGCAGCGTGGGCTCGTTCAAGCACCTGAAAGATGAAAGTTGGGGCACCTGCGTTTTTCTGCAGGCACTACCTGACTTTGGTCGCTGGCTTCCCGACTCTGTACAATGGACACAGCCAACTCGGTCCCTTCTGAAACCCCGGTATAGAGAAGCCCAGCACTAACGCCTGCCCCCACCCTCTCTGTTCTCTCCCCAGGACCGCCGAGAGAGCCTGCCCACCTCCCCGCCCTGGACGCCGGGCGCGTCCCGGCCCCCCAGCAGCCTGGACGGCTGGGTGAGCCCGGGGCCGTGGGAGCCGGGCCGCGGGAGCAGCTTGAGCAGCCCCCCGCCGCTGCCGCCGCCGCCGCCGCCGCCGCTACCGCCGCCGCCGCCCATGTCCCCCTCGTGGAGCGAGCGCTCCGTATCCCCTCTGCGACCTGAGACCGAGGCGCGGCCCCCAAGCCGCCAGCTGCAGGCGCTCCTGGCGCGAAACATCATCAACGCGGCCCGGCGCAAGAGCGCCTCCCCGCGGCCGGCGGGCGCTGAGAGCCTTCGGCCCTTCTCCCCGCCGAGAGCGCTGCCACCGCCGCCACCGCCGCCGCGCATGCGCTCTCCCCTGTCGTCCCGACCCGGCCAGGCCGCGGACCCCGGGACAACGTTCGCTCCCATCCCCCGGAGCCCACTGCCCGCCGGGTCCTCGCCCTGCGCTAGTCCCCGGAGCCCGCTGCCCGCGCGACCCAGGCCCTTCCCCTACCGCCGCTCGCCCACGGACTCCGATGTGTCCCTCGACTCGGAGGACTCTGGGGCTAAGTCGCCCGGCATCCTCGGCTACAACATCTGTCCCCGCGGATGGAACGGCAGCCTGAGGCTCAAGCGTGGCAACCTATCCACGGAGGCCTCCTGCACCACCTAAAGGCTTCCCCGCCCACACCCCATCCCTGCCCCGGGAGAGCCGAGCCAGAAGAAGTGTCGTGGGGCTTGGGAGCTCCCAGCACCATGTCCCCAAGGGTCTGGCCTCTTTGATAGCCCCAGAGATAAGGGGTCAGGGGAGGAGAGCTCTGGGCTTGGGGGTGGGGTGGTCATCCAAGCTTGGGTTCTAGCCCTTGCTCTGTCATTCAGTCATTGTGGGAAAGACCCTTCCTCTGCTCCTCAGCTTTCCCATCTGTTTAATAGAGCTTTGGCCAAGGCAATCTCCAAACTTCTAAATTACCCCTTCTATCAGTACACACACACTAGTGCCTTGGAAGAGGCAGGGTGTTGTATGTATGGACCCCTAGACTTGCTGCATTGCAGGGTTCCATACTCTCCGCCCGCCCCCCCCCCCTTCCTGGCTCTGATCTCTGGAGTCTGGTAAATGAGGGGTGTGTTCAGAGGATCCTACGCCTGAGTTCCTTGTCCAGGCCCTGGCTTGACCATCTGCCTCCCTGGCACCAAGTCCCAGGCAGGAGCAGCTGTTTTCCATCCCTTCCCAGACAAGCTCTATTTTTACCATGGTGACCTTTAGAGAGGGTCTCCCAGGCCAGCTCAAGGTGCCCTGCTGGCTTCTCTGGAGAGAAGAGGAGGGAAGATTCCTCCTCTCAGATCCCTCTCAGGCTTTTTTCTCCATCCCAGTTCAGGCTTCCCAGGGTCTCCAGGAATGATGCTATAGGTGTCTCCAACCCATCTATCCCTTCCGGGCCCTTTCATGGCAGGCTCTGGGCTCAAAGCTGAGCTGGGCAGAGAAGAGTTGATACGGAGCTATCTGTTATCCTCTAGCTTTACCTGGTAGCCTTGAGTTTGAGGTTGCCCATTTGGAAAGAGGGAGGCAAAGAGTTCTTTGTTATGGGTGGTATGCAAGCAGTGGCCAGGATGCACAGAGGAGATTCTAGTAGGGAATGGACTGGCTCAGATGACCTCTGGGGGCTCTTCCAGTCCTGAAATGCATTCCACAGTATTAGGAAGGGAGGGAGAGTAGTGCTGGAGGATTGGCTAGGGAGATGAGCTTGGGTGGGTGAGTGAGGGGTTAGACCAGAGTCTGCCTGTGTTTCTGGTTCCTTAGGAAGTACTCCACTCTTCAGTTTCAGGCCCCAGCATCCATACTGTGCCCAGATGATGGGGCCCTGTTCTGCCTCATCTCTTTCCCATCACACTCTGGCCTAGCCAGTGTCTGGTGCCCAGTGACCTTGGGGAGCCTGGCTGCAGGCCCTAGCCTGTCCCTTAGGCTATAGTGACTCTGATTCCAATCCCCAGGAGGGACACAGGGAGGAATGTACCTCGGTCCTATAGTTTCCAGAGTTGGCTGGTGGTGCCCTCTAGAGGTTCAGAATATCAGTTTCAGGAAACTAAGTGTGTGGGGGTTGGGGGGGTGGGGGGGCTGGAACTGGCTGAGGATCAAAGGTATGTATGTAAGTGAAAGGATACCAGGATGTTGCTAAAGATGAGGGACAGAGGGTGATTTGGGGGTTAGGAGGAGACTTAGCCATCCCTCAGGGTGATTTAGACCAGGAACCCCTAATTGAGGCTAGGGCAAGCTGGGGTTAGGATGGGAGTCAGGGTGAGGGTGGGGTGCTTTGGAATAAAGGACTGATCCCAAAGGATTCCCAGGGCCTAAAGATTGGGAACATAGGCCCTGTTGGTAGGAAGACGAGAGGGTGCTCCAACTTTTCAGTGATGAGTGATCACATTACTGAAGTCCCCACCTGCTTCAGGGACCCCTGTAGCATGGGAGCCTGGGGCTAAGGGCCTCTTTCAGAGAAAAGACACTATCAGGCCACTAGTTGATGCAGTGGCAGAGAAAAATCCACTTCTACCTGCATTTCCCACAAAGAGCCAGCAGGAGGCAGCCTTGGGAAGCTGCAGTTCTGGCTGGCTGTTCTCTCCCTGTAACTGCTTTCTCCCCCAGTCCTCTCCTCTAACCCACTAGAAATTGCCTGTGTCATGCCTTTTGCCTCCTGTAGAATTCAGCTCTGGCCCTCAATAAATGCTTCCTGCATCTTTCTGTCTCCTGTGTCATTTTCAGCTATGTCTAAAGCCCTTCCCTTTTCCCCACCCATGGAACAGTCCATAGGATGCTGGGTGGATGAGAATGTTTGATACACATGGGATGGGAGCTTGGGAAGTAACAATCATGAACAGAGATGGGGAACAATGAAAACACTCTGGGCCATAGAAGTCCCTGGGTTGAAGTTCTGGTCCTATCATCTACTAGCTGGGTGACCCTGGGTAAACCCACTCCTTCTCCAGGCCTCAGCTTCCCTATCTGTGTAATGAGTGAGTTGGTGAGGTGATGTCTCAAGGTGGTATTGCCCAGGCCCTGACCCCAGGACACTGTCACTGGAGTGGCCAGGGCCAAGCTGCATCAGGGCCCAGTGCTCTGGGGCTGCTTCCTGATGGCAGGTCAGGGCTTCAGACAGGAGGAGGAGCCCCTACAAGAGGTAACATCAGAGTCCAGCCAACCCTAGAGAACTCAGGATCCAGACCATCAGGAGTGCTCCTCTCCTGATGGAGGCGTCCTTTGCCCAGAGAAGGGGATTGGGGCCCCACTCCCAGGTGAGGCCAAGATCCCTCACTTTCCTATCTAAAAGCTCAGGCCCTGCAGAGGCTGGGCAAAGGACTCTGACGGGCAGGAAGCTGAGTTCAGGTGGTCCACAGCAGAGTCCAGGCTTCTTCTTAAGAGATATGCCCTTGGACAGTCTATCCAGCACACAGGTACAGGAGCTCCCTGCCCTGGACCCGGCACATCCCTGCTGGTCCCACCCTTCCCTGGTAGTGGTTAGTGCACCTCTGACTCTATCTTCAGTAGGAACCTCTCCTGAGCACAGTATCCCCCTGCCTACTGGTGATCCTGGTGCCCAGACACACCAAACCAATTTCACCCCAAACTGAACTCAGTCTCTGCCCCCAACCCCAAGCTGCCCCCATCCCCCCTACTCCTCACCATTATTTTCCTTGAATGATGCAATCCAGAAACGGGAGCGGCCCTTTCCTCACCTCCCACATCCAGTCTCTAACTGGGACCTGGTGATCCCTCAAATACCCCTCAAGCCCCTCTCCTCCTCTCCATGCCCTCTGTCACCTCCCTGGTCCAGCCACTCCCAGGTCTCACCTGACCACAGTGAAATCCTCCTGCCTGAAGACTAACTCCCGCCAACCCACTTTCCACAGGGCAGCCAGAGATATCTTTGGAAAATGACCACGTGACTGCTCCGTTCCACCGCCTTAAACTCCAACAGCCCTTTTATAAGATACACTGTACTTTTGAAAAGCCTGCTGTGATCTGGCCCTTGCCCACCTGTCTGGCCTCATCTCTCAGCACCACCCCAGCCCCCAGTTCTAGCTCTCCTCGCTGGCGCCTCACATCCTATGTGTGACATGGCCTCAGCCTGCAGTGCCCGTGCCCCTCTCTGCCCGTGAGCTCCCACTCAGACTTCAAGGCCCAGCGCAAATGTCTCCTCCTCTGGGAGGCCTTCCCCACCCCCAGGCCGAGCTGGTGGCACCCTTCCCTGGCCCTCCCAGATCATTTTCCGTGATGCGGCGCAAAGGCTGTTTACAGGTCTGACACAGGCCTGGCTGAGCTCCTTGAGGACAGAGCCCTGCCTTATTTATTTTCAGTCCATAGAGAGAGGCTCAGAGAATGTGAGAAGGTGGAGGGAGGGAGGGAGGGAGGGAAGAAGGGAGGAAGGAAGGAAGCAGAGGAAGAAAGGAAAGGAGGAATGAACAAGTCAAGCAAAGTTACTGGGGGACAATTCATTCATTCATCAATCTACCCATTCAATCATTCATTCAACAAATATCTACTGAGTTCCTACCAGGCCCCGATCTAGGCCCTAAGGACAATTCGCAAGCTCAGGGGACCGGTGACTCACTCAGCGTTTCCAGGTGACTTTGGTGTGTGCATATGTATGTGTACTGTACGTGTGCAAGGCCTTCTGTTTGCAAGGGCCTGCTGCCGGGGCACCTGTCTTCCCTGGGGCCTGGTGCTTTTAGCATCTGTCCCTGGATCCTGTTGCAGCCCGAAATAAGGCTATGAGCCACGACAAGGCAAGGACAACTCTCGTCTGCTGAGGCCAGAGCCGGAGGCAAGGCATACCCAGCTCACTGATGACCGCCTGCACAGACACCGACCACTCAACTCTCAGCTTCCCAACAGAGGTGTTAATCTGAGGGTCTGACACTCCCTCCTGCCCACTGTGGTTCCATCTCTCAGGTACCAGGACTCAAGGGGAGCTCGAGGCGCTGTGGGGGGTGGGCAGTGGGGGGGAGCCAATTCCCAGAGCCCCTTCCCCCAAGCAGAGGAAGGGCCCAAGGGGGTCCGGGGAGGGTGGGGCCTCGTGGAAGCCTGGATCCTGAGCTGGGAAGGGAGGGATTCTAAGCTCTGGGTTACTCTGGGTTAAATGGAGAGGGGGTGGCTAGGGTTCAAGGTTGGGGTAGGTAATGGCTCTGCTCAGGACTCCAAGATCTTTCAGCAATAGAGGGAAGCAGGGTCCCTGTCTGTAAAATGAGGGGCGGGGTCCTTCCCAATGTCTGTGAATTTCTGTAAGGAGAGTGTTTGTCAAGAAACAGATCCGGGGACTGTGGAACCCTAAGCGGTCCCATCTGGAGCACCGGCCACAAGCTCGTGGGCATCGCCCCCAAGCAATGCATGTGTACTCATGTTTGCACACAGTTTGAGGGGGTCCGTGTATGCCCTGAAGCACATCCATGGATACCCACGATGTAGCCCATTCTCCTCAGGTTACAGGAGAGCTACTTGCTCAGTTACCGAGGGAGTCAGGGACACCGATTAGAATCCAGGCCGTCCAGCTCAGCGCCCACGGACCCGGGGCTGGGTATGGGTGTGGGGGGCACAGATGGAGGCAGATTGTTTTTCTAAAAGAAGAAATATAGAAAAACCTGGAAGCCAAGCAGAAGGGCACAAGGGTTGGTAAGGCTGTCAGGAGGCTCAAGGACTTTGCCTTCTCTCCTGGGGGCGAGTTAGGGGATCTGGACTTGGGACCTGCAGGGCTACTCTGGGGCTTTGGACCTCATTTTATTTGTAAATCACCTCCAAGATTCCTGGGACATGCCATAAGATGCAAATGGGGGGATGGAGGAAGAGGGAGAGAAGGAGCGAGGGAGAAAAGGACACCATGTTAAGTGAGCTGAAGGACGGGGGTAGGAAGGGGGCTGATGGTTGTTTTCAGTGTCCTTGGACCAGCCTGCGCCCTCAAGCCTCAGAGCCGAGTCCTGAGGAGAGGAGGGGCGCACCTCGCAGACCCCAGTGCAGCTTCAGCCTAACCACCCGTGCTCCTCTCCCCGACTTCAACCTCCAACCTCTTTCAGCCTCTGATTAGCACTCACTTGAGTCAGTGGACAACAACAGTCAGAGACCCTCGCCTCCCCTTCTCCTAATGTCCCAGAAACTACCCCCAATGCGTGTGTGCTTCCCTAGCATCAAGGAAGCAGATTTGTGTGACCCTGAGCATCTCCTTTTTCTTCCATGGACCTCAGCCTCCTCTTTCCGGCTCAGACACCCTTGCTTGAGACTTTGGTGTGGGCCAAGGCTGCGCAGGGCCGGGGTTGGGTAGACCAAGGATTGGGAGGTCTGGGGAGGAACGGAGGCAGCCTGGGCCATTTGTGGCAGTCTCTCCTCCACAGGATGATTCCCAAGGAGCAGAAGGGGCCGGTAATGACTACCATGGGGGACCTCACTGAACCAGGTAAGGTTGACCCAGCCCGTGAGCATTCCTCAGATCCCATGCTTTCTTGCTCCCAGGCTGCAGTCACTCAGGCCTGCTGGCCCCAGGCCTGGGCAAACAGGTGTGAGTTCGAGGCCGGCCTGTGGAATCTGCCGCCTGGGCTGGGAAGCTTCCCGAAGCACTGGGAAGGGCCTTGCTGTGATGCCCGCACCCCCAAGAGCTGAGGTTGAGTGCCCTAGACTGGGTCCTGCCCCCACCTAAGTCCCTACCTCAGCCCCAAATGGAGCTCTGAGGGCTCTGGCCCCAGATTCAATCCTAATAATGGCCCAAGCGTCCCACAGATTGCCCCTGCTTGTTTTAACTGGGCCGTCTCCCCGAGCCCCCATGGCAAGAGACAAGGGGTCAGGGGAGAGTGGGGCAGGGGGGCAGGAATAGGCTGCCTGATCTCAAACCATTTCACTTAAAAGCACATTCATCCAATGCATAAATCATCTAAAATACATGATTATCAACTTTACAAGACCTCTTGGCATAATTTTGGAGTCTGTTGATTTGGCCTACTTTAGAGCATTTCAAATATTTTAAAAACAAACTTAGCTAAGTCAGGACTCTCAAACTTCACTGTGAATCACAGTGACATGGCGTTGTTGGTTAAAAATACAGATTCCCAGCATCAACCCACAGGAATTCTGTTTCAGGGGACCTGGGGAGGAGGCCATACATTACCCTTTTAGCCAAGTACCCAGGTGATTCTGATGCAGGTGGGAAGTGAACCAAGCTCTGATAAACCCCTGTCTAAGGGCATTGCTGCACTTTTAACTCCTTCAGCGTTCTAGGAAGTATTTAATCATGTGTATGACTTTATGTGTGAGTCGTACTTTTAACTTGTTTTATATGTTCTTGCCTCCTTTTGTTGGTGTCATTTTTTTTTTTATTCCATGATTTTCTGTGAAATACACAAGCTTTGTGAGGTACCGATGCGCTAACTAGAAGAATCAGGCAATGCATTTTCTTTTCTCTTGTCTAAGTAATTAATTAGTTACAGACCCCCAAATATTGACACACAACATTTACGCCAGACTGGAAATACGTGAATTGTTGACGATTGCTAAGGTATTAATTAAGGACAATTTTGAAGCTAAAGAAAAGCAGAAAGGAAAAAATCTCATGGTGTCACCGCCGAAAGATAGCCATCGTAAAATAATAATAATAAAACACTTACCGTTATTGTGTGCTCACTATGTCTCAGATACTGTGCTAAGAGCATTTGTACCTTTCGTTATATATATAACCCTCACAACAACTCTGTAAGTTAGATACGATCACACCCATCTTGCAGATGAGCAAACAGGGGTCAGAGAAGCTAGGAAGTCACATATATAGTAGGTGGTAGAACTGAGATTTGACCCCAGATCTGTCTCCAAAACTGCTCCTTTACCACATGGTTATATAAATAAAACATTCATTTTATAGAATATTCAGACAAAGCAGACATGAATGACTTTGAATGTGAAAGTTCCTCATAAAAAAACCATCTGGAGAGAACCACTGTTAACAGTTTTGTGTAAATCCTTCTTCTGTTCATATATAAACATGTTTATATAAACACACACACACGGGCTAAATACTATACACTGTGTTCGTCATCTTAAATTTTTTTCACTTAGCGGCACACCACAGACTTCTTTCCATCCTAGTATGACTTATCTCACCTCTCCCCTCCCCTCGCTCCCCCAGCATATAAGATATTATATATATTTATACACGCACATCCCCTAAGGGAGGCCATGAAGGCTCAGCCCAGGTTGGGACCCTTAGGAGTAGAGCCTGAGGATTCCCAAACAAGTGACTTGTTGAGCTCCCACTCCTAGGAGAAGGGAAGTGACAAAAGCACAATCCGGCAGAGGAAATTGCTAAGTAAGGATGTGGGCTCCAAAGCATAAATTAATTGCCCTACAGAATTCATCTCATCTTCAGCAAGGGGGCTGTTGCAGCCTCTACTCACCGGGGCAGTTCTCTGTTGAGGTGGCAGTTGTGAGCTGTTAGTCACTGATAAAGGGCATCTGGGCAGCATGCACCGCAAGATTGATTCCCAGTTTTCACAACTCAAAAGGTCACTGCAGTAAACATCCTTGTATGTATATCTTCAGGCATGTTTATTCAACTTTTCTGCCCGAGGACGAACGCCTAGAAGTGGAATTGCTTAGTCAAATAGGTTTTATCTATAGCTTTTTTTTTTTTTTTTTTTTTTTTAATATTGAGCTCAGTTCATCTGAACAGCATTTGAGAATATGATGCCAGGGGACTTTTATTATGTATTTAGGTATATGTGGTCTTTCATCTGTTTAAATATGCAGTACATTTTCTTGTTCAAATACAAAAACAATGCAAACAATTTCCAGCCCTCCTCCTTCCTAGGTCCCCAAATTGTCACTGCCAATATTTGGCATATCTCCTTGCAGATTTTTCAATGCATACATAAACATGTGTTTATTTTTAAAAATATACAAGTGGGATCTTAGAATACAGATTCTTCTGAAATTTCCTTTTTTCCCCCTTTTAATCTACAGTGGATTTCTTTCTGATCCTAACATGTAGAAGGTGCTGTCTCTATATTTGCTGTAAGGATGAAAGAAACATCAGCCTCCTTTTTAAAAAGGCTGTTTAGGATTCCATTGAATGGGATGAATCACAGCACCTGAATGGCCCTCAGTGTTGCCTGGTGACCACATCACCCATCCCTGACCCAGTCACTCTCCCCTACTGTTCTCTGAGATAACTTTAGCAACCTCTCTTCTCAAACCTCCAATACCTCCTCCCCCACCTTCATTCTCAGCTAATGACCTTGCTTCTTATTTCACCGAGAAAAGTCAAGTGGCCAAAAGAGAACTTCTGCAAGCTCCCGCCTCCACATCTGTCCACTTGTTTGCATCTGTGTCCCTGTTCTCGGTTTTCCTTCCTGATACGATAGATGAACTCTCCTTGCACTGTGTGAAGCCAACCCTTCTTGCTGGGCACTGAACACCCTCCCTGCCCTCTCTCCTGCTCAAGACATTCCTTCAGTAATTCTCCCCTCTCTTTATTGCATCGTCAGGTTTTCTCATCAGCTAACAAACATGCTATTATTCCTCCCTCTTTAAAAACAAGCAAGCAAGTAAGCAAACCAACAAGCGAGCAAACCACTCTTGCTTCCACAGCTGCCCCCAGCCATGGTCCTTCAGAGCACACCTCCTCAAAGCAGCTGTCTATACTTCCCTCCTCTCTTTTTCACATTTTATTAACCAACTTACACACACACACACACACACACACACAAAAGTTGAGAGTGCAAATCCCTGTGGCCCTCCTTTTATTCCTGGGTTCCAGAGCAAATCCCAAAGAGCATGTCATTTCATCCCCCAAATATTTCACAGAAAGTAATAAAAAGGACATTTACTTACATGCCACAAAGATATTAACACACTGAACAAAATTAAATGTTGATTTAATACTATCTAATAGCCAGTCCTATAGTCAACTTGCTCCAATTTTCTAGTTAACGGGGATCCAAATAAGAGCCACTTTTTAACTGAGGTAGCATTGGTTCATATTTAACGTTATATATTGATAGTTTCACATGTACAGAATTATGTTTCTACTTCTGTATACACTACAGCGTGCGCACCACCAAAAATGTAGTTTCCATCCTTCATCATACAGTTGATCCCCTTTACCCATTTCACCCTCCCCCGCCACCCCCATTCCCTTCTGGGAACCACTACTCTGTTCCCTGTATCTACATGTTTGTTGATGTTTGGTTTGGTTTGATCATTTATTTTGGTTTATGTTTGTTTGTTTTTATATTCCGCATATAAGTGAAATCATATGGCATTTGTCTTTCTCTATCTGACTTATTTCACTTAGCATAATAACTGTACCCTCAAGGGCCCTTGTTTTTTTTTGGTAGCTATGTCTCTTAAATCTCCTTTAATCTAAAACACTGCCCCCGCCTCCTTTTTTCCCATGTCATTCACTCCTTTGAAGACACTGGGCCACCTGCCCTGTAGAACGTCCCACATCCTAGATTTGGCTCATTGCTTCCTTGTGTTGTGTCAAACTGTTCCTCTGTCCTCTTCTCTCGAACCCTGTCTAATAAGGCTTTCACGCCCAAATACTCCACAGGAACTGCTTTTGCGGAGATTGCCAATAATAACCCCATGTTACTAAATACAATGGTCAGTTTTCAGCCCTCCTCTTACTTGACATATCAGCAACATTTGACTCCGTTGATCAGTTCATCTTGCCTAATACGCTTTCATCATTTGGTTCTAGGACACCACAGTCTTTAGATTTCCTCCTAACTTGCTGGGTGTTTTCTCCCGGGCTCCAGGGCTGGGGCTCATCTCCTCAGTCTAAATGTTGGAGGCCCCGGGGCTCAGTCTTCGGATCTCTTTATCCATTCTCATATCCTTGGAGATCTCACCTAGCCTCCAGGCTCCAAATACCATTCAGAGAGCTAGAATATGAACCTATGTGTGTTTGATTGTAGAGATGACAAGTCTTCCCGTGCTGCCCATACATATCCCTCTCCTTCCAACGTCCTCACCATGCTGACACTCCTTTCTTCCAAAAGTCTTCCCTTGTGGCACCAACATAAAAGTAGGTGTTTTGCTGGTGGGGAAAGCACCAAGGATATGGATGGGCTACCAAACTACTAAGGACGGTCATCAGCCCTGGAATCCGTCTACATGGCTATAATGACTGGTCCTAACTACGAGAAAAGAAATAAACGGGACAGTCTTCATTAAAAAACAACAACAGCAAATACCATTTGTATTTCCTGATGCCCCAAATTTCGTGTCCAGGTCAATTTTCTCCCATGAACACTAGACTCATATATCCAGCTCCCTACTCAGCATCTCTGCTGGGATGCCTACAAGGCTCTTCAAACATTATACTCAGTTTTGGAGACAATTAGGGGAGTTTGAATATAGACTAGGCATTATATATAAAAAAAAATTCATTCACTTGGAAAGGTGGAGATCTTTAACTGATAAAAGCAAGTTACAAAGCAGCTGTGCTATGATTTCATTTTGGTTAAAAAGTCACATATGAATACATAGTCAGTGAAAAAGACGGGAAAGGATATACACTAAAGTGTTAGTAGTGGCAACCTCTGGATGGTAGAAAATGGTGTTTTTCTTCTTTTTTTTTTTTTTTTTTTTTTTGTGGTACGCGGGCCTCTCACTGTTGTGGCCTCTCCCGTTGCGGAGCACAGGCTCTGGACGCGCAGGCTCAGCGGCCATGGCTCACGGGCCCAGCCGCTCCGCGGCATGTGGGATCTTCCCAGACCGGGGCACAAAACCGTGCCCCCTGCATTGGCAGGCGGACTCTCAACCACTGCGCCACCAGGGAAGCCCTTCTTTTCTTTTATGTCTATATTTTCTAACTTTCTTCAATGCACTTATATGCTGTTTTTATAATAATAAAAGGCTATTTTAACATTAAAAGAAGACATGTCTAGAACGGAATGCCTGGTCTTTCCTCACATCTCCTCCTCCTCCAGCCTTCCCATCTCAGAGAGCGGCTACTCCATCCTCCCAGCGGCTCAGGCCAGAAACCTTGCCTTTACCTCCCACACCTCTCTCTCTGTCTCTCACATCCCACACCCATGGCCTACCTTTAAAAGATACCTAGAATCTGATCATTACTCACTACCTCCACCCCTATGGGCAAAGAGCTGCATGGGAAATGCATGGAATAAATATACCCGGCCAAAGAACACCTGAAATGATGCTCAATTTCACTGAGTGTCAAACACATGATAATTAAACACAGAGGAGTCATTTCCGCCCATTGGGTGGGCAAAGATTCCTAAGAATAATGACACCCAGGGTCAGCAAGTGTGGGGCAAAATCGGCACTCTCATACACAGTGGACGGTGCTGTGCGGAGGTCCCCTTAGAGGCAGCAACCCGGAGTGCCCTGAGGGTTTGGTAGTAAGAGCTCCCTCTGGCCTCTCTGGGCAGTCCCTTTGCTGGACCTGGGCAAGAAGCTGAGCGTGCCCCAGGACTTGATGATGGAAGAGCTATCACTGCGTAACAACCGAGGATCCCTCCTCTTCCAGAAGAGACAGCGCCGCGTGCAGAAATTCACCTTTGAGTTTGCAGCCAGCCCGCGTGTGGTGAGTAAGCCTTCATTGTGTTCACAGGAGAACTGAGGCCCAGAGAGGGCCGGTCGTTAGCCTAGAGCCAAACAATGCGCCAGATAGGACTTCTGCCCTCTATGGGGGGGTCCCTCATGTTCCAGCCAGGGATGGCTGTGATATTGCCATCAGATTGACCTCTGCCTTGCTAGGTGATCCTAGAAAAGGGTTAGCCCTTTAGGCACCTTTCCCCAGATACAATACATAAAGTGTATCGGACAGGATGCCCCATGGAGTGAAGGGACTCTGACTCCTACAAAAAGTGCAGAAGAATAGTCAGGTGCTCTGGGCTGAATTTGCAGCAAGCAGGATTTAGATTACACTTGAGCTTGATCTAAGATGGAAAATGCAGAATGCCGTCCTCTTTTTCCCACTGGAAGAAGGCAAAGGCCACGAGACAGTCAGCTGGTAGAGAAAGGAGGCAAGAATGGCTTGTCCCCCGGCTTCAAAAAGGTGGCAGGCAGTTTCAGGTACTTCTAATGAGCTCAGGGGACTTTCATCCTCCTCCACTCAATTTCTGGATGAAACAGGAGACGATGAGAGGGATCGATGTGGCAGAATAATAAAAATGACAAAACACCTACCTTTGCTACGTGCTTATGACGGTACTAGCTAAGCAGTTTGCATGCATCATCTCATTTAATGATCAGAGAGCGATATTATTATCATCATCTCCACTTTACAGAGAAGGAAACTGTGGCTCAGAGAGGTTAAATATTATATGCCCAGGGTCAATACTATAATAGCAACTAACGTATGTAAGAGCACTTCTCTGTTCCAGGGTTTAGCGCCCTACACTATTAATTCATCCTCCCCCAAAAACATCCCTGGGAGGTGGGCTCTAGGATTATGACCTCCCACCACCCCCTGCCTTTTTTTTAGTGGAGGGAGAACCCTGGCCTCCTGCCCCGCTGAGCCTTCCTGCGGTTTATTTGCCCCTCCCCTCCCCCCAGCTCGTGGCAGGAAGCGCCAAGGAGAAGGTGACTGGAACAACGGAACCTGGGATGGTGAGCATGCACAGAGACCCCGAAGTGGCTGAAGCCTGGCGGAAGGGGCCAGGCAACTCAGATTCCCCGGTCCACCACCTCTGAGCTTCCGCCCCTGTGCCTAGGTTGCCAATAGCTCCGAGGGGCAGAACTACCGCTCTGAGCTCCACATCTTCCCGACCTCAGGGCCCGAGGGCCCTGAGGATGCCCAGCCCACAGCCGCCCGGCCAGTGAGTGCCCACAGCCCCAGTGCCCTGGCGCCAGGTAAGTGGCCTGCCCGCGTCCCAGGACCAGGGGACCGTAGCGTGGGCGAGCTCCACGGTGGGGCAGGAAGAGCATCCAGAGAGCGTCTAGTCCACCTCCTTCCCAATACACACACACACACTTACCCCACTCCAAAGACCCAACACAAGCCCAGAGTAGCGCAGCAATGCGCCAAGGTCACAGAGCCAGCCAGGGTCCGAGGCAAGACTAGAGTCTGCGCCCCAACTTGCCATTCCTCTGCTCCGTCCTCCTTGTTTCCAGGGATGGGGAAAGGTCCTCTTTGCTGGAGCAACTTTAGCATCACATTCCACCCCCTCCCCCAACTCCCCTTTCCTAGCCCCCCCCAAACAGTGTCTGCAGTGGGGCGTGGCGGCAAGGTTAAAGGCGTCCCGCTTGCCCACCTCCCACGTGCCATGCTCCACCCCCTAGGCTATGCCGAGCCACTGAAGGGCGTCCCTCCCGAGAAGTTCAACCACACGGCCATCCCCAAGGGCTACAGCTGCCCATGGCAGGAGTTCGTCAGCTACCAGGACGACCTGGGCGAAGGCAGAAGTCATACCCCCAGCCTGGCGGAGTATCGAAATTTCAACAAGTAAGACGAGGCGGGCTGCTTAGGGAGAGACCTGGAGGGAGGATGCACTGGAGCCAGTCACAACCACAGCAGTAGCTCCATCTCCTGAGCGCTTTCTACAGGCCGGGCTCTACCCCGTCGCCTTATATATATTTATTGAGCCCCTGCTAAAACTCAGTAGAGCTCTTGCCTTAGTACAACTAACTAGTGCTCAATAAATGTACAGGGAATAAATGGGTGAATGTGGCACACACCTTGCTGGATTCTCCTCCACAACAGGGTGGGGCAGGTGCCACAGTTTTTCCTATTCTGCTGGAGAAGAGGATTATCAACAATCTGCCCAAAATCACAAAGCAAGGAAGCAGTGGCGGGGCTGGGATCCAAGTCTGGTTTTGTCTGACTCCAGAGTCCAGGTGCTTATTCTCCATCACTGCTGTGTGCCATCTCCTTGATGGACATCAAGGTGCGAGTCCTTCCCTGGGTGGGGGCCCCAGACCTCACTAGTCCTAGGCCAGCTCAGCGTTTTCCTCACTTTCATCAGTGGTCTGGAAGAGGCCTAGAAAGTGATCTTGAGGCTGTACCACTGTGGGGAGTGGCAGTGAAATGTTGGACACCAGAGGTGAGAGCCACAAAGCAGTGGCTCATAGTGTTTAGCACGTGGGCCCTCGACGAGGGCTTAATGCAATCTCCACCCCTGGCTGTGTAACCTTGGGCAAGTGGCTTAACCTCGCTGGGCCTCCCTTTCCCCACCTGTAAAATGAGACTGTTACAGTACCTGCTTCATAAGATGGTCATGAGGATGGCATGAGAGGCCTTAGGCAAAATTTCTGGCAAGTGATAAGCTCTCAATAAATGGTAGCTGCCATTATTATTATTATTACTTACAGGTTGAAATGATGGCTGGAAAAGCCAACAGGGGAGAACTCAAAAGGGATAGATTTAACATCCCACCCTGGGGTCCTGAAAACAAATCACAGCAGTCGGGACAGGAGCTTGGCAGGAAGGAAGGCTTTGGGCTGGGGGATGCATTTCAACTGCATTTCAATTGGCTTCCTCAGTGTGCTGCTATTCGTGAAAAATGCTCCTCTGGCTTGGGCTGGATTAAGCGAGAAAGTGGAGGGTCCACAGAGAGGAGGCCACAGTCCAGCGCTTCTGGCACCTGCTCAGACCACACATGGAGACTGTGTCTGTCTTGCTAGGCCTGGAGACCAAACCCTCTGAGGAAGGGCTGAAGGAACTGGGGGTGATGGGCCTTGAGAAGAGACTGCTCAGGAGGGATGTGACTGCCCTCAAACAGCTGAGAGCCAGGGAGGACCATGATGGCAAGAATGGGCCCGACAGGCCTCGTGTGAACCACAAGCCATTGGCAGACGTTTGGGGGTTTCCTGCCGGGCAGGACTGTGCTGTCTCTCCTCCTGGGGCCCTCACACCCTGCCTGTGCAGCTCTTTAAAACCCTCAGCTGACATTCAGTGCTAGCAGCCAGCTTCCAGTCTGGCCATTGCAGGTCGCAGCCCCATCCATCTCACGCCTCAGCTCTGACAGGCTGAGGCATGTTCCCACAAAAATAAGGAGGGTCTTAGGGACCCCTGAGCCCAGACCCCTCCTGGGACGGAAGAGGCAACTGAGGCAGAGAGAGAAGGAACTGTAGTGTTGGTGGCCAAACTGTGCTCAGGATCCAGGGCTCTGGGCTCCTGATCAAGGGCCCAACCGTGGGGCCTGCTTGACTTGGAAACAGCCCAGCCTGTTCCTGCGGGGCCCTGGCTGTTGCCATCACAGCTGTGGTGGTCCAGGCAGAAACACTGTCCTGGCTGGAACCCAGGCTGTGGCCCAAGGTTTGCCTTTTTACCCCAGAGCAGGCATTCCCCTCTCTCCATTGGTCCCAGGCTGCAGGGAAAACACTAAATGAGCAATGCTTTTTATTCTCTTACAATTAAAAAATAGTTTGAAAATCATGTATTCATATTATCTTTAAAAAAAACCCTAGGCGACTTCAAATAAAGGTAGGGCCCCTTTGTTCCCCATGCTCCAATCCCAGCTCCCTTCCCAAAGGGAACACTGTTGTCAGGTTGGTATGTATGTTTTCAGAACATTCTCTACAAGAGAATATTCTCTACCAGCAGCTACATACCTATGGGGATGTAGCATTGTTTGGTGTGCATGTGTGTGTGTGTTTTGCTACTTTGTATTTCATCCTGTAACTTGCTTGCTTTTTTCACGCAACATTATGCTTTTTCAGTCTCCTCTTTCTAATACCTATATCTCTTTTCATTCCTTTTAAGTTGCTATATAGTACTCTGCCATGTGAGTATACTATATTTATCTTATCCATTCCTCTGCCAGTGGGCATATGGCTTGTTTCTGGTCTGTCACTAATCGCTGCTCATATCTGCTTCCTTGGGCATACGCTTCCCTAAGCCATATGCTTACAGGTAGAGCGCTGGTTGACAGAATTTGCACATTTTCAGGTTTAAAAGATCCTGCCAGCTGCACAGCACAGGGAGATCAGCTCAATACTTTGTGACCACCTAGAGGGATGGGATAGGGAGGGTGGGAGGGAGGGAGACGCAAGAGGGAAGAGATACGGGAACATATGTATATATATAACTGATTCACTTTGTTATAAAGCAGAAACTAACACACCATTGTAAAGTAATTATACTCCAATAAAGATGTGAAAAAAAGATCCTGCCAAATTGCCCTCCAAGGGAGCAACACCAATTTACTCTCCAACCAGCAGTATATGAGTGAGACTTTGCCCCACCGCCTCGCTAACTTTGCCCCATTACCAAATCACTTATTCTTGCCAGTCTTATGGGTGAGAAGTGGCATGTCTGTGTGGTAAACTGTAGTCTCTGATTCTCAGTGTTCTTTCTAACCCTCCTTTCTCTCTCCAGCCTGTGACATATTGTTTTAAGGGGAGATGACAAGAGGAGGGAAAAACTCTGTTCCAATTCTACACCCTTCTGGACCTTCCTTAACAGGAACCTAGAGTTTTGCCAGGACAAGCCAGTTCTCACTGAAAACCTCACTCCTATTTCAAAGCAAGAAGCCATCCCCACTAGGGGCAGATTTGAGAATGGGCAGAGCTGGAGAAACCTGTTAAAGACAGTACAAAACCTTGCTGAGCAACAGGGAAACTGAGGCCCAGAGAGAGGAGGGGAGGGGGCTGCCCGTGGAGACCCACAGGTCTGTTCCGCCACCCTTTCCCACACAGCCTTCCTCCCCTGCTGCTCTTCTCTCCCCAGGACACCAGTGCCCTTTGGAGGAGCCCTGGTGGGGGAAACCATTCCGAGGGCAGGCACCCCCTTCGTCCCGGAGCTCACCAGTGGCTTGGAACTCCTCCGCCTCAGACCCAGCTTCAACAGGGTGGCCCAGGGCTGGGTCCGCAACCTCCCAGAGTCTGAGGAGCTGTAGCCCCAGCCGCTTCAATTCCCCCATCTCAGAGTTCGGGTAACACCTGGAGCCAAGACTCGTGGACAGCACTTCACAGTTTACGAAGGGCCATCACACACACAAATGGCCTCAAAGGTCACGAAGTTCAGCAGTTCCCAAATGTGGTGTGCTTCAAAATTACCTGGAGGTGTTTTAATACAGATTTCTGGCCCATCCCAAACCTGCAGCATCAGAATCTCCTGAGTGGAGGGTCTCTGTTAGTAACCAGTACTCCCAGCTGGTTCCAGGAAAACTCGTCCCCGGTTTGTATCTTTAGGAATCCAAACCACCAATGACTTCACGTCCAAGCCTCCACTCTTTCCTGCTCCTGTAGTCTAGCTTACGCTGCCCCAATGGCAGGGAGCTCGCTAGCCGCCTATTTACCGGTGAATCACTCTGATAATTAGATTTTCCTTTTACTGAGACACAGATGGTCCTTATTTACGCTGTTAACATTTACTAAGCACCAACTGTGTGCTAGCCGCTGGGCCAGCTCCAGGGAGAGGGTGTGGTAAGCCCAGGCCCTAGCCTAGGGAGGAAAAGACAGTAGAGGAGATAGATTTGTAAAGCAGGAAGTCATCTTAATTTTCCCTAAAGCACGCTAATTGACTACTGAGGAACAAAGTACCAGTGAAGCAGAGGAGGGGTTCTCTAACCCTGCGTGTGGGGTGGGATTCTGGGAAGCTTCCCAGAGGATTCGAGTGGGGCCGCAGAGGAGTGACAGTCCATCAAGGGAAGGGGGTGTGACGGGGAGAGCGTGATGGGGAAGGCATTCCTGGCAAGTGCACAGCAAGTGCAAAGGTACAGAATTGTCATGGGGGCAGGTGTTGAGGAGAAGGGAGATGGCAATGTCAGAGGAGTCAGTGACTCCTCAGGGGGCCAGAGTGGGGTGGGCTGCACTAAGGAGATGCGGAGGTTCTTAGGCTGGAGAGCGAGGGGTCTCGCTGGTTGCTGTGTGCAGCACAGACTGGAGAGGAGTAGAGCTGGACGCCAGGATCCTTGAAGGAACAAGGCCTGGACTAGGGAGGCGGCCATGGGGTCAGAAAGAAGGGGCAGCGCTCGGCACCTCATAGGGCAGGTGCAGAGTAGGTGCTTACAAGGACGACTCCTTTCCAGCCCCTTCCACTCACCGTTTAGAGCAGGCGCCAGGGTAGATCTTGTCCTAATCTCCACCAGGAGTTCTTCGGCCTGTGTGCTGGCTCGTTAGGAAGAGAAGGGCAAGGAACGCCTCACTGCAGCTGGTGTGATGATGACGATTATGGCTGCTTTTTATTGGGCGCCTCAGGGCTTGGGCTGGTAGTAGGTTCTCTCCATATCCCATTTCTAATTTTCAGTACGACCTTGAGACAAAGGTATTGTCCCGTTTTACAGATGTGGATATCCAGGCTCAAAAATGGGGAAGTGACTTGTCCAGGGACAAGTGGGGATCTGTCCGATTCCAGTGGATGTTTCTTATCACCCCACTGGGCGGCCAAGCCCATTCACTCTGGAATCACCTAGTCATGGTGCCCTGCTTTAGAGTTTAGAGGTTAAGAGTACAGGCTGGGGGTCAGACTGGATGGGGTGGGTTCTAATGCCACCACTGGCTGTGTGAACTCAAGTCATTTCTCGCCTGTGGGCCTCTAATTCTCTACCTGTAAGATGAGGACGAGAGTAGAAGCCCCTGCATAGAGTTTTGTGGGCATAGTGATGGACACATACCTGATAAGCACTCAGTCATTATCAGATTCCATGCAGCTACTACTCTTGGCTGATGAGATGTTCCTGCAGCGAGTGCACCTTGAGAAGCAGGCTCATGGAAATGTCACTGGGGGTCAGTAAAGCTGAAACTTGAAGGAAAGCCTCTGATCACTGTAGGGCTCTGTTGGACATGGCTCACCTCCTTCCCCGCTGCTTCCCTCTGTCTCCGCCCTGACGCCCTCTCCTGGGGAGATGAGAAGGCTGGGAATCTAGCTGGTTCCCAGGTGCACGGGATAGTGGTTGCATTTTCCTTTTGCTCTGGAGTTTCACTCTGCCCCACACAGTTTCAAGGGGCCAACAGCTGACTCAGATTTGCTTGCAGTTGATGTGTTGGCTTGAATTCGGGGGCTTCCATTTAAAGTCATGTTTCCAAGAGCTGAAAGCCGACCATTGAAGTGTCTGAAACACAGAAGAGAGGATTTGGTCTGCCTTGGGTTGGCTCTGCTGTGCTCTGAGGGTAACGGCAGCCACCAGGGACAGAAGAGGAGAGACTGGTAGGGAGCCTGCTGCACCCCAAAGTAAATTCTCATTCCTTCCTTATTCTGATGTGACTTTTGCTGATGTTGTTTAAAAAAAAAAAAAAAAGCCTACTGTAAAAATAAATAAATAAATGAAGAAGTAAAATGTGAAGGTATCTGCCCACATAGCTCCTCCCATGCACATACATAGACTTTCCCACTCTCCTGCGTTCTGCCCCGTTCCCATATACCAGAGGTAACCACTGGTAATAGTTTGGTCGCTCTAGAATTCTAGACTTATTTGAATAAATATTTACATGTATATAGATGCATAAATACGAAGATATATCTTTCTTTTAATGGGATCATACAGTATTTGTTGTTCTGTATTTTGCTTCTTCATTCAACAAAATTTCGATCCTGAAAAAGCAGGTCATTAACCTTTCATGTAATTTGGGGGCCTAGTAGGCCCTTCATATAAACTCTATGCTTTGGCCTGTTTTTGTTCTTTACATGAATGAAATCAGACCGTGACATGGAAATGAAAAGGGCTGAGAATAGCCCAAACGTTGGGAAACCTGACAATAGACATGGCAGTTCACATCAGTGAACATGAATGAACTACAGTTACATACAACAATATGGATGCATCTCAGAAACAAAATGGTGAGCAAAGGAAGGCACATATACAAACATATGTTTACTGATGCAAGGAGGTGTTGAATATAAAAGTCAGGATGGTGGTACTTCGGAGGAAGAAAGGTTTGTGATTGTGAAGGGACATAATAAAATGCTTCTGGGGAAAGCTGGACTATTTCTAGATCTGTGTGATTGTTACACAGATATTCACTTTAAAATATTTAACTTAGCTGTGCTTCTGTGTTTATGCACTTTTTCTGTACATGAGTTACATTTTACCAAGACAATCCCTCCTTTTAAAAAAGTTAATGGGGGACTTCCCTGGTGGCGCAGTGGTTAAGAATCCGCCCGCCAATGCAGGGGACACAGGTTCGATCCCTGGTCCGGGAAGACCCAACATGCCACGGAGCAACTAAGCCCGTGTGCCACAACTACTGAGACTGCACTCTAGAGCTTGCGAGCCACAACCGCTGAGCCCACGTGTCACAACTGCTGAGGCCCACGTGCTTGGAGCCTGTGCTCCGCAACAAGAGTAGCCACCGCAATGAGGAGCCCGCGCACTGTAATGAAGAGTAGCCCCCGCTTGCCGCAACTAGCCCCCCCCCCACAGAAACAGACCCAATGCAGCCAAAAATAAATAATAAATAAATTTATTTTTAAAAAAGTATACAAATAACAAATGCTGGAGAGGGTGTGGAGAAAAGGGAACCCTCCTACACTGTTGGTGGGAATATAAGTTGGTGCAGTCACTGTGGAGAACAGTATGGAGGTTCCTCAGAAAACTAAAACTAGAGTTACTGTATGATCCAGCAATCCCACTCCTGAGCATATATCTGGCCAGAACTGTAATTCAAAAAGATACGTGCACCCCAATGCTCATAGCAGCTCTATTCACAATAGCCAAGACATGGGAACAACCTAAATGTCCATTGACAGATGAATGGATAAAGAAGATGTGGTGCATATATACAATGGAATATTACTCAGCCATAAAAAGAGTGAAATGCCATGTGCAGCAATATGGATGCAACTAGAGATTATCATACTAAGTGAAGTAAATCAGAAAGACAAATACTGTATGATATCACTTGTATGTGGAATCTAAAATATGACACAAATGAACTTATCTACGAAACAGAAACAGACTCACAGACGTAGAAAACACACTTGTAGTTACCAAGGTGGGGGCGGGGAGGGATGGACTGGGAGTTTGGGGTTAGTGGACGTAAACTATTACATATAGAATGGATAAATAACAAGGTCCTACTGTATAGCACAGGGAACTATATTCAATATCCTGGGATAAACCATAATGGAAAAGAATATTAAAAAGAATGTATATATGTATATAACTGAGTCACTTTGCTGTACATCAGAAATTAACACATTATAAATCAACTATACTTGAATAAAAATAAATTTTAGAATATCACCATTACTCAGTACAAAAATGGGTTTCTGCTTTTTGTGTGGTCAAATCTGATTACATCTTTTATGAGAGTAACGCTAGCTGCTGTTACAGACAGATCCCCAAGTCTCAACGGCTTACTGTAACAAAAATTCCTCCTATCACAATGCTCTCCTTGAAGCAGCGATAAAGTAACCCAGGCTCCTTCCGTTGTGACTCCGCCATCTTCCAGGGATTATCCTCCTGTGCATTCAGCCAGCAGATGGGGAAAGAGCTCATAGGACTGGGTGGGTGAGATGTTTTTTACCGAGGTCTGGGAATGGCAAAGTTTACTTTTTGCCAAGTGTACCCCTGGCTGTATGCCCTAGAGAAGGAAATGGAGCTTGGTAAGCACCTAAGAGTTTTTGCCAAAATCTAATTGCTCGTAATTCTGATTTCCATAAGAAAGACTAATCAAGCATCTATTCTATACTTCAATTTATGTTGGTTTATGATTTAGAAACAAATACACATCCACAGCCAGGTAACTGCACAAAATTTAGAATCTTTCTCAAAAAGGCAAGAATATGCAAATTGGATAGTCATATTTACATGTGTATATAAAATGTATAGATATAACTGAATTTAGCAATTATTAAAACACTATGTTTCACATTATTCACAAATTGGCTAAAAACCTCTCAGCTGCTCAAAAGTAAAAAACCCTACCCAAAAGGGTGTCAAAATACTTGGAAGTACCCCTACACTGCTTCACATCTGATATTACTGGAATTAAAATAAAAATTTCTAAGTGCTTCTAGATTAATTTTAGATCTTAAAAAAAAAAAAGGCAAGATAAAGTCCTCTTGAAGAAAACAACAAAAATTCTCCAGAGAAGCTAAAATAGGGTAATAAGGGGTATATCCATTCTGTAAGTATGTATTTTAGATAAAAATGACATGGGAATTGGCTTCTGGAAAAATGCACTTGTAGATAAATTTTTCCTGTTTCCTTTTAAAATGACTTGTATAATACTAGGACAGCTTTTTAAAGCTACCATGTATCAACAAGCACATGATAGGCTCTGTGCTGTGCCTTCTGTGTATTCCTATTTCAAGCCCACAACTAACCTTTGACATAAGAACTAAAAAGGCCTGGTTCTTTTAGAATGGATAGAGATCAGAATCAAAACAGTCTAAAGCAAAAACATATTTATATATAACTTGTTTCTAACTCCCACTGACCTCAAGTTCAGCTACCAAGGATAAAGAAAACAGAAATAAACCTATGACAACATTTAGAAAATTGACCCGTTTTAATTTTTTAAAAACAAAACCACAACACAACATCAATTTTTTTTTTTTTGCCATCTACAATTCAGATATATCCAAATATTCTAAGACCGGAGTCCCCTGCCCAGAAGCAGGGAATTAAAACGAGACGCTGAAGTCACACAAAGGTGAATGCTGAAGATCAAAGTTCCAGCTATAGGTCACAAGTCTTCCATTCAAACACACTCTAATTCTTTTCCTTTCACAGTTTGTTCAAGTGTTTTACTGGAAGTTCTTTAAAATAATTTCATCCTAGACACCAGGTTTCTTCAATGATAAAAAACCCCATGACATTTGTGTTTCCATCTGATCGACAGGAATAAAAAGTAATTTTTATCTTTGTCTTTTTTTGGTAGCATAAAGAAGTAAAACTATCAGCCAGATTCCTTTAGTAATAAATGAGGAAAGGAGAGATGAGAAAAGACCTGGGCTGTGCTGGGTGCTGGTTTCTACTTGTCTTTCTGAGTGTGACTTTAGAAGCGTTAAATCACACTCTTGCCACTACAATGATTAGAACTAGTAATCTTTTTTTAGATGATAAAAAGGAAAATATCCAATGGACATAAAAATGGTCAAAGTTGTTTGTTTTTTTACGCAGGTCAACTTCTTCCCCCCAGAAAAGATACAAAATGAACATTTAATTGGGATGGTAACTCCGCTGGACATTCCAATTTACCCAGTTGCTTGTTCCCCACACAGATAAGGGGAAGGGGCATTAAACTTTATTAGTAATGTTATAGTAGTAACCAGATATGTTAATGGAAGCTTATTTCAGGTCCATCAATCCTTTGAGCACATGGAGGAAAGCATGGCTGTTGTTCTCCAACTGCCCACATCTGAATACATTCCGCTATCATGGAAACTACAAAGGGAGGAAAAATATATTTATTCCAAGATTCATTTACTGGGATTTTTAAGCGCCCTCTCTTCTGTAGAGCCCCAGAGTGGTGATAATGTGCTAGGGGCTGCTGTGTTTCCCGGCATGAGCTCCCATCCTCTGAGGGTCCTGAGAAGGATAGTGGATTGGTCCTGGAGCCCTCATGAAAGGAGGGGGTGGTCCCATTGGGTGGAACATGTGTGGCCCAAAACCTACAGATAGAAGAGAAAAATCTGTTAGGCTTGCAGTTCTCTTGACAACCTTTCAAACCCTGAATTTTCTAAGGTCAATACCACCTACACATAAATCAAATTGACATGGGGCTTCAGAAAATGTCAGTTCACAAGACTTGCTTAGGAATGTCTACCTGCATGACTTCCTTGGTTTTAGAAAACTTCCCCCTCAAGATGGCTTAAAAAAAAAACAACTCCACATGTCTCAGGTATTGCTAGTATGTCATCTGAGCCTCTGCTATCTATCAAACATGCCAAGCCTATCATACAGGATTTGATCAGAATTGGGGAGGTGAGGGAGAAATCAGGCTGATGGCAAGACCCTGTCATTATTAACCTCAATGCTTTATACTCGAGTGAAGGGTGTTCAGAAACCAGAACTTTCTCCAGAGAGTATGGGAACTCTGCCCAGGAGAACCTACTGCTTGTGATTTACTTACACTGCTCATACTGGCATTGACAGTGCTATAAAGAGCAGTGCTATACAAAGTGCAAGTCCCTGAACTGTTTATTACTTGTCATGAACAAGAAAAAGAGCTTGAGCCAAAATGTAACTTCATTACATGACCAAGCACACTGTTTAGTTCATCTGACAATTTTTTGGTAACACGACTTTCTTGACGAATTTACATTTTGGTGCAAACTCCTTACCTTGTTGCAGGCAGGTAGTAAAGGCTTTGCAAGCTAACACACACCCACAGCCTACAGGACTTCGACAGTGTTTCCCGATTTCCTCAGAAGGAAGCTGGTTACCTGGGGGTGGGGGCGGGGCAATACCAGGTGGGGGTGGCAGGGCGATGTTCACCACCGCTGGAGGACCGCTGGGGGGTAGGTTGAAGTAGTTGGCTGAGGCCTCTTCTTCTGCGGCAGGAGGAGGAGGAAGAGCTAAAGAAGAGAAACAGCTGGTTAGAGCAGAGGACAACCGTGCAACAGCGCTTCCACTGCCTTGAAATCCTGGGAGGTCCTGCTGGGAGATCACAGCTGCTGGGAGCCAGAGACCTGGGTCTCTTCTAACGTCCGTGGGACACGAGGGCAGTGTGAGCAACTGAAGTTAGCAAGCTACCAGGTAGGCAGAAAGTCTGCACTCACCTCCTGGTAGCCCTGGAACGGGCTCTAGCTTGATTCCAGAGTCTGTGGTTCCGTCCTTCTCCTTTTCTTTTCCTCTGGCTGCTTGGGACCTGGGAGACACAGACCCTTACACCATCAGCACATGGTCCCACCTTCTCTCACACCTCTGCTTCTCATGTTTCCTAGACAAACGGATTTCCTTCACTCCTTGCCTCCTTTTCGGCACACATTCTTTTCCCATAAATGCCATAGTGCACAGTGGATAAGAGCAAAGGTTTTGAAGCCAGAAAGACTTGGGTTCAAAATTCACTAGAACTGCTGTAGGGGCTGGAGGAGGCAACACCCATGTGTTGAGCCCAGTGCTCAGAAAGCCCTCCGTGAGGACTGCTGCTGCTGCTGCTGTGAAAGGTCTCCCTGGCTCCAAGCCAGAAACACGTTCCACCTTTGAATGTCCAGGGCATTTTACTTGTGTCTCTCTTACGCAATCACCACTTTCAAACTTATGTTAGCTATTCTTCAACACTAGATAGTTGGCCTACAGAGGACAGAATCTAGGTCTAATTCCTGTGTAAACTCTCAGGCCACATTTCATGCCCTGGCATTACCCTTGGCCTGTAATAGCTGGTCACAAAACACATGAACCTTCAAAGGATCAGATCACTACACCAAAACCCTGAATAAATTTCCAAAGTAGCATCTTCCTAATATCCACAGGAATGGAGTGCCAGACAGAATGAAAAATTCTTTTTAAAGGTCCTATTGATTTAAGCCTATTCACCGAAAGCTTACTAGTCCCCAGAAAATGAAAAGGTTCTTGAAAATCTCAATAATGCTATTTTAATACAGTCTAATGCTCACCTTCCCCATTTCACGTTGAGCCTGCGGCCATTGACGATCAACTTGTTAAAGGACTTCTCAGCAGCCACTTCTGCAGCCTGCCTTGTGGCAAACTGGATAAAAGCACACTGCTGTCTCTGCACAACAGTGATTGTCCGGATCTCTCCAAACTGGTAGAAGTGATTTCTGTAGAGAAAAATGAGAGTTAATAACACAGACATTCCCAGGAAGTTGAATATGGATTATTAACTCTTTTTTTTTTTTTTTATTTGCAGTACGCGGGCCTCTCACTGTTGTGGCCTCTCCCGTTGCGGAGCACAGGCTCCGGACGCGCAGGCTCAGCGGCCATGGCTCACGGGCCCAGCCGCTCCGTGGCACGTGGGATCTTCCCAGACCAGGGCACGAAGCCGCGTCCCCTGCATCAGCAAGCGCTCTCTCAACCACTGCGCCACCAGGGAAGCCCTGGATTACTAACTCTTTAACTGATTCACCACAAGGCAGGTGGCCCCGTGGTGATCTGCCTAATTACCTGCAGGTGGTTCCCCCATACCTTACACCCTATTGTGGGTGCTGTGTATTGAGGAAGGGAAAGAAAAATAATGAGTAAATAAAGGCTATCAAACATCTCAGGGTTTTTCCCGTGGAGGAAAACGGGCTCCAGAAGGCTCCCTAAAGACCTTAAACCCTAGATAAGGGGTTGGCAAACTACAGCCCCCATGGCTGATGAGCCAAGAACGTTTTAAAAAAAATTTTTTTTGGGCTTCCCTGGTGGCGCAGTGGTTGAGAGTCCGCCTGCCGATGCAGGGGACACGGGTTCGTGCCCTGGTCTGGGAAGATCCCACGTGCCGCGGAGCGGCTGGGCCCGTGAGCCATGGCCACTGAGCCTGCGCTTCCGGAGCCTGTGCTCTGAAACGGGAGAGGCCACAGCAGTAAGAGGCCCGCGTACAGCAAAAAAAAAAAAAAAAATTTTTTTTTAAGGCTGTAAAAAAGAAGAGAAAGAGCAGGTGGGAAAAAGTCTGCCACCCCCTGGGGACACTCTAGCTCACTTAGGGTTTAATGCAGATAAGCTACCAAGGGCAGGTTGTACACCTATAAGAGTTTCTTCTCCCCTCTATCTCTTTGCAAGAGGCAACTTCCATCAGTATCTGCCCAGATGTTTCATCTAGCCATACAAAATACAAGCCAAGAATAACACAAATTTACCAAATACCAATCTCTTTAAAAAGCCAACAAGTTAAACCATAAGGTTTTATAATTGCAAAGCTCTCCCTCCCCTACAAAATAAATCATACTTGGATATGTGCCATCTTTAGAAATTCTAATGGCTATTAGGCCAAACAGAAGCTCATGTAATTAATACCCTACACAAGCATGGAATAAGCACTGTTGAGGAACATTATGTGGCATCACAAAGGACAACTTTATAAAAATTCCAGTCAGCATGACACTAACTCTAGAGCAACTAAAGAAAAATGTACCTTATACAGAATTATCACGTTTTTGCCAAAAAAAAAAAAAAAAAAAAATTCTAGGGCAGATGAAGGCAAAAATAACTCATAAAATTATATTCACAAACCTTAGATCTGTCTCAGTAATGGTATCGCCCAGACCACCAACATACAGTGTGGTGATAGTCTTGTCCTCTGGTGGGTCCAGACGAGGCATTGTTGATGCCCGCTTTAAAAGTTTATCTGCCACAGGGTCATTGATTCCATAATATCGGTCTTTAATGTTCTGATCAGCAAGGGGGTCATCTGGATCTGTTGGCTTCTCATGTCTATGGTTCAGGAAAGAACAATGCATAAAGGTGAAACAAGGGAAAAAATTTTACAGATACCACCCAACAGGAGCTACAAAAGTCCCCTTTTGATCTAGAAACCATGGCCATACCAAAACATAACTATTAAAACAGAGCTAATATCAAGGGATTTACGGTATCACACAAGGACTTGCTAGCCTCCGAAAAGCCACTTAAACGGCCACAGCATGGCAGAGTTTCCTTATAAAGAAATGTTTTTGACACAATCCACTCCAAAACAAAAGGTAACCAAAACATGATTACCCTCCTCTAGGTCAAGGGTTCTTAATGTGTCTGAGGTCTTGCATTCCACTCAGAGTCTTATTAAATCTATGGACCCAACCCCAGAAAAAAACACAGCTAGCTTTTTGTTGGGTGTAGGCTTCACCAACCCCAAAGTAAGAACTCCTAATCCAGATGCCTGGCAGTCTTGAGTCAAACACACTTACACATTCTTTACAAGTCTGGTCTTAATCTGATTTCAACTATACACTGAGATTCAAGCCAATCATACCCTGATGGCAAAGACTTACATCTTAGGCAGAAACTTTTGAGGTCAACACTGATATTTTATGGCAGAGCAATTTCGTTTCCCAAGGCTTGGTTGTAAGTAAAAGTTCCATTATAAGTAAAAACAATTTAATCAAGCTCTAGTCCTAAGATATAAGACATATGACACTAGTTCTATAAACTTCTACATTTTAAAGCAGAAATAGTTTAAGCTAGCACCTCCCCCTTCTTAGATGACTTATCATCTGAAAGCAAAAACTGAAAAAGCAGTTCAGCTCTTGCCTGTATGGACACTCCTCTCCTCTCTTACATTCTCCTTTCACCCAGAAGGAGCAAATGTGGGGTCGATTTCTTTTGTAGTAGGGTGTGGTCCGGGCCAGTTTGAGCAGCATGTCACTGGTGGATGTGGCCTTCCCCAACATGCCAACTGGCCGCGTTCCATCAGAGTTAGAAATCTATAACGGAATGACACATTCAAAAGATAAATTACACAGGTTGTATCAATCCCCCAGGATTCTTTCATTAAATATAAAACTACATCAAGCAAGTGGCAACATACTTCTCGCTCCATATTCTGTGTATAGTATTCTTTGTTGACATCGGACTTTGGCATGTCATCCTTAAAAGACAATCCTGCGTCACGAACCTGGATGGGCAAGCCTAGAACAAAGGAAAGGAGGAAAAAACTCAAAATATATTTTAAACCATATCCAAACTGAATATGTAGACAGAATACATCATTCTTCCTTTCCCCACTTCCTTATTTGGTACCAGAGGCTTTATTTATTTATTTATTTATTTATTTATTTATTTTTTGCGGTACGCGGGCCTCTCACTGTTGTGGCCTCTCCCGTTGCAGAGCACAGGCTCCGGACACGCAGGCTCAGTGGCCATGGCTCACGGGCCCAGCCGCTCCGCGGCATGTGGGATCCTCCCGGACCGGAGCACGAACCCGTGTCCCCTGCATCGGCAGGCGAACTCTCAACCACTGCGCCACCAGGGAAGCCCCAGAGGCTTTATTTTAATTCAAAATCTTTAGCACCATCAGGTCAATACTACTACAGAGCATTCTAAGAAATTATCCAAATTCCTGAGTTTTCATGAAATTTCATGAAATTAATGTTTTAGAAAATCTTTTAGATGAACAAACTTTTACTATAGTTAGATTTGACCTGCAATTAATAATGCATCTAGCTTTTAATATGCCATAGTTTATTTAAAATAAATATTAAAAAATGGATTATTTTTAGGCTTGTCCTACACATCCTCTGGATAATCAGTCATGTAAGGGGCATTATATTCCAGAATCAGAACACCCCCTTAACAAACATACAAATAATATTAGACAATATGTGACCAGGACTCTGATTAGCAGAGTCAACTTTCTGAACTTAACATAGATAAACTTGTATTTTCCTTTTCCCTTTTATTTTACTGTATAGTAGAAACTTTTGTTGAAAGAATATTTTTCGCATAAATAAAAAGTCATCTGCAGTTAAAAAAAATGACTCCCAAAAGCAGTTACTCTGAAACAGTAGCAATATAGTGTATCAGTCCTAACAATATATTTGATACAAAAATCTAGAGCACAATTAGCCAGAACTTTGTCAGGGATTGTGGGAAAAAAAGCTCTGGATTTAGAAAGAAGCCAAAGGCAAAGAAATTACCTATCATAGCAACAATGCCTTTAACTTACCTTGGCTACAAAGGTATACAGAAGGGAGGTTTCGGCCAGTGCTGATCAATTACCAACTTTTCTTTAAGTCCCTACTGTTGTTCAGAACGCTAGAATAAATTAGTATGGTTCTTTTCTTCTTGGGAAAAGCAGAGCACAGCAGACACTCCAAAGTGGGTGAGAACCAGAGAAGGGGTGAGAAGTGGGAGACAAGAAAACTGGTTTGTTGTGTAGAGTAGTTGCACACTTTCAGACCCATGGGACAGGGCAAACATACCATACTCTAGGTCCAAGAGGCAGGTCTGACAGACATTCTTCAATTTACTGCAAGTCTGGCAAACTTCAGTCTTCTTGAAACGCATGCGGACCCCGGGGCACCAACGAAACACTGTGAACGGCCTGGCACAGATCTGGAACACAAAATAAAGCCACAGAGTGTTAATGGTCCTGATCTGGACAATCAATCCAGGAGATTTAATAAAAGGATCCCTGAATCTAGGGTGTAGAAGAGATCTTAGCAATCATCTAGTCTAAACACCATATGATGTTTCAATGCTTTACAACACCCTTCCTCAGCAGTTAAAAAATTCAATTAGTACAGAAATAAAATACTCAAAAATCAAAGTCCTCCCCACCCTAGAGGTCACCACCATTAATGATATAACCCTTAATCTTTTACGGGGTGAGTAGCGAGTGTCATATACTCCTCTGAGAATCTTTTGATGGCTATGACCTTCCTCCTCAGCTAAAATGCTCATGTGCATAATCAAACAATACTTGGTATATACAATCTCAGGGGGTTCAAAGCCCAACCACAGACACCAAGTTAAGAATCCTTACATTAAAGGGCTCATTTTCTTAGCCCTACACTAAATAGTTAACAGCCAATGAGTATGTAAATGACACATGAATGTCTGTGTATCACTCACTTTTATAAAGGACTTCACACCTCAACAAGTGGAAGAGAAACGGAAAATAAAATTAAATCATTACTTTAAACATACTTACTTTGCATTCCTTCCCGTACTTTTCTTTGGTCTGAAATAGAAAAAAATAGAAAAGAATGAGTTATGGAAAGAAGAAAACCTAATGCCTGCTCCTTCTCTAGACAGGACCTAAGAAATTTATCTGGAAATCCCTGGCATCTTGAAGAAAGGAGGAAAAAATCCACCCTTTTGGGGAGGGAGGGGGGGTAAGGGAGGGCTGGGGATATAATCTAGTCACCTACAAGTTATACCCTCTTAAGAATCTTACAGATCTAACACCAGGTAAGTATGTACCTTTCCACAACCGCAACTCTTAGATTCATTTCTGGCTCCGAAGTTCTCTCCCAAGAACAATTTCCTAATGGTTTCCACAGTCCCTAAATGGAGGATGCAGCCATGGCCAGCCCATTTTACAAAGTTCAGTCAGAGTTAACTACTACAGACTCATCCTGTGCTGGTCCCCTGCATATAGTCAACCAACACCTCCAAGATTGATCACAACACAGCCCTAATCTAAGTATTGAATGTTAACTGCTGCTAATTTTACCCTTATTTGTAAGGATAGAGGGTACCTTACACTAAACAGATTACAAGGTACAGAGGCCAAAAGGCACTTGATTAGGAGTCAGGAAACCTAGATTTTTAGTCCTGGGTCTGCTCCTAATTTGCTGAGGTACCTGGAGTCCGAACATCTGAACTTAGATCCCAGCTCCACACCTTACTTGCTATATTGAAAAGACATACACTCCCTTTGCCTCTGGTTAACAGACCTATCTCCTAGGTAAATGCTCAACGAATATTAGCTATTATTATGACTCTTACATCACAGGACTGTTGCTGAGTTCCAAAGTGAGAGAACAAGCATGACAGTCCTTTGCAAATTCGTCGTACTCTTAGGGTTAGTAAAGGGGCATTATTACTTCTCAGCTAAGACAAACACATCACCGACAGTGTGCAAGTACCACAACACTGACAGAACACAGTTAAGTCCCGTTTCACACACGATCACTCACCATTCGGATATATGGGTTTTCTCCAAGACACGTCTGGCACAGAATAGGGAAGTCCTGGTGAAAATGGGAAATCTGGTCGAACGCCAGGCTCCGAAGACCCTGCCATCTCGGCCACAGTGATGGGGCGGGGGGAGAGGACGAGGAGCGAGGTTGGGGAACAGGGCAGGAACCCGAGGTCCAGCACTGGCCGGGTCGCGGACGGGGTGCTGTCTGCACTTCCGGCAGACGGCGGGAGAAAAGACCCGCTCGAAAAGAGTGGAGGGAGTAGGGATGGAAAGGGGGCTGCTGCCGGACCCTGGCTAAGCCCTCTCCCTCCAAGCCCGCAGGAGGGCCGCCCTTCAGCTTTCAGCCGTGGCAGAGTTAGGCCGCGGTGCTGGCTTCTCCCCGGAATTCCCTCGGCTGCGCCGCAGCCATGTCCCTGCCCGCCCGCTGGAAGCCTGGCTTTGCTGCCTCTTTCCGTCCTCCACCGGCAGGCATACTCACCGCATCCTCCCAGTTCTGCCTGTTGTAGGTGTTGGAACCCAGAGAGGTCGCCATCTTGAGAGCGTCTGGAGGTAGCCGCAGCTTCCGAGTCGGGAGAGAAGACCGCCACAATCCCGTCAGGCCCCGAAGCTACCTGCCGGCCGTCGACGTCTGATTTACGCGTCTTGTGCGCCCGTGAGCGGGGGGCGGGCCTTGTGCGTCATGACGTCGCCCGCTCAGAATTTCTTCGCTTGATAGTTGGCTTCCGGGTGCTTCTTCAGAGTGGTGACAGCGAGGGATGAAGAGTCACAAGTACAATCGGTTTATTTTAATATTTGAGTGAAAGAATAAAGGAACAAGTAATGAATGAGGGGTTAAAACAGCGTTGGTCCCCACTGAGCGCTTATTATGCCAAACGGTGGGGTAAGGTCTTGCCGTTACCGTGTCTTACTTAATTCCCACAATAAGCCCTCTCTGTAGGGTTGCCAGATTTAGCAAGGAAAACCCAGAACGTCTACTTAAATTTGAATTTCAGATAAACAGCGAACCCTATTTTAGTTCCAAATATGTTCCAAACATGCTTACACTAAATAATAACTCGTTTTTCTGAAAGTGAAATTTATCAGGATGTCTTGTACTTTATCTGGCAACCATTACCCTCTAGGCAAGTATTATTGTACCTCTTTTATAGAAGGAAACTGAAGTTTAGAGAGATTAAGTAACTTGCTTCTGGTCGTGTAGCTAGAAAATGGTGAAGCCACAAGTCCAAAGACAATAGTGCTGTGTTTCCAACTTCTGAAATGAAAAGGGTCCTATGGATCAACACATGTATTGTTACATCGTTTTTGGAACAACTCATAACCACACTGCCGATATTGTATGAATTTCAAGCGTCCTCGTATCACTTTCATAATTTTTGACATATCCTATCATCAAACAAATACTTTTATTTATGCCACCTTATGTCTTAACAATTAGGTTTAAAGCAAAATTTGTGTAGAGTAAAATTTTACCCTTTTTACTTGAACAGTTATGAATTTTTACATATAGTCATACAAATATAGAATAGTTCTATCATCTGTCATCCCCAAAAGTTCCCTTGTGCTGAGTGAATCCACTTCTCCCCATGCTTGGTCCACGGCAACCACTGATCTGTGTTCTGCCCCTATAGTTTTGCCATTTCCAGAATATCATAAATGGAATCCTGTATTGCCTTTTGGGTCTGATTTCTTTCTCTTCGCATATTGTATTTGAAATTCATCCATATTGTCACATGTATCAGTAATTTGTTCCTTTTTATTGCTGAGAATTTCATTGTATGGATGCACCTGGGGTTAAACACACACCGCCCCCCCCAACACACACACTTGCCAGTTGATGAACATTTGAGTTGTTCCAGATTTGAATGAATATAAATAAAGGCATAAGCTCATGCAGCTCAATATCAAAAAGACAAACAACCCAATCCAAAAATGGGCAGAAGACCTAAACAGACATTTCTCCAAAGAAGACATACAGATTGCCAACAAACACATGAAAGGATGCTCAACATCACTAATCATTAGAGAAATGCAAATCAAAACTACAGTGAGGTATCACCTCACACCGGTCAGAATGGCCATCATCAAAAAATCTACAAACAATAAATGCTGGAGAGGGTGTGGAGAAAAGGGAACACTCTTGCACTGCTGGTGGGAATGTGAATTGGTTCAGCCACTATGGAAAACAGTATGGAGGTTCCTCAAAAAACTAAAAATAGAACTGCCATAGGACCCAGCAATCCTACTACTGGGCATAGACCCTGAGAAAACCATAATTCAAAAAGAGTCATGTACCACAATGTTCACTGCAGCACTATTTGCAATAGCCAGGACATGGAAGCAACCTAAGTGTCCATCGACAGATGAATGGATAAAGATGTGGCACATATATACAATGGAATATTACTCAGCCATAAAAACAAACGAAATTGAGTTATTTGTAGTGAGGTGGATGGACCTAGAGTCTGTCATACAGAGTGAAGTAAGTCAGAAAGAGAAAAACAAATACCGTATGCTAACACATATACGTGGAATCTAAAAAAAAAAACAACAAAGGTTCTGAAGAACCTAAGGGCAGGACGGGAATAAAGACACAGACGTAGAGAATGGACTTGAGGACACGGGGAGGGGGAGGGGTAAGCTGGGATGAAGTGAGAGAGTGGCATTGACGTATACACACTACCAAATGTAAAATAGATAGCTAGTGGGAAGCAGCCGCATAGCACAGGGAGATCAGCTCGGTGCTTTCTGACCACCTAGATGGGTGGGATAGGGAGGGTGGGAGGGAGACACAGAGGGAGGAGTTATGAGGATATATGTATATGTATAGCTGATTCACTTTGTTATAAAGCAGAAACTAACACCATTGTAAAGTAAGTATACTCCAATAAAGATGTTAAAAAAAATAAAAACAAAACCCCAAAATAAATAAAGGCATTATAAACATTCACATACAGGTTGTTGTACAGACATAGGTTTTCATTTTGCATGTGTAAATACCTAGGAGTGGGATTACTTGATCATATGGTATGTTTTTTTCCTGTATAAGAAAGTGCTTGCGTTTATCTGAGCTTCGTGCATCTGTGATTTGTTGTCCTTCATTGTATTTTGAAAATTCTTAAGTGTCATCTCTTTAAATATTCTGCCCAGTTTCTTCTCCATCTGGGACTCCAATTACACGTTAGACTATTTGATATCATCCCATAGACCATGAATAAGCTATTGTTTTCTTTTTGAGAGTTTCAGTTTGGATAATTTCTATTGATCCGTTTCCAAGTTTCCTGATTATTTCCTCAGGTATGACAAGGTGTTCTGATGAGCCCAGAGAAAACATTCCTCATCTCTGATCCTGTGGTTTTCATTTCAATTTGTCCCTTTCTTATAGTTTCTACCTCTCTGCTGAAATCTGTCATGCATATTATCCCTATTTTCAACTAGATCTTCGACATGTTAATCAGAGTTGAAGTCCCTGACCAATAATGCCAACATCTAGGTCATACCTGTATAGGGTCTCATTGATTGTCTATCACAAATGGGTTGACTTTTCTTGCTTCTTTGAGTATCTCAAAATTTTTATTGAATGCCTGTCATTAATTATATAACAGTAGAGACGGAAGTCAATAGTATTAATGCTTGGAAATAGGCAAGCCTCTTCTGTCAGGCCATTCATGTGGTGTTTGGTCATTCTGGTCAGAAATTGAGCTAGGTTTGGGTTTTGTTGTTGCGATGGTTGCCTTCAGTGTTTGAAACCACAGGTTTCATATCCACTAATTTTGTACTTTGGAGCTTAAGAATTTTTCTCAAGTGTTCATACTTCATCCTTAGCTTTCAGCTGTCCTGCATACCTGCACCATATGGTTAAGTCTCTATGCCTTTGCCCATGCCCCCAGCACTGCTTGCTACGTTGGGAGTCAGGGAAGACTCAGGGATTCTTTGTTCTAATTAAGCCTCAGTCTTTTTTTTTTTTTAATTTTTAAAAAATTAATTATTTTTGGCTGCGTTGGGTCTTCATTGCTGCACGTGGGCTTTCTCTGGTTGCGGCGAGCAGGGGCTACTCTTCGTTGTGGTGCGCGGGCTTCTCATTGCGGTGGCCCTCCTCGTCGCGGAGCACGGGCTCTAGGTGCAAGGGCTTCGGTTGTGGCACAGAGGCTCAGTAGTTGTGGCTCACGGGCTCAGTAGTTGTGGCTTGCAGGCTCAGTAGTTGTGGTGCACGGGCTTAGTTGCTCTGCATCACACGGGATCTTCCTGAACCAGGGCTCGAACCCCTGTCCCCTGCATTGGCAGGCGGACTCTCAACCACCGCGCCACCAGGGAAGTCCAGCAGGCAGATTCTTAACTACTGCGTCACCAGGGAAGTCCCAAAGCCTCAGTCTTTAGTAGGTCCTTCGTGCCCAGGCCTTGGGAATGGGTCTTTTCTCAGCATTCTTGCCCCTCCTCTCTGTGGCAGCCAAACCCTGACTTGTATCTGTGGTTGGTCTTGAGGGGGGAGAGTTTCTTGCCCTTCTTGCATTGGCAAGAGGCCTTTAATGGTATTGGTATAAAATCCTGGGGGGGCTCAGGACTGAATCCTGTCCCTCCCAAGGGTAGAGGTTTTTTCTTACCTTGTCCCAGCAGCAACGGGTCTTTACCTGTGTTCTAGGGAGACAGGGTTTTCTGCTCCTCCCCCAGTGGCTTAGGCCTTTTTGCTCCTAATGAGGGAAGGGCCTAGCCAGGGGGAGGCAAGGTTTCATGCCTTTCCTACTCCTCCTTCCTTTGCATGCCTCCAAACCAAGGGAGGCTCTGTAGAGCTCCAGCACCCCACTGCCCCCAGGTCTTTCTCATGAACACCCGGTGGAGCTTTTGGAAAGAGCTTGTCAGTGCATGCAAGGTCCCCTAGTATCTCAGGCTCCCAGGGGTTTTATACTGTCATGTCAGCCCCAGTTTGGCCTTTAGCAATTCTTTTAGTTGATTTCCTCTTACCTGCTTATATGTTGGTCAACACTTCTTCCTCCACCTGTAGACAGGTGAGCCAGTCTACATCCCACCTCTCCTTGGAGGGGTCTGTCCTTCCTTGAAATTCAGGCTAGTTGACTGCCCTGCCACATCAGCTATCTGATATAGATCCAATAAAATTTATCATTTTGTCATCCATCCACTGTGAGTCAGCGTGACACTCTTTCCACACATCTACATGATAGGCACAAGTGGAACTTCTAAGTCTCCTCATGTTACTTAAATATATTTTAAGAGGAACATTTTTTATCACTTCTGTAAATGGAAAATTAGTATCACTTGTGTAGATGTAGCCTTAAGAACAAGTACAATGAAAATGAAACAATATTTTTTAGTAAGTAAGCCTCTGTTGTCTGCCAAAGGCTCTGAGACAGAAGCCTATGTTTAAAAGAAAAAAAAGTGCTACATAAAAGAACTGATACTTTATCCTTATTTGACAGAAGGATGGGGAGAGGGGAATAGGGCATGAGAATGATACAACTTTCTCACTATTTGATTCCATATCATTTAATGTTACTTTCACTTAACACTTAGTCATTGTCTTGTGTAGGTGGTTTGTATTGTGAAATATATTCCACTATTGATGTCCCTGACCACCAGAAAATAGGGATAAATAAACCTAACTACACTTGACCCTTGAACAACACAGGTTTGAACTGCGTGGGTCCACTTACACACTTTCCTCCCCCACTAAATACATACTACAATACTACATGATCTGCACTTGGCTGAATGCATGGATGCAGAACCTTGGATACAGAGGGCCAACTGTAAAATTATACACAGGTTTTTGACTGCCCCAGCATCAGTGTCCCTAACCCCTGCATTGTTCAAGGATCAGCTATATTGCAATTGAGCAAGTGACCTGGCTCTGAGTTTATTCCAGGCTACCCTCTGACTGGAATATAGGAGAAAGAGATGACAAAGGGGCCTGGATTTGGCTCTGCAAGGGTGTGCATTACAGCAAAGGAACTATACACATACAAAACCCAATACTAGGCAGAGGTAAATGCCCTGGAGAGGTTAAGTACTACAGATTAAGACCACATCTAGATGGGAGTAGGATACCTAGGGAGTATCCTAGGTTGAGCTAACGCCGGAACAAGAGAGCTCAAGGGAAGTTAAGGTATTTGGCTTATGACAAATAGAGGCATATGTATATATATTTTTAAAAAAGATAAAAGACCAACCGCTACGTAAACAAGGAAAAGGAAGATGGTATTAATTTATTTAACAAATATTGGTTGTCTGCTACTTGCCAGGCATTGCTCTACGCTCTGCAGATACATCAATTTTTTTAAAAAGACAAAAATCCCTGTACTGTGGAGCTATGATGAAACAAAAAATAAAGTATATAGTGCTGGATGGTAATCAGTGCTATGGGGAAAAAAAGCAGCAAAGAAGGGGGATACGTGTTTAGGGAAGGGCAGTTTACATTATCACATAGGGAGGTCAGGGAAAGCCTAAGAAGGAAGCATTTAAGCACAGACCTGACTGGCAGGGGTTTGAGTTGTACAGATATCTGGGAGAAGAGTTTTCCAGGCAGAGGGAAGAGCCAGTGCAAAGAACCTGAGAGGGCGCAACCTGGGGTGACTCAGGAATAGCAGAGACTTGTGTGGCTAGGGTGTAGAGAGCAAGGGAAGTAGTTGATGAATCTACAGTAAGAGGAGGGAAAAGCTGAGTACAGATGAAAGTGGACGAGTGGCTACCTGAGAGGGCTGGGCCACTTTGTACACTTAAAAGGATATCTTTGGGAGCAATGACCCAGGATAAAAGCTGGTAGAGCCCTAACAACGTAACATTTACACATTGGTTCTGATAATACGTTCATAAGGAGCTCAAGCAACATCTATCTATATAATATTACAGTGAACTACCTTGAGGTTTTACCTTAGTTCATTTAGACAAATGGAAGAAGGGAGCACGCCCCACTGACTCGCATGCTAACCCTAACTCCACCCCTGGCATGCTACTCCAATCAGTCTTCATGAAACCAAACAAAAGACACTTTTCAAGCTTTTTCTGCTTTATTTCACCACACGAAGTTAAGCAATCAGGCAAAACAGTAACCTGTCGTTCATAAAGACCAAGGAGTGCCTCTCATTCCCAAAAGGGACCAAAAAGGATGTTTCTTCACAAATATGCATTACATTTAGCTCATTAAACAGTCTGAACAAAAGAAAACTCTGGTGGGCTAATCAAATCACAAATTCAAATTAACTTAGCTTTAAGTTTCCAAAACTGTAGTTTCTAGTGCTAATGACATCTAATTTGCCTGCAGTGGTGCACACTGACTATACTTTAAAAATCTTGCACCTAATCGAATATAAAAAAGGAACAAATAAAATTCTAAATTCACCAGCTGCAGGTATTGAACCATTTCTACTAACACACAGATACTGAACCATTTCTACTAACACACGAAGTACCAGCTTGCACTGAAAACTATCTTGAGGAACCATTAAATCAATGGCTCTGTTATTCTGCAAGTTAATTTGGCTTCTGAGGAAAAAATTCTATGATCAATAGTGTTTTTGTGTTTCTGTGTCACATGGGGGTGATGAGACCCATTACTTCAACATTATTATTTCTGGGAACAAACACCAGCTATATGCCTTCAACACGTAACTGTGTGTAGTCGACGCAAACGTGTAAACATAGGAAGGTATCCTCTACCTTGAGGCTTATCTCCTCCACTGGCAAATATGGAGCACTCACGTCACAGGAGGCTGTAGTGAGTAGTGAAATAAAAATTAATTTGACACTTCGTGGGGTCACAAAAAGTTAAGCTATTTCTATAGTCTGCAGATTTGTCATTATGCAACACCCTTCCCCAACTCCTAACAGGCTAAGCCTTATTACTGTCATAATATTGGAGACATGAGTGTTTTTTTTCTCATACTGCAGCATATATATTGCTCTGTGGAATACTGTTTCATAATACTGGCTTGATCTTAAGAGTACTATTTAGTGTCTTTCAGAGGCTTCCTAAATATTTTTATCTTCCAAGGGGAACTGAAAAGTAACTGTGTCCTGTCTGTACTCTAGATTACTATATATACCTTTAATTTTTTTAAAAAAACTAAAGGCTTGAACTTAAAAACAAAACCAGAATAAACAGGAAATTTCTCTTTCCCCAAAGGTCTGTTGGCTGCTTGCTAACAATACATTTACAGAAAATGATGTGGTGCAGGTGGTGGTCTACTTTGTCAAGTCTCAGTTGAGAAGACATCACAGAAATTAAGGTTAGCAACCCAACTCCAGGATACCAAGTGAAAACAGCATGTGTGCTGTTAGGCAAGTATTCTTTATGATTTATGGTCAAAATGCTCTTATTTGACAAACCGTATGATAAAAGTCTTAAATGCAGGAAGGGAGAAGGTTCTTTTTCTGAATATCCAGTTTTGGATTCAAGAGATTACAAATGTTAACTTCCCCTTCAAATCAATGGAAAGAACATTAGTTCAGATCATGATAAACATCTGACATTTAAAATGTTTTCTGAATTCCAGAAGTGAACTTGTCCACCAAGTTTTCTTTGGGCTCTTTCCAGGTCCCCATCACTCAGAACAACTTACTGAGTTAAAGAGGCCGAGCTGAAGAGAAGCATAGGGAGTAAGACATAAAGACGGGCTCGCTGCGGCAGCATCAGTCCCTGGATATTGTGGCGACAGTTAAAATGAACAGAATTTGCCACCCCCTTGACATGACACGTAATTGCTTGCTTCTCAAATTCTTCCTAGAAGAAAAAGTTCTGTATTCTACTGGGAAAAAATTTTTAAGAACAATTAATAAATAAGTATCTTATATTCACTTAAAAGAGGGCAAATTAAGGTGCCTTAACTATTTCACAGGTTTTTCCAATCATCACAAAACTAAAGACAACATGACGATTCTATTATCCTGTCAAATGGATGGGAGCCAAGATGGCAAGTGAAGGGATATGTTTAGAGTGCTAGATTATATCTAGTGGAATGCAAAAAGCAGCTGGTATACTGAGACCAATGCTGGGTCATCAATAGCGGGCCTACCTTTTGGTTATTTTAAGTTTCATCTGTGAGACTGTGATCCTTTATGAGATCAGATCGGGAGATAGTATGGTCAGTTTCTCAAGTGGTCAATCAAATGCCACTCCAAGGAACAGCCACCCCCTTTCTTGGGATGGAACTATGCTGTTGTTAGTCAACGTGCAGGGTTCAGTGAGGGAGACACAGACTTACGGGTGTTAACAGAAGAGAGGGCCAGAGGAACAGCAGTCACCCTGTGTTCCTAATGCCTTGCCTATGCCCCCAACCTCCGAGGAACAGGATTCAGTAGTGCATGGGTACATCATTATAAACAAGGCCTAACGAAGCAGCGGCTTCCACATTTTAACGCGGGTTTGTGATGATACTGTCCTTTGGGATCTGCCCACCACTGGAACACTTTAAGGAAGAAGCGGACCCAAGCTGAGTTCCACATGCTGGGTGAGCCAGATGACCTCTGTACCCTGGTCAGCTTCTTCGATGGGGCGGATGGGGGTGGCCAGGTTTTTAAAATCGTGCTTCATCTTAAAGCACACGGTCACTTCGCCCTCCTCACGCTGTGGAGTCACTTTGATGAAAATACCCACTTTGTTGGCCTTTCTGAAGGCTATAATGCTATGGAAGGAAATAAGCATAATATTAGACAGGTCGCAAGTCAGCCAAGCCTGTTAAGACTCACAGTCATTTTATGCCCCACAGGAAATCTCTGTTGACAAGATATGACCACCATCCCGTTCGTCAACAATGAAGAGTTTCTTCAGCAAAATGCTGACCTCCTTATTTTTTAAATATTACAACAGTAAAATATAGTCATAAAAATTTTAAATGGGGAAAAGTAAGTCTTTCCTCTTATTTTCCTCTTCAGTACAGAGAACAACTGTAAACGTTTGGCTCTTAACCTACCAAATATTTTTCTGTGCACTTACACTTTTCTGCTTTTTTAACCAACACAAAAGGGACACTTCTGTAACATGCTTTTTTTCACTGTTTATCACAAACACCTGTCCATATTGGTATATCTAGGTCTTCTCCATTCTACTTAATGGGTGCATAGCGACCATAATTAGTATACACTGATTTCCTCTGTTACAAACATCCCTTCACATTAACCTTTATATACATATGGTATTATTTCTGTAGGATATAGACGGATGCTAACTCGGAGCTTTAAAGGAGTTTCTGGAATACCATAAATCAGTGTGTTTTGTAAATAGAGTCTGTAAATTAGGAATTTTTAGAATAGAAAAAAAATCTCTTTAGTTGAAGTTTCCATTTCAGTTTTCTGATATGCACTTGAAGTTTGTGTTTAAATAACTTAGCTTCAAAAAGTCAAAAGGCAATGAAATAAACAGAACTTGATCTACTATCCAGATGATACTCAATTACTTTAAGAAAAGTTACTCAAATCAAATATTTACATATTATCCAGTATTAGCACTACTAATTTCCAGATATCTGGAAGTTCTATAAAGTACAATAATATGGAATATAATTAATTCAATCTTTCATTAATCTGTCATGTAATCTGACTGGAATTTATCTCAGATGATCTTTCCAGAAGTTCACCTTGGCTTAACAAATTTCTCTACTTAAATTAATATAATTTATATAAAGCAAGGATTATAGAGAATGCATTTTGTATTATATTAACACAATCACTTTGAAGTAACTAATCAAACCTCTGATTTACATCAGATTCATTTTAAAAATTCAGTTCAAAAATAGTAAAAAAGAAAAAGTCTTCCTAGCCTTAATTTCCCAGGCAACCACTGATGCCTGGGAAGCTTTTTTTAAAAAAATTCAGATTCCTGGTGCCTACCTAGACCTGTTAAAGAGAAGCTGTGGGGTCTGGTACTCTATACAGGATTAAAAAAAAAAAATTAAAACACCCACGCTGGTGCTTTCTGAAGTTCACCCAAGTGTGGTAATCACCGTACTAACCTCCTCTTTGCTCTCACTTTGTCTTTCTAATTTGTCCCATGTTATTTCTTCTTTCCGGGATCTTGCGGAGGGAGCTTTTGATCATTCTGTTAAAAAACCTTAAATATTCCCTACACCAGTGTATTAAATGCTATTGCTTTTCAGCTCTGTAGCCTGCTTTGTGACACAGGATTCTGCTAACCACATTTCTGCTTGGTAGGCTGGTTCCTTACCAGGCTCCCTTTAGGGGCTCTAACGGAGACCAGAAGCCTGCAGGAAGAAGGGGCCTGGTTCTCCCGGTGAGCTTCCTGTCTGCATGCAGCTCCTGCGGGCAGCACTCTAGCAATGCCTCTTCACTCAGGAAGCGGCAGTATCCAGGTTTTCCAACTGCATAACCAGCTTCAGCATGCCACCCCTCCTCTGGCACCCTGTGATGCCAGCACCAGTCAGGCAGTGTCCCTGCTCCCATTTCCCAGAGGTCTGAGTTTCAGCTCCATGGGGCTCCTCCTTCAAGCTTCTAAATTTGAATCATTTAAACCATTTCCCTTTGTTCCCTCAGCCCTAGGAGTGGTAACTGCTTCATAAAATTACCATCTCTGGGATATTGCAGATTTCTTCTTAACCTTTGAAGTTACCCAGTTAACAAATCTTTATATTAAATTCTCTCTGTTCAAATAACTGATGTGATTTCTGTTTTTAGACTGGAACCTGACTGATGTATTCATCTGGGAAAGGTTTGGTTTTTTACTTCTCAGTTATTAGGTATGAGAGAGTAAAATCTGTTACTCTAAGATGGAAAGGCTGGGGGGCAGGGGGACAAATCCAATGGTAAATCTTTGGGGATAGAATACTATATCCTGTCCACAACCATGAACAATCATGCACTTGAAAAATTTCTTAACACAGGAAACATAGGTTAAAAACACTGTGCTTACAGAATGATCCCAATGATGCAAATGTTAATGGTGCTAATCTCTGGTGGTGAAATTTTATTTTCTTCTTCATATTTTCTTCTTCATGGTTTTATATATAAAAATAAATATATATTCATCAAATTTCTATAGTAATTCTTTTTATAAATAGGAAGAAAAAATTACTTTAAAAATTCAGATAAGAAAATTGAGATCTGTGAGCGGGCCTCGTGTACCAGCCAACTGTGGCGTGTGTGTGTGTGTGTGTGTGTGTGTGTGTGTGTGTGTGTGTCACAAAAGGATCACTCACTCGGGATCATCCTGAAAGTCCTGGGGTTCTGCCAACTCGTCATACTCTGCTGCTGCATCCTTGCCGGCTAAAACAAGCTCTTCGGGCGGCACCACCACCTGGAGAGCAACACAAAGAGGGCTGCCTCAGAAGGAACCAGTGCGTTGTAGAACATTCATTCAGTGGAATACAGAAAAGTATTGCCCTGACCTAGACATGCAGAAGCAAGCAGCAAGTTTCAAGAAACATACATTATTTCACTTATAAAAAGTTTAACATATTGTTTGGACATTTCTGATAAAAGTATAAGAACAAAGAAATTTAAGGGAATGGTAAAGTCAGGTGAGTGCTTACTTCATTGGGGCTGCTAAGGGGAATTTAAGTGGGCAGGATGCAGGGGCTTCAACTGTGTCTTTAATGTTTTATTTCTTAAGGGGCTGGGGGAATATGGGTGTTTGCTACGTTATTCTTTATGCTTTGTGGTATATCTGAAACAGTTCTTCATGTTTGTTTGTTTGTTTGCGGTACGCGGGCCTCTCACTGTTGTGGCCTCTCCCGTTGCGGAGCACAGGCTCTGGACGCGCAGGCTCAGCGGCCATGGCTCACAGGCCTAGCCGCTCCGCGGCATGTGGGATCCTCCTGGACCGGGGCACGAACCCGCGTCCCCTGCATCGGCAGGCGGACTCTCAACCACTGTGCCACCAGGAAAGCCCTCATTTTTTTAAAAAAGAAAAAACATAATGTGAAACAGTGGTTCCAACATATTTTCTGAAATGCAGATACTGGGTATGTTTATGGCCATGAAAAACAGTTAAGCATTCTTTACACTTAGCCTTATGTTGTAACTAGGCTTCAACTTCGCTATGTTAGAAGTTAACAGATAACAATGTAAACAACATTACTAATTATGGATATAAATGTGGCCGGGGAGCTGTAAAGAGAGAGAAAAACGGCAAATCCATAAGCTGGGTATACTCATCGGGCACTTATTTCTGTCTCTATCCTCACTGGCACAGCTTATTAGTGTTATTTTAAAAAGGAGCAAGGACAGATGAGTGTCATCTCTCTTTGGAAGTGATGCTAGTAAATGAAATCATTAAAAAGCAGAAGTAAAAAAAAAAAAGATAAATTCTCTACTAATAAGTATAACTTGAATAACAGCTAATTAAAGATACAGGCATCCTTTCTACCAGCTTTTGTTATGAGTATCATGCTGAATTATGAGTCAGTAATAGATGGTCTATAGAGAAAAGTTCTTGTTCTAAAATTTCAAGTACTAGATGAATCATGAAGTAGCAAAAAGTAGAAAGGCCTCATTTCATTCATTCAACCAACACTGAGAGTCAAAATTACCTATTTTAATATTTAGTACTTGGACTTCCCTGGTGGTGCATTGGTTAAGAATCCGCCTGCCACTGCAGGAGATACGGGTTCGATCCCTGGTCCGGGAAGATCCCACATGCTGCAGAGTAACTAAGCCCGTGCGCCACAGCTACTGAGCCCATGAGCCACAACTACTGAAGCCACGCACCTAGAACCCATGCTCCGCAACAACAGAAGCCACCACAATGAGAAGCCCGCGCACTGCAACGGAGAGTAGCCCCTGCTCGCCGCAACCAGAGAAAGCCTGCATGCAGCAACGAAGACCCAACACAGCCAATAAATAAATAAATAGACGATTAAAAAATATATATTTAGTGCTATGTATACTCTGTGTAAGCAGAGGGCATCTAGTGGAGGCACATCAGCTTTTAAAAGGAAATGTTATTTCCTTTGTGTCTTGAAAAATGAGTACGCATCAGGCAGAAAGAGAGGTGTGGCCATGTATGTCAGGGGAGTGGGGATGGGAAGGAGGAATTCTAGATAAAATGAATAGCATATGCAGTCCTCTAGAAGCATGAAAGTTTATGACCCATTGGATATGCTTGGATCTCAACCATTAATATGCACAATTTCGAGAATGCTAGATTTGGGGGTTTCAGGGAAGATCATCCTGGAAGAAAAGAGAGAGGTGAGGACATCAGGGAGCTCTTAAGCTATGCCAAGGAATGTGGACTTCATTCCAACGTCAGAGGGACACCAAACAAGCTGCATGCCATGATCAAAGTTAGATATTAGAAAGATCACCCTAATGGCAAGATGGAAGATGGGCTGGCATGGAAGTGCAGGTGAAGAAAAAACAGGGAGTTAGGAAGTTACTGTCACAGTCCACGTAAGAAATGATGAGACCTTCTAAAAGGGCAGTGACAGTGTGCTTGTGGATAAAGTAAAAAAACTCAAGAGGTGAAATCAGAAGAACTTGATGACTGTTTGGATGTGAAAATGAGACAGTGTGGAGTCCTTTAAGCCAGGGCAAATGAAGCCACTCCAGGAGAAGTCAGGGTTACTCAGGATGAGGCAAAGCGTTCCTACCTTAGCAGTGCTGTTGATATCATCAGGGTCCCCCTCCTCATACTCCAACAGAGTCACGTGAGTGAGGTTTTCCACTGGATTCGTAAGAGTCAGGAGGACCTGGCTCTCCTGGGGAAAAGGAAAGGCATCTTTCAGACATGTTCCACTGCTGCCACCTAGGTCCACTTTCCTAGATGCTTAGATCACAAAATCATCACCCTCTCCGCCCTCCATGCCTCCAGCATTACTCCTGAACAGTAACACCCACCTGTGCCTCTACATCACTGCATTCTCAAAGTGCTCACTAACTCCTATTCTGTTACTTATATGCTAGTCTACATACTCTCTGGAGCTGCTATTTCACTGAGGAAATGGAATAGATCCCACAGAAAGGGCCAGTTACTAGATGCAGAAATTCTGAGAAATACACATTACCTAAGTGATTGTTTAAAGTTTACAACTCTTGCCCTACCCAGGTCGCCACTTAAGGACTAAAAAGAAGGAAGCCCTCATAAATAAAATATGGGAGCCACAGGCTAGCCAGGTATATTAGCATAGGAAAAAAATGGCACATCAAGACTGTAAAAGACTTCTAAGATTTCTTGAACCATAATTTGCCCTTGTTTGGTATGCTCTTTACATTAGCAAAAAAAAAAAATTTAAAATGAACAGGGACTATAAAAGTGTCTTCATGAGCAGCATGAAAGAATTAAGACGCTGCTGCCGAACACTGTGCAATTCACTGTGGTGTCTGTGCGTGAGATAAGGACCTCAAAGAAGAGAGGGGCTGTGGTAAAGAAGAAATCTAGTTGATTCCTGATATCTCACACGTACACACACGAGATGGTGGAGAATCTCCCGGCTGGAGGAGAGCTGAAGATGCCTGTGGGGTCTAACATCTCCTTTCTTTCCCTGCCATGATTCTACCTCAATGTAATGTGCACACTGCTCCTTCTGCATATATTTCAAAGATGCTGTTATCAAGAACCCCAGCTTAATGACACTTAAAATCTCAATCCCTTTTTATTTCAAACTTTTTTCTTTTTTATCCCTTGCTCATTGCATCCCATGTCAAATACACACAGCCACCACATACACATATGCACACATCTGTTTTTTTTTTGGGGGGCTGTACGCGGGCCTCTCACTGCTGTGGCCTCTCCTGCTGTGGAGCACAGGCTCGGGACGCGCAGGCTCAGCGGCCATGGCTCACGGGCCCAGCCGCTCCGTGGCATGTGGGATCCTCCCGGACCGGGGCACGAAACCACGTCCCCTGCATCGGCAGGCGGACTCTCAACCATTGCGCCACCAGGGAAGCCCTGCACACATCTTTGATCAATTAATCCTTTCTCTTCCCGTAAATAAGCATGGTACTAACCTTCATGTAGCGAAGGTTGGGAATTGACATGATTCTCACTTCTGGGATGTAATTGCTATGCGTGAATAAAAAAATGCATTAATGGTCACTGGAGTCTCTTAAAATTGTTACTTTTTTTTTTAAAGCTAGTGCAGCAAAGAAACGATTTCTTCATGTTAATTAGACCATGTCAGAGAAAATTTTAAAGAATCATACCACTACGATAAGAACTTAAGACATGAAACCAAACTGGTAATGAATTCTTTCTGAAATCTTACGTATACCTCTAGTTTAGAGCCTATATATGTGTGTGCATCATGGCAGATATCTCTACCTTATATATGTATTAGATATATTTTTTGAGATTTTTATTAATTCATTTCTGTAAATCTATAGGCAACTGGTTACAAGATCCAAGACTGATTTAATAATACATTATAGGGGTATAAAAACACTACCACATACTTACCACTTTTATATAGCACTTACTATGTGTAACATTTGAAGTATGTTACAAATATTAACTCATGTAATCTGCACTGCAACTGCGTAAAATAGATATTACTATTATCCCCATTATGCAGAGGAAGAAACTAGGCTTGGGAGAAGTAGCTTGCTGGTAAGCGGACAGCATTCAAATCTAGGCAGTCTGGCTGCAGGGCCCTTGCTCTCAACCACTATGTTACGCTACCTCTCTAAATAAGACAATAGAATTTTGTACTTATATGTGCTTGTTCTGGACTCAAAACCTCAAAACCCAGGTTCAAATTCCAGCTTAGTGTTTATATACCAAGATACTTCTTTGTAAAGAGCAGGGCAAGATATTTACCTCTTTGTGTCTCGGTTATAAACTGAAAACACTGAAAGTACCTTTATCTTGAGGTTATTGTGAAGAATAAATTAAATAATAGTGCAAAAAGTGCTTGGAACAAAGCATGCATAAATGTTACCGTGCATATATTAACATAAGACAAAATCTATTGCAGAAACACTACAAGTGGGCAGGGGCAGGAGTGCATCTTAGCATTAAGGTATTTTAACTTCAGACTAGGTATTTTTCATGACGGTCATCAGGACTACCTGAGTAACTTGATACAAATTCAAGAGCCTCACTATCAAGGATTTGGATTTAGCTGGTCTGATGTGTGACCAGATCGTATGTATTAAGATTCCCCGGTGACACTGCCATGATGCCAGAAGAAAAGCACTGTTTTTCAAAGCAATCTTAAGAAACTGATGCAAAGCACATCCTGCCATTCAAGATTTCTGTAATGAGTGTAATTCTTAATTAAGAAAGGAGCTCGTACCACACTTCACATGCCATTTTTGTAGTCCTAACCAGTCAAGCATTAAATAATAGTTGGGAAAACAGAACATACTGTACGGTGATTTACAGTTACAAAGCATTTGTGAAGATATAGCTCATTTGATCCTTCTCAACAACCACAAGAGAGAGGTAGGACTGGTGTTATGCCCATTTCAGAGATGAGGGAAATCAGTTTAGACAAGTTCTGTAAGTGCCAGAACCCACATCTGGCCCTCCTAAGTCATGAGACCAGCACATCTCTGCCATTTTGACTGCCAATTATTTCTTTTTAATTGTTGCATAATATTCTACATGAGTGTATCTCAATTTAATCAATTTTTTTTTGTTAATGGTTAATCAGTTTGACATTAAAATTGTTTCCAGCTTTTTGCCTTTAAAATGTTATAACACATATCGTTATGTATTGGTCTTTATATATTGCTTTGTTTCTAGAGAATAGATTCCTGAGACAGCACTACCAAGTTAAAAGGTCTATGTCATTTTGTCTTGATATTCCAGGTCTCTCTCCAAAAAAACTCTTAGCAATTCAGTCTACCAACAATGTATGCAAGTATGTTTACCCAGACGCTCACGAGCACTCAATACTACTTATTATTTAAAATTTTTCCTATCAAGTCTCAGCATCTTTCCATATATTTACCCGCCATTTGGAATTTCTCTTCTCTGAGCTACATGTTCAAATCCTTTGCCCTACCTCACCCCCCCACCCCCAACAAGCCCATTCCAGGGATATTCAACTTTTATTTATCATGGAGTAGCAAATATTCTTTCTTGCTCTACTGTCTCAGGACTTTGTTGTCAATTTTGGTTTTTACAACTCGTACCTTTCTGCTAAGGTCAAAGCTGGCTACTTTCCTTAGTGGCTTCTGGGCTTCCTGCCTTACTTGGGAAGGGCTCTCTCACCCTAAAGTCAAGACGATAGTTTCCTAATTTTTCTTGTTTGATAGATAATTTTCACACACAAAATTCCCTTCTACTGACAAGTCTCTGTGAGTTAACGCTAACATAATCACTTTTATCCCACTCAACAAAGCATTATCAGAAATACAGTTAAATAGCATGAACATTGTTACAGGGATATTCTTCCATCTGCTATATTTTATTTTATTAATTTTTTTAAGAGACCATTCCCAAACGGAGGTACTTTTTCATTTGTGATGAATGACTAGTGACTCTCCAACCAGCAACATACCACATTGCCACGGACCATACTATCACGTGCCCTGATACAACACCCTGGATTCTGTGTCTGTAAATCTGCTTTCAACTTCCTGGTATGTATTTCAAAACCAAAACAGGAACAAAAGAGCACGATTATTCTGAAGTAGTTTCTCTTTCCTTTTTTAAGCCAAGAGTAAGCACATGTCACAGTGAAAAAACAAAAAAAACAGTAACCCAAAACACCAATCCCAAATACTCACACAGCAACCAGCTGGATTTTGAATTTGATAGATGTTGGATTAAATTCTGGCTTGCTCAGATTATGTTCACATTTCTACAAAGAAAAAAATATGTATCAGAGGAAAACAGGAACACACTCCGCTGATCCAGAGACCTGCCAAATCCAAAAGCATAGCGTTTACTACAGTTTGGTTTTATTTTGCTGCAAGATCACAGATGTTTTGAAATAGAGTGTATACTACCCATAACCAAAATACACAAAAGATGTTTTGGACTTCTGGAAATAAGCAACCACACTATCAAATATTAATAACCTTGTAGTGCTTCAAAACTACTGAAATAATAACACAGACTTCTTATTAAGCATGAACGATGTGGATTTTTTCTGAGTTTTCCTCTTTCTTGTTTTGTTTTGTTTGTTTTTTTGCCCGTGCCTTGAGGCATGCGGGGACTTAGTTCCCTGACCAGGGATTGAACCCGTGCCCCCTGCAGTGGAAATGTGGAGTCTTAACAACCTGACCGCCAGGGAAGTCCCTTCCTTGTTTTCTTTTATATTATTATTAGTCCTTTTTAATTTCCTTTCTACTAGCCTAAAAGATATGCATTCTTGGTTTAAGTGAATTTAAACATCACATCAACTTTACGAGGTAGGTGTAGGTACTATAATTATTATTGTCCCTATGTCACAGACGATAAAAATGGGACACAGGAAAGGTATATAATCTGTGCAAACTTCACAGAGCCAGTAAGACTTGGAGCTGGGATTTAAATCCAAGTGGTGTGATTCCAGATCTCATGCTTTAAAATACAGTAACAATTACTTGGTTACTTTCTTCAATGGGTTCCACATGCATCCGGTTAAAACATTTTTTTAACGGTATAAAAAAGAAACAGTGTAAAGATACCAGTTACCTGTCCCACTGTTCCTCTCCCCAGAGCCAACAAGCTTCTCATGTGTTTTCTCACAGATAGCTGATGCACATAGAAGTATACACATACATCACCTTTCTTTTTCACAATAACACAAAAGAGAACATTTTATATTCTTCTGCCTTTTTCACTGAATCGACCTTGGAATGACATACCAGCACACACAGATGTACCTCTGTGTCCTACTGTAATGATTTCCATAACTTATGTAACCAGACCCAAATTGATAAAGGTTTCCATGATTTTGCTACTACAAATCATGCAGCAATGAGTAATCTTGCATGCAAATCACTTCCCACATGTATAAATGTATCTGTAGGATAAGTTCCTAAAAGTGAGTGCATGCGTTTATTATTTTGATGGATATTGCCAAACTAACTTTTGCCAATCTGATGATTATGAAATGGTTTCTCACTGTAGTTTTAATGTACATTTCCCTGATTACTGTACATGTTCGCGTATCTTTCCTATTTATTGGGTATTGGGATTTCCTCTGCCATAAATTGCAAGTTAGTACCTACTTGTTATTTTTATACCGGGTATCTTTTCCTTACTGATTTGCTATACTTCTTTACATATTCTGGATACTAATTCTTTGTCAATTATATACCTTACAAATTACTTTTCTCAGTCTATGGCCTACCTTTTCATTTTGATATGGGTTTTCTTTGGAATGGGGGTATAAATTTTACTTTTTTTTTTTAAAGGTTTTTTGATTTTTTTTTTCTTTTTTTTTTAATGCGGTACGCGGGCCTCTCACTGTTGTGGCCTCTCCCGTTGCAGAGCACAGGCTCCAGGCGCGCAGGCTCAGCGGCCACAGCTCACGGGCCCAGCCGCTCTGCGGCATGTGGGATCTTCCCGGACCGGGGCACGAACCCGCGCCCCCTGCATTGGCAGGCGGACTCCCAACCACCGCACCACAAGGGAAGCCCTAAATTTTACTTTTAATGTGTCAAATATATAACTTTTCCTTTATGGTTTGTCTTATTTTCGGACTACTCCCTTAACTAGAAGCCATAAAGAATATTCTCCCATATTTCCTTCTAGACATACTGGTCATCATATCCACTCTTCAAAGTTTCCAATGCTCCTGAAATTGACTTTTGTGTATGGTATGAGTTAGAGACCCAATTTTATTTTTTATTCATAGAATCATTTGACCTAGCAAAATTTCAATAGTATTCTTTCCCCAGGGACCTGCAAGGCCATATTTAGTAAAATCAAGTTTCCTCACATGCATGAGTCTGTTTCTGCTTTCTCTATTCTGTTCCAACAGTCTATTAATCTAACATACACAAATATTTTTTATGTTTATACATATATTTTCCCTCTTTTCTTATACAAAAAGTTATGTACCTGCTGCGCACCCTGCTTTTTGCATTTAAAAATACATCCCACATTAGTACATTCTGTTTTATAGGTTTTTGGTACTCACTGTGTGGATGTACCCTAACCTCTATACGTTTTGGTTTGTAGAGGTGTACCTTCAGGGTAGACTCCTAGAAGTGAGATCAATGGGTCAATACGAAACTGATTTTTTGCCTGCTGAATCTGTCCATTTCTGAGAGACAGGTGTTGAAGACTCCAACTACGATGGTGGACTCATCTATTTCTCCTGCAGTTCTATCAGGTTTTGCCTCACACAGTTTGACACTCTATTGTTCAGCACATACACATTAAGAACTGTTACATCTTCTTGGAGAACTGACCCCTTTACCGTTATGTAATACCCTTCTTTATCCCTCATAACTGTCCTTACTTTGAAGTCTGTTCTGTCTGAAATTAATATGGCTACTCTTGCTTCCTTTCAATTAGTATTGACATGGTATATTTTTCTCCATTTACTTTTTTTTCAATTTTTTCAATTTTACTTTTTTATACAGCAGGTTCTTATTAGTCATCAATTTTATACACATCAGTGTGTACATGTCAATCCCAATCACCCAGTTTATCACACCACCATCCCCCCCACCCCTGCGGCTTTCCCCCTTGGTGCCCATACATTTGTTCTCTACATCTGTGTCTCAACTTCTGCCCTGCAAACCAGTTCATCTGTACCATTTTTCTAGGTTCCACATACATGCGTTAATATATGACATTTGTTTTTCTCTTTCTGACATACTTCACTCTGTATGACAGTCTCTAGATCCATCCACGTCTCCACAAACGACCCAATTTCCTTCCTTTTTGTGGCTGAGTAATATTCCATTGTATATATGTACCACAACTTCTTTATCCATTCTCCTGTTGATGGGCATTTAGGTTGCTTCCATGACCTGACTATTGTAAATAGTGCTGCAATGAACATTGGGGTGCATGTGTCTTTTTGAATTATGGTTTTCTCTGGGTATATGCCCAGTAGTGGGATTGCTGGATCATACGGTAATTCTATTTTTAGTTTTTTAAGGAACTTCCTTACTGTTCTCCATAGTGGCTGTATCAATTTACATTCCCACCAACAGTGCAAGAGGGTTCCCTTTTCTCCACACCCTCTCCAGCATTTGTTGTTTGCAGATTTTCTGATGATGCCCATTCTAACTGGTGTGAGGTGATACCCATAGTAGTTTTGATTTGCATTACTCTAATAATTAGTGATGTTGAGCAGCTTTTCATGTGCCTCTTGGCCATCTGTATGTCTTCTTTGGAGAAATGTCTATTTAGGTCTTCTGCCCATTTTTGGATTTCTCCATTTACTTTTAATCTATATGTGTCTTTATATTTAAAGTGGGCTTTTCCTTTCGTTTTTTTAAAAATAAATTTATTTATTTATTTTTGGGTACCTTGGGTATTCGTTGCTGCGCGCGGGCTTTTCTCTAGTTGTGGCGAGCGGGCTTCTCATTGCGGTGGCTTCTCTTGTGACGGAGCACGGGCCCTAGGCCTGCGGGCTTCAGTAGTTGTGGCTCATGGGCTCTAGAGCACAGTCTCAATAGTTGTGGCGCACGGGCTTAGGTGCTCCGTGGCATGTGGGATATTCCCGGACCAGGGCTCAAACCCGTGTCCCCTGCACTAGCAGGCGGATTCTCAACCACTGTGCCACCAGGGAAGCCCCTTCCTTTCTAAAAAGGTTTTTCAATATAGAAATTTTTTAACATATGCAAAAATACAGAGTAGTGTTATAAATCTCTTGGTACCAGCCACCCAACTTCAACAATTAGCAACATGTTAGCAACAATGGCCAATCTTGTTTCACCTAGACTCTTACCCACTCCCTATGCCTGACTATTTTGCAACAAATATCGGACATCATGTCATTTCATCCTTAAACATTTTGGCATGCAGCTCTAAAAGATAAAGATACTTTAAAAAAATAACAATACCATTATTATCCCTAAAAAAAATGAATAATTCTTTTAATAGCATTAAAAAATCCAGTCAGTATTTAAATTTCCCCAAAGGTTTCACACATTTTTCTTTCCTCCCTCGCTCCTCCCCTGGTCCCTTTCTTTCTATCTTTCCATGCTGTGTTTGAATCAGGAATTAAAGTCTATACACTGCGTTTGGTTGATAGGCCTCTTCTAATCTAATACTGTGTTATTTGATAACAGGAGCTACCAGTCACGTGATTATTTAAATGAATTTCATCTTAGAAAGATTCAGGCCCTCAGCTGCACTACCATATTTCAAGTTCTCAGTAGCCACAGGTGACTAGTGGCTAACATGCTGGACTATGCAGATAAAGAACATTTCCATCACCACAGAGAAGTTCTGTTGGATCGTACTGATCGCAAAGGTCTCCTTTCCATTTTTTTTCCATACTTTGTTTTCTTTTACAATGTTTCTTTTATTTATTGAAGAAACCCTGCTGTTAGTTTCATAGATTCCCAGAGGCTTTTGCTGATTTTTCTTCTTTCTTGCTTTCTTTTAAATTGATTTTTTTTTTACTGGTCCTTTTGTTCCCCTCTCTACTGGCCTAAAAGCTTTATATTCTTTCACTATTCTTTTAGGGATTAGCAGTATGAACTTAACCTTCAAATACCCCAGCTTCCACATCTGTAACAAGGGTAACAACAGTACCTACCTCACTGAGTTAGGGGGATTAAGTTTATCTTGAAAGTTCTAGAATAGTGCCTGGACACTGGAACGTTACCTACAAGCATTTCCTACATTTACTACATTCCAGAGGTTTTGATACTGACCAGATGCCAATCGTGTTTATTTTTGCTTTTCTCTTACACAAATGACAACTCTACAGAAAGGAATACTTACTCGGCAGCGCAGGGACCGTTTGATCAGAAGATGCTTGTGACGAGGATACAGCTGTGAAGCACAGATTGGCTGGAAGTCAGGCTGTAAGAGGCGCTGCTGAAGGGTGGTCACTAGCATGAAAGGCAGAAACCAAGCTTGGTTTACAGTGACTTGCTCAAAATCAGACGTATATGAGATAATTATGCAAAATAACACTGCCTTTGTGAACAGTGCTCTTCAAAAAACTACAATATAGAAATTTGACAGATGTTTTAAAGTTCTTCAAATGATTACATCTATTTTATTTTCTACATGACTCATTTTAGCACTAACAACTATGCTATTAAAAATCTCAAATCAAAACAAAAAACCTCAAATCACAAGGCATATAAGTAACAAAAACAGAATTAGATGTAAAATAGAAACAAAGCAGAATCATGTATAAAATTACCCTCTGTTAAATTTACTGGTCTTGTATAATAGTCTTCAGGTAGAGGTTCCACTTCATCTACAGCCTGAGCTGGCTCAACCTTTATCTCCTTCTGGTCCTCTCCTTCTTTAAGGCTAAAAGATAAAAGCCATCATTTCTCAAGGGTCCACCTGAATATCTTCAAAGTCCATGACATCAATAATTGAAGTATTCCTCTACTGTAGAATATTCTTTCTGTTTAGGTTTTTCCTAAGTATGAGTATCTTCTTCCCCATTGGCAACTGTTATTAACTTTAAAACCACATTCCTTCAATGTTCATTTTGATATCAGCTTTCTCCCTCAAAGCCATTTAACGTCCAAACTTACGAAAGTCCAGCAAGGGTACTGATGGTTGTACCAGCTCGTGGTCGCTGAAGCCTGGTTCCAAGACCATATTTGTCCTAAACAGAGTTCAGAAATTCCTATTAGAAATTCTACTTTTAAATATCCTGTGTATCAAAATAAAGAATTTGGGGAGGGACAGCATGAGAAGCTCAGGGAAATAAGCCAAAAAAAAAAAAAAGCTAATTTTAAAGCTTCTTTTAAAGAGAGTAATTGTAGCCCCACATCATCTTACTCTTAAAATAATAACAAAAGCACCAAACATGGAGATTGAAACTACATTAATGCAGTGAAAATGAGCAAAATGTGATAATCTAAGAATATCTAAGCCATGGCTTAGGCCAGAACTATGTGGAGGAGCTAAGACACACGATGAACGTCTTCTTGGAACACCAGTGATCACCTGCTCACTTCTTCAGGGTTAGCAAGAATCATAAAAGAGAACTTACCACTACATGAATAGTATGTTGCTGTAGGCCCCAAAATAGCAGCAGGTTGCAACAGAGACAAAAAAATGCAGCATAAGACAGAAGCAAACTCATACGGCAGGCAGGTCACACGGGAAAGTTGGCAGAATAACACATCTAATTCCAATTCCTCTCCTAAATACACTGGCGCGTGCTGATTATACCACTGGACTGTTCAAAACATTCACTGAGGCTTCAGGGAAGTCTCTGGCAAATATGGATGCTTTGCAAGCTTTAATGCTTTATTAAACTCTAAACTAGATATTTTTATATGAACCTTACCAATTCTTAGGGTTTTAATGCCTTAACTAATTCTCATGCAGAGGCAGTACAAGAAGTTAATTAACCTTTCCAGGTCTCATTCCCTTTAGTGTAAAATGGGGATCTACCACCTCCTACACAGGATTGTTGTGAGGATTAAACAAAATCATATGGATAAAGTGCTTAGCACAGAGCTTCACACATCACTGCTATTCAATAAACATTATTTATTAAATGCCAACCTGCTTGGCTCCAAGCAAACACACAGAAAATAAACTATTCTATGAGAGCAAATAAAACTTGGGGGACAATAGGAAAAGCTCCAAATCCTAATTTCTTGCTTCTAATTGGTAGTTTACAAGTGAGTAGAGAATGACTTTTGTAAATAATTCCTATCAAAAATTACACCTGCATATATCACTACTATTTAACGACAAAAATGCTCTATGTAAAAGTCAGGGTTTTTTATACTGGAGAAATATTGGAAGGGGCCAAAAATTATGGTAACTAAAGCTGGGAAATCACTACTACCAGGATGCCAAAGGTGGGTGGGCTACCTAGGTAATATGGATAAAACCTCCCACTCGCCCATATTCTCCTGACTTTCTGTAATATCCAAAAGCTGTAAATGTGGGTGCCTACAAAACTAAACAGTAGCCGCTTTAGGAATAATCAGAAGAGAAAGGGGTGTGATGGAGAAAGAAACACAAATGTACTTAAAACTCAAAGAGCTCAAACAGAACTAATGATATGGCAAAAGCAGAACCGCTGGACTTAGACACCTATCACCTGAGGAACCTTCTTCTGCTAGCCATCGTTCAGGAATCTAGGGACAATGGCCACTTTCTGAAATGTTCCCTGTTCTTATGCCACACCGGTCTTGATCCATGAATTGCAAACTCCTTTTTGTACCAATTTCTCACCGAAAAAGCCAAAGGCATATAGTTTCTACGCCGTGCCAGTTTCTTGCGATCTCGCTCAACCTTCTCCTTCTGAGCAAGCTGCTGGTAATATTCAATCAGTTTGTTCATCTGTAAGAAATCAAAGACTCAGTATTCGTTTCACGAAAAAGCTAACAAGAAACTTACAAAATTAATCAACTCCACTGACTAGACATATAATGAATAGACAAGACAAATTTATTAAGGTGGGCAAGTTTGCCCTCTTCTTCAAAGAGAATTTGTCTTCATTACATGATCTATTTTCAGAATTGAAATGGAACCTTCAAGTTCAACAACAGGAAGAAATGAGCAATGAAAAGGCTTGAAAATTTCATGTTCTCTTTTCACTGCTCTTTAACTTCATTGCTTACTTCCCCTCACAACTGCTCCTATTTTCTCTGCATGACCAGAGGACCACCTATTTCCAAGGATGTGACATTTCATACTTTATTTTCTCCCACTCTCCATCACATATTTTCATTTAAAAATATATTTTAATCATAAAAGCAATATATAACTGTGAAAAGTTCAAACAATATAGAAACATAAAGAATAAAAAGTGAAACTTCTCTTTTATCTCTCACGCCCAAGTCCACCCTTCCCCTCCCCACAGGTATCCATCATTAGAGTTTAGATATCTTTCTTACACACTTACAGACACGGGTATGATATTATATCCTGCATACATTAAAAAATGCATGTATAGACATATCGCTTTTATATGTGTAAAATAAATCCAGCTCTTTTTATTTTTCATATAAGGGGAAAAAGCTTACTATTTTAAAACTTTTTCACTGTAAGTGCCATGAACTTTCCATTCAGTACAAATAGATCTACCTCATTCTTTTTAAAGGCTGCATCTTATTAAACGGTACAAATGTCCTAAAGGTATTTAACCATTTGCTCTGAGAGCACTTAAATGGTCTCCTGGTACCCACTCTTGTCCTCTCAATTCAGCAGTAATTATTTTTTAGAAACACTAACCTGATTCCGTCAGCTCTTTTGCTTTAAAGGCTTCTCAGGCTCCTTAACTTGGTCCACATGGTTCTGCATAGTCTGACCCCAAATCCTTTTCTCCATTCACCTACTGCTATGCTCCACTCTGGCACACTTGCCTCTTGTTTATAACTTGCTTTGCTCCTTCCACTTACAAGCTCTTTGCCTATGCTGTTCCTCCGCCCTGAATTCTTTCCCTTCTCTGCCTGTCATCCTCAGATCCTAGCGCAATCCTCAGATGTGGACCTACCTAGCTGAAATTCCCCCTAATAAATGCCCACATGCACAATTTCTCTCTCCTTCATATTACCTTGAGTTTTTCCTTTATCTGGGGATTATTTAATTGATTTTTGTTTTCCCATTAGACTTAAGCTCTATGAGGGTAAGGACCATGTATTCCTATTGTTCAGCACAACCCCTGACACACAGTATGCAGCACATGCTGGGTAAGTGTTTGATAAATGAATATACATATTTTTGTGCATAAGTACAAGTATTTCTGTAGGTCAGAGTCCAGGAAGTAGATACTGCTGAGAGAGCAATAAATCTGTACTAATTTACACTAACAATAGTATATGTGAAAAGGTCAAATTCCATACACTCCCATCCAAGATATTTTCAGTATTTCTAATTTTTGCTGATGTCATAAGTGAATAATTATAAATTATTATTTAATTTGCAGTCTGTACAACTTCATTTCAATAGCATTTTATTATCTTTCTAATATTCTACTTCCAGGGGCAACAAAATCAGTTCTAATGTATACTGCAGAGATCAATTCACTGTGAACTATTAAAGGATGTCTAAATCATGATTCTATAAGCAACCACTACTGAGTCCAAGGGCATCTTCCAAATTAGTGGTGTTTCCAAGAGTTAAAATGTTTATATGTGGATGATAATTCTGAGAACAAATGGACCCTTAACACAGTTGGTGCGTACGTGGAAAACAGAAACATATCATTTCCCTTTTCCAATTCACAACCTGAGTACAGAACTAAAACTACACCTAGGTTTCTCTATTAACTTAAGTCAGACTGGAAAAAACTGCCACTGTGACTTAATGTCTTACAACGAGAAGCACTTTCTAAGTGTAAAAAACACCAAAATACACATCATGGATTTATAAGCATATGCCATATACACTGATAAAATGGTCTTTTTCTTCATCTTTTCTCATTTCATCCTCTCTCTGATGACCCTTTACTTACCCGTTGCGTGTGAGGATTTTCAGGTTCCTGCCAACCACCACTAGCTGCAAAATAAAGGAATATTAAACAAGACTTACGTAATTTGATAATTTTATTTCCACAAAAACAGGTTATCTGCAGGCCACAAAATAAAGCTTAAAGACATAAAATCACACAATTTCCAAGAAAGAGTCCTAGAAATTATACAGACTGAAGGGCTCAGAATGAAAATTTTTCTTTAAATATAATGATGGTGATAATAATAACCACCACCAGGACCACAACTACAACTAACACATGTATAACTTCTGTGCCAGGTATTTGAAATGTATCACACTTCATTTTATTCTCATAATAACCCTCTGAGGATTTCCCTGGTGGCTCAGTGTTTAAGAATCCACCTGCCAATGCAGGGGACACGGGTTCAAGCCCTGATCCGGGAAGATCCCACATGCCGCGCAGCAACTAAGCCCATGTGCCACAACTACTGAGCCTGCGCTCGAGAGCCCGCAAGCCACAACTACTGAGCCTGCATGCTGCAACTACTGAAGCCACGCGCCTAGAGCCCATGCTCCGCAACAAGAGAAGCCACCGCAATGAGAAGCCCGCGCACCACAACGAAGAGTAGCCCCTGCTCGCCGCGACTACAGAAAGCCCCATGCACACAGCAACAAAGACCTAACGCAGCCAAAAATAAATAAATAAATAAATAAATAAATTCATTAAAAAAAAATAACCCTCTGTGGTAGGGACTCTCATTATTAGTCTTATTTTACAAATGAGGAAATTGAGGCTCAGAGAATTAAATAACTTGCCCAAAGTCATAGAGACAGTAAGCGGTAAAGCCAGGATTCAAACTCAGGCAGTCTGACTCCAGAGACCTTGCCCGTATCTGCAACACTGGGCAATTTCTGTGTTCTACGACCTCAGTTTAGAGAAGAGTTTCTTACATAAGAGACAAAAGCACAAATCATAAGGGAAAAGATTATTCCAGAAAGCTGAAAGTAAAACCATAATGAATACTTCAACAAATGGTGCTGTAACAATTTACAAAAAACTAGCCTTGACCCTTACCTCACAACATTTACAAAATTTACCCTGAAATGGTAATAAACTTATGTGTAAGACCTGAAACTATAATATTTGTAGAAGAAAACAGAAGTGAAAATCTTAGCGACCTTGGGTTAGGCTAAAGTTTCTTTACTAGAACACAAAAGGCACAACTATAAAATAAAAAATTGATAAACTGAACCTCATCAAAATTAGAAACCTGTAGGGCTTCTGTGGTGGCGCAGTGGTTAAGAATCCACCTGCCAATACAGGGGACATGGGTTTGAGCCCTGGTCTGGGAAGATCCCACATGCCAAGGAGCAACTAAGCCCATGCGCCACAACTACTGAGCCTGCGCTCTAGAGCCCATGAGCCACAACTACTGAGCCCACACGCCTAGAGTCCGTGCTCTGCAATGAGAAGCCACCACAATGAGAAGCCCACACACCACAACGAAGAGTAGCCCCCGCTCACCGCAGCTCGCCCAAGTGCAGCAACAAAGACCCAATGCAGCCAAAAATAAAATAAAAATAAATTAGAAACTTGTGTTCTTCAAAAGACACAGTTGAGGGCTTCCCTGGTGGCGCAGTGGTTGAGAGTCCACCTGCCGATGCAGGGAACATGGGTTTGTGCCCCGGTCCAGGAAGATCCCACATGCCGCGGAGCGGCTGGGCCCATGAGCCATGGCCGCTGAGCCTGCGCGTCTGGAGCCTGTGCTCCGCAACGGGAGAGGCCACAGCAGTGAGAGGCCCGCGTACCGCAAAAAAAAAAAAAAAAAAAAAAGACATAGTTGAGAAAATAAAAAGGCAAGCCGCAGACTGGGAGAAAATATTTGCAAAATATATATTCAACAAAGGACCTGTATCTACAATACAGAACTCTCACAACTCAATAAAAAGATTAAAACTCAGTTTAAAAATAGGCAAAGAGGGCTTCCCTGGTGGCGCAGTGGTTGAGAGTCCGCCTGCCGATGCAGGGGACGTGGGTTCGTGCCCCGGTCTGGGAGGATCCCACATGCCGCGGAGCGGCTGGGCCCGTAAGCCATTGCCGCTGAGCCTGCGCGTCCGGAGCCTGTGCTCCGCGACGGGAGAGGCCACAACAGTGAGAGGCCCAAGTACCACAAAAAAAAAAAAAAAAGAATAGGCAAAGATTTGTACAAACACTTCACCAAAGAAAATACATAGATGGCAAACAAGCACATTAAGGAAATGCAAATTAAAACCACAATGAGGTATCACTACCCACTCACTAGAATGGCCAAGATGAAAAAAGAAAAACAATACTAATAGTTGATGAGGAACTGGAACTCTCCTACACTGCTGGTGAGGACCCAAAATAGTACAGCCACTGTGGAAAATAGTTTGGCAGTTTTCAGTCAAGGAAAACATACACTTAACCCTATGACTCAGCAATTCCATTCCTAGGTATATACTCAAGAAAAATGAAAATACATATTCACACTAAGATTTCTAGACAAATGTTCGTAGCCAGTTTTATTCATATGAGCCCTAAACTGCAAAAAATTCAATGTCCATTAACTGGAGAATGAATAAACAAATTATGGTATATCCATACAATAGAAGACAACTCAAAAATAAAAAGCAAAAACACGAACGAACCTCATAAGCATTATGCTAAGTGAAAGAAGACAGACACAACAGACTAAACTACTCCAATTATATAAACTTCTAGAAGAGGCACAATTACAGTGAAATGAAAGAAATCAGTGGTAGTCAGGAGCCAGGAGGTGGAGGGGGGAAGGAAGTGACTACAAAGGGGCATGAGACAACTTTTTGGGGTAACGGAAATGTTCTATGATTGTGGAGGTGGCTACATGGCTATACACATTTGTCAAAAATCAAAGCATTTTACACTTAAAATTGGTGAGCTTCATTATATGTAAATTATATCTCAATAAAGCTAACCAAAAAAAGCGGGGCGGTGGGGGGGGGAACTGTAACAAGATACCATTTCACAACCATCAGTTTGGAAAAACTTGAAAGAAGTCCAACAATGCTAAGAGCTGCCAGAGATCTGGAGCCATGGGTAGTCTACTCATATATTATTAGTGGGAGCAAAAATTGGTAAACCATTTTGGAGAGCTAAACATGTACACACCTTAAAACCACCAATTTTACTTTGTTATATAGAGAAACCCTTGCTCTTGTGACAGGAAACACACACAAGAATGTTTCTAACAGCACTGTTGTCAGAATCAAAAAACTGAAAGCAACCTAAATGTGAAGAAGAGATCTGTGGTAAGTCATGCATGAATCACCCATCATCACAACTACATACCACAGACAAACCTGATAGAGATAAATTGTAGCAGGATGCACAAAGCATGGTTCTATTTGTTTCAAGTTGAGAAGCATTCTTTGCTAGTGGCTACATACATACATGAAGAAGTGCAAAAGCATACATGGTTTTTTTCAGATGACCATCTGAATTCAGGACTGTGATGACTATCTCTGTCTAGAAGGCAGAAGAAGGCAGATGCAGTGGGGGGAAGGCTATACAATGGGCTTACACTGTTTTGGTTATGTTTAATTTCTTAAGCTGGGTGATAAGTTCACAAAAGTGTATTATTTGTATAATTAAAAATAACTTTTTTTCCAAATAAAAAGGACTCCTGTTGAAGGTGACACTATAGCTCCTTGCAAGAAAAGGCAGCAATAACATCCTTAAGTACAGTATTTATATTTTAAAAGTTGCCTTAAGGCAATTATGAAAAATAATTATGTGAAAGAAATGTTTTAGTAATATTTTAGAAAATCTGAATGTTTTACCTAATTGCATTTTTAGAACTGGTGATTTATTCTAAATGTAAATTTGAGAGACATTAAAAAGTTTCTGCACATTACTGACACAATGGCTTACGTACAAATAAACAAACAGTTCTAACTAAAGTGGTTTCAGGGCTTCTCAGACACCAGTGACATCATGGAAGAAATGAAATTACCTGTACTCCTTAAGAACTCCTAGTATTCAATTATCACTGTCAAGATACCCTAGAGGAGCTAGATTTCTAGAAACAAGCACAGCCTTTAAATTCTGAAAAATAAATTCTCCAATTCTAATAGCTTACAGTCCAGAAAGTATTAAAAAAGCACTTACAGAGTAACAAACTGAGAAATCTATCTGGATTTCTAGGCTTCCTTTAACTTGGTAAAAAGAAACAAAATACAAACATGGAAAAAATACACTTTAACTCACTGAACTAAGTGCCACTTTGAGGTTGTTTTTTACATGTAACATAAATTCATAAACAAATTCAAACAATTTACTTGCTACACTGACATTAAAACACACACACAAATATTTACTGACAATCTAAGAAGATGCTACAGATACTTTCCAATATAAATCACAGTTCAGGAAATGCCTACCCACCAATGAGCATTTTTAAGGGACTTGTTTAGTTAGCTTTTTGTTTTTGAAGAGTATTTTATCAACATAATGTACGAAGTTAGAAAAACAACCAAGAGCTCAAGCATTCTAAACCAAAGGGTGAACTCAAGAGAACCAAGGATTAAGTTTTAAGAATAGAGTTGAATCTAAAGGAACTTCACCCATATTTACTTCCAAGCTATGTAAGAATCTGTAGAAAACTTTTAGCTGAAGTCCATCTTCATTTTAGTTATGTCAAATAACATAATGAGTTTTTAGTTGGCTTCCTCATGTAAATAGTAAGTTGATTTTTTTTTTTTTGCGGTACACGGGCCTCTTACTGTTGTGGCCTCTCCCATTGTGGACCACAGGCTCCAGACACGCAGGCTCAACGGCCATGGCTCACGGGCCCAGCTGCTCCGCGGCATGTGGGATCTTCCCGGACCAAGGCACGAACCCGTGTCCCCTGCATCAGCAGGTGGACTCTCAACCACTGCGCCACCAGGGAAGCCCCAGTAAGTTGATATTTTTAATGGAAACGTAAAAATGGGAATTTTTAACAAATCTAAAAAGTTTTCACAAAATTAAACAAACGAAATTTCAGAAAGAAAAAAGACAATGGGGAGTTAGCAGTGCTGCTGTTTATATAAAAAATAAACAGCAACTCAAGATTTTGAACTGATTGTAATAAAGAGTGTTTCTACTCTCTGATATTAACCATGGAGTACAGGATATGAATAAAAAAGGAAGTTTCCTAATGAAGGTAAATGCAACCTCTGCTTTGAAATGCTCAAATGATGGAAAGGTAATTTAATACCTTAGGTTTTCTTTAGGTCCAAACATACATAACTTTCCTGTTTCACTTATGATACATATAGATGTATCTTTGAGCATGTGTTTGAATGCTCCAGGATAGATACTTGGACATGTAATTTCTGGGTAAAAGAATAAAAGCAATTTGAAATTTTAATAAATGTTGTCAAACTGCTCTCTAAAATGGCAGCAGACAAAAGAACTATTTTCCCATATTCTTGTCATACTACCAGATTTTTAAAATTTTGCCAAATCAATGGACGAAGTTTTAATTTGCATTTCCATGATTACTAGCAAAACTGAACTTATCTTTTTGCATATTTATTGACTTAAAAAAAATCACCTCACCAAGTTGTGTGCAAGAAAAAAAATCCAATGTGCACACTTTGGTTATTGACCATCTTTATTTCCATTTCTGAGAGCTGCAGTTCATATCCTCTGACAATTTCTTTCTTTCTATTGGGTAGCTTTCTGATTTCTAAGGGTTCCTTATTTTTGGTTATTTATCTTTACTGTTATACATGATCCAAGCTTTGTGACTTTTATCTTTTAGGTTTGTTCATGGTGTGTTCCACCATCAGGAGCATTTATTTTTTATGAAGAACATTAATCTTTTGATTCTAAAAAAGTATCAGATTTATAAATGCTATTTTACCAACTTTAAGAAAATGAAATAGTTTACCAAGTCTCAGATGAAACATCACGGTCCATGTGAGAATGTGGGAACATAGGAGATTTAATGACAAAATACTCTGAATTTATCGCCTACCTCCCAACAGGTAACAGAAATAATGATTTGTGTGCAATTACAGCACTGCCGATTTCACAAAATCTCATGTTGAAGTCCGCCTCACTCACCCACAGATTTGTCTGCCATGCCCACATCTCTAGATGTCCAGCGACAAAATCCACAGGCCAGGTAATAGGCTTTCTTCACCGTGGTCTTGGCTGGGTCATCTGGAAGCTGTGTGGAAATGCTTGTTGCCCGAGTGGAGAGGGTGTGCATACAGCCGGGACAGTCAAAGCAGTTGGCGCATCTAGGACACGACAAACAATCATTGATTCATTCAACAAATATTTACCGAGCACCTACTATGTGCCAGACATTGTTCTACATGTTAGGAATTCAAGAGAGAACTATAAGGGAAGCGTGGCTCTCAAGCAAAAAGAAATTAAAAAGTACTCTGAAGAGGCTCCTACAAACTTCATTTTAAAATTTCAAGAGTATTACGTTAATTATTTTTAAAAATGCAATCATCATCAAAGTTCCTGAAGAGTTACAGCATGACCCAATCCTACTCCAGAGAGGCAATCACAGTTAACAGTCTGGAGTTAACTTTTAGACTCTTTTACAGACCACAAAGATTTCTGTGGGACAGAGAAATGTCACAGCTTATGACTTTAGAGAGAACAGACCAATTGCACAATGGAAAACTGAGAGGCAACAATACAATAAGCTGTGAAACTGGGTTTGGAAAATAACTGCTTGTTTGCTGTGCCAGAGAGCTGAAACAGATACCAAACAATGTTGCCAAGATGAAATGTTTCAGAAGGGGCATTTTCAGGGTTTTCTGCTCTCTTTAGGCATTACTCTTCCTAGTGAAACACTCAACGTTCCCCTACAGTCCTCCCCATGCCTTGTTATTCTTAACTTTCCCACCATCTGAAATTATCAAGATTTCACCTCCAGTCCTGGACTTGTTCTGACGTTCCATTCCATAACTCCAATTTTCTGTGATATTTTGCTACTAGGTAATATCCTCAAATAAGGATAATAATAGTACCCACCTCATAGGGATATTCTGAGGATTAAATGACAAAATTTAATGTATGGAAAGCATACAAAACTGGTTTATAAGGAACTATTTCTCCGGGACAGGAAAGACAAAACAGTGGTTCATATCCATGGAGGTACAGAGGTGTGACTGGTTACAAAGGACTTCCACACCATGCTAAAAACCAAAATGGCACCAGTAGCAGTGAGTACCAGATCTTGCTTTTTAATACCAGATCTTGGTTTGCAATACCAATCTTGAATAAAAGGTACCAGGGCTCCTTGGAGAAACGGCTAATTCTAGGACTGGAGCAGAAAATATAGAGGATGAGCCTGGAGTAAGTAAGAAAGTTCTCAAACAACTGAATAACACTTCGCTCCTCCTCACTGCCATATAATGATGGGGGTATGCCAAAGGGAGAAGGAAGTCTACTAAAAGAGGTCCCAATGGCCAAAGCCGGAACAATCTGAATTAAAAAAAAAAAAAAAGTAGTACTGGATTATAACCTAAAGTATAAAATAAATATTCACAAGCCCATACTGCTTGAAGTAAATGACTAAATAAATAAAAAGGGGAGAAGAGAAAAATCTTCCATACAAAAGAATTCCAAGTAATACATGGAGGTAGCCTTCATGGAAGGGGATCATAACTCCCCACTATTTAAGTGTGGGCTGTAATAGTGCATTTCTTTCCAAAGAGTACAATATGGGAAAGGAGAAGAAAATAAAAAGAGTAACTTTATATCAGAGAAACCTGACAAACACTAGCTCAAGCCAGGTAATCAAAGTTAACATCAATAGTGATGTCATGTTGGTGGTATATACCTTTGATATGATGTGATGAGAGATGCACTTTACCTGTGTGGTTCTCCTCCCCACAACACATTCCCCCAGCTGATGAGAAAAACATAAGACAACTTCCAATTGAGGGAAATTCTATAAAATATCTTACCAGTACTCCTCAAAACTAAGGAAAGTCTAAGAAAATATCACAGCAAGAGGAGCCGAAAGAGACATGACTATTAAATATAATGTGGGTATCCTGAATAGGATCCTAGAACAGAAAAAGGAGATTAGGGGAAAACTGAGGAAATCTAAATAAAATATAGAGTTCATTTAATAATAATGTTACCAATAATGTTCATTAGTTGAGACAAATATACCATACTAACATATGACATTTATAATAGGGGAGACTGGGTAAGGAGTAAACAGAATTTTCTGTATCATCTTCACAGTAATTCTTAAGTCTAAAACTGTTTTAAAATACAATTTATTTTTTTAAAATGAAAGTTTCACCTTTGGCATAAGTGATGCTAAAAAAAGAAAAACAGTTTGTTAAAAATGAGAGTTAATTCCATGTGCTTTTTTACCAGCTATTAAAGAAACAGCTGGGGAAAATAGAAAAAATTGATCCCAGTCTTACCTATTCTTTTTTAGTTTGGCTTCAGCCGATGGCATATTTTCTAAACAACTGGGACAATAATGGGAGTCCACCTAGAAAGAAACGAGAAATCAAAAAATCGGAGGAAAAGACATTTAGCTTGGCTTGTATATATGCCTGTGCCAATTAGTGAAATTTAAATTACATTATTCTGCAGCAGAGGTGAGAGACCATTGATCTGGCAAAGAACCTGGACTGTTTTCAGCATCGGGTTTATTCTTCAATCACCTGTTGTTTTCTTAACCTCTGGATTTCCTGAAATCCTTCTATTTTTCCTTTCTGATCTTTCCTATTCCCTTTCATCAGGGTTTTATGTATTAGACGTGTTAAAACATGTTTATGTAAAAGATCTCTATGATAATCTAAATAGATTAATAAATAAACCCAATTTATGAGGCTGTGATCAAATATCCTTCTATCTAGTCTAGCTTTGTGTGACTGCAATAACTTGGCCACACAAATTGTTAAAGAGATTTTAAAAGTTTTCCCATTACTGAGGTATTACATGTTCACTGAAGAAAAGCATACATTAACATTTACAAAGTCAGCTGTAGCCAACCAATTAGAGATTTTTAAATGGCAAATTAAACTACTAAGTTAACAACATAGTCTTATTGTATTTAATGCAAAAACATAGTACAAAATTAAATTCATTGTATTTTTTTAAGGACTAAATATTTTCTTTAATGTAGTAGATCCTATTTGCTAATTCTAGAACTCCAGTCGCCTGCAGATGGACAGATTCACTTGAACATAAATACTATGACAGAAACTGTTTTCTTTTTCCATCATCTGCTTATAAACAGAACCACCTTTGAAAAGATAACGTTACTGCTCAAATAAGTCCCCAGCAACACAAAATATAATACTGTTAACTTACATTTGCACTTACTCATCATAAAAGGCAAAATATAATTTATTCCTCCCTGTCCCCTTTCCAAATTATGCTCATCCCTTCATGTGCAGCTCCAATCCCAGGCTTGTCATTTGAAATTTCTGGACTGCTTCAGCCCTCACTAGCATCATCCTTCCCCAAACCCTAATGGCCTCCATTTCACAGGTGCACACCAGTCCGTAAAAGATTCAGTCACAGACTGAAGGTCCTAGTTGAAGAGATCCTTACAGATTATGGAGACTCAGCTCCCTAATGATCACCAAATGAGAATCTAATCCAATAAATTCTAGAGGTGGAGCTGGGACAGCATCCTAAAGAGAAAGGACCTGCCAAAGAATAAGCATACAAAGTGCTAATGGAGATGGAGAAAAAAAAAAATCACGTATATAATACAGCATTGATTTTTCTCTTGTGTTATTTAACTGCTTTCTCTGACTATTCTTAACAGCATGAAAAGTATTCCCAATAAAATAATAATTATTCATAATATGTAAAATGGCTTATAGTATAGGACATATTCTCATATGCATTTTTAACCGTCCAGGGATCCTCACTCAAGTCCTCTGAATCAGGCTGCTTGGTTTCAAATCTTGCTGCCCCCTCCCACCCACAAATTTTTGGCTGTGTGACCCAGCACAAACATTATGTGCCTCTTTCTTTAACTGTAAAGTGGTTTTTAAAAAAGGGTGTCTATTCTAGTTTGTAGGATGATTAAAGATTATGTAAAGCACATGGCATATTGAAAGTACTGAATAAGCATTAACTATGTATTATTACTAGTCAGCTTTTCCTTCACGAGACTGCAAGTTACTCAACAGCAAGATTTACGTCTTAACGCGTCTTTTAATCCACAGAGCCTACTGAATGAACAACATGTTCCAGGTGCTGCAGAAGTTCTGGGGTTTTGTTATTTGGTGATTTCTTTTTCCGGGGGTCTTTTACATTTTGAGCAATCCCACCTCCAACGCCCACTTGCGCCAGTGAAGGTCAGAAATGTACCCTCAGGAGAAGCGCCATGAATATAGCACTTTGAGCTTCTTAAACGACAGACCCGATTGTAAGCGCTTTTCACTCAGCTCACCCCATCCCAACCTCTTATCTGCTGCAGGCCTTGGGCTGGGTCAGGAAACATAACAAGGCAGTTGGAAGAGGGCCCAGTTTCTGCCCAAGCCGGGGCAGAACTTCCAGGATGGGAGGGGCTTGGATGAGAATGCCCGCGGACCTCCCCACTCCCTCAATCAATGCTGGAAAGACGATATCTCGCCCCTCAAGTGGCCTGAACTAAGCATCCCCATACCTTTTCTCCCCCTGACCCACCCAATAACCAACACCCACCCCCCGCAGGAGATGGCCAGGGTCCCCAAAGTCAAGTTTGTCCCAGAGGGCGCTCTAGAACAGAAGGGCCGCTCAGCCCCACCCAAGACCGCTCCTCCTTTCCAAGTGACAAATTACGTACGTATAAGCAAATTAAATCACAGGCAAATCTGAGTGACGGAAGGCAGAGCCAATCAGCATGTTAGGAAAATTACCACCCGCTGGTCGCGCTGACTAGGAGGAACCGCCTCCCCCCTCCCCCAACACACACACTCTTCATGGGACGACTGCATTACCTCGTGAGACACACATTCCAGCGACCGCAGCTCGCTACAATAGCGGCAGAAGTAAAGCTGCGAGAGCGGGGCCCGAACCTTCTTTTCTCCCTGGACTACGTAGAGAACCCGCTCCGATTGCAGCAACGACGCCATCTTTAGGGGGAGGAGCCAACGACGCTCTCGTCGCGTCACGTGACTCGAGAGCGAGCGTTTCCCTGGCTTCCCTCCCTACGTCTTTCAACGTAGACTTTGACGTAAGGTTTCCGAGCTAGAGGGCCTTTGCGCCGGACGAAAGTCAAAGTGCGCATGCTCGTCTGGGGTTACAGGTTTTTCACCCCGCCTCCACCTTACCTCTCCAGCATTTTTGAGAGCGTCAGCCGTTTGGGCTGAGCTTAGACTTTTTTTGATAAGTACGGAGTCGCAGAACAAATCCATACAGACACAGTGCGCTCCTTTCCTTTGTTTCTAACAGAAAGGAAGGCTGCTCTTCTGTTTTATTTAACACTGCCTCTACCGCCCTCACCTTCCAGACAAACATCCGGAAGTTAGGGAGGATCTCTGAGACAGAGTTTCATGGGAACTGGAAAACTAAGAGTCCACACCAGCACTTTCTTCTGACAGTCTCGTTACCGACCTATAGGAAACTTTTACGGACGTTATCTCGTTTGAAGTTTCTTAGATTGAGCTCCTCCACGCAGAAGCCATATCTCATTCATTTTCAGGTTTCGCATATTTAGCGTTAGGACTAAGTCTATACTGTGGGTGTTCAATAAATATTGCTTAGTGAAGGAGTGGAATCAATGAATGAACAATGTTGCTAGGTGTCGTTTACATTTTTCTAGTGCATAAACTAAAGCTTAGACATGTAAAATAACCACTTAGAGCTGGGCTGGCAGAGACTGGAGCCGATGTTACCTGCCATTACTTCAGTGCTTTTTCCTTTGTACTAATGTTGTATTATTACCTATCTGATATTAGAGTTGGTGATTGAGAAGAAATAGAACTGAATAGTAATATTAGTTGACGTTTATTGAGCATTTACTGAATGCAGAACACTGTGTCAAAACTATACATACATTGTCTCATTTAATTTTCACCAGAACTTCAAAAGGCAGGTACTATCATTATCTCTATTTTACAGTTCAGGAAACTGAGATCGGGGTGCCCTTCTCTTCTCCCAAGAAAGCCTGGCCATCTCAACTGGGGCAGACTGAGATTCCTCTGCTCTGTGACTGGTAGTCAGCAGTAGCAGAATCCCCAATGTGTAGGTAGGGACCAGCCTGGGCCCTGGGCAGCAGCAAGGCACAGGCACTGGCACTGCAGACAGGCACTGGGAGCAGAGGGAGAAAGTGAGTCATAGGAGGATACCTGGCTTGGTTTCTGAGGCTCCCAGGCCAGCCTGCTTCAGTGGTGCTGGCAGATTTTACCAAAACAGACAACAGCCATGGGTTGGAGTCTGCTGACGCCTGCTCTAGCCTCCTGGGTGGACTGAATTATCATATACTAGAAAGATCCTAGTTCAATACTTGTATTTTTCAAATGGAGAAAATGAGGTCCTGAGTGTCAACATGCCCCAGGAACATGCCCCAGGTTTTCTCACTCCTGGTACAGTATTCTGTTTTCTAATTCCATAAATGCAGTTCCCTGCACACTACAGCAGTTCATTCATATTCACAGCAGAGTAAGAAACCAGTTGCTCTTCTAACAACACTTAAAAAGAGAAGAAAGCAAATACAAGGGAAACTGGAACATTAATTGATGGCCTACTCATTTTTGCCCTGGAACTTTGCTGGAATTGCATCATTCCCATTATGGGCACATGAGTTTCACACCTCTAGAATGTTGTCTGCTTGGCTTCAACAGTAAGTTCCCAAGCATACCTCAAATCTAACCAAGGCGTGTTCCCAACCCCACTCCCTTCTTCTCTGCTTAGTAGATTAACCGGAAGCTAATGCTAATTCTGTGGCACCATGGAACACTTCCTCTGTGCTCTGCTGAGGACGCAGGAAGGTGAGATGGGCATCCTCTTTCGGCTGGAGGATGCACAGGGTGACTTCAGGTTAACCACTGCAGCTATTACCCAGTTGCTGCTGGTGCTTAAGGCAGACCTCAGGCCCCTGAGGTGCTGGCTTATAAGAGATAGCTGGTGGCCGTGCACTCTCTGTGCCCACTCACTACTGAGAACTCGCAACTGACACAAGAGACCATAGCTCTCTGTGAAATAAGGGTAAAGTCATGGAGCTATAGAGCTAAACGTGATCTTACAGACTAACTAGTTCCCTCCCCTTATTTTCAAGATGGAGAACTGAAGCCCAGAGTAGGGAAGAGACTTGCCCAGGTTCCCGAAGGAAGATAGAGGTGAAGCTAGGGTTTGAATGCAGGTCTTTCTTCTAAGTTTATTGCCTTCAGTACACTTTGCTGGACCTCCATCTCTCCACAATTCACCATCCAACCCTAAAGCTTGCTTCTGGGAGACCACCACTGTATTGTTTGTTGATTTGAATAAAAGATAATTGAAAATTGAATTCCAGCCTAACTCAGTATACTATCTTCAACTATCTGGAACTTGCTGCAGATGGAATCCAGTAACCAAAAATTTTTTTCTTTTTGGTTTTTAAGTAACTCCTTCTTTCAGAAGGTAAAGGAAGAAATAGGGGAAGGAGACTGGTCACAATTTTAAATAGGGTGGTCAGGGTTGGCCTCATAAGAAGGTAAGATAGGAACAAAGATTTGAAGGAGGTGAGGAGAGGGCTGGGTGGCCATCTGGGGGAAGAGCCTTCCAAGCAGAGTCTGAGCAAAGTCTCTAAGGCCTAACTGAGGCACAGCAAGGAGGTAGTGGGGCTGGTAAGGAGTGAGCAAGGGAGAGAGGTATAGGGGATGAAGTCCCAGAGGTAATGGGGGTGCAGCTCATGTAGGATCTTGAAGGTGTTTTAAGGATGTTGTATTTTGCTCTGAAGGAAGTGGGGAGCCATTATAGGATTTCACACAGAACAGTGATACAATCTAACCTACATTTAACAAGGGTCACTCTGGATACTGTTTTGGGAATGGACTGTAGAGGGACAAGGATAGAAGCAGGGGGTGAATTTGGAGATTACTGCAGTGACCAGGCAACAGGCAACAGTGCCATGGACTAGGGATTCTGACTATATTTTGAAGTAGAACTCACAGGATTTCCCAATGCCCAACCGTGGGAAGACATGTACATAGACTTTCATATGAAGGGTAGTTTGGAGTCTCAGCAGAGATGCCCTTGTTAGGCTGGGGGAAAATCCGTTTCACAGTTCAGCCAAATTCAGCTGCTGGGAGTTTATTTCCTCAAATTATCAAGACTCTCTCTTCTCCTGGAGGTCAAAATAAAAACATCACAGAAAGGATCAGACACTTTTATATTTAGAGGAAGCAAACTTGTTTAGTCTCTAGTTTACTTTGTTCCAAGTCACAAAGCACGGTGATTGCCACACAGGGAAGCATATTTCACAAGAAGCCCAGAAAAAGAGCCAGCCCATTGCTAAACACAAGAATCACATCTTCGGAGCTCCAGCTCAGGCTGAGAATAGGAAACTGGTGTGGGAGCACCCAACACATTTGCAATGGTGCCGAGGGCTCTTCCAAACGAGCTTTACCTTTCGCCATGCAGGTAAAATGAGTTAAAAGTTAAAGTGGGGGAAGAGATATGGGAACATAAGTATATATATAACTGATTCACTTTGTTATAAAGCAGAAACTAACACACCATTGTAAAGCAATTATACCCCAATAAAGATGTTAAAAAAATAAAAATAAAAAATAAAATAAAATAAAAAAGTTAAAGTGGGTAGAGCACAGAACATAAGTTGCTACGTATTTGTTATTCGGCCACAGTTTAGTCCAGTCCCTTCATTTACAAGTGAGAAAACAGTTTCAGAGAGAGGAAGTGTTTGTCTGAAGTTACATGGATCTCCAGCTTACTTAATGAGCACTAACTAAGTTGATTTCTTTTCTTATGTTTGGATGCTTGGGATCTCCAGGCTTGCCCACACTCTCATCTGTGCCTCTTGAGTGCCTCTTACAGTTCATTTCTGGGAAGCTCTTTTAGACTTTGAGCTGTCACTTTACATGAGAGAATCTTTCTGCCCTCCCAGGGAAGTTCAATGGGATGTTTTGTTACTCTTGACCACCTGTAGAAGCCAGCCTGCAACTTGTCCTTCAGTGGTATTTATATCCTTGTGTATTCCCCTTCCACATTGTACCAGGGTTGGTCTGTGTGACCAATAGCATACAATAGAAGTGGTGCTGACCCTTCTGAGATTAGATTATGAAAGTCTGTGGTTTCTATGCTGGGTGCCCTATTGCTGTGTTGGGTGCTCTCTTAGATCACTTGTTTGGGAAAAGCAAGCTGCCGTTTTGTGAGCAGCCCTATGGAGGCGCTTATGCAGTAGGGAACAGCCAGTGAGGACCAAGGCCTGCCAACAACTAGTGAATGAGCTTGGAAGTAGATTCTCCTGTTCCAGTCAAGTATTGAGATGACTTCAGACCCAGCTGACAGACAGCCTGACTGCAATCTCTTGAGAGACCCTGAGTTAGAACCACCTACCTAAGCAGCTCCTGGACTCCTGACCCTCAGATACTGTGAAATAATAAATGTTTGTTTTAAGCTGCTACTTTTTTTTTGAGACAGGGTTCAGTATCAGTTTTATTTTGATTCTTTCACTTTGAAAAAATGTAAATGCTAAGAAGTTTTGTTCACATGAATAGGTAAAAGGAAATGAAAAGTTTTTCTCACAGCATTGTCACAAAATTCTTTGTATTTCCTCTAAGTTATGTACCAAAAATTCCATCATGAGCCTCAAAAATTAATTTTCGTGATTTATTAGCTGACAATCCCATTAGTTACTTCAGCGATTTTGTTGAAAGCAAAGAATTATAAACCTCCTGTGTTGCAAAATGTCTTGTTAAGCAGAGATTAGCGTCATTCATTTTTCCACATCAACACCCTTATTTTGGCTGGTCCTGTTGTTTGGTACCCAGAGGCTTCTGTCCCTTGGGGCAATGCACCAAGGTCAGATTAGCCACATGTGGGGTAGCGGGGAAAGAGGAATGTTTTTTTCTGTAAAATGAGAGAAGGGCTGTTGAGAAAGAGGAGGTTGGAAAGGAGACTCAGTGTTCTCAGGGAGATCATTTTAGGAAGTCAAGAGTCTAGAAATTGGTTTCTTTACAAATGAATGTGCCCATGGACTCCTGGCAATTCTTTGTGTGTCCCCAATGATATTCCTAACCTAGTGTGATTAATTTATCTCATCTCAGTTTCCACATCTGCCGTTTGGGACTGGCATTATCTAAATCACAGGATTAATTTGAGGATGGAGTTAAATTACATACCACATGTAAAGCACCGAGCACAATGTCAGACATAGAGTAGGTATTCAGCAAATAATGGATTCCTTCCCCACCTTTCCAACCTGACATGCCCATTTCTTTTTTACATGCCCAGTTTTATGCAAGTACAATTAATAATATATTTTTCATTTAACAGACTAAACAGCATGTTTTGAAAGGTTATGTTGGGGGAATTCCCTGGTGGTCCAGTGGTTAGGACTCCACACTCTCATTGCTGAGGGCCCGGGGTTCAAACGCTGGTCGGGGAGCTAAACTCCCACAAGCTGCACAGCATGGCCAAACAAATAAATTAATAAATAAATAAGGTTAGGTTGGGACCTAATCAAACTTAAAAGCTTTTGCACAGCAAAGGAAACCATTAACAAAACAAAAAGACCAGCTACAGAATGGGAGAAAATATTTGCAAATGATATGACCAACAAGGGCTTAATTTCCAAAATATACAAATAATTCATAGAAGTCAATAGCAAAAAAACAAACAACTCAATCAAAAATTGGGCAGAAGACCTAAACAGACATTTCCCCAAAGAAGACATATAGATGGCCAATGGACACATGAAAAGATGCTCAAAATTGCTAATTATTAGAGAAATGCAAATCAGAACCACAATGAGGTATCACCTCATACTGGTCAGAATGGCCATCATCAAAAGGTCTACAAATAATAAATGTTGGAGAGGGTGTGAAGAAAAGAGAACACTCCTACACTGTTGTTGGGAATGTAAATTGGTGCAGCCATTATGGAGGTTCCTTTAAAAACTAAAAATAGAACTACTATATGATCCAGCAATCCCACTCCTAGGCATATATCTGGAAAAGAGGAAATCTTTAATTTGAAAAGATACATGTATCCCAATGTTCATTGCAGAACTATTTACAATAGACAAGATGTGGAAACAACACAAATGTCCATCAACAGTTGATAGGTTTAAGATGATGTGGTATGTATACATATTTTATAAAATATACAATGGAATATTAGCCATAAAAAATGCAATACTGCCACTTGCAGTGACATGGATGGACCTAGGGGATATCATACTAAGTGAAGTAAGTTAGACAGAGAAGGACAAATATCAGCTGATATCACTTACATGTGGCATCTAAAAAAATACAAATGAATCTGTATACAAAACAGACATAGAAAACACACTTATGATTAGAAATGAAAAAGGAGAAGTAACAACTGACACTGCGGAAATACAAAGGATCATGGGAGATTACTACAAGCAACTATATGCCAATAAAATGGACAACCTGAAAGAAATGGACACATTCTTAGAAATGCACAACTTTCTGAGACTGAACCAGGAAGAAATAGAAAATATGAACAGACCAATCATAAGCACTGAAATTGAAACTGTGATTAAAAATCTTCAACAAACAAAAGCCCAGGACCAGATGGCTTCACAGGTGAATTCTATCAAACATTTAGAGAAGAGCTAACACCTATCCTTCTCAAACTCTTCCAAAATATAGCAGAGGGAGGAACACGCCCAAACTCATTCTACGAGGCCACCATCACCCTGATACCAAAACCAGACAAAGATGTCACAGAGAAAGAAAACTACAGGCCAATATCACTGATGAACATAGATGCAAAACTCCTCAACAAAATACTAGCGAACAGAATCCAACAGCACATTAAAAGGATCATACACTACGATTAAGTGGGGTTTATCCCAGGAATGCAAGGATTCTTCAATATACGCAAATCAATCTATGTGATACACCATATTAACAAGTTGAAGGAGAAAAACCATATGATCATCTCAATAGATGCAGAGAAAGCTTTCGACAAAATTCAACACCCATTTATGATAAAAACCCTGCAGAACGTAGGCATAGAGGGAACTATCCTCAACATAATAAAGGCCATATATGACAAACCCTCAGCCAACATCATCCTCAATGGTGAAAAACTGAAACCATTTCCTCTAAGATCAGGAACAAGACAAGGTTGTCCACTCTCACCATTATTATTCAACATAGTTTTGGAAGTTTTAGCCACAGCAATCAGAGAAGAAAAAGAAATAAAAGGAATCCAAATTGGAAAAGAAGAAGTAAAGCTGTCACTGTTTGCAGATGACATGATACTATACATAGAGAATCCTAAAGATGCTACCAGAAAACTACTAGAGCTAATCAATGAATCTGGTAAAGTAGCAGGATACAAAATTAATGCACAGAAATCTCTGGCATTCCTATACACTAATGATGAAAAATCTGAAAGTGAAATTAAGAAAACACTCCCATTTACAATTGCAACAAAAAGAATAAAATATCTAGGAATAAACCTACCTAAGGAGACAAAAGACCTGTATGCAGAGAACTATAAGACACTGATGAAATAAATTAAAGGTGGTACAAACAGATGGACAGACATACCATGTTCTTGGATTGGAAGAATCAACATTGTGAAAATGACTCTACTACCCAAAGCAATCTACAGATTCAATGCAATCCCTATCAAATTACCAATGGCAGTTTTCACAGAAATAGAACAAAAAATTTCACAATTTGTATGGAAACACAAAAGACCCCAAATAGCCAAAGCAATCTTGAGAACGAAAAAAGGAGCTGGAGGAATCAGGCTCCCTGACTTCAGACTATACTACAAACATACAGTAATCAAGACAGTATGGTACTGCCACAAAAACAGAAATATAGACCAATGGAACAGGATAGAAAGCCCAGAGATAAATCCACACACATATGGTCAACTTATTTTTGATAAAGGAGGCAAGAATATACAGTGGAGAAAACACAGCCTCTTCAATAAGTGGTGCTGGGAAAACTGGACAGCTACATGTAAAAGAATGAAATTAGAACACTCCCTAATACCATACATAAAAATAAACTCAAAACGGATTAAAGACCTAAATGTAAGGACAGACACCATCAAACTCTTAGAGGAAAATATAGGCAGAACACTCTATGACATAAATCGCAGCAAGATCCTTTTTGACCCACCTCCTAGAGAAATGGAAATAAAAACAAAAATAAACAAATGGGACTTAATGAAACTTAAAAGCTTGTGCACAGCAAAGGAAACCATAAACAAGACGAAAAGACAATCCTCAGAATGGGAGAAAATATTTGCAAATGAAGCAACTGACAAAGGATTAATCTCCAAAACATACAAGCAACTCATGCAGCTCAATATCAAAAAAACAACCGAATCCAAAAATGGGCAGAAGACCTAAATAGACATTTCTCCAAAGAAGATATACAGATTGCGAACAAACACATGAAAGATGCTCAACATCACTAATCATTAGAGAAATACAAGTGCAAATGTAGTTTCTCAAAACTACAATGAGATATCATCTCACACTGGTCAGAATGAACATCATCAAAAAATCTACAAACAATAAATGCTGGAGAGGGTGTGGAGAAAAGGGAACCCTCTTGTTGGTGGGAATGTAAATTGATACAGCCACTATGGAGAACAGTGTGGAGGTTCCTTAAAAAACTAAAAATAGAACTACCATATGACCCAGCAATTCCACTACTGGGCATATACCCTGAGAAAACCATAATTCAAAAAGAGTCATGTACCACAGTGTTCATTGCAGCACTATTTACATTAGCCAGGACATGGAAGCAACCTAACTGTCCATCAACAGATGAATGGATAAAGAAGATGTGGCACATATATACAATGGAATATTACTCAGTCATAAAAAGAAATGAAATTGAGTTATTTGTAGTGAGGTGGATGGACCTAGAGTCTGTCATACAGAGTGAAGTAAGTAAGAGAAAAACAAATACCATATGCTAACACATATATATGGAATCTAAATAAAAAATGATCAGAAGAACCTAGGTGCAAGACTGGAATAAAGATGCAGACCTACTAGAGAATGGACTTGAGGATATGGGGAGGGGGAAGGGTAAGCTGGGACAAAGTGAGACAGTGGCATGGACATATATACACTACTAAACGTAAAATAGATAGCTAGTGGGAAGCAGCCGCATAGCACAGGGAGATCAGCTCGGTGCTTTGTGACCACCTAGAGGGGTGGGATAGGGAGGGTGGGAGGGAGGGAGATGCAAGAGGGAAGAGATATGGGGACATATGTATATGTATAACTGATTCACTTTGTTATAAAGCAGAAACTAACACACCACTGTAAAGCAATTATACTCCAATAAAGATGTTAAAAAAAAAAAAAGAAAACGCACTTATGATTACCAAAGGGGAAAGGGAGTGAGGGAGGGATAAATTAGGAGTATGGGATTAGCAGATATGAACTACCATACATAAAATATATAAGCAACAAGGATTAACTGTATAACATAGGGAACAATATTCAATATCTTGTAATAACCTATAATGGAAAATAATCTGAAAAAATATAACTGAATCCCTTTGCTGTAAACCTGAAACTAACACAATATTATAAATCAACTATACTTCAGTTTTAAAAAAAAAGCTTATGTAACTTGGCCAAGATTACGTGAAATCCATTCTATATATTCTATATATAATATATATATATATATATATATACACACACACACACACACACATACATACATATCTTTCACATTTTCTTCATCCATTCACCCATGGAAACAACTTTTTCCATGTCTTAGCTATTGTAATTTTGCAATGAACACAGAAGTGCAGATATCTTTTCAAGTTAGTGTTTTCTTTTTCTTCTGATAAGCTGCTAAATTTTGAGATACTTTGTTACACAGCAATAAGATAACTAATATAACCAGCTTCCCTTCCCACCACAACAGTTAGCCTTTGTTGCACTGTACACTTGTCCTTTCATCTCTGCCCCCTCTACCATCCTTGTCATCACCTTGTGTACTTCACATCACCCAACTATCTGTGGCCAAACCCAGAAGTCATCAAACCTGATGAGCCTCTTGTGGTACCAACAGGAACAGATCATGGACTAAAACTTGGAATTTGAGGAAAATTTAATAAAGGGACTATTTGCAAAAAGTGTGAGTGGGGTGGAGGGTAATCACAAGGAATACTTCAGTACCCCAGGGCTAGTGGAGGTGGGCTTCTGTTTGTAGCCTGAGGCCTGACAGGGTAAGGGGAGGGAGCACTTGCTGGGATCTGGAGATAGAGAGAACTGTGTGAAGAAGGCCCCTGACAGGAGTTGGACCTTTGGGTACAGGACAGAGCCAGGCATTGACATCCCGGGGGTAGAGGGTAGAATGCAAAACACCTCGGTTTCTGCTGGTGCTTCCCTCTTAGCTAAACCCAGCAGAAGGTCAGACATCAAGGAAACCTATGTTAGTTTGGGTTCCCTTAGAAGCAGACTATGCAATAACGGTTTAAGTAAAAGTCTTTTATTTGAGAGGTTCAGGGTAAACTAGTAGAGGAGTGAGAAAGTGACACAGGGAGAAGAAGGTAGCCAATAAGATTGTGTTATTAAACCAGTTATCAGAGTGGTTGACTGGAGCTGAGTCCCACAGAGAAACTCAGGAAAACAATGTAAACACATGCCTCAAAATGGTTCCAACAATTTTTCTGTTAAAAAAATAATTCCATCAAAGGGTGAGGGAGTTGGGGTATTTATACTTCTACAGTCTTTGGTCGAGAGCTCTCCTGGGGATGGGTGTTAATTCCTGGGTATGTATGGAATGCCAGGCTGGCAGACTGGCCTTGTGTGGTTCTGGGAAAAGCCCTCGGACACAAAGGCACAGATAGTAGCAGTTGGAAGTCTGTGGAGAACAGAAGTGGGTGAGGTCCAAAGGATTTGAGTAAGGCATTGACGGTGTCTCCTAAAGGGCCCATTGATGAGGGCTAGATGTGGTACAGATGCACCTCCCCGTATACAATGCAGAATGGAGAAGTGTGTGGAGAGTGAATCTGGAGGGACAAATAAAACTTACATGCATATCTAAAGTAGCTAAGTAATATTTACCAATACCCTGTAAAATTTAGAAGCACCGTTTGGATTTCAAAACAATTTTTCATTTTGATTCTCACAGTTACTGTCCTCTACCCTCTATCACTGTCATGCATCTAATGGTCTGATTGTGCACTAACTACAACAGGAATTACTCCAGTTCATGGATTAGAAAACAGAGGCCTAGAGAGGACTTAACACAGTAAGTCAGTTAGGTGCAGGACATTTAGTCAGTTCTGCCACTTAATGGATGGGTTATCTTAGACAAGTTAAATTATCCTCTTTGGGAGGTTAAGTTAATAACATTAGGGGTAATAACATTTTCACCATAGAATTGTTACAAGGAATAAGTGGTATGATGTATGGAAAATCCTAGCTACAAGGTACACACTCTTAAAGAAATGTCTTTTAAGTAAGTAATCTTTTTTTGGGAAAAAAAAGGCAAAGGCTTTTATTACATATATTTTTCTTGAGCTCACAGTTTACATCAAAAATTAGTCCAACTGTACTGAGATATCTTCCAGTAATAGGCATTCTCTTTTCTCTCAGCTACATGACTGTGTGATAATTGAACACTTTTGAATCAAGCCATGAGAATTGATTCAAATCATTATAACCACATTAACGAGACCATGTGACCATCACTCTGCTTGAAAGCTATAAAACAGAAACTTTCATTTCGTTTTCTTTCTTCCTGTCTGCTCAGAAACTTGTTTAATCTCAAATTCCACATGTTTGGAGAGTTCCATCATTTTACCTTCTTGACTAATCATTAGTTCAATTAGTTCTTTCAGCTACAGTATAAAAAAAAGTTGTAATTTAAAAACTTCCTGCATCTAGTTTTCAGGCTAAAAGCATATTTCTTTAGAGAATTAGCAAGTAAATGGGGCTTCCGCAAAGAGTAAAAAGGCATTTTGCCCAAGGATGTGTAGAGCAAAAAGACCTTGGGAATTTTTTCAGGGGAGAAGGGGAAGGGAGGGAGCACAGTGATCTCAGGAGTCCTGGTGCCCAGTTCCGGACTTCCTGGAAAGAACTGAGCTGTTCAGGGGCCTGTATAGAGGGAGCTTATGTCTGAGCCAGGACATAACCATATGTGGAACAAGATGGATCACCTCACATCCACATGCTTTTAACTCAAAACAGTAGTCATTTTATGATCTGTGAGTCTTAGCTTTAAAGGGATTTTGGAAGTGTAAGAGACTTCAGAGAATTCCTAATTTAACTCCTTTTTTTTCACTTTTAGGGTCAAAAGACCTAGAGAGGGGTAGGGACTCATTGAAAATCACATAGCAAACTAGTGATAGAGCCAGCAGAAGAAGCCACGGTATAGTATGATTTAGTGCCAGTTTCGTGCCCATTACCTTGTGCCCATGCTGCACTCACTTCCCTCTGTCTCCCAGGCCCTCCACCATTCCAGTGGAATCCTCTGCTTGTGTGCCTCCAGTGTAGGGAGCTCATGAACACCCCAAGAAAGCTTACTCTGTTCCATTTTCAGACAGCTCTAAAAAAATTGTTTCTTAGAGTGAACTAAGAGTTGCCTCTCCTTGGCTGACACTCTTTGGTTCTAGGTTGGCCCCTACGATGGCTTGCTCTGTCCCAGTGTACCTTGGAGCTTTGCTCAGAGTCCACATGGCCTCCATGAACCCCCCATCTCTAGATCCTGGTTTCTTGCAATTCTGTATTTTTCTGGTCTGCTTTAGAAGCTGAGAGGAATCTTATATTCTACACATACGCAATTACCTAGTTAAGGTTTCCTCCAGACTGCGGGAGCACAAATGTGATGACTAATTTCATGCATCAACCTAACTGGGAAATGGTACCTTGGTACTTGGTCAAACACCTCTTGGTATTGCTATGAAGGTATTTTTTTTTTCATCTCAAGTCAGCAAATATTTATTAAGCATCTACTTTGTGGCAAGAACCATGCCAGGCACAGGAGAGGCAGAGACAAATGAAATCAGGTTCTCAAGGCACTTACAGCCTCCAGGGAGGAAGACTGATTGATTGATTGATTGATTGATTGATTTAGGTTGCGCTGGGTCTTAGCTGCAGCACGCGAGATCTTCGTTGCGGCATGTGGGATCTTTTAGTTCTGGCATGCATGCGGGGTCTAGTTCCCCAACCAGGGATCGAGCCTGGGCTCCCTGCATTGGGAGTGCAGAGTCTTACCCACTGGACCACCAGGGATGTCCTGCTACGAAGGTATTTTTTTAGATGAGATTGACATTTTAATAAGTAGACTTTGAGTAAAGCAGATTACCCTCCATAATGTGGGTGGGCCCCATCCAATCAGTTGAAGGCCTTAAGAAAAAGACTGTCCAGTAGGTCTGTGTCTTTATTCCCGTCCTACCCCTAGGCTCTTCATGACATTTTGTTTTCTTAGATTCCATATATATGTGTTAGCATATGGTGTTTGTTTTTCTCCTGACTTACTTCACTCTGTATGACAGACTCCAGGTCCATCCACCTCACTACAAATAACTCAATTTCGTTTCTTTTTATGGCTGAGTAATATTCCATCGTATATATGTGCCACATCTTCTTTAGCCATTCATCTGTTGATGGACACTTAGGTTGTACAGACCTACTAGGGCATGGACTTGAGGATATGGGGGGGAAGGGTAAGCTGTGACGAAGTGAGAGTGGCATGGACATATATACACTACCAAACGTAGGGTGGATAGCTAGTGGGAAGCAGCCGCATGGCACAGGGAGATCAGCTAGGTGGTTTGTGACCACCTAGAGGGGTGGGATAGGGAGGGTGGGAGGGAGGGAGACGCAAGAGCGAAGAGATATGGGAACATATGTATATGTATAACTGATTCACTTTGTTGTAAAGCAGAAACGAATGCACCATTGTAAAGCAGCTGTACTCCAATAAAGATGTTAAAAAAAAAAAAAGAATACACAGTACAAAAGTTTAAAAAAAAACAGACTGTCCACCTCTGAGGAAGAGGGAATTCTGCCAGCAGATGGCCTTCAGACCTGAGCTGAAGCATCAACTCTTCCCTGGGCCTCCAGCCTGCTTTCTTACCCTACAGATTTTGAAGTTGTCAGCCTCCACAATCATGTGAGCCAATTCCTTAAAATAAATCAATCTCGTTCCCTCCATATCTCTTTATAATACACACACACACACACACACACACACACACACAATTGGTTCTGTTTCTTTGGAGAACCCTGACTAATACCATGTTTTCAAGCATTGAACTTTGCCTTTAGGCATAACATCAGACCTGGAAAGAGAAGCCTTGGTTGATCTCTCAGCATCCATCATTCATTCATTCAACGGAGGGAACATTATTCTGTACCAAGTGCTGGTGATAGAAAAGAAAATATTGCAATAAGAGTTATGAACTTAGGGCCTTGATAAAATCAGATCCTGGCCAAAATCATAGCTCAGAGTGACAGAGAATTTAGGCTCTGTAGTCAGACAGTCCTGGGTTCATGTCTGTCTTTGACAATTGCCAGTGACCTTGGGAAGTCACTCACCCGTCCTGAGCCTCAGTTTAGTTTACCCATCTGTAAGAGGGGATTAGATTAGACGATCTTTAGTTTTCCCTTTAATTTTGTACAAGCAGTGTCCTAATTTATCAAAACTTCAGGAAGTGAAGAACTATAAATAGTATCAGTCAACCAATAGGATGACAAAGGATGCTGAAATAAGATTGATAAATTAGATGCAAAATGGGTTGATGCTCTATAAGGCAAGAAAAACATCTACTTTAGGGCCCAGGAGAAAAACCTATAGATGAATATAAAATTCATATTATTTACTATGTATACAAATAAGCAGTGTTATCCGTCATAAGCTCTTTCACGTTCATAAGTTGATCCTATTTCATGCTCACTAAAACCCCTGGATGTAGGCACTGGCATTCACAGTTTGTAGAAGAGAAAACTGAGACTCATAGACATTAAATACTTTGCCCAAGTCACACAGTTAGTAAGTGCCAGAACCGGGATCTGTTTTTAATGCTGTGTGCTCTCCAAATAGTTTGTCCAAGTATAATTCTGAAAATGTTAAAAATATTCATACATATAGTGAGTGTGTATCAAAGTTTTATTTAGATGTTTAACGAAGGAAATAGTAGGATGACAAAGAATGCTGACAAAATATTGATGTTAGATGCAAAATTGGTTAATACCATATAGGGCAATAAAAACACAACTTTGGGGGTTATCTTTTCTATCAGGTAGAAATAATTTGCATCTCTACTAGACAAACCAACCAACCAAATGACCAAACAACCAATCAACCAAACAAACGAACTGTACCGTATCAAATTTTCTACAGGTTAGCATCTAACTTTACAGAGTTGTAAAATGTCTGGACCCTAATTAACAGTAAGGGACTTCCCTTGGGGTCCAGTGTTTAAGACATCGCCTTCCAATGCAGGGGGTGTGGTTTCGATCCCTGGTGAGGGAGCTAAGATCCCACATGCCTTGTGACCAAAAAAACCAAAACATAAAACAGAAGCAATACTGTAACAAATTCAACAAAGACTTTAAAAATGGTCCACGTCAAAAAAGTCTTCAAGAAAACAAACAAAAAACCCCCACACAAAAAAGTAAATTAGTAAATCAAACAAACGTACATATTTCTAGAGTCAGATGATCTTTAGGCAGGCTTGTTAGGCCATGCTCTTGTATGATGTTGACAAGACGTCCGGTTATCCTTTTGGTTTATTTCTGAGTTCTGGGTAAGTTTTCTTCAGGCTTGTTAGGCCATGCTCTTGTATGATGTTGACAAGACGTCCGGTTATCCTTTTGGTTTATTTCTGAGTTTTGGGTAAGTTTTCTTATCAGTCCACCTCTATGACTACAAACTTCAAAAATTATCTATGATCAAAAAAATGGCTGATTTCATTATATGTTGGGGATATTTGACCTGACTCATGTGCATAGAAGCTTCATTGTTGTAGGGTCAGCAAATCTAGGGCGTGGGTACTGAACAACTACTACAGCCAGAGGATTGACTTCTGTTTGGAGAGTTCACAAAGAACTAGGATTGAATGTTCATTACCCACTATCATTCCACACATATTTTTAACTTGATTGAGATATAATTCACATATCATACAATTCATTCATTTAAAGTATACAATCCATCAGCTTTTAGTATGTTCACAGAGTTGTGCAATTATCATAACAATCAATTCAGAAGATTTTCATTATTCCAGAAAGAAATCCCACATTCTTTATATGCTGCTCCCCACCCCCTCACTACGCCTAGGCCTAGGAAACCATTAATCTTTCCATCTCTATTGACTTACCTGTTTTTGATATTTTATGTAAATAGAATCATATAATATGTGGTCCTTGTGGCTGGCGTCTTCCATTTAGCATAATATTTTCAAGGTTCATGTTGATGTCTGCACCAGTACTTCAATTTTTTTTATTGCTGAGTAAATATTCCATTGTATGGTCATGAAGATTTATTCTATGTTTTCTTCTTAGAGTTTTACAGTTTTAACTCTTTCATTTATGCCTTTGATCCATAGGAATCCAATTTTATTCTTTAGCACTTGGATATCCAGTTGTCCCAGCACTTTTTTTGAAGAGGCTCTTCTTCTCCCACTTAATTGTTTTGGCACCCTTGTAATCAATTGACTGTAAACGTAAGGGTTTATTTCTGGACTCTCACTTTTATTCCATTGATCTATATGCTTATCATTATTCCAGTACTACACTGTTTTAATTACTGTAGCCTTGTAGGTTTTGAAATTGGAAAGTAGGAATCCTCCAACTTTATTCTTTTCTTAACATTGTTTTGGCTACTTGGGGTCCCTTGCGTTTTCATATGAATTTAATTTATAAGTTTGTCCATTTCTACAAAAAATACACTTGGGGTTTTGATAAAATCGCATCAGATCTGTGTCTGATTGAGATAATCATGTTATTTTTGTCCTTTACTCTCTTGATGTGGCATATTACATTGATTTTTGGATGTTAAACAACATTGCATTCCTGGAATAAGTCCCGCTTGGTCATGGTGTTTTTGTGTGTGTGTGGCCTTGTTGCTAGGTGCATATATGTTTAAAATTTCCTGACGGACTGGCCCATTATAAAATGTGGCTCTTTTGATATAATTGGATTTACACCAACCATTTCATTTTTTAAATATCACATATGTATTTTTGTTCTTTTATTACTCCTTTACTGTTTTCTTTTGTATCAAGTAATATTTTCTAGTGTTAATATTTCAATCATTTAATGATTGATGTTTAAAAATTGCTCTTCTTTGCTCATCTATTCCAGTATGAGAAAACCAAAGCTAAGAAATTAACCTCTATCAGGCTTTACTTGCAGTCCCTAAAAATAAGTGAATTCATCTTTTCTCAAGGTCCTCAACATTTGCTAACGTTCCTGACCTGCCAGCAAGTGAACTTCTTACTATCTTACTAGCATGATGCTGGGCTCTGTAAGCCATAAAATAGGTTTATCGGACCAGTCTCCTGGGAAGACTTCATAGTCTTGCTTCCACAAGGAGGTACAACTCTTGTTCCTTAATGGTTACACAATCATATTTTCTCAAATATAAAACTCTTTGGATGGCTTTGTTTGTATAATAGATTTATCCAATTGCAGCCTGATAAAGATTAAGGGCAGATTCTTTGAATCTTGGAGGTTATTCTTTGCAAGTAATTACATTACTAGGGGCTCAGAGAAAGTATTCACTTTTGAACTCCGAGGGATCAGTGGGAACAGAATATCATTTAAAAATATTTCCTTTTAGTTTGTATAAGCCTACCTTGCTAAACTGAGGGTTAGACATAGATCAGGAAGAAAGCAAAGAAGCAAAAGAGAAAAACAGGACATCCTCGTAGGCATATCAAATACAAAACATTAAAAATAGTCCAACAACAATATTCTACAATGCATAAGCACAATCTACAATTATGTTCCCCTCATCAACTTATTAGGCTTATGTGATCTATTCTTGACTCACAAATTTTGGACCAGAAGTGTACTTCCATGAAGTTTTCACTTCTGGACTAACAAGAGTCCTAGAAATCCTGATATAGATATAGATATCTACCTGTGGTTGCAACGTCAGCTTATGTGGAGAAGCCTAGCCCTATAAGTCTATTCCAGTTAAGAGTGCCTGGTACAATCTTTCCCACCAAGTCATTTGGACTGTCCTATGTTGAAGACTTTAGCATGCAGCAGAAGACCTGAGGTAAGCATGCAAGGAAAGCAAAAGTCACTTGATCTTGATTAGACTGAAGGCTCTGTTAATTTCTTAGAGAAAACAATTATATCAGAATAGAGGAGAGTAAAATTCTATTGGGTTGTGGACTTTGTCAGTGTTTCCTCAAAGGTAAGAATATACTGTGGACATGGGGATACTGACAAATCTACTTTAAAAGATGAACATAGGGAAGATAGAAATCATTTTTTTGATGGGACAGCTTGTCCCAGTTTGTGGGCTTAATATTTAATGCATATCCTACAACAGGATTAAGCCAATTAAGAAATATGGAGCATACCGAGACTTCCCTGGTGGTCCAGTGGTTAAGACTACACGCTCCCAATGCAGGGGGCCTGGGTTTGAACCCTGGCCAAGGGACTAGATCCTATGTACTGCAACAAAGATTCCGTGTGCTGCGACTAAGACCTGGTGCAGCCAAATAAATAAATATTTAAAAATAAAAAGAAATAGGGCTTCCCTGGTGGCGCAGTGGTTGAGAAACTGCCTGCCAATGCAGCGGACACGGGTTCGAGCCCTGGTTTGGGAAGATCCCACATGCCACGGAGCAACTAGGCCCGTGAGCCACAATTACTGAGCCTGCGCGTCTGGAGCCTATGCTCCGCAAAAAGAGAGGCCGCGATAGTGAAAGGCCCGCGCACTGCGATGAAGAGTGCCCCCCACTTGCCGCAACTAGAGAAAGCCCTCGCACAGAAATGAAGACCCAACACAGCCACAAATAAATAAATAAAATTTAAAAAAAAGAAATATAGAGCATATTAAACACAGCTAATTAACTTTACTATCCCTCCTGATTGTGAATGACACATTGTGGGTTATATGGTAAGAGGCCAAGCCTTTGGTATTTTAGTCATCTAGGAAGCAACAAAGATGGTTTGACATGTAAAAACACATTAATAATTACATTTTTATAAACTATGGAACAGATCTTGGGAAGGTAATATTGAAAAGAATTTTCAAAAAACCATCAGTAGTTTAAGATGGAAGCCTAGATGCCTGGGAACAATGAATGGTTGTAGCTTGGCTACCTATTAACCAGCGTGACAATACACTGGTGCTAAATAAACATAACTGTAGGCATAATTATAAGGAACTTCAACTATCTAAGAAATGAGGAATTTCTGCACTTTTTTTTTTGTTTTGAAATAATCAAGGCCATGACAAAGTCAGCAGAAAGTACAGACAGCTCTTCTGGTCAGATATATAATATCTGATATTTGGGCAGATTACACAGAAGTGAAAAATAACTTTTACTATCTCTTGTTGATAACAAACTGAATAGTCCAAGACTAGTTTGTCATTTTAACATAAAGGGAAAAAATCAAGTTCTACTCTTGTATTAATATAACAATTTGCAGCAAAGATCTTTTTAACAAGTCCTATGAGTAAAGCCATTAAAGCAGAGCCAATTTTGTCAAAAGTTTTAACATATTTCATTCTTTCTTTTGAGACTTACAATTGGTAGGTATTATAAACCACGGAAAACAAGGTTTTCTTTCCCTCAAACTTCTACAACTTACCTATCCAAATTTTGTCTCTTACTAATCTTCACATTCTGGCACAGTCAGCCGTTTATTTTACTTCAAGACAAAATTGCTCTTTTTACGTTGATAAACACAATCACACTCATAATCTTACATACACATTCATATTTCTTTGCTACTTCAATTCTTAATATAGTCTCAATGGCCCATATAAATTAAAACTTAAAAAAATAAATTTATTTTATTTTTGGCTGCATTGGGTCTTTGTTGCTGCATGCGGGCTTTCTCTGGTTGTGGCGAGCGGGGGCTACTCTTCGTTGAGGTGCGCGGGCTTCTCATTGCGGTGGCTTCTCTTGTTGCAGAGCACGGGCTCTAGGCACGCAGCCTTCAGTAGTTGTGGCTCGCGGGCTCAGTAGTTGTGGCTCACGGGCTTAGTTGCTCTGCAGCACATGGGATCTTCCTGGACCAGGGCTTGAACCCATGTCCTCTGTGTTGACAGATGGATTCTTAACCACTGCACCACCAGGAAAGCCCAAATCTTTTTAAGCTTATACATTTATTTGAAGAGAACTGACATTGTCACAACTAGATTTTTCTTCTAGAAAAGTGATAGGTTCATACATTTGTTCGTATCTTATTTTGTGTATTTCAAAAAGATTTTTCTAGTTCCCATCATATTGAATAAAATGGGATCCTAACATAACAGAGAGCCCAGAAATAAACCCACACACTTACAGGCAATTAATCTTCAACAAAGGAAGCATTAATATACAATGGAGAAAAGATGGTCTCTTTAGCAAGTGGTCTTGGGAAAGCTGGACAGCTGCATGTAAAGCAATGAAGTTAGAGCACACCCTCACACCATACACAAAAATAAACTCAAAATGGTTTAAAGAGGGCTTCCCTGATGGCGCAGTGGTTGAGAATCTGCCTGCCAATGCAGCGGACACGGGTTCGAGCCCTGGTTTGGGAAGATCCCACATGCCACGGAGCAACTAGGCCCGTGAGCCACAACTACTGAGCCTGCGCGTCTGGAGCCTGTGCTCCGCAAAAAGAGAGGCCGCGACAGTGAGAGGCCCGTGCACCGCGATGAAGAGTGGCCCTCGCTTGCCACAACTAGAGAAAGCCCTCGCACAGAAACAAAGACCCAACACAGCCAAAAATAAATAAATAAAATTTATTTAAAAAAATGGTTTAAAGATTTAAATATAAGACATCATATCATAAAACTCCTACAAGAAAACATAGGTAAAACATTCTCTGAGATAAATCGTACCAATGTTTTCTTAGGTCATCCTCTCAAGGCAAAAGAAATAAAAGCAAAAATAAACAAATGGGACCTAATCCAACTTATAAGCTTTTGCACAGCAAAGAAAACCATAAACAAAATGAAAAGACAACCTACAGAATGGGAGAAAATATTTGCAAATGATGTAACTGACAAGCGCTTAATTTCCAAAATATACAAACAGCTCACAGAACTCAATATCAAAAAAACCTAGCAACCCAATCAAAAAATTGTCAGAAGAACTAAATAGACATTTCTCCAAAAAAGACATGGAGATGGTCAAAAAGCACATGAGAAGATGCTCAAAATCGCTAATTATTAGAGAAATACAAATCAAAACTACAACGAGCTATCACCTCACATTGGTCAGAATGGCCATCAACAAAAAGTCTACAAATAATAAATGCTGGAGAAGGCATGGAGAAAAGGGAACACTTCTACACTGTTGGTGGGAATGTAAATTTGTGCAGCCTCTATGGAGGTTCCTTTAAAAACTAAAAGTAGAGCTACCATATGATCCACCAACCCCACTCCTGGGTATATATCTGGAAAATATGAAAACTCTAATTTGAAAAGATACACGCACACCAATGTTCATAGCCGCACTATTTACAATAGCCAAGACACAGAAGTAGCCTAAATGTCCATTGACAGATGAATGGATATATATATATATATATATATATATATATATATAATGGAATGTTACTCAGCCATAAAAAATAATTAAATAATGCCATTTGTAGCAACGTGGATGGACCACCTAGAGATTATGATACTAAGTGAAACAAGTCAGAGAAAGACAAATATCATCTGATATCTCTTATATGTGGAATCTAAAAAAAATGATACAATTGAATTTATTTACAAAACAGAAATAGACTCACAGACAGAAAACAAACTCACAGTTACCTAAGGGGAAAGCAGGGGAGGGGTAAATAAGGAGTTTGGGATTAACAGATACAAGCTGCTATATACACAATAGATAACCAACAAGGTCCTGCTGTATAGCACAGGGAACTATATTAAATATCTTGTGGTAACCTATAATGGAAAAGAATCTGAAAAAAAAAAATATATATATATCTCACTTTGCTGTACACCTGAAACCAACACAGCATTGTGAATCAACCAAAATTCAATTTAAAAAATGGGATCCTATCCATTTCTCTTTTTTTCCAGCTTTACTAAGATATAATTGGCATTTAACATTGTATAAGTTTAAGATGTACAAAATGTTGATTTGATACATTTACAAACTGTAAAATTATTACCACCACAGTATTAGCTACCATCTCCATCCCATCATATAGCTACCATTCCTTTTTTGTGTGTGTGCTGAGAACATTAAGTTCTACTCTCTTAGCATATAAATTACAACTTTTAACCAATGTAACTACCTTCTATTTCCTCATGGAGGTAACTGTAGGCAAGTAACAGAATATGGTTTGAAATACACAAACATTTAGCTACGAGCAAAGCAAACATAAAACTTCCTATGGCCACACACATCCCTTTTAAATTTCTTAAAGGGGCAAAACTGAACATACACATTAATATACCCCAAAGGCTTATCTACTCTCAAACATAATAATAAGAAGCATGTGCGGTGTGTATGTGTGTGTGTACATACCATGCTTGGTGACCAATGTTTTTGTATTCTATCTTCCTCAGAAATTATTCAGCCGTCTAAAGATTATTCACCAACTTACTTGATTTAATATCAGTCAAAATTCTTAAAGGCTTTGGAAATTATGTTTAAGCTGATATATTACAAAGTAACACAATCACAAATGACATAAACAATTTAGGAAATTCAGGTTAACTACAGTCTCCATGATAAAACACTCTCCATCACTGTATCACAATAACTTGTTGTGTAGTCCTCATGGTTTCACAAATTGATATCATCTCGCTTATTTATTTGTTTACTTACTTATTGTGAACATTTTACCACTAGATGTAAACACAATAAAGAAAGAGAATTTGGGGCTTCCCTGGTGGCGCAGTGGTTAAGAATCCGCCTGCCAATGCAGGGGACGCGGGTTTGAGCCCTGGTCCACGAAGATCCCACATGCCGCGGAGCAACTAAACCTGGGTGCCACAACTACTGAGCCTGCGCTCTAGAGCCCGCGAGCCACAACTACTGAAGCCCCCACGCCTAGAGCCCGTGCTCCGCAACAGGTGAAGCCACTGCAATGAGAAGCCCGCGCACTGCAACGAAGAGTAGCCCCCAGTCGCCGTAACTAAAGAAAGCCGGCCCACAGCAACAAGGACCCAACACAGCCAAAAATAGATAAATAAATAAATAGATTTAAGGAAGAAAAAAAAAAAAAGAAAGAGAATTCGCCTTCCTTGGTGACCAGAACATGTAGGAGACTTTCAATGAACAGTTTTGAATAAAGAAATATATGAATACTCAATAATTGTATCAGACAGGAGGAATAGGTCTCATTTTACTACTTTACAAGTGAGGTAACTGAGGCATTAATGATCATTTAGCTACTGAGTGACAGACTCAGAATTTTGGTTTCCTGACTTCTAACACAACATACCACATTATTTCTCACAACTAAATAAATGCTCATGTGCAAGTGAAAAATATACAAAAGAAAATACACTGAAGAAGAATATTCTTGCACAGATGTGATTCACAAAGAGGGTATCAGAAATGGATTGCATCCTAGTGGGGGCACCTTTAGGCAGTGCTTTGATAGAAGCCAATGTCATCAGACTACAGCTTCTTTTATTCAAACTCCCCCCACTATGCGGGGGGAGGAGGGTGGAATCTCCCAGTAAGTATTGCTTATTTCTTTGAGTTCCTGTTGTTTTTCGCTTTGGTATACTTGTAATGGAGGATTAAGAAAGACAAATGTGAGTTGTCCCCTGATTTTTGTTGTAACGAAAGCTTGTTGCTGAAATTAGCTATTCTTCCCCTCCTACTACCCCAACACAGCATCCATTATTCTTCCCTTCCAAAGCTGTCTTGGTAAAATCAGCCCAGCTGAGACACCAGACGTAATGTGGGATATCTCCGATAGGATATTCAAATTTCTTCTTCTGGCTTGCCTTTTGGGTGCCAGGGCAAATCATTACGAAAGAGAGACTGAGACACAGTCAAATGGGAAAGGCAGACCAAGCCTGGCTGCAACTAGCTCTGTTCGGGGCCTCTTCATTCTCTAAGAAGGAAGCCAGTGTTCATACAGGGCACATGGAGTTACCAGCTGTCCATGCAAAGGAACCCCTGCCCCCTTCCACTAACCAGGGAATATTTTGTATTAAGTTGAGATTATCCTCCTTTAACTTTTTATTTTTCCCTGTCAATAGTTTTGTATTAAACTACTCAGAATTGTGTGGTACTTGTTTTTAGGATCCCATACTTCTCTTTTCATTAAAATATGCTGTTGAGTGACAATTCCTAGAATTTTCGTCAAATAACTTCTCATGTCAGTCCCCTTCATCCTCATTGCTTTCCCTCTAAAAAACTGGCATCTGGTAGTGATGATTTAGAAATCATTTCTGCTCACCTCATTCCTGATTCAGAGAAAAGAGTAGGGGTTAAGTCCGGCGCTTACGCCATACGAAATTTGGTCTTGAGCAAGTATGGTTCCTACTGTACATATCTACTGGGCAAAGGAAGAAACTGAAACACAGCTGGGCTCCAAGACTCCTCAAGTTTGCACTGATGGTCAAGGCCTGAGCTCCTGTGTTTTAAAATAGTAAAACTGAAGAACGCTGGGCTACTGAATTAAATATTGTAGGTGCCGAGATGGGACTGGGAGTCCCCTTCACTGGGTAGATCACAGAGGTGTGTAGGAGATTGCAGAGTTGGCACTGTCCTTGTGGAAGCTGGGTGGGGAAATGGTAGGGCCTGGGAGGCCTCTCAGACACTGAGCTCTAATGGGCCTTAGATTGGGCCATTTCACTGTTATCACAAAATAAACAGGAGGCGCAACCCTGTCCTCACAACACGACTGGGAGACAGGTGTTCCTGTCCTCATTTTACAGAGAATGCAACAGTCAGCGAGGTGAAGCCTCTTGTTAAGGATCCTATGCTCAGTACACTGCAAAGGAGGAGCTTTGAGTTCTGCTCCTCCATTCAAACCTCCTTCCAAAGCAAACTCCAACCAAAGGGCTAGACTTTCCCATGTGTAAGACTACAGCTGGAAAGGATCACAGAGGACACATTTTAGGTCAATTCTCTCTGTTTACAATACAAGAGAGTGGAGACCCTCGACAGAAGTGATTGCTAAGGTCACAAGGCGAGTGCGTGACAAGTGGCACTCTCGGAACCCCAAGACTCGGTTTCTTCTTTCCTGTGCAGCCCGCTGGGGAGGCAGGGGGAGGAGTTGAGCCGGGCTGCAGCTGCCGAGGCCCCCGCGTTCCGGGGGCGGTCCCTGGCGGCCGCGCATTCCAGAGCCTCCAGAGCCACCCGAGCAGAGCGTGCCCCGTGCCCAGCCGCGCGTCCCGGCCACTGCTGCGCGCTCCCGCCTGCCCGGGGCTTGGAGCTACGGGGCACATTCGGGGCCGAGATCCCAGGGCTAGGGGTCGCATCCCACTGCTAGGACCCGTACCGTCCGAGGAGACCTGGAGAAGCGTTCCAGCTGCCTCCACCCCAGGAACTTTTCGCAGACCTGGCACGATCCAGCAGCGGCGGGGGCCGTGGGTTTTCAAAGGAGCTGTGCGGATCCAGGGTGAGTGGGGTTATTAAGTGTAGTGCCTGGGACTCTGGCTCTCGTGCTGCCTCTACCCCAGTGCCCTCCCAACTGCCCGCTTTTCTTCCACATTTCTCCCCCTTCATCACTTTTGCTTTTCTCTTTTCTCCTTCTGTCCGCCCCTAAGTTCCAAAGACCTTCGGCGCTCGATCTTGGGCCTCCCCGGAGGCCGGAGCTTGGATGGGTGGGCTCCCAACCCCACCGGAAACGGGCCTCTCTCGCGTTTCCCTGCTCCTGCCCGGGGTTGGGGAGCGCGACCCCTCCTCCAGCAGGCTCTGCTACCTCTACTCTCCAGGCGCGGCGTCAGGGCTCAGCTCCCCAGCCTGAGCACCGCTGTGGGCGCTGTGCTGGCAGTTTGGGTCTTTGCACCACCCAGAGCAGCAGGCTATCTGTCTTACTTTTCTCAAAGTCCTGCGTGGAGGGCACCAGGGGTTTGGAGTCAGGGGTGGTGGGTTCCAGCCCTGGTCTGTCACGAGCAGTTTCTCTGTGAAATGGAGAAAATACCTTTTGCATACAGATCAAATGAAAAGGGAACGTGCAAAGTAACTCGGAGAGAAGCCTTCCTCCCAAGCTCCCTCCTCCTGCCGCTTAGGACTTGGTTGTTCCAATTGCCGGTTCTCTTGCACCCCTGAACCCCCTTGAGTGTAGGGACTGTCTCGCATCCTCAGCGCTTGGCACAGGGTCTGGTGAACCGGCGCTCGATACTGCCTGCTGAGTGAGAGAGAGATGTAAACCGTTAAAAACCATACAACTGTCAAGGTTGTTTTTTGGATTCAGTGGCCAGGCTGGGCTCTTATGCATGCAGCTCCGCTTGTTTCTTCTTGACTCGTTTTAGTCTTGTTGGCACCTGGGAGCTCGAGTCTCACATTTGTCTATAGATTCCCTCAAAGCTCTAGGCTGTAGTGTTGAGAGCTGCTCAGTTATTCAAGGGTGAAAGATTCCCTGACCATCTGCTGTGATCTGTGGGCCCAGTGTGGTGGGTGAATAGTCCATAGTCCGGAAGGATTGTGAACGCTTGAATAGGGTGGGGCTGGGGGTTGGGTGAACCTTTCCCGGGGAGTCAGGAGACACTGAGTTACCTTGAGGGGTTTCCCTATCTGGACCTTGCTTCCCCCACCTATAAAATGAGGAAGTGGAGGTGGAACAGTTGGGTGTCTGTGGTTAAGGGGGATGTGCTTTGGGGGTTATTCAGGGCACGCAGCAATCCTCTGAGCACATACGAGACAGCCCAGCTGAGCCTCAGGACATCATGTACTTCTGTCATAACAACAACCAAAAACAGCCAAGGAGAAGCGTTTCTCTGCTCCAACCGAGACCTCCTGTTTCCAGCTGTCTCGGGGTTATGAATCTTGCCACGGGGGTTATAACTCATGCCCCATCAGATCTTCCAAACACTGACCTCTCAGAGCGTCAGTGCTGTGGGCTCCGCCGTCCCATAAAACGTCTGGGGATTCCCTTTCTCTGGCCCAGCCTGAGAATCACTGAGCCATGGTGAGGTGTTTGAGACATAAAACAAATCAGAGACTCTGGGGACCAAGTGTGGTTGGGTCACATATTGGGCCCATGGGTGCCAGACCAAGGGGGTAAAGAGGTAGTTACAGCCTCAGATGCTTTCCCAGCCATATTCTGATCCTTTTTTTTAAAGAAAAGTGCTTCTCAGAATAAAATGAGTCACAAGCAATTTTTGTTAGCAGTAGCTAGAGAATGGGTAACCGACCATTCTGGTGAATGTAGTGGGTGCACCTGGTCCTTCTTGTGGCGTTTCTAAAAGAGGCCCCCGCAAAGATCCACCTTGTCGACTATCAGGTAAAATAAAAGAACATATTCTAGAGGAAATAATACCTACAGGACTTTAAAAAAAAAAAAATACCGCCAGAAAGTGTAGAGTCTGCTCTTCCAGGGGAAAGCTCAGTGAAACACGGTATATTTGTAATAGATGTTCTGTTCCCCTACACAGAGGTGCCTGCTATACTGCCTATCACACTCTAACGAAATATTAGAATGCTTTAGTGAGACATGTACAAAGTTTCAAATAAATACATGAAGTGCAAAAAAAAAAAGAAAAGAAAAAGAAAAGTGCTTCTGTTTCTTCTCCGTGGATTAAAGCATAAAAACACAGGAAATATTTCCAAGGAAAGAGGATCTTTATCTTGATTGTCTTACACTGCCACTATTGGCAGTGGTATCAAAGACACACGTGTACTCGCACTCACACTTTATAAGAGTAAATGTTGGTATTACCACACATTGCTGACCCCCTCCCTGATTGGCCAGGTAAGCTGAATAATGTAATAATAATCATACTTGACATTTATCGAGTGCTTGCTATTAGCCAGGCATTATTTTAAGCATTTTACATAATGCTATGATATTTACCATAATCCTCTGAGGTAGGGACCATCACTGCATCCATTTTATAGATGAGGAAACTGAGATCCAGAGAGAGTAACTCACGCATGATCACACAGGAAGTAAGTGGCAGAGCTGCAATTTGAACCCAGGCAGTTTGGCTCCAGGGCCCGTGCTCTGAACCTCATTGCAGTTGGGGGGATCTGGATTCAGATCTTGCCTCTGCCATTTACTCACAGGGTGACCTGGGGGAGTTAAGTGAGAATTTGGCAGCCACTGGACTAGTGAATCACTGCGGACCCTAGTACCCTTCCAACTCACTAGGGAAACAGACAGTGAACCTCAAGTGAGAGTGGTGTACCTCTGGGATTAAAGGCTAAGACTTAGGGCAACTCTTAGCCTTAACTAAGGAAGGGCAACAGGTCAGAATTATAATTGCCTGGCACATGAAACAACAGCAAAACAGATTCAGTGACTAAATTGTGTGACTTTAAATTACTTAGTTGTGTGTAGATACAGCTTCCTTATTTTGTTGATTTGGACCCTGGTTGGCTGATTGGGCATGTGAATTGCTCATAACCCACTACGTAGGACCAGGGGAAAAGAAATGGAGGAGGGAGAAGGAAAGACAGAGAAAACAACTGGGTTCCCCAAATCAGTTTCAATTAACGATGACACATATCTGTCACACACATCACTCCTCCTAATTCCCTGCCCCAGGCTGACACTGATACCCAGGACTTTTCAACAAACCTCCACAGGGCAGGAGAATCCTTCTTAACACGGTGCTCTGGACAGCCTCTACGGATTGATTGTGAAGCATCTGTCTAGCCCTCTCAGACTTCCCACTTCGTTCCTCTGGGATATGTATGGTCAAGGAAGTAACGAGGGGCAAAACAGGAGACCTTTCTTTTTGAGTGCCCTGGGTAGCATCTTAGGAAACACCCTGGGGCTTTTTAAAGATTAATCTTCTTTTTCCCTCACTCTTCTCTATGTTTTCTTTAATGGTTTTCACCCCAACACACCATCTTGACCTGGGGCGGAGCTCTCCGGGGAGCAGAGTCAGTCTTTGAGAGCTGGCCCCTTAGGGGTCACCTTGTCCATCCTCTCCTATTGACCTACAGGAAACTGAAGCTCACTTTGAAAGAGGGACTTAACTGAGGATCACACCCTGCATTCGTTTTCTAATGCTGTAACAAATTACCGCAAATTTAATGGCTTCAAATATATTGTATTACAGTTCTAGCAATCATACATCTAGTATGGATCTACCTAGAATAAATCGAGGCATCCTCAGCCTGCGTTTCTTTCTGGAGTCTTTAGGGGAGACTTGGTTCCCTGCTTATTTGAGTTGCTGGCAGAACTCAGTTCCTGTGGTTGTAGGACCAAGGTCACTGTTTTCTTGCTGGCTGCAAGCTGAGGGCCGGCCATTCCCTGCTTCTCAGGCCACTGCATTCCTTGGCGCATAGCCCCCTTCCTCCATCTTCAGAGTAAGTAACAGCCAGTCAGGTCCTTTCTCTGACTCTGCTGCCTCCCGCTTCACTTTTAAGGACGCATGTGATTAGACCGGGTTCACCTGGGTAATCCAGGATAATCTCCCCATCTCAAAGGCCTTAACTTTAATCACTGCTGCAGAGTCCCTTTGCCTCTTCCCCTGACTCCTCCCTCTGAGCCATGCTTCCTTGTTCATATTTAAGGTTTGAGGACCAGGATATGCACATCTTTGAGGGGTCATTATTCTACCTACCATACACAGCAAGGTCCACTTCAGCAGAGGGACTTGTTCTGGATCACACAGCTTGGCAGGGGATTCGCACCACTGTGGTGCCCTTGCAGCTCTATCACTGACACCCCTCCACCCCCCAGCCCCCCGAGAGCCGATCTCATGGAGGTCTCCTTTGTTAGCCCAGCAGCAGCAGGCACTTAGTCACTGGCAAATAACAATGATGGATGGTAGAGGCTTAAACAGGATGCTGTGGATTTGGCCCGGGTTTCTCCTCTGCTGGCTCCCTGTTGGTTTCTAAGACTCTGTTATTGGCCGGGTCAGATGGTATGTGCAGTCTTGAACAGCTCTGGCTGCTTTCTGATCTCTTTGAAATATCCTGGTGTTTTTCCATTTTTCCAGCCACAGAGAGCAGATAGAAACTCAGTCAGGGAACAAGTCTTTAGACTGTTAAGAATTTTGGAGGAGATAGAAGCCAACTGGAGTAAAATGAGAACAGAGTGCTCCTCAGGGACCTCGGGTCATTGGAGAAAGTCCTCTGATTTGCTTTATTTCACATTTTTGATAGTTGTGTGTCCTTCCACTGGCCCCTTTCTTTGGAACAAAGGTCCCTGGTGAAATGGACTCCTTGCTGAGTTGGTAAATACTTGAGGCTAACTATTACATAACACTGTTTCCAAGAGTAAATGTGAAGCTGGGATGGCCTTCTCACACTGGACTTGTCGTGAGAAATCCCCTTCCCTTTTATCAGCCTCTCTGTCCTCTTTGGAGAACAGAGAGAGAAAAGTCCATACTCCGGGCAGTAACCCCCCAACCCCTACACATCCACCTCAATGCCCAGCCCCTGAACACAGGGAATCAAAACCTGAATTTGACTCACCAGCCCAAGCAAGTCAGTAGGTGGGAAGCCTAGAGGACATTATTCTGAAAGGCCAGTGCTCCTCTGCCTTGCACGTACAAGGTGGACTGGGAAAGAAAGAGGCCCCATAATCCTTCCTCAGTGTACAGAGATCAAGTCAGAAGGTGTTATTTTATTCAAGAGATAAGGTTGTGGGGGCTTCCCTGGTGGCGCAGTGGTTGAGAGTCCGCCTGCCGATGCAGGGGACACGGGTTCGTGCCCTGGTCCGGGATGATCCCTCATGCCGTGGAGCGGCTGGGCCCGTGAGCCATGGCCGCTGAGCCTGCGCGTCTGGAGCCTGTGCTCCGCAACGGGGGAGGCCACAACAGTGAGAGGCCCGCGTACCGCAAAAAAAAAAAAAAAGAGATAAGGTTCTGACTTCAAGGTCATTGAACTTCTACAGGGATGAGGATCCTTTCTGGACCTCCCCCACTAACTAAGTTCTAGGAGTTAAGCTCAAATCTAAAGTTCCCCAGTCTGTCCATATTCATTTCTTTGTCAATCTCACATTCATTGGGCACTACTGTGTGCCAGAGCAGAGCCTGTGATGGGCACTAAGTGAACAGCAGAGAACAAGAGATGATGCATCTACTCTCCTAGGACTTGCACTGTACTTTGAGTGGGCAAAGATGGCCAATAAAAACAAACAAACAAGCAAACAAACAAGCTAGTTTCAGGCTGTGAAAAGTCTATGAAGAAAATAAAACAAGGTATGAGATAGAGAATGGCTGGTGGATAAGATGGTAATTTAATAGGGTGGGTCTGGAAAGGCTTTTCCAAAGAGGTGGCATTTAAGTTGAGATCACGGCCACTGAGACACTGGATATTGAAGAGATCCGGCGGCAAGAGCATTTTAAGAAGAGGGAACAGCAAGCGCAAAGGTCTTGAAATGGAACAGCGCTTGGGACACAGGTCACTAGGTACCCCAGGCTACTAGGTGGCCCGTGGGGTCCCTTCTTGGTACATGAGTTGCCCTCTCTGTCTGGCCTAAATGCTCCATTCTTTTCTGACAATCTCACCAGCTCTTTCAGAGGGTAGAGCCTTAGGAAGAGGTGCTATAAACTGGGCCTTGCTGGTAAACCCCCTAGTCTACTCCCCTGTGAACCATTACCTCATTGTTCACATTCTGCAAGCTGCTTCAAGAGACGCCTCCAGCCTGAGTGACTCAGAGCTGGTTCTGGCTGCCTCCTCCCTGGCCTCCGTGTCTAGTGGAAAGGAACCATCAGCGCTGTCTGCTCAGAGCTCTGGCAGTGCCGGACTAGGGCCACACCTGCAGGAAGCCACCTGCCTCTATCTGCCTTTTCTCCCACTCCGGCATAATTAAGTTTGCCTGCCATCAGGAAGTCATTTCTTTTATTGCATTCTTCCTTGGAGAACTCCTTGGTGGTAAAACTGGTTGGATAACCACTGGCAGTCTCTCAAAAGTTAACTGTTAGCTGCAGTTCAGATGTGGAGAGTGTGCATTTCTGGTGGAAGGTCAAAGCTGGGACAGACATCAACGGCTGTTTGTTTATGAAACTATCACTACAGTTTCCTAGATCAGTCGCAGAGCAGGCATGGTGCCCAAACTAATGGTGGAGCCTCTGAACTTTGTGTGAGTTTGGGAGCTGTGTTCACTAGCTCAGCTTAACATTTATGAAGCCCTTACTGTGTACCAGGCATTGTCCAAGTGCTTTATGTGCATTAGCTCATTCAACTTCCATGGCATCACTATGAAGAAGTCACTATTAATAGTTATTATTATTCCCATTTTACAAATGAAACTGGAGCTTTAAAAGGTTAAGTTTCTTGCCCAAGCCACCAGGACTATATGTGCTCCCAACACACCAAGTATCTCATCAGCTCTGGGCTTTGTTGATGATGTTTATTCTACTGATCTTGCCTTTCCCCATATTTCTTTCTTTTGAACTCCTACTTACCTTCAAAGTCCATATCAAAAGCCCCCTTTTTTGTCTTCAATTTTACTTAGACAAAAATGAAGGCATGAGGATTAATATTTTTTTGAGCATCTGTTATTTTCCAGGACTCCATACATATTATCTCACTTTATCCTCGCAATAGGATATTACAGTGCAGTGCTTTTAGTGTCCCTATTTTAAAGATGAGAAGACAGGTTTAGCGTTTTTAAATAACTTGTCCAAAGTCATACTTCTAAGGGTGGAAAGCAGGATTCAAATCAAGTACTCTACTTCTTTCCTCCTTGGAGATAGCATGTAGTTTGTACCTTTAGTCCACTTTTCTGCCTTGTATTGTAATTCATGTCTTTTCCTCCAGAAGAGCCTGAGCCTCCTAAGGGAAAACACTGTATTTCTCTCTGCCTCCTAAGGGAAAACACTGTATTTCTCTCTATCTCCACACCCACTCCCCAGTGTTAATCACAGTGCCATAAATGTTTACTGAATTAGAATGAATTGCTACTCTACTAGCTTCATACTTGGACTGGAGAAATAGGTCAGCTTAACCAGTGCTGCTGCTGGTTGATTAAAAAAAAATTGCTGGGCTTCCTTGGTGGCACAGTGGTTGAGAATCTGCCTGCCAATGCAGGGGACACGGGTTCGAGCCCTGGTCTGGGAAGATTCCACATACCGCGGAGCAACTAGGTCCGTGAGCCACAACTACTGAGCCTGCGTATCTGGAGCTTGTGCTCTGCAACGAGAGGCCGCAACAGTGAGAGGCCCGCGCACCGTGATGAAGAGTGGCCCCCGCTCGCCGCAACTAGAGATAGCCCTCGCACAGAAACGAACACGCAACACAGCCAAAAAAATAAAAATAAAAAAAAATAATAAATAGCGTTCCCTTAAAAAAATTGTTAATATGGATTAAGCATCTATCTTCTTTGTTGATAAAGCAAAGACACAGTCCAAGTTAGGGATGCTAACAAACTCTAGCCAAAGGGGTGGATATTTGCAGAGAGTCCCTATGGTCAGGAATTATTAATCATAGGACGAACATTTGTAGAGTGCTTACTGTTTGTTAGAACACTGCTAAGTACTATATGTGATTATCTCATGGAGTTCTCCTAACCCTACAAGGCAGATACTATTACTTTCCCATTTTTGTTTTTGTTTTCAGCTGAGTAAATGGAAGCATTAGGAAGTTAAAGTAACTTATACAAGGTAGGTGAGCTAGAAAGTGGTACAGCCACGTTTAAATCCAAGCCGACTGGCCTCTAAGACTGGGCTTCTAACACTGCTCTGCAGTCTGCGTGTTTAGGAGCTAATTCCCTGCTGTTTCCAAGTATTCTCTCTACTCTAAGAGCTTCCATCACCTTACCAGATTACAGGAGCTTGGGGCTTTGCTGACTTAAGAAATGTTTATTCAGTACCTATACCACTGAGTAGAGAGGGAAGGCAATCTGTGAGGAGAACGGAGCTGTGTTGGGTAAAATCAGTGCTGGGGCAGAGCTGGAACCCAGGCAAAGTCCATTCCTCTCCTAGTCTTTTGTCCTCTATGCATGTTGGCTTTTTTTTTTCCCAATTTGGTGGAATCTCCCACTACAAGTAGGATTCCATTGTCTCTCCCTCTCTTCTCTGATGTTCTTACCCAAGGTGAGGAATAAATAAGTTACAAGGCTTAGTCATTACGTTCTTCACTGGGTTGATCTGCATTTGGACCTTAAGTCAAAGGGATGAAATACAAACGCTGGAACTATATCCATGAGTGCTTCTGACAGGACACTGCTTTGCTTTGCTCTTGGTGTGTGTGTGTTTGTGTGTGTGTGGTCCTGGAAAACTATCTCCCTGCCTCACCTTTGGGGAAATTGTTTAGGGCTCTGGGCCTAAAGGTCCCCTTAGGTTTTTATATAGTAAAAAAGGTACAGTCGAGAAGCCTGTACCAGCCACTATGGAAAGCAGTATGGAGGTTCCTCAGAAAACTAAAAATAGAATTACCATATGATCCAGCAATCCCACTCCTGGGCATATATCCGCACAAAACTTTAATCCCAAAAGATACACGCACCCCTCTGTTCATAGCAGCACTATTCACAATAGCGAAGACAGGGAAACAACCTAAATGTCCACTGACGGATGAATGAATAAAGAAAATGTGGTACATATATACAATGGAATACTACTCAGCCATAAAAAAAGAATGAAATAATGCCATTTGCAGCAACATGGATGCAACTAGAGATTATCATACTAGGTGAAGTAAGTCAGAAGAGAAAGACAAATACTATATGATATCACTTATATGTGGAATCTAAAGTATGACACAAATGAAACAGACCATGGACATAGAAATCAGACTTGTGGTTGCCAAGAGGGAGGGGATTGGGGGAGGGAGGTTAGGGTTAGCAGATGTAAGCTATTATACATGGAATGAATAAACAACAAGGCCCTACTGTATAGCACAGAGAACTCTATATTCAGTATCCTATGATAAACCATAATGGAGAAGAATATTTTAAGAAAGAATATATATATATGTATAACAATCACTTTGCTGTATAGCAGAAATTAACACAACATTGTTAACATTGTTAATGTTAATCAACTATGCTTCAATACAAAAAAAAAAGAAGCCTGGCTGGTTCTCATTCATTATATTAGTTTATTCTCTATCACTGCTCTCTCCAACCCAATGCCCCACCGTCTTCTCCCAGCTCCCATCTGAAACAGGATAGTGATGGAATTGAAAAGAGCACTGCAAATCAGGAGGCCTGAGTTCTCCCCTGGGTCCTGCCATTAACTTGCTATGGGACCCTGGGCAAGTCATGCGCTTCATCTGTAAAATGGAAGGTAGATTATGTGGTTTAAACTAGATAGTGTCTAAATTCTGTGTAGATTTCTAGAATACCATTACTTTGTAGAAGTTTCACCTCCACGGAACAAACCCAGTAGGATACAGTATTGCTGTATTAGTTTTCTATTGCTACCATAACAAATTACCACAATTTTGTGGCTTAAGACATACATTCAGAATCTCACAGTTTCCTTGGGTCAGGATTGCAAGCACAATTTAGCTGGGTCCTTACAGAGCTTCAGTCAAGGTGTCAGCCAGACCTCATTGTCATCTGGGGGATCCATTAGGGCAGAATCTGCCTGCAAGCTCTTTCAGGCTGTGGGTAGATTTGTTTCTTGCAACTCAAGGCCAGCAGAAGAGTATCTTTGACCTAGGGAAAGCTTCAGCCCTCTTTTAAAGGACTTCTACCTGATTAAGTCAGACCCACCCAGGGTAATCTTTTCCATTACTTTAAAGTAAGCAATTCTAGAACCTTAATTACATCTGCAAAATCCCTTCACCCTTGTTACGTGACCTAACCTAATCACAGGGTAACACCAGGGAACGGAGATTATGGAAGCCACCTTAGAATTCTGCTTACTGTCATTGCTTTACAGAAATAGCCTATAGCTATTAGCTATAGTTGTAACTGGAGCATACTAGAGTCAGCTCTCTATTTTCTGAGTCAGGTCAAATGACTTAATGTATGAAATAAGTTCTAAAACTTACTTGTTCCTACACTAAAACTACTCTGCTTTGAACTTGCTTTTTGAATGCAATACGTTATGCTTCCCTTTATTCTAATATAATTACTCCCCAGGTTATTCTCTCCCAATACCATTAATGAATATATAGTTATTCATAGAGGAAAAAGTCTAAATGTTAACTTTTTATTTTAAATTAGTTTTTCTACTTGAAATTATATATTGTAGAAAACTACTAATTTAAGAAGTTTTCTGTGTCCTTAGGTGATTTCTAAAATCTTTTTGTTCCGTCAGTATTTGAGAGAGATGTGTTGAACTCTCCCACTATAATTGTAAATTTGTCCATTTCTCCTTATAATTCTGAGATTAGGTATACTAAAATTAAAAATCATATTATCTTTTGGCATCTCTAGTTATACTTTTTGCCTAAAAGTCTACTTTGTCTGATGATAAGATAGCTCTACTAGCTTCCAAAATTTGTGATAGATGGTATTTCTTTTGTTTCCATTTACTTTCAACATTTCTGAATCCCCATGTGTCTCTTGTAAAAAAAAAATTATATTTTTATATGCTCTGATAGTTTTTGTTAGTTTGGGTTTAAATTTACTATCTTTTTATGTGCTTTCTATTTGTCCCACCTGTTCTGTTTTCCCCCCCTTTTTCTTGTTTTCTCTGAAAATCATGTACCCTTTTGCTACTTTTAAATGGCTACCCTAGAGATTACAATATACATCCTTAATTTAACAAAGTCCAATGTTATTTGGTTATCTTGCCCTTTCCCAGACAATGCCAGAAAATCAGAACACTTTAATTCTGTTTCTTCTGCTATTTATTTACTGTTATTGAATATTTAAATCCTGTATTTTTATCCGAAATTTTATTTCATCTTAATACTTTTCAGTTATTTTTGTTCACTTTAAAGAAATCATTCTGCTTTCTAGATTACATTGTTTCTGTTGAGAAGTTAGCTCTCAGTCTAACTGGTTTTCATTTGAAGATAATCTTTTTTTCTCTTTGTCTCTGGCTTTCAGCAGATTTACTATAATGCACCTAACTATGGATTTCATTTTATTTATCTCGCTAGGACTTCATGGGGCTTCTTTAGTTTGTGAATTGATGTCTTTCATCAGCTTAGTTCTTTCTTTCTCTAATGTTGTTTCTGCCCCATTCTCTCTTCTCTCTTTCTAGGACTCCAGTTACGTGTATGTTGTATTGTGTCACTGTTTCCTCTATACCCCTTACCCAGTTTTCTGTATTTTTCACCCTTTTATTTGTCTGCATCATTATATTTTCTCTCTGATCCTCCATTTCACTAATTCTTTTTTCAGCTATGCTTCATTTGCTGTTAAGTCCATTCATTGAGGTTTTTTTCTTTCAATTAACTGTTTTCTTCAGTTCCAGAATTTCTATTTTGTTCTTTTCAAAAATCTGTTGTGTTCTTTCTTATAGTTTCCAGTTCTCTGTGAAAATTTTCAATCTTGTGTTATTTTGTCCTCAAACATAGTAATCAAGGTTACTTAAAGTGTGTGTCTGTCTGACAACTCCAATATCTGGAGCCCCTGTAAATCTTTTCTTTTTTTTTTTTGGCTGCGTTGGGTCTTCGTTGCTGAGCGTGGGCTTTCTCTAGTTGTGGTGAGTGGGGGCTATTCTTCATTGCAGTTCACGGGCTTCTCATTGTGGTGGCTTCTCTTGTTGCAGGGCACAGGCTCTAGGCATGTGGGCTTCAGTAGTTGTGGCATGAGGGCTCAGTAGTTGTGGCGCACAGGCTTAGTTGCTCTGTGGCATGTGGGATCTTCCCGGACCAGGGCTCGAACCCGTGTCCCCTGCATTGCCAGGTGGGTTCTTAACCAATGCGCCACCAGGGAAGCCCTGTAAATCTTTTTCTGTTGTCTGTTGTTTCTGACGGTTCCATTCTAGGCATCTTGCCTTTTTTCACTGCTGCTTATTTTTGGTCATGATTGGACATTTGAATAAAAAATTTGAAATTTGAATGAAAGTTTGAATTGTGATGTTATCTCCTCTAGAGAGGATGTAAGTTTGCTTCTGCCAAGGACCTGAAGGTACTAGTGATCTGGAACAAACTTAATTCAATTTCAGGGACTGTGAAGATTCAAAGCTGGGGTTGCAGTCTCCGGGATTGGTATACTTCTTGTTCACTCTTAGCACTAAGAGTGCTCTTTGAAGTCCAAACTCAAAATGCAGGGGTTTTGCTTTCTCTGTCTTGGGAGTCTTGTACTTTTGAGTCTGTCAGAAACACTGCTTAGCCTCTATCCTCCACTAACGGAAATGCTGCTTCACATGCCAGGCTCACCTCCCTGAATTTCTGTCTTCTTCCAGATCTTAGCCTGGTAATTCTTCATTATTTTGCTACTTCTTAGTGCCTTTGAGCAGATTTTTGGGGGGCCTAATTTTTCCAGTCCTCAGTAAGAAGATTGGTCGAAATTATCTAGTTTGTCGTTAACAGAAGTGGAAGTCCTGATCTTTGTAGATTGCATCTCTCTTTTTTTAAACTGAGGTGTAATTAGCATATGATATTATATTAATTTCAGGTGTACATGATTCAAAATTTGTATATGCTGTGAAATAATCATCACAATAATTCTAGTTACCATCTAGTCACCAAAGTTACAAATTTTTTTCTTGTGATGAGAGGTTTTTTAAGATTTATTCTCTTATCACTTTTCAAATATGCAATACAATACTCTGGACTATAGTTATCGTGCGGTATATTACATCCCCACAACTTATTTATTTTGTAACTAGAAGTTTGTACCTCTTGACCCCTTGCACCCATTTTACCCACTCTCTGACACTTCTTCCCTCTGGCAACCACCAATCTCTTCTCTGTATCTATTGGTTTGGTTTAGTCTAGTTTTGTTTGTTCATTTGTTTTTTCATATTTTGCATATAAATGAAATGAAATGGTATTTGTCTTTCTCTGACTGGCTTATTTCACTTAGCATAATACCCTCAAGGTCCATCCACATTGTCACAAACGGCAAGATTTCATTCTTTTTATGGCTGAGTAGTATTCCATTGTGTATATACACCTCCCCTTCTTTATCCATTCATCCATTGATGGACAGTTAGTTTGTTTCCATATCTTGGCTATTAAAAATAATGCTGCAATGAACATAGGGCTGCATATATCTTTTCAAATTGGTGTTTTTGTTTTCTTTGGCTAAATACCCAGAAGTGGAATTGTTGGATCATATGGTAGTTCTATTTTTAATTTTTTGAGGAAGCTCCATACTGTTTTCCATAGTGGTCGCACCAATTTACATTCCCACCAACAGTGTACAAAGGTGCCCTTTTCTCTACATCCTTGCCCACACTTATTTCTTGTCTTTTTTGTAATAGCCATTCTAACAGGTTGAGGTGATATCTCATTGCGGTTTTGATTTGCATTTCCCTGATGAGTTGTGATGTTGAGCATATTTTCATGTGTCTGTTAGCCACCTGTTTGTCTTCTTTGGAAAAATGTCTATTCAGATCCTCTGCCCATTTTTTAAATCAGATTTTTGTTGTTGTTGTTGCGTTGTATGAGTTCTTTATATATTTTGAATGTTAACCCCTTACTGGATATATGCTTTGCAAATATTTTCTCCCATTCAATAGGTTGCCTTTTTATTTTGTTGATAGTTTCCTTTGCTGTGCAGAAGCTTTTTAGTTTAATGTAGTTTTTTTATTGTTTATTTTTGCTTCTGATGCCCTTGCCTTTGGAGTCAGATCCGAAGGATCCTTCCCAAGACAAATGTACAGGAGTTTACTGTCTATGTTTTCTTCTAGGAGTTTTATGGTTTCAGGTGTTTAATCCAGTATGAGTTAATTTTTATGCATGTTGTAAGATAGTAATCTAATTTCATTCTTTTGCATGTGGCTGCCTAGTTTTCTCAATGCCATTTGTTAAAGAGACTGTCCTTTCCCCATTGTGTATTCTTGCCCCCTCTGTAGTAAATCAATTGACTGTATATGTGTGGTCTTATTCTGTTCTGGGCTCTCTGATCTGTTTGTTTTTATGCCAATACCATGTTTTTGTGATTACTGTGGCTTTGTAATATAGTTTGAAATCAGGGAGCATGATGCTTCCAGCTTTGTTCTCTCTCCAGATTGCTTTGCAACTCAGGATCTTTTGTTGGTTCCATACACATTTTAGGATTGTTTGCTCTATTTCTGTGCATACCTTTTCTTAATTCTCTAAATCTAGAATGCCCTTTGACCAAAAACAGTAATAGTCTGACCTGGGCTTAAAAGAGAGCTATGGATCTGGCATCTCCCTGTTCATACTCCTGGGTCTGTGTGGGTGCTTTGGAGGTAGCTGTACATAGTGGTGAATACAGGGTCAGGAGACCTGAGTTTGAATCCCGTTTACTAATTTTATGATCACAAGCCAGTTAACCTCTGTCAGATTTAGTTTCCACATCTGTAAAATAATATATCCTGCACAGGATTACTGTGAAGTTTAAATAAATTAATGTATGGGACAAGGCCTAGCACAGTCCTTAGCAGTTGGTATTTGTTAAACACATGCTGGCTTGTGTAATTCTGTGTTTAAGGGGAGGGATACTTAACTTCTTTGTGCTCCTTGGAATTAAAAGAGTCATGTCTTTTGAGTAAATAATAGTAACTCCTAAGAGAGTGTCTTGTATATAGCAAGTACTTAACAAGTGAATGAATGAATGAACACCCTAGACAGTTACTAGTCCTGAGAGTGCTCAACCAAAAACTATTAGTGCTCTGTCAGAGAGGTGAAAGTTATTTGTTGGGGAGTGAGTCTCATAATTGAAAGGTAGATAGATAGCACAGATTAGTCACTTTGAATTTGGTTATTCTAAAACTCCTGACTTGTAGGAAATTTTAATTTATGAAATGTATATTTTTTTGTTGGCACTAGAAAATTTGCCATATGGTAGAACTGACTGGAAGGATTCTTTTTTTTTTTGTAAAAGAACTTTCAGTTACTTAAGAAAAATGGTCCCAAAAGTAAAATTTGATGTTTCTGAAGCAGGCAGCAGGGAACCTCTGCTTTCCTTCCTAGACTGGACCAAACAGACTACTTGATAGATGGGATGAATTTCCCACTTTTGCAGAAGGTACAGTGTTTTCCTCCTTTGGAGGAACTACCATTTTTTCTTTTTTTGCCCTTACACTTAGCCTTATTAATGGATACAAAATAGTCATTTTGGGATTCTTAACTTTTCCATTGCTTAAACTCATGGTCTAAAGTGGAGCCATGATGTCTCCAGGTCACAGGGCAGGTGGTGTAGGGCCTAGATGGTGTCAGTGGCTGATGGAGCCAGTGGCTCCTTTGTCTGTCAGCTCAGGGTGACTTTAACATAGTTTCTTAGACAAACACATCGAACATATGTTAAAGTTTATTATTTATTAACGAGGTAAATAGATAAAGTATACCAGTTTGAAGTAACAAGAATTTAGGCCTGACTGCTGGTTTACCTTCCGTGGTCATAAAAACATTATATTTTTATCAATGATAAGGTTACATTTGTGACATGAATGGCTTGTGCCATATCCCAACTTGACGTATTCATTAGAAATCACAAGTAATATATCTGCAAAGCAAACAATAAGCATATTGATCTATAGTTATTCATTAGATGTACCAAGAAACAGTTTTATGCCCTCACAAGGAGCCAGTCACCCAGATGCCAGATGAGGTCAAACAGAAGTCAGCGAGTCCTGCTTTTTCTCAAGCCAATTCTTCTAGCATGCCATTAATGGTGCTGAACGTATGGTTTGTGTAGTTCTCATTTGGGGGAAAATATCTTTTCTTTCACAGTGGGGAAAGGTGGAAGTTACTGGAACCTCTGTTACATGGGAGGGAACAGCTCATCAGAGAACACGCTGGAGGACTGAGAGGGTTGAAACAGGGAGAGGGAGCTCCCTGTGCTCTCTGACTCCTGGCCACGTGTATGGCCAGCCTTAGAGCCCTGAAGGGCCCTTGGAGAACATCACAGCTTGTGACTTTCAATCTGTGTTCTGAGGAGCCCAAGGGGTCAAGGAGCAGCTGAACAGCTGTGCTGTACCAAGTGAGCAGGCTGTGCTAAGTGGGGACACAAGAAAAATAACTGAGAAAAGTTATGTTCTCAGATCTTTTCGGTTAGAAGAAAAAAATGACTTTAATTTCATTATAACATGTACATTTTGGTGTTATGGTTTAGTATTGATTTGAGTTTGAATTATATATGTGAAGGGGGTGGGCACCCTAATCTCTAGTGCTTAGGGCCTCTAAGGATTCAGCTCTGCTTACTGGATAGGACCCCAAACCCCTCTCGCTGAGCACTCCCCAGCAGTCTAGAGGAGCTCCAATTTTATCTGTTTTTGTGACTGGGTTTTAAACAATTTCATGTGTGAAAAAGTAATAGTGGTACAGTCTGGAATACAGGTTACAGACAAAGTTTCATTTATTCATCGATTTGTTCTGTTTTGTTTTAATTAGGGCCAGTGATCTGATCAGATTTATGTCTTTGAGTGATCATTGTGGAAGCGGGTGGGCTTGAAGGTGGGGGAAGACCTTTGGGCTTCAATTTTGCCACCTGTGAAACAAGGCTAGTTCTAGCTTCAGTGGTTTTTGGTTGTGGATGAGCCCTGAAGCCTGAGTTCCCGTAAATGACAGGTTTTCCTTATGAAAATCAGCCAGGGAGATTATGTGTTCCTGGCATTTGGAGTTACAGAGACTGTTTGATGTTAATGGGTTTACCGGAAAGGGCTTTTGTGTGGTTCTGTTGGCCCAAGGCAAGCTAGCTATTGATGTAATCAGGAGACCACAACGAATGATTTTCCCCACCCCTGTCCCTCTTTAACAGTGTGCGTCTCCTGTGACTCACGCTTCTGTGCCTTAGACCTTGGAGAAAGTGACCATGTTTCTGAGGCTGAGGCAGGGCCAGCCTGTGCCTCTTCCTCCGGGGCAGGCCCCCTGCCTTATAATCCTGTGGCCCTGAGAGCCTCGCTAGAGGCTTCTCCTCCATCCTAGAATGTGCCCGCATCTGACTTAGACTGGCTACAGAGCACGGAGGAATCAGTTCCCAAATCATGGAGCTAGGAAGAGTGGTAGAGGCCTTAGAGATCAGGGATTCCCAAAGCGGGCTGCACATTCAAATCACCTGGGAAATGAGAGTGGGGGAGGCCCCTCTGGAGTCTAATTCAGTAAGTCTGTGATGGGACCTCGAAGCAACGTTTTTTAAACTGTCCTTAGGTGGTTCTCACTTAGCACGGTATATGGCATTTGGTGACCACTAATCTAGTCTCATACTTTAATTTTATTTGGCTTGAAAATTGTATGTGTGTGTATTTAGTCTTTTTTAATAAAGAAAAAACAAAAACAAAAAAGCCCATTTTTCCATCAACCGGTTGACTTGAAAAAAATTAAAAGTAAGACATGCTCATGTTTATAAAACTCAACAGTATAAAAAAAAAATGAAGAATGAAAAGCAGGAACTTTTCCCACTCCTAGTCCAACTCCCAAAGGTAATCACTATTAACATTTTCTTCGGATTCTGCTTATAAATGATTTTACTTTTATATATCCTCACCTGTCTATCTACTTAATTCTACAAAATCTGAACCAAAGGAGTTATCCTATACACATTATCCTGCACTTTATTTTTTTCCCCACTTAGGACTATTTTAGAGCTCACTACAGATCATCATTCTTTTTGATAATAACTATTAAATAAGTTAATATTTGTAACACACTTGGAACCGTGCATGGTGTGTAGCAAGCACTGTGTATTTGTTAAACAAATGAATGAAAATTGTTGCCTGGTGTTCCATTATATGGATACACTCTACTATTTATGGATACTTCCGTTGTGTTGGTTGCTATAGCAGACAGCGCAGAAACAAACACCCTAGTATGTATGCATATCTTGGAGACTGTACCTTGGGTATGGTAATCAGTAAAATTACTTAATGTGGCCACAGTGGGCATGGAGCCAAAGGCATTAAAAAGGAAAAGCTATTGATTTAGGTAAAAGCAGGAAATAGAACTGGAATTGGGGATTTTGCCTGGGACCTTGAATCACAGAATTATAAATCTTTGATCTAGAAGGAACTGTAGGAGATTGTTTATTCCGGCCTTGTGACTTCTGGGCAGGGAACACGTTGCACCTGTGGTTCCCGGGTTGTGCGCTGAGCCCTGGGGAGCCGCAGTGAACTCATTGGAAAAGTGTGTGTCTGGGAGCTGTGGGATCTTTAAAATTTTTGACAGGAATATTGATATTTGACAACTCTCAGACGTTGGGCAAACTACTAGTTCAAGATAATTTACAGTCTAACATTAATCATACTACATTCCTTTTGGTGATGCTATATTTTGTGATGCTGAGTTTTAGCAGTTGCCATGATACTGCAAGCACAGCACACAAATGAATGTGGAATAGGAAGTGAGCACGGCACCGTCCCATCTGACTCCAAAGTTTGAAAAGTTGTGCAATGCCTCACAGTCGCACACATGCCGTAAGTAACTGGCTAAGAATGAAATACAAATTTTTTCTTTCAATTTCTGTGTATTATATTTTCAAACAGCTACTCATTTGTTAGGACATAAATGTTTATTAAATTGAACCTAACTACGTAATAAATGGAACTGCTAGGTATTTCTTTTGGCCTAGAGTGCTGTGAGAAAATTACTGAAGGTGCTGTGAATCGAAAAAGTTTGGGAACAACTGATTTACATCTTTATCCATCAGAACTCTTTTAACTGCAAGTGAGAGAAACCAAACTGACACTGGCTTTAGCAAAACTAGAGGATTATTCGCTTATATATCTGGGCTGTCCGAGGTTGCAGATGGTGTCAGACTGGCTGGGTTCAGGTACTCAAATGAGGTTGTCAGGACTCCACTTCTCTTTCCATCTCTAGGACATGCTGTCACATGTGGGCAAGATAGCCCCATGCCCATCCTTTCCAGACTCATATCCTTTCAGTTTAGCAATCCCAGCAGAAAGAATCATCTTTCCCAATAGTTTGTGAATAAAAGCCCTGGGAGGGCTTTGGTTGACCTAGCCTGGATCACTTGCCTATTCCTGAATTGAGGCTATGGAGATTTGTAATGGCCAAGCCTAGGTCACATGTGCTTCCCTGTGCTCAGGTGTGTGTCCTAACTAAACCACACAGAAAGGGTAGGTTCTTCAGAAAAGAGGAGGACCTGTTACCAGGAGAAAGGGAGAAGGGGTGCGGGACCAAAAACAATGAATTTCCCATTTTACAGATGAGGGAACAGACTGGTGGTATGATAGTTTAATAGTTAAACATGAAGACTCTGGAGTCCCACCCACCTGGCTTTGCTTCCTTGGGGAAATTAACTACATCTACATCTTTTAAGGCTTTAGAGTCTTCATCTCCAAAATGGAAATAACTGAAGATAAAGGCCAAGAAATAAAAAAGCATGGCAATAATAGTCCCTACCGCAAAGGGTTGGTGGTTGAAGTGAGGACTAAGTGAGTTAATACACGTAAAGTGCTTAGGATAGGGCCCGGCACATAGGAAGCCCACAGTAAATGAGGCCGTTACTATTATTGATCAGGCAACATTAACGAGTACACAGCAGCTGGTAAGTGACCTACCTTCTGACTCCTGTGGTACAAAATGGTGAATTCCTCTTTCCTGCCTGTTGCAGAGTGAAGCAGCATGGATGCCGTCAGCCAGGTCCCCATGGAAGTCGTGCTCCCCAAGCACATCCTGGACATCTGGGTCATTGTCCTCATCATCCTGGCCACCATTGTCATCATGACCTCCTTGTTGCTGTGCCCGGCCACTGCGGTCATCATCTATCGCATGCGGACTCATCCTGTCCTCGATAGGGCCGTCTGAGAACCTCCCAAGAGGGGCAGGTGACGGATGAGGACAGTGTCCCTGCCCCCAGCTGCTTTCCCTTTCTCAGAAGAGCCGCAGGAGGGACTTTGGAGCATGGACACTGGAGCTCGATATGTGAGGAGACCTGAGTTCTGGTTTTGATTCTGCCACTGGCCAGTGGTGTGAGTTTGGTCAAGGGACCTAATTCTATGAGTTCCAGACTCCTTATTTTCCAAATGGGGATCATGATTCCTGCCCGTCCTACCTCATGGGGTTGTGAGAACCAATGACCTAGTGGAGGTTAAAGCTGTTGGTGAGTAGATACACAGGTGTTACTGCTGAATGCTGAGAAGCTTTGAAGAACCAAAGACCCTAGCCACTGATGAGGGTCTTCAAGGTGGTGAGGGAGACACTGGGGCAGAGCAGTCTTCCCCAGTGCCCCTAAGATGAAGGCAAGCAAAGGCACCCTGTCATCATTCCAAGGGACCAACAGCATGTGGCTCAACATTCTTTTCTTTGAGGTGCCACTCCCTTGAGTTGTCTAATTTGGGAGGGAATTGAGCATGTCAGGGGGAGGGAGATGGGTGGATCTTTCCAGGACACCGGAATCTGCAGTTTGGAGGGGCTCTGACATTTCTTGGCAATGCCCAGGGAGCTGGGGCGATGGGCTTCTTTCTGCATTAGCGTCCTATAGCTTTGACGCTCAAGCAGTGTTGGCAGATGCAGGGTGGCTGAGTTCCCTGGCCAGCTTTCAGGATACCCAGCACCCGTCCCGTCCCCTGTGTGCCCCTCTGCCCCAGCTCCTGCTGTAATTAGGTCCACCGCATAATGTGTACTCCCTTCATCCCCTCCCACCAGCACTGCAACCATTCCAAGGTACGAGATGTTCCCAGCACCTTTGGAACTAACTCAAACAGTGATGTTCATTTTAAATGCTACAATTTATATTTATATGTATAGAGAGATTTCTGGACCACTCAAGCTCTTTGACCGAAATAAGGAGCATCTGGGGATTTGTTAAATTATGTAAGAAGATAGCACAGATTATCGGGATATTATTGTGTGAAAATGATGCTTTTAGGTTGATCTGATTTCACTGATGTACCTAACTAATTTCCAATAAAGTGCTAGAATGAGCATGTCTGAAGTCTTTCTTTAAAGAGCACCTATTAAACTCAGTAAGAGGATTCCACTGAATTTATGGTCTTAGGGACAGATTGAATATAGGAATAGAAAGGGAAAGAGGACAATCAAATCAACTTCAGGAAGTGGGTGAATAGTTGTGCAGTTTACACAGACATAGAATGCAGGAGGGAGAACAGATTTTGGAAGTGAGATGACTTTAGTATCGAGTTTAACATGTTGAGTTTGAGGTGCTTGTTATATTCAGGTGGGTACTTTCAGGATGCAGTTGGAAACCTGGGAAAGATTTTATAGCTGGGATTATGTTTGGGGGGATTATCTGCATAATTAGACTGGGAGGAGTGAGGTACTAATGCAGAACTGGTAGAATGCTAAAGAGGAGTGGAAGGGGAAGAGGGGGGGAATGACAAAGCAAGGAGACGGAAAATGTCATGTGATGTGAACTGATTATGAGAGGGATGCATTCATACTCTGTGAGCAAAGGAAGGATGGGGGGTTAGGAATTGGAGACAGTGGGAACAGACAACTCTTTCCAGGAATAGAATGTAGTATAGAGGTAAGAGAGGAAGGTTTCGGAGAAAATGGTCAAAGGGGGATAGATATATGTGACAAGATTCTGATTGGTTTGCTCAGCATCTATTCCAATTTTGTTGTTGTTGTTTTCTAATATGCCTTCCTGGGTGGCAGAGGCTAGAAAGTGAAAAACTATACTGAATGTGAAAAACTCCCATTTTCCTAACTAAACTTTAGCCAGAGATTCACGTGTGATTTAGATTTTGCTAATTGGATGCGTGCATTGGAAGCTGAGTTTGGAATCTAGTTGGGTTGGGAGAGATACTGCCAGGTGTGAGGCATTCATGGTGCTGATGTGAATCCAATAAGAATCAGTAGACTGGGAACTGCTGGGTGTGCGGCCAAGGCCGTGTGTGCTGCCCAGTCTTTCTGAGTCAGATTCCTGGTCTGTAAGGCAGAGGGTATCAGAATTCAATGAGAAAATCCTTCCAAGGTTCTAGGTGACTGAACGTGAAGACCTTCAGGCAGTGCACCAGATGGTGATACAGCTCTTTTTTCACATGGAACAGTCAGCTCACAGAAGTTTCCAGAGTCAATCCCATCACATTCCTAGCAGCTCAAGAGTTTATTTTACAGTTCTGCTTTCAGACACTCTGGAGGTAACAGAGGGACCATCCAGTCCAACCTCCCCTGTAATGAAGGAATCCACCTTATTAACCCTGGGGTTGCCAGTTGTTGCCTATTTGGTATTTCCCTGTGTGGCCCTAGACCACCTGCCTCAGGTTCACCCAGGAGCATTTGCTTATACACGCAGCTTCCGGGGCTCTGCTTCGCACTTACTGAGAGTCCCTGGCAGAGGGTACTTGAGTGTCTGCTTTGTAAAAACAAGCTCTATGGGTGATCAGTGAACAGGTCAAAATTGGAGAACCAAATGCCAGGGAAAAGGAGTCCTCTTCTTGCTGAAAATGACCCCTTGATAGCTGTTCTGTTAGAATTCTTCCTTCAGTGAGAGAGAGGTGGGGACCCAGGGGCACCAGCTCGGCCCTCTTGGGGCCACCCTGAAGAGATCAACTTCCTTTTCCTGTGACAATGTCTGAACAATTTGAAGATAGCTATCATGACTTACCTCATCTTCTCTAAGTGAAAGATTCACACTTTGCATTAGGCATTGGCTGTCATCCTCCCTCCCTCCCTTTCCGGGAGACAGTATAGCCAGAGATTAAGAGCAAGGGCCTGAAGAATCTTGGCTTCGCGATTCACTAGCTTTATGATTGTGGGCAAGTAACATAGACTCTTTGAGCCTCAATTTCCTCACCTGTAAGACAGATGTAAAATTATACTTACATCACAGAATTGTTACGAGTATTAAATGAGGCCACAAATGCAAGGTGAAAAGGTAAAATACAGCAAATAATCAATGTGATCTATATGAATGAGTCTCAGTTTCTCGAGCCTGTCTGATGGTCATGACAATTACTTCTGAGTGTGGGGAGGATTAAATGAGATAATGTAAGTAAAGGATTTGGCCAGTGTCTGACTCATAGGAGTCTCTCAATAATGGTAACTATAAGGTAGCCAATAATGTAAAAACACTAAAGGCCTATGATCCTAATGGGGTGGGATTTTAAAAACCACTAGTTAAAGCAGTGAGTTTAGCAGAAAACTTCCCCACTGGCACCCTGTAGGATTGGCACTAAATTCACAAACGTCCTTAGAACTAATATAAAAATTGTACTTCTCCCTTCAGAAATTATTCCATAACTAACTCACAATAAAATACAAAGTTTTCCAGTTTTATTTCTTCACAGAAACTGCCTTCTAAACTTTTAAGAGTGCAAAAAAACATTTACAATCTTTAAGATAAAACCTTAATCAGGTCTCTACATAATTCTTGCTAAAGAGAAAGAATGGAAAAGTATTGTGAGATGAAATGATAAGAATAAAATTGCCTTTGAAACCCTTAATCCCAAAAGTTGAAGTAGCAACTTTTAAATTGTCCAAATCACACAAATAATTTAATTGAGGTGTATTGAAAGCTCTTCAATTCCCATGAAGATTTACATGCTAGAAAAAAAGTTTCTGTGTTAGCAGGTCTCTAACATTTTTTACGAAAATCATAAAAATTATTGTATGTATTTAAATTTGGACAGCTACCATTATACAGTGAATTGTTTACATGCACAAACTTCTGAGTCAAGCAGACTGAATTCCCATCTGGCTCCGCCAGTGTGTTCTTGAAAGTAGCTGTCTCGGAGTCTTACTGCCCTCATTAGTTAAAGGGAAGGTTTGTTGATCTCTGCAGGGCCACTGGAAGAATTAAGTCAGGCTCTGTACCTAAAATATTTACAGAGAGCCGGGCCTGTGTAAATACTCAATGCTTATGTTACCTAAAAACAAAGGAGGATTGTTAGCTCTGTCGTAGAGAATATAGATACAAGTGGGGCAGTTCTGCTGGATTGGTCTCCCTAGATTGGTTTCACCCAAATACCTCAGGGAACACTCATTCCCAGGGCATGAGCAGGAGAGTGGAAAGGGTGAGCAGGCTGGGGTGGAAGTGGGGTGGGAGACGGTAAGAGACAGCTTTTCTGTGCTCCTGGACCCAGTTCCAAAGTGCATGTGAGCTGTGGAGGTGCAGGCGTTCCCTGCACCAACAAGCAATTCTCAGACACCAGTAGGTGTCCAAGAGTTCAGTTCAATTCTGGAACCTGGGAATAGCATTAGATTCTACAGGTAAAGAACTCAGTCCCATAAGACCACCTTCTATTTTAGATGCCAATGGCAAGCCTAGGTTGTTACCTGTCCTTCTGGCCCACTGGTTATAAATCAGGGGGTTTCCATGACCTCCTCCTTGGGTTTGATTAATTTGCTAGAACGGCTCACAGACCTCAGGAAATTTACTCCCTACATTACCCATTTATTACAATGGATATTAAAGGATTTGAATCAACAGCCAAATGAGGGGACGTATAGGGCAAGGTCCCAAACAAAGGGGCTTCTGTCCTCATGGAGTTTGGGGCTGGGTAAGGTAGAACATGAAAAATGTTCTGGTTCCCTAACCTGGAAGCTCTCCAAACCTCCTCCTTTTGGGTTTTTATGGAGGTTTCATTAATAGGCGTGATTGATTAACTCATTGACCATTGGTGATTCATACAACCTCTAGCCTCTCTCCCGTACCCAGAAATCAGGAGGTGGGACTGAATGTTCCACCCCTCTATTCCTGGCAGCCAGCCCCCATTCTTAAGTGCTTTCCAAAAATCACCTCACGAACATAACCCAGAAGTGGTGAAAAGGGGCTTGTCATGAATAATAACAAGACTTATTTCACCTTTATGGCTCTGAAGGGTTTTTAGGAACTGAGAACGAGACCAAATATTATAACAAAAGAGTATTGCTCTTATTGCTAAGGAAATTCCAAAGGTTTGGGGAGCTGAAAGCGACAACTGTGGATGAAGACCAAGTAAAATGAGGAACGTATTTTGGTCATCTGAATGACCAAGTATATATATTTCTTATAAATTACAATATCGCAACAGCTAAACAGTCTGAGGAGAAATTAGGGTAAGGTAAGCTAGCTAAGGCTGAGTTGGAGGGTTGTGATTGGTGAATGTCAGGGTTCCTTGTGGGTGTTTCCAATAAACGACTGAGGTTTTGATCTGTGATGTAGGCTGGGCTGTGGGCTCACCCCCCATTTTGTGGCCCAATAAATGAACTCACTTTATCACAACAGTATAAGAAATATATATTAATGAATCTTTAAATTGTTATTAGTGGCTTTAGAATTTCCACTACTGGGGTTTTTTATACTTCATTACTTTTAATCAAGATTTGTACCTCAGAAAACACACTTAAAGTTTTGTTGTTATTGTTGTTGTTGTTGTTAGAAAAAATTCAGTATGACTGCTGCTGTGTCACCTGTTCACGGCAATTATCTGGGACATGTATAACAAAGAATGCACAACTAAAAATGAAGATATTTTGTGCTCTAGGAATCGAACCGCAGTTGGCCAAAGAATGATTTATGGAATCCCTGAACATCAGGGAAGTAGATTGCTCTTATTTTCAATTTTTCCATACTTAGTACTAAATTATTTTGAACTTATGGGAAGTTAGGCTAATAAACCACAACTTTTCATTTTGTTGCAAGAAGCCTGACACTTTCAAAAGGGACTAATACTCTTTCTTGGTGTAATGGATTGAACGGTGACCCCCCAAAGCTTTGTCCACTTCCTAATTCTCTGAACCTATGAATGTGAACTCATTTGGGAAAAAGGTCTTTGTTGATGTCATTAAGTTAAGGATTTTGAGATAAAGAGATCACCCTGGATTATTTGAGTGGGTTCTAAATCCAAAGACAAGCATCCTTATGAAAGTCACATAGAGGAGAGACACACAGAAAGAAGAGGAAGAGGCAATCTGACCATGGGGGAAGAGACGGGAGTGATGTGGCCACAAGCCAAGGAATGCTCAGAGCCAGCAAAGGACAGAAGAGCCAAGCAATGCATTGTCCCCAGAGCCTCTGGAGGGAGTGTGGCCCTGCTGACACCTTAATTTCAGACCTCTGGCATCCAAAACTGTGAGAGAATAATTTTCTCTTGTTCTAAGCCACTAAGTTTGTGGAAATTTGTTAAGGCAGCCCTAGGAAACTAACACACTTGGTAAACTGACGTGGGACAACAAAGTTTTTCAACAACTGTATGAATGGACTAAAAATTCTAAAAAATAAACAATACTGGATAAGGAGAGATAACATTACACACACTAGAAAGGGAAAGGAGAAGGAGAAGTAAGGGGTTCGGGGAAGAGAGAAAAAGAAGGGTGGTTATCATAATGTGAGCTAAGATTTGTCAGGCTTCCAGCAAAAGTATAAACTGTTGGGATCCAGGGCAGGCTGCTCCCAAATATTCCACAGTGGCACATTATTTTGAATTACAGTTATTTCAGAAGCGGCTAACACAAGAGGGACATGTCAACCCTCCTGTCTCCCGGAAGGCAGGAAATAAATCTCCCATGTGAAAGGTGCCCTCCCCACGTCTGGAGGTAAAAGGACACACTTATTGCCAGAGATAGGGAATTCAGCCTGAGAATCCTGTATAAAGAAACCTTGTTACTTCTTTAATTCACTACCCAAGCCCCAAATCTGTTTAGATTCTTCACTAATTAAGCACCCAAAGCCTAAGTTTGTCCTGTTGATTCCTCACAAATTTATTGTTTGTCTAAAAAGTATAAAAGCTGCTTCTTTTGTAGGAATATGCTATAATTTGTTTAGTCGTTTTACTGTTTATGGACATTTAGGTTGCTTCCCATTTGGGGCTATTATGAACCGGGCTGCTAACACTCTTCTTTGAATCTTTTTGTGAACATGCTTTAATTTCTCTTGGATAAGTGCCTGAGTGGAATTGTTTCGTCATAGGGTAAGATGCAAATTTAATTATATAACCAACTGTTGGACAGATCTTCAAAGGGGCTGTACATTTTATACTCCCACCAGCAATGCATGAGTGTTCCAGTTGGGTTATATCCTTGTCAACATTTGGTATAGCCTTTTTTATTTTACTCATTAATTTTGACATTTCTGTGAAATGATATATCATTGGTGGTTTTAATTTGCATTTCTCCATTGACTGAAGATATTGAGCACTTTTCCAGGAGTTTATTAGCAAACTACTATTCTTTTCTGAAGTAACTGTTCAAGTCTTTTGCCTATTTTTAAAAATTGGGCTTTTTGGGAGACCCTCAGATGGCAGAGGAGTAAGATGTGGCGATCACCTTCCTCCCCACAAATACATCAAAAATACATCTACATGTGGAACAACTCCTACGGAACACCTACTGAACGCTGGCAGAAGACCTCAGACTTCCCAAAAGGTAAGAAACTCCCCACGTACCTGGCCGTGTGGCTGACAGGGTATTGGTGCTCCAGCTGGGTGTCAGGCCTGTGCCTCTGAGGTGGGAAAGCCGAGTTCAGGATATTGGTCCACCAGACACCTCCCAGCTGCACATAATATCAAACGGTGAAAGCTCTCCCAGATATCTCCATCTCAATGCTAAGACCCAGCTCCACTCAACGACCAGCAAGATACAATGCTGGACACCCTATGCCAAACAACTAGCAAGACAGGAACACAACACCACCCCTTAGCAGAGAGGCTGCCTAAAATCATAATAAGGTCACAGACACCCCAAAACACAGCACCAGACGTGGTCCTGCCCACCAGAAAGACAAGATCCAGCCTCATCCACCAGAACACAGGCACTAGTCCCCTCCACCAGGAAGCCTACACAACCCACTGAACCAATCTTAGCCACTGGGGGCAGACACCAAAAACAATGGGAACTACGAACCTGCAGCCTGCGAAAAGGAGACCCCAAACACAGTAAGTTAAGCAAAATAAGAAGACAGAGAAACACACAGCGGTAAAAACCCACTAGACCAAACAAATGAAGAGGACATCAGCAGTCTACCTGAAATAGAATTCAGAGTAATGATAGTAAAAATGATCCAAAATCTTGGAAATAGAATGAAGAAAATACTAGAAATGTTTAACAAGGACCTAGGAGAACTAAAGAGCAAACAAACAATGATGAACAACACGATACATGAAATTAAAAATTCTCTAGAAGGAATGAATAGCAGAATAACTGAGGCAGAAGAACGGATAAGTGACCTGGAAGATAAAATAGTGGAAATAACTAGCACAGAGCAGAATAAAGAAAAAAGAATGAAAAGATTTGAGGAAAGTCTCAGAGACCTCTGGGACAACATTGAATGCACCAATATTCAAATTATAGGGGCCCCAGAAGAAGAAGAGAAAAAGAAAGGGACTGAGAAAATATTTGAAGAGATTATAGTTGAAAACTTCCCTAATATGGGAAAGGAAATAGTCAATCATATCCGGGAAGTGCAGAGAGTCCCATACAGGATAAATCCAAGGAGAAACACACCAAGACACATATTAATCAAACTATCAAAAATTAAATACAAAGAAAAAATATTAAAAGCAGCAAGGGAAAACCAACAAATAACATACAAGGGAATTCCCAGAAGGTTAACAGCTGATCTTTCAGCAGAAACTCTGCAAGCCAGAAGGGAGTGGCAGGACATATTTAAAGTGATGAAAGGGAAAAAACTACAACCAAGGTTACTCGACCCAGCAAGGATCTCATTCAGATTCGATGGAGAAATTAAAACCTTTACAGACAAGCAAAAGCTAAGATAATTCAGCACCACCATACCAGCTTTACAACAAATGCTAAAGGAACTTCTCTAGGCAGGAAACACAAGAGAAGGAAAAGACCTACAATAACAAACCCAAAACAATTAAGAAAATGGTAATAGGAACAAACATATCTATAACTACCTTAAACGTAAATGGATTAAATGCTGCAACCAAAAGACATAGACTGCTGATTGGATACAAAAACAAGGTCCATACGTATGCTGTCTACAAGAGACCCACCTCAGACTGAAAGTGAGGGGATGGAATAAGATATTCCATGCAAATGGAAATCAAAAGAAAGCTGGAGTAGCTATTCTCATATCAGACAAAATAGACTTTAAAATAAAGACTATTAGAAGAGACAAAGAAGGACATTACATAATGACCAAGGGATCAATCCAAGAAAAAGATATAACAATTGTAAATATTTATGCACCCAACATAGGAGCACCTCAATACATAAGGCAAAAGCTAATAGCCATAAAAGGGGAAATGGGCAGTAACACAATCATAGTAGGGGACTTTAACACCCCACTTTTGCCCATGGACTGATCATCCAAAATGAAAATAAATAAGGAAACATGAGCTTTAAATGATACATTAAAGAAGTTGGACTTAATTGATATTTATAGGACATTCTATCCAAAAACAATAGAATACACTTTCTTCTCAAGTGCTCATGGAACATTCTCCAGGATAGATCATATCTTGGGTCACAAATCAAGCCTTCGTTAATTTAAGAAAACTGAAATTGTATCAAGTGTCTTTTCCAACCACAACATTATGAGACTAGATATCAATTACAGGAAAAAATCTGTAAAAAATAAAAACACATGGGGGCTAAACAATACACTACTAAATAACCAAGAGATCACTGAAGAAATCAAAGAGGAAATCAAAAAATACCTAGAAACAAATGACAATGAAAACACAGTGACCCAAAACCTATGGGATGCAGCAAAAGCAGTTCTAAGAGGGAAGTTTATAGCAATACAATCCTACCTCAAGAAACAAGAAACACCTCAAATAAACAACCTAACCTTACACCTAAAGCAATTAGAGAAAGAAGAACAAAAAAAACCCCAAGTTAGCAGAAGGAAAGAAATCATAAAGATCAGATCAGAAATAAATGAAAAAGAAATGAAGGAAACAAAAGCAAAGATCAATAAAACTAAAAGCTGGTTCTCTGAGAAGATAAACAAATTGATAAACCATTAGACAGACTCATCAAGAAAAAAAGGGAGAAGACTCAAATCAACAGAATTAGAAATGAAAAAGGAGAAGTAACAACTGACACTGCAGAGATACAAAGGATCATGAGAGATTACTACAAGCAACTCTATGCCAATAAAATGGACAACCTGAAAGAAATGGACAAATTCTTAAAAAAGCACAACCTTCTGAGACTGAACCAGGAAGAAATAGAAAATATAAACAGGCCAATCTCAAGCATCAAAATTGAAACTGTGATTTAAAATCTTCCAACAAACAAACGCCCAGGACCAGATGGCTTCACAGGCAAATTCTATCAAACATTTAGAGAAGAGCTAACACCTATCCTTCTCAAACTCTTTCAAAATATAGCAGAGGGAGGAATACTCCCTAACTCACTCTACGAGGCCACCATCACCCTGATACCAAAACCAGACAATGATGTCACAAAGAAGGAAAACTACAGGCCAATATCACTGATGAACATAGATGCAAAAATCCTCAACAAAACACTAGCAAACAGAATCTGACAACACATTAAAGGGATCATACACTATGATCAAGTGGGGTTTATCCCAGGAAAGCAAGGATTCTTCATTATACACAAGTCAATCAATGTGATACACCATATTAAGAAACTGAAGGAGAAAAACCATAAGATCATCTCAATAGATGCAGAAAAAGCTTTTGATAAAATTCAACACCCACTTATGATAAAAACCCTCCAGAAAGTAGACATAGAGGGAACTTACCTCAACCTAATAAAGGCCACATATGACAAACCCACAGCCAACATCGTTCTCAATGGTGAAAAACTGAAACCATTTCCTCTAAGATCAGGAACAAGACAAGATTGTCCACTCTCACCACTGTTATTCAACATAGTTTTGGAAGTTTTAGCCACAGCAATCAGAGAAGAAAAAGAAATAAGAGGAATCCAAATTGGAAAAGAAGAAGTAAAGCTGTCACTGTTCGCAGATGACATGATACTATACATAGAGAATCCTAGAGATGCTACCAGAAAACTACTAGAGCTAATCAATGAATTTGGTAAAGTAGCAGGATACAAAGTTAATGCACAGAAATCTCTGGCATTCCTATACATTAATGATGAAAAATCTGAAAGAGAAATTAAGGAAACACTTTCATTTACCACTGCAACAAAAAGAATAAAATATCTAGGTATAAACCTACCTAAGGAGACAAAAGACCTGTATGCAGAAAATTATAAGACACTGATGAAAGAAATTAAAGATGATGCAAATAGATGGAGAGATATACCATGTTCTTGGATTGGACGAATCAACATTGTGAAAATGACTCTACTACCCAAAGCAATCTACAGATTCAATGCAATCCCTATCAAACTACCACTGGTATTTTTCACAGAACTAGAACAAAAAATTTCACAATTTGTATGGAAACACAAAAGACCCCGAATAGCCAAAGCAATCTTGAGAACGAAAAACGGAGCTTGAGGAATCAGGCTCCCTGACTTCAGACTATACTACAAAGCTACAGTAATCAAGACAGTATGGTACTGGCACAAAAACAGAAAGATAGATCAATGGAACAGGATAGAAAGCCCAGAGATAAACCCACGCACATATGGACACCTTATCTTTGATAAAGGTGGCAGAAATGTACAGTGGAGACAGGACAGCCTCTTCAATAAGTGGTGCTGGGAAAACTGGACAGGTACATGTAAAAGAATGAAATTAGAACACTCCCTAAAACCATACACAAAAATAAGCTCAAAATGGATTAAAGACCTAAATGTAAGGCCAGAAACTATCAAACTCTTAGAGGAAAACATAGGCAGAACAGTCTATGACATAAATCACAGCAAGATCCTTTTTGACCCACCTCCTAGAGAAATGGAAATAGAAACAAAAATAAACGTATGGGACCTAATGAAACTTCAAAGCTTTTGCACAGCAAAGGAAACCATAAACAAGACCAAAAGACAACCCTCAGAATGGGAGAAAATAGTTGCAAATGAAGCAACTGACAAAGGATTAATTTCCAAAATTTACAAGCAGCTCATGCAGCTCAATAACAAAAAAACAAACAACCCAATCCAAAAATGGGCAGAAGACCTAAACAGACATTTCTCCAAAGAAGATATACAGACTGCCAACAAACACATGAAAGAATGCTCAACATCATTAATCATTAGAGAAATGCAAATCAAAACTACCATGAGATATCATCTCACACCAGTCAGAATGGCCATCATCAAAAAATCTACAAACAATAAATGCTGGAGAGGGTGTGGAGAAAAGGGAACACTCTTGCACTGCTGGTGGGAATGTGAATTGGTACAGCCAATATGGAGAACAGTATGGAGGTTCCTTAAAAAACTACAAATAGAACTACCATATGACCCAGCAATCCCACTACTGGGCATATACCCTGAGAAAACCATAATTCAAAAGAGTCATGTACCAAAATGTTCATTGCAGCCCTATTTACAATAGCCCGGAGATGGAAACAACCTAAGTGCCCATCATCGGATAAATGGATAAAGAAGATGTGGCACATATATACAATGGAATATTACTCAACCATAAAAAGAAACGAAATTGAGCTATTTGTAATGAGGTGGATAGACCTAGAGTCTGTCATACAGAGTGAAGTAAGTCAGAAAGAAAAAGACAAATACCGTATGCTAACACATATATATGGAATTTAAGGAAAAAAAATGTCATGAAGAACCTAGGGGTAAGACAGGAATAAAGACACAGACCTACTAGAGAACGGACTTGAGGATATGGGGAGGGGGAAGGGTGAGCTGTGACAAAGCGAGAGAGAGGCATGGACATATATACACTAGCAAACGTAAGGTAGATAGCTAGTGGGAAGCAGCCGCATAGCACAGGGAGATCAGCTTGGTGCTTTGTGACCGCCTGGAGGGGTGGGATAGGTAGGGTGGGGGGGAGGGAGACGCAAGAGGGAAGAGATATGGGAACATATGTATATGTATAACTGATTCACTTTGTTATAAAACAGAAACTAACACACCATTGTAAAGCAATTATACCCCAATAAAGATGTTTAAAAAATTAATTAATTAAAAACAAAAAAAAAGAAGGTAAGAAACATACAACAAAATTATTCCCGATAAAGCAGTGGGAAGGCACTAAGAGTAGATTAAGAAAACAAAGGAAACTAATAAAAATGATTGATTTAGAAAACAAAGGTAAAATGGAGAGAATCAAGAAAGCCAAAAGAGAATTTTAAATATACATAACTACCAGGGCTTCCCTGGTGGCGCAGTGGTTGAGAATCTGCCTGCCAATGCAGGGGACACGAGTTGGAGCCCTGGTCTGGGAGGATCCCACATGCCGCAGAGCAACTAGGCCCGTGAGCCACAATTACTGAGGCTGCGCGTCTGGAGCCTGTGCTCCGCAACAAGAGAGGCTGCGATAGTGAGAGGCCCGTGCACCGCGATGACGAGTGGCCCCTGCTTGCTGCAACTAGAGAAAGCCCTCGCACAGAAACAAAGACCCAACACGGCCATAAATAAATAAATAAATAAAATTAAAAAAAAAAAAACATAACTACCAATCCAGTATAGATTAAAATATAGTAAGAGAGTACCATCAAATAATTTATATTGATAATTCAACAGCTTAGATGAAATGACTGTTCCTGATAAAATATAACTTACTAAAATATATCAAGAATAAAAAACCTAAATAGTCCTATAACAATAAATGAAACTGCAAAAATAGTTATTATCTTCTCTTATAGGAAGCACAAGTACAGCAGTTATATAGGCAATTCTCCAACAATTTCAAAGAGTTAATTCCAATCCTTTACAAAATCTCTGAATATGAAAAAGGAGGGAACTACATCTTAATTTATTCTGTGAAGCTAGTTTAACTTGATAACAAAACCAGATGAAGACAGGATAAGAAAGGCACACTAGAGTGTCTTTTTACCCATGAATGTATATATAAGAATTAAAACAAATTATTGGCACAATAAATAAAGCAGTCATTAGATGATTTTTCATTTTGACAAACAGACAAACATAAATGCAACTGGAGTCCTACAGGCAGAAGAAAGTAGAGAACAAGGTAGAAGTAATATTTGACTAAGAATTTTCCAAAAACAATGACAAATATCAAGCCAAAGGTCCATGTCTGGAAAACCTCAGGTAGAATAAATAATGAGCAATATAGACAACAAAAACCTCAAATAACCAAACAACTCCACCCACAAATCTAAACTCGTAATTTTTGAACTGCTGACAATCAATGATAAAGAGAAAACCTTGAGACATCGAGAAAATAAAGACATTAAATCAGAGGAATAAAGATAAGAAGTATATGTCATAACTGGAAGACAATGGTATGACATCTTTAAAGTTCTGAATCTCAAAACTGTCAGCCCAGAATTCTAGTCACGATAAAAATATCTTCAAAGTCAAGGTGTCAGGAGCTCAGATGAGCTGAGACAGCTGAGCTGCCAGGTGTTGGAGTAGCCAATTTAGACAACAAGGCAAAATGAAAATAACATACAAGTTTTTAATCACTTGCTGTCACAGTACAAGCAAGAGGCTAAACAGGAGAAAGCACTGACTCCTCCATTCCATTTTCCCTCAAGGAATGGTGCCTCAGTTAAGGGTTAAGTGGATTAGCACAGATGTGGGGCTTGTCTCACTGCTGAGGGAGCCCTGATGAGAAAGCTCCCGGCAATTTCATGGACCTGGAAGCCAGGGCCAGGGAGAGTAGGCTAGGCTTGGAAAAGTACTGAGTGCTGAGTCAGTGCGGAGAACAAGGCTTCAAGATTCCCTCCCCTCTTCCCAACAAAGGGGTATCGGCAGAAGTGTCTGACAAAGGCTTCTGCCAAGAGCCCCAGTGAAAAGGCCTCCAGAGGCACTTGAACTAGGAATGCAGATATACATAAGAGCATAGGTGGACGGGGGATGGGGGGTGGGGGGGGGACGGGGGTAGGGGTGGGGTGGACCTGCGTCACTGACTGCAATTCCTTTCAGAGACTGCAATACACAGGCTGTGCTCCAAGTCTGGTGTGGGGAGGGCAGCCAGATAAAGCTATAAAAAATTAATAAACAGAAACCTCCATTAAATAGAGTTGGGAGACCAGAAAGGGGAGCTCTCACACCCAGCGCCGTTGCAGAGCCCAAGAGGAAGAAGTCTCCTCTCCTTTCCTGGCAAGGACTCAGCCAAAGAAAACCACTGACTCTTTGTTAACTGCAGCCCTCCCAACTTCCTTTTCCCCTTTTCTTCTTTTGCTGTGTGGGGACTTGCATGTGGCTCGCCATGGTTGCAGATCCCAGATTGCAATTCTCTGCTGATCCTGAATAAACCCATCTTTGCTGGAGAAATATCTGGCAGTCTATGTTTCAGGTCCAGAAAGACTTTGTAATTGCCTATGGCCAGATCTGAAAAAAAATCACACATAGGTTTTTAGTCAGAAACAGGACTACTTGAAAGGTAAAACAAAGACTCCATGAGACAAATAAAAGTTGAGAGAATTCACTACCAGCAGGATGTGCTACAAAAATGTTAAGGACATTCTTTAGGGAGGAGGAATATTATAGTAGACAGAAACTGCAACACCAAGAGTGAACCGTAATGTAAGCTATGGATTTGGAGTGATTATGATGTTCAATGTCCGTTCATCAGTTGCAACAAGTGTACCCCTCTGATGGGAAATGCTGATAATGGGGGAGGCTGTGCATGTGTGCGGACAGGGGAGTCTATGAGAAACTTCTCTGCCTTCCTTTTCATTCTGCTTCATATATAAAACTACCTTAAAAAAGTAAAGTCTCACAAAACAAACAAAAAACCAGACCACCACTCTTGCCATCATTTATGTTTTCATTAGTCTTGAGTCAGGGAGGCCTTAGGCATCCCTGTACACTGGCTCTCCTGTGTCATGCTTACTGAGCACCAGGTGCTGTGTTAGGCAGTTTACTGACATTCTCATTAGATTCCTATGATAACTTACGAGCTGAGTATTATTTTACAGAAAACAGAAGTTTAGTTCTAGCTAACACAAGTTGAGCACTTCTTGTGTGCCAGGTATCGTGCTGTCTACTTTTCACAAATTGTCCTATTTATCCTCACCACCAACCTATGAGGTCACGGGTTCTATTATTTTCCTAATTCACAGTTGAAAAATCTTAAAGACAGAGTGTTTAAGTAATGTGCCCAAGCACATACAAGTAGGAAGCATTGGTGTCAGGATTCCAAAGACCCATGCTCTAAGCGCTAGCTACATGGTTGCCTGGAAAAAGTGGGAATGACAGTAGAATACAAAGAGAAAACTAAAGCAACACAGAAACATGAGAAAAGCAGAAAACTGGGAACTTTTCCACCTGGAAAAAATAATAAGATTAAATGTGGGAAAACAGTGCTAGCTATCTTCAAATATTTCCAAATTCTGAAGGGGAGAGTTCTCTTGTGGTGCCAGGAACCAGAGCTGACTTGGCTCACTGGGGGTATATTTTCATTTAAAGAAGAACTTTAAAGTACAAAGTTCCCTAACATCTCAGTGGGCAGCTTCAGTAGGAGGTGATCTAATGTGCTGGAGTTAACCATAGTGAGTGATACAGTAAAGGGGATTCCTGCAAGTCAGGCATGGAAAGGATATGAGGAGTCAGAACTAGGTAAGTTCTTGTTCCCTTATAACTCTCAGTTTTGATTTCAATACTAACACTACAAATCTTGGTTGGCTAAAAAAGTTGCGAACTTCGGGCTTCCATGGTGGCGCAGTGGTTGAGAGTCCGCCTGCCGATGCAGGGGACACGGGTTCGTGCCCCGGTCTGGGAGGATCCCACATGCCGCGGAGCGGCTGGGCCCGTGAGCCATGGCCGCTGAGCCTGCGCGTCTGGAGCTGAGCCTGCGCGTCTGGAGCCTGTGCTCCGCAACGGGAGAGGCCACAACAGTGAGAGGCCCGCTTACCGCCAAAAAACAAACAAAAACAAACAAAAACCTTTGAACTTCTGGAGTGACAACCTGGAACCAATGGCAAAGTGCTCCATTTGAAAAAAGAGCCACGCTGCCATCTGGTGATCATAATAATTGTTATTTTTATTCTTTTGTTTTTGAGTGTTTGCAAGAAAATCCATTAATACCCATCAGTAATTAAGATATAAAAGTTTCCTTAATTGTTGACATTTTTCCTTCAGTGCATTGTCTCTGTAACATTCCCTGCTAAAAAGGTCTATTTTGTTTTTATTTCCATAAGTAATAAAATTTTGCATCTATATCCCTATACAGTTGTCTGATCATTTCTTTGCAATAATTTCCTAAGAAAGGAGATGCTGTGTCAAAGAGTATTGTTTAATTTTTAAACTTTTGACATGCATTTTCCAATTGTTCTTCTCAGAAATATTGTGCCAACATGCCATCATTTTATAAGGGAATGTTCTTCCCTGCACCCCCACCAGTTCTACATAAGATCTTCAAGCTGTTTCTTTGCCTATTTGAGTTTATTTAATTATATATAGATAGAATTTCCTCTATTGTAAGTCTGTAGTTTCTGAATACTACTTATGTTTAATATTCAGATACACATTTTGTAAATTTTCTTGATTTTCTTTTCTGCTGGTCTTTTCACCTGTTCTTCTTTACTTACTGATTTGAAAGAGCTCTTTATAAAATAAAAGAGTAATACTGTATTTTAAAACATTGAATATCCTTACAGGCCAGGCATACTGCTGCTAAAGCACACATTTGAAAACAGCTCAAATTCTCTAGGGGAGTTTTGTTTTCTTCTCTACCCCATCACCATGCAATCAATTTAAAAAAATTAACTATCTAATATGCACTAGGCATATCACAGTGCTGGTGATATGTCCATGCCTTATCACTCAACTATGCCCTCTTATATAATACAGGAAATATTCGTAGTACCTTTACTAAGTTGTGAAACTTTGTAGTGGTTCCAGGAGTCTAAGGGACAAAATTTTTATTGGAATATCAGGACTTCAATTCAGACTCTCAAACAAAAAATATATGTCTATTTTGTGCCAGTTACTGACCACAAAGAAGAGATTTACATAGGTAAATAAAACACTGCCCATCTCATTATGGGCTTACAGTCTAGTGTGTTGAAGGGGGGGAATCAAGCACAGAAAGCAATAATAATAACTACTACTTATGGTACAACTAAGAATCAAGTACTGTGCTTGTTACTTTTGATGCATTATCTCTAATCCTTACTGCAATTCTGAGACGTGATTTTTGTCCGCATTTAAATAATAAAAGGCTGGAGTAAGATTGGTCAAGTTGGACAGTTCAGGTGAAATAGGGTGGTTTTTCCTGGAAGTAGGGCGTTCAACCTGGAGGAGGTTTAATGAGGAAAACAGAAAGATATTTAAGCTATGATTTAAATTCTGGCTCCAATAAAGAGCCTGTGTGTGACTATCTCTCTAGGGCAAAATGCTGGGGGGAAGTGGGGGACAGCACAGAATGGGAGCTTCAGAAATTTTCACTTCAGAAGCCATTAAAGTTGATTTACATCCTTTGTGAGAGATAATCTCTTTGAGAAAATTTTCCATTTTTTTCTGTCCTGACTTGAGTAAATGAGTCATTAAAAACAATTGGAATTACGGTTAAATAAGGAACAGTAAGCTAAGTTTGCCTCCTCTCATGTTCAAAACACCACTGTTATGACAAAAAATTTTTTTAAATTAATAAATCCTTAGAGAGAAAATATGCCACAGGGATTACAAAATTCATATGAAGATACTGTGAACTAGTTTGACAATAAATTTGACACCTTAGATGAAATGTATTAATTCCTAGAAAACGTGACTTGCTAAAACCAATTCATGAAAAAATGAAAATCTGAACAAGTCTATCCATTAAAGCAACTAAATGAAACATTAAAAATCATCCCAGGGAATTCCCTGGCGGCCCAGTGGTTAGGACTCTGTGCTCTCACTGCAGAGCATGGGTTTTTCATCCCTGGTTGAGAAACTAAGATCCTGCAAGCTGTGGGAGCATGACCATCAATCAATCAATCAATCAATTTCTCATTGAAAAAAAATTAAAATAGGGCTTCCCTGGTGTGCAGTGGTTCAGAGTTCGCCTGCCGATGCAGGGGACACGGGTTTGTGCCCCGGTCCGGGAAGATCCCACATGCCGCGGAGCGGCTAGGCCCGTGAGCCATGGCCGCTGAGCCTGCGCGTCCGGAGCCTGTGCTCCGCAACGGGAGAGGTCACAACAGTGAGAGGCCCGCGTACTGCAAAAACAATAAATAAATAAATAAATAAATAAATAAAAATAAAAATCATCCCATAAAGAAAGCTACAGGTCCAGATGACTTTCATGAGGAATTCTTCTAAGCATCTAAAATGGAAGAAACAAAAATCTCCCACAAACTCTTCTAGAGAATAGAAAAATATGGATACTCTTCACCACATTTTGTAAGGGCAATGTAACTTTGATGCCCAAACTTGATAAGACATTACAAGAAATGAAAATTATAGGGTACTATGTTAACAAAATAAATCAACTTATCTACTGATCTCTCTGTGTTACAACCATATTAAGTTTATTTTCGGAATGCCATGTTTATTAATATTTGAAAATAAATTGTTGAAAACCACCACAATGTAAGAGACAAAGGAGAAAAAACATGATAATCTCAATTTGAGAAGGACTTGGATGTAAGTATTTATTTGGAAGATGATCCGAGGAAACTGGGAAAGTGAGACAAGGGTGGGAAAAAAGCTAAGGAAAATACATTAATGAGCAGGTTAATATTGTGGAAAATTGGAACTCTCTGAACACGTGTGAGAAAAATGGCTCAGAATCACACTAACAGAGGACAGGGATGCTGCGACATTTATCCACTGATTGCCATTCCCTGCACTTCTGGCTGCTCCTTCTAGCAGCTGAGAAAGCTCCCCTGGTGCTTGAGAAAGCTCTCAGGCAGAGAAGAGAGATCAAGGCTCCTGATGTGGAAAGCTGCCAGGGCAAATATCTCTTGTGGTTACTGCTGAACCCATGTGGGCCAAGGGAATATGGGACAGGGCACCGACAGCATATGCTACAGAATCCAAGAGGATAATGTAAGAGACAAGAAGTCATGCACAAAAATCTGATAAAAATTTTAAGAGCTAATTTTTCTTTGTGGAAAAGAAATACAAATGTCAATCTAAATGATCAGAAAACACTGATATGGAAGGTGACAGAGGGTGGCAGATGCAGCTCCTACTTTCTATGTCAGGGGAGCTTTAGAAATTATGTTTACTGTTTAATAAAATAATAGGTAAGATTAGTAGAAAGTATATTATATAAACATTACAATAAAACATATCAAATGTTTTTTACCTGAGATTTTTAAAAACTAACTCTCCTGTCAGATAGTTATGATAATTGCTATTATCATCCCGTTTTCCTGTTAAGAAAATGAAGCTTAGAGAGGTTCAGAAACATGGTTAGGGTCACACCTAGCAAGTAGTGGAACTAGGAAATGTTCCCAAGCTGTCTGACTCCAGAGCCAATGTTTTCACCTACAGTGCTGTATTATGGTTCCATGTTAAAAAGTTAAGCATAACTAAACAATAGATAAGTGAAATAGGAAACAAATATTGAGATGATGGAGCTAAACCAAAAAAAAATTGATTCTATTGAGTGTAAACAGACTACACCAAGTAGATGTAAAGATTGTTAGACAATAAGATACTGAACTACATGTTCCTTATGTGAGACATACATAACTTAAATATAAAGCAAACTAAAAATTTAGATTAAAAGGTTTGGGGGGAAAAGCCCCATATAAAGTCTAACAAAAGGAGAGCTTGGGTGGCCTGCTAAAATTAGTCAAAGTAGACTTTATAGCATTAAGTATACCTAGACTTATGAAGAGTCACTTTGCAATTGTGAAAATTTCAGTTCACTAGGAACATATAATAACTATTTCTAAATATCAGCAGTCACTGAATAATGGCATGTTTCTCTGCTGAGTGACAATACGCTCAATTTCACTAAGTCAAAATTGTCAAGGAGGTAAAATATACCCCCGATCAGGAAAAGATGTCTTTATGTCTTGAAGTAAAGGCAATGCATTCGAACAGGCGAACTGTGTTCTGAAGCTTAAGTTCGGTGGCTCTGGGATTCCGAGTTCCCATGGTGTTTGAGTCTCTGATTGTAATCTTCACCAAGTCAGTTGCTGAGGCAGCTAATTCATTCTCCCTGTCCTGTCTGGAAATTCCTGTAGCGGGAGTGGACTCATATGGGTCCCAGTGTGGGAGAATTCATCACCCTAACAGCTGGAGACAATGCACTTGCGAGGTGTCAGGATGACCAACTTGGGAAAAGAAGAGGACTTAGCAGCATATGTGTTTTCTCCAGAGCACTGGCTTATCCTGATTTAAGACACAAAATTAAAACAGGCTTTGAGGGACTTCACTGGTGGCACAGTGGTTAAGATGCTGTGCTCCCAATGCAGGGGGCCCAGGTTCGATCCCTAGTCAGGGAACTAGATCCCACATGCATGCCACAACTAAGAGTTCGCATGCCACAACTAAGGAGCCCATGTGACACAACTAAGGAGCTGGCACGCCACAACTAAGGAGCCCACCTGCCACAACTAAGACCCAGTGCAACCAAATAAATAAATAAATAAATATATTTTTAAAAAGCAGGCTTTGAGAAGTCTTGGAAGATTGGAATGTGTCCCTATGGCTTGACTCAGGTAACCTCACAGTGAGGGACGTAACTATGGATGAGTTGGATGATGTTAAATGTTGAAGACAGGGCACAACGACTGTGTTTTGTTAACCAAATGTGATTAAAAAAAAAAAGCTTGACAGAGATACTGCTGATAAACTAATGGAAACTTTACACAGTTCTCTACAACCCGTCTGGTCTACAGGGAAGGCGAAGCTGCTCAGGGGGTTAAACAAGTGAACTGCAATAGGCCTGGGGCGGAAAAGGCAGGGCGGGGGGGTGGCGGGGGGGCACAGAATTCAAGTCTGAGGCCTGTGAGTCACTCTAGGGCTGCTAAGACTGTCCCATAATATTGTGTAGGTTGCTCACTGCACAAGGGCACCTGGTTCAGAGGTGAGGGTGAGAGTATACAATCCAGGCTGCATTACTTTCACCAAGCTGTATAGTCATCCTGGTGCTGGCTTGCCATAGCCTGGAGGAAAGGGCACCTGTCTACTAGCCAAACTGTGTGTCTGAGGGGCTGTGTCTGCCCAGAGGGCCCCTTTGTCTAAAAGGGCACTATGTATGGGTTAACTGCATTTAGTAGGTGCTGTGCTTGTAGATGCTAGGGAAACAGACCCTTTTGAGGCTGTTAAGGAAACTGGGACAAGAGATAATGTGTCTTTTCAGCTGTCTTGACAAAATATAGCCTTAAGCAATAAATCTGTGTTACTGCATTACATGGTTCAAATGGCTCAAGCCTGCAAAGACCTTAGAGCTGACCAGGTGAGTCTAGGCATTTCAGTCCCTCCCTATAAGAATGATACAGCAGAACAAAGACAGTATTGCAAATAATACACTCCGACATGGAACCCAAGCTGTTAGGGGGCCTCCCCATGGGAGGACTCCCAAATATGGCATGGATTCAAAGGAAAGAGAGATCTGACACAGCCCCAGAGGTTCACCAAGCCTTTGTGGAGGAAGAGACCTTTGGCTGAGTGTGTAAGGGGGACTGTGGAAAGTAACACCAAACAAGGAGGTTGGGGATGTATAGTGGGCCTTGCATGCCAGAGTGAGGGAGGGAGGGAGTGATTTGCACATACCTTTTTTCAGTAGGTGGCAGGGAGCCATTAAAGGTTTTTGAGCTGAGGCATGATGAGATCAGTGATGTACTTTATTAATCTGAATTAGGGCTCAACCTCTCAAGAAAAAGAGATGGATGTGAGAGGTGAAGTAGAATGTACAGGACTTGGTAACTCGTGTACCAAGTGGAATGTGGCTGGGCCTATTTGTTTTCCTTCCCATTTTTTTCCACCTAATCTCCCACTCTTTGGCTCCCACTCTTTGGCTCCCTGTAGGCTGTAGCCCTTCAACTTAATAAAGATATCAATCTGTAGTCATGGAAAAACAACATCTCCATCTGAAGGTTGCCAATAGCTGCTCTTTTTACCTCCTGGTGTGTTGCCCTGAGATCTTTTTGTTTATTGGGAAAACCTCCTGAGACCACCAGGGGAGAGTTCTAGCAGTGCTCAGGCCATCCCAGCTGGGACACAATGGATTTAGCTCCCTTTGAGGCAGAGGACAGGAAGAGTCTAGAAGTAAGACTTAGCAGATACTCTAGAAAATGGGGCCAGGGTGTTTTGGTTCCTGCAAAGCAGGTGGTGCTCTGGGGCTCATCTGAAAAATGAATTGCATTTGGAAGGGTTCGAGACCAAATGAGCCACCATTCAGAGGCCTTGCCACAAGGTTCCTAGTGCTTCCAAAGTGAGATTTCTTAGATACCAGCTCCTCCATTCGAATACCCACTGTTGTAATGCCTTCTAAATCATACTGACCATCCAATCTATTCTTGAACACTTACAATTCCAATACAGGAAGTCTGATCTGTTGCGGGACATTTTTAACTAATAGAAAGTCCTCCCTTTATTTGAGTCCTAATCCATCTCCCTGTGACTGTCACGTATCGATTTTTGTCTACATCAGAGGTGGTACAAGCTGTGTGCATGTGTACAATTTGTTAGTCGCTATCAAAATGGCCAGCAGTCTCACTTCTAGGAATATATTCTGAAGATATATGAACAAAGGTATATAAAATAAACGTCTATTGTGGCAGTTCTCTTTCTAACACTGGAACTATTCAAGCAAAACTTGAATCACCATCATGGATACTAGAGAGGGGATTAAACAGGAGATTGGACTTGACTTCAAGTCAAACTCTTGACTTATTCATCTACGGTAAGAGAGGGAGCAGGCCTTTCTGGTCTCACTCATTTTCTCTATTTGTTTTTTTCCCCCTTGGCACAGGTCATGAGTATCTATGGAGAAGGGCATCAAGGTCAGGTCAGAATCAGGTGACTTCACATGATCCCTGAGATATTTAAGGTCATCTCTTCTTGTTATGCTTAGGTGGGAGCAAGGAGGAATCCAGTAGTCCTCCCAGACATACTGCGTTTATGGAAGCACACACTCTTTTGCAATCATGAAACCTACACTGCCTGACTAAGGGGCAGCAGCAGGGGCGGGGGAGGCAGCACTAACAATAGGAGCCACAGCAGGTGCTATGCACATGGCGTCCACCAAGTCTTCACACTCAGGACAGGTCAACTGAGCACTGGCAGGAGCAGCCTTCGTGGATCCAGGAGGAAGCAGAGCCAGCATGGCCAGGGCAGTTGCTTCTGACATGTCCCCACCTATGAGGTGAGGTCTTAACATGTTTGTGGCAATGGCTGTAAGCATCTCTTTGTCCTCAGAGGGCCATTCAGCATGTCAGCAGGAGGTACCAGTCTCTCCCCAGAGGGCAGCATGCATGTGGTGCTGGCAGGAACAGATACCACCAGCAAGCCTCTACTGGAACAGCTAAAGTTCCAGTGGTGGGACCCCTCATCTCAAGCTTGCAGACTGAAAGCTGCATGATTAACAGGATGGAAGCCAGAAGGTCTCCCAAACCATGCTGAAGCCTAGAGGGAAAGAAAGGAAAATGACAGAACTCCCAACAGAAGGCATTCCCGTCACCATATGACTGGAAGAGGACAAATCAACCTTAATATCATCCTCCTGCTGGCCCTTTGCCTGGCATGGAACCACTAGGGGTGGAAAAGAAAGAAAAAAGGCTGGAGCAGCCCAGGATGCAGAGGACACAGATCCTCCTCCCATGAAAAACAAAACAAAAACAAAAAGCCATCAGCCTCAGCCTTACCGAAAAGGAGTCTGGGTGGGTGGTCAGATTACTCTTCCTTTCCTACTTTCTACTGACTTCAATACAATTGTGAAAGGCCCTGTCCTCAGGTCTGGGTGGTGAATCAGGGAAAGTGAGAAACAGTAGTCCTCTTCTCAAGGAGCTCACAGTATAGTACAGTGTATTGCCACCTTTTCTCTTATTCTCTTTGCCTGCTCATGAGAATCACTAACGCTGAATCACAAATAGTACAAGGCAGATTGATGAGTGTCACAGGAAAGGAAATCATGTAAAGCTGAAATGACTGGAATGGTTTTCTCTCTGGACTATGGGCTCCAAAAGGATAGGGACATAGCACATAGGTCAACTCAATCGTGCAGTGGGAAGGAAAACAGTCTTGCTGCTGCCTACTCTGTGCCAGGCATTGTACTTGGCACTTAACCTACAGACCTAATTCTCACAACAATTTTATAATGAAGGTATCATCATCTCAGTTTTACAGATTAAGAAAATGGAGGCCCAGAGGACTTGAGTAACTTACCCACAGACACACAGGTAATAAGTAATAAAGCTAGGATTGCAACCTATGTCTTTCTGACTACTTAAACTAGGTTCTTGGCAGCAGTCCACAAAAGCTAATTTAATAGGCAAAAACTGACTTACATTTTAAAAAGCCTTATTTGGACCTACAGTAACGTTGCAAAAAAAAGTAGAAAGTTTCCATGTATTCCTCACCTGGCCTCCCCTAACGTTAATATCTTAATACCACAGTACAATGATCAGAACCAGGAAATTAACATTGGTAACAATATTACTAACTAAACTAAAGCTTTCATTTGCATTTCATCAGTTTTTCCACCAATGCCCTTTTCTACTCTAGGATTCCATCCAGGATCCCACATTCATGATTTCTTTTCCACAGTAGTTTAATGCTAATGAGGCTACAAATAATGTACATACCCTGCATTTTGCTGAAATCTTTCTTAATTTTATGACACAGAATGTAAATGACACTTTGTAAATGGTCTGTAGGCACTTGAGAAAAAGTTGTATTTGTACTCTGCTGTTGTGTTGTGTTGTGGGATGTCCTATAACCATCAATTAGGTGAAGTTGGTTGAGAGCCATCTTTAAGTCTACTATGTCCTCACTGATTTTTCTTTCTACTTGTTCTATCAATTACTGAGATATTGTTATTGACATTTCTGAGTATATTGTAGATATGTCAGTTTCTTCTTGCAGACCTCTCAGTTTTTTGCTTCATGTATTTTGAAACTCTGTTAATTGGCACACAAACAATTAGGGTTGTCTTATCTTCTTGATAAATTGGCCCTTTATCATTTCTACATGGTCCTCTATCCCTGGTAATATTCTATATTTTGAAATCTAATTTGATTGATATTAATATGGCTATTAATATAGCCACTTCCAATTTCTTGGATTAGTGTTAGCATGCTATATTCTTTACTATCTTTTTACTTTTCGCAATGTTTATTTATATTTTCACTGGCTTTCTTATAGACAACATACTGTTGTATCTTGTTTTTTTATCCAATTTGATTTAGTTGGGTCTTTTGGAACATTTATGCTTAATGTTACTATTGATATGTTTGTGTGTAACACTTTTCTATTTGTTTTCTACTCGCCCATCTGTTGTTTGCATTCTCTTTCCTCTACTTATACTTTATTTTTTTATTTTTATTTTTTTTGTTACACGGGCCTCTCACTGTTGCGGCCTCTCCCGTTGCAGAGCACAGGCTCCGGACGTGCAGGCTCAGCGTCCATGGATCACGGGCCTAGCCACTCCGCGGCATGTGGGATCTTCCCAGACCGGGGCACGAACCCGTGTCCCCTGCATCGGCAGGCGGACTCTCAACCACTGTGCCACCAGGGAAGCCCCTTATACTTTATTTTTAATTAATTATGTTTTATGATTTTGTTTTACATAATGATGGATTCTTAGATAAATATTTATAGTATACATCTTTAACCACAGATCAACTTCAAGTAATATTAAACTTCATGGTACTTTAAGAACCATAAAATAGGACTTCCCTGGCGGTCCAGAGGTTAAGACTCCACGCTTCCAATGCAGTGGGTGCAGGTTTGATTCCTGGTCAGAGAACTAAGATCCCACATGCCCTGCAGTGAGGCCAAAAAAAAAAAACGAGAACCATACAATAATACACTTCCATGTATCCTTTCCTTGCTTAAGTACTATTCTTGTCACACATTTTACTTCTGTGTATGTCATAAAGCCCACAAATATGTCATTATTTTTGCTTTAAGCAGTCAATCATCTTCTGAAGAGATTTAAATCTTAAAGGGAAAAAAGTCTTATATTTGTCTCTGTATTTATTTTCCATAAATTTCATTCCTTGTACAAATCTGGATTTCCACGTGCTCTAGTCTCCTTGGGATTACAGGCCTTCCTTTAACATTTGTAGTGAAGCTCTGTTGGTAATTAATTCTTTCACCTTTTTTAGGGATGAATAAGTATTTTACCTTTGCTTTTGAAATTTATTTCTGGTGGGTAAATTGTAGATTGACAGTTAAAAAATTTTTTTAATACTTTAAAGAAGTTACCCTTACTCTCTTCTGACTTGCATTTTTTCCACTAACAAGTCTGCTGTAATTCTTATCCTTATTACAGAATAAGAATAATGTATCGTTTTTCTCTTTCTGGTTTTTAGATTTTTCCTTTATCACTAGATTTCAGTAATTTGATTATTGTGTGACTTTGTGCAGTTTTCTTCGTGATTCTTATGCTTTGGGTTCACTGAGCTTCTTAGATCTATGAGTGTTCACTATTTATCAAATTTGGGAAATTTTCAGCCAGTATTCTTTCAAAAAAATTTTAGCTATCTCAATGCAATGCACAACAGTTAATCTACAAGCAAAGTCAAAGATGGATGGATAATGCTGATTACAATGCATTCACTTTGCACACAAGTCATGTCACTCAGACTGATGCAACAATAGGTGATTCATTACTGTGAACTGCAAATCATAATTGCCAACATCAGTTATCAGGGGAAAAAACAGTGACAGTGACTAAAGAAGGCAGATAATCTATGCTGTATTCATTTGATATTAAAAAGAGTGTTGCTTTCAGGGACTTCCCTGGTGGCACAGTGGTTAAGAATCTGCCTGCCAATGCAGGGGACACGGGTTTGAGCCCTGGTCCAGGAAGATCCCACATGCTGCGTGCCTGTGTGCCACAACTATTGAAGCCTGCGTGCCTGGAGCCCGTGCTCCGCAATGAGAAGCCACCGCAATGAGAAGCCTGCACACCGCACAACGCAAAGAAGAGTAGTCCCCGCTCACCGCAACTAGGGAAAGCCCCCGCGTAGCAACAAAGACCCAACGCAGCCATAAATAAATAAATAAATAAAAGCGAATAAGAAGCAAGTAATAAACAAAATTAAAAAAAAAAAAAGAGTGTTGCTTTCAGACCTAGTTTTTTGGCTGCTGCACTGGTTTTACAGTTTTCCTCCAACCTTCTGTACCCATTATAGAAAACTGGAGATTTCTGCATCATGAAAAGGGGTTTCCTGGGACACATGAATTTCATTACTAAAACCAGGCTCATCCCAGACAAACTGGGATGATTTATTACCCTAGGGCCAACCTTCTTGAAGCCTGACTGGAGAGCACCAAAGCTGCCAAAGCATGTTTTCACCCACCTCCCCAAAAGAGAGCTGATTCAGCTAAGGAGAGCACTTGGATATGGATGGCATGAATCAGAGCCTCACAGGCAAAGGAGGAGCTCAGTAAAAGAACCCAGTAGGGGAAAGAGAAAGAGAAGCACCTGTATTAAAAATTGGAATCAATGTAGGGGTTTCCACTGTGATTCTGAAAATCAACTACATGATGGCCCTTTCAGTGGAATTTATTACTGCAATGATGGAAAACTGACAATATCAATTCTATTCCCCAGTAGACATGTAGCCTTCACATACTTCTTGCAAAAAAAAAAAAAAAAAGGTAAAAATAAATAATTTAAAAAGAAATGAAAAGAATCCATATTTTTCAACAAGTGAGAGACAGGATTCGAATGGACAGATCAGAAAGTATCCAGAAGTTTGAGCCGTATTTCCACCGATCCCAGACATACATACTGTTATGGGTAACCAGACTACGCAATGTGAAAAAAGAGAGGGCAAAGACTATAACAAAAATAGTCTGCCAAAATTTACTGTTTCAGATAGCCAAAACCTGGTAGAAACTCAATGTACTGAAATGTCTGTAGTTTTACTTTAGCTAAAAATAAGCATATTACAAATTGATGGCTAGTGGGAAGCTGCTGCATAGCACAGGGAGATCAGCTGGGTGCTTTGTGATGACCTAGAGGGGTGGGAGGCTCAAGAGGGAGGGGATATGGGGATATATGTATACGTATAGCTGATTCACTTTGTTGTACAGCAGAAACTAACAGAACACTGTAAAGCAATTATACTCCAATAAAGATGTATAAAAAAATAAGCATATTACAGAGACTGATGAAGAGTAAAAAGATGGAGTTATTGATTTTCAGACCCAGGTCAACTGTGATGAAGACATTTCTAGTAGACCATGGAAGTTCAGAAGACATAGAGAATGGAGAGACAGAAAAAATAACTTGGCACACAAGGATGAGTAATTACTAGCTCTCTGCTACTACAATTAGCAAAGTGAAGCATACTGTGAATTCCTGGAAGTGGTCTCAGTAAGCTCCATAGAGAAATTTATTTTGACTATCTTTTGAAAGTTATGAGACTGTGAATCTAGGCATCAAAATGGTAACATTGCTCATGGCAAACAGATGATCAGATCATAAATTACACGTGATGTGTATTCGACTGAATATGAGGTTAAAGGTAAAACTGGCTCTTTCACACTGACCCGGCTGTGGATGAGAGGAAGTGAGAGGAAGGAAGGAAGCGAGGGAGGGGGAAAATGTTTAAAAAATTGTTCAACATGGTTTATATGAGATAGACTATGAAAACAAAGCTTTTGAATAATCTAAAATACAAAGGCCATATAGAAAAATGTAGAGAAAAAACTGGGAGTGAAGAAACTTTCCAAGTGTCAATTCTGAAGTAGCAAAAAAGGTTGGACAATTTTGGAGATGTGTTGGATAAAAGGAGAGGCTTGGGGAGGGGGTAATAAGTGCTCTAATTCAACTGGAGCTCTCTAAGCCCATCCAGCCTTGGGGCCAGGCAAGCCCACTCCATGGAAGATGTTCATGTCCTCCAAAACTGAAGAAAAAGAACTAGGGCAAAGCCAGAGAGAGGTTTGCCCCAAACTACCCAGAAATCAAACTTCGGAAAGATGCAACAGAAACTATGCTTTGGGTAAAAGGATCAGTCCCAGAACAACTATTACAACTTTTAAAGCGTTTTGAGTCTTTCATTATATTGCAGAACTTTTTCTCTCCCTATCGAAATAAGTGTGATAGGGAAACCACATGGCTATTTACCCCACCACTATTCTAAAATACGTGTTTTGTTTAATATGAATTATTTGGCCAAACTGGACAAATTAAATATACGAAGTCTTCCTCAATGGATGATAAGTGCCAATGCTAAGCCATGACTGGATGACTGTTGAGGATGACTTCACCTATTTTCTAGCTGTCACTCTGGATAACCAAGTCAGCACTGTGAAGTGTAAGGGTCCATAGCAGGTATATTAGATTGAGGAGGATGTGGGATTAGGACAATGCAGCAGCATTTTGAGCATAGATTTACCTAGATCATGGAAAGAAGAAAGTCCCAACTGGCAGCTGCTGTTGAACACAAATATTACCAACATTGTATTTCAACTCAAAATTGCCCTTGCCTGAGACAGACACCACGGCAGAGAAGGGACTGCAAGACTGGAAGTTGTGTGTTCAGAATCCCCATCTCAGTTCTGTTACTAGGACTAAATTGGTCCCTGAATGTCTTTAGACCTCAGTTTCCTCACAGGGAAAACGAGGGATTGGGTTCAATATGTAATTCAACTCAACATTAATCAAGTGCTTCCTATGTTTCAGGAATTTTACTGGAAGAATAAATTGTTAGGATTCTTACCATTTGGGGCTCCTGTTACAATTTTATGATTCTGTAACAAGAAAACGGACTGTTGTTTACACCTTTATTTAGTGTCTGGGTGGAGAAACCGCAAATCCAGTTCCGCATCCATGCTAACATTCTTTGGTTTCCATGCTAGGGATGCCAAATGTACAGGAAGTGGTCCAGGATGGGAAAAGGCAATGTCATGTGAAACAACTGGACCAAATCATGAGAGAGGAAGCAGGCCCCTCTTGAGATAAGGGGTTTTTTGCCCTTCCTCATCCACCCCTTACCCTCTCAGCATTCTCAGGTGATCCTTCCTGGTGGGTCTGCTCAAGCAAAGGAGAAGGCAGGGACCCAGCAAGGAGGTCAGAGTCTGTGGAGAACTGTGGCTCAGCAGAACATCTATTAAATGACGTTTGGTTTGCAGCTGATCCACCATTCTCCTTAAAGAGGGCTCCTCACCTTATGTCTGATTAACTGATATGCATGGAAAGTATAACTAGGAAAAAATTATTGACTCTATTTTTTCTACAATTTTTTTTCAGAGTATTATACATTCTTATTACAGATAATAGGGAGGATCAGAAATATATGGAGAATGAAATAAATATCACCCATGGATATAAAAAGAAAACTCCGATTCATTCCATCTTATGTATTTTTTCAAATTATATATTAGCTTTATAAAATATGGACATTTATACATTTTAAACTTAATATTTTCTGAAGTATTCTTTCATGAAATTAAATGCTTTTAGAGATTCATAATTCATATTATCATTTAATATCTCTGATCATTTTTAAAGTAAGAAATTTCAACTTTATCTAATCAGATATTTCCCCAAATCTCCCCTAATTAACATCTGGGGAAAGTGTTCTCCAGGAGAATGTTTGAGAAAGTTTAAATTATCTCTAAGTTATCCCCTTATTCAAATATGGGTTATATCTATACTTTTGGCTTCTTTGTAATTAACTTATTTTGATAGTTTGTTTTTCTTTTGCTGCTGTGTACACAGTGGTGTCCCACACTTCACTGCTGGACATCTCATCTGCTCCATTATGGGAACCAGGTTACTCAGGGCCCCTATATAAATCCTAACTGAAGCCAAATTAAGGGAGGCTGAAGGACTAGGGTCCATGTGGTAATCTACTCTGTTGGGCAACTAGCATTTTTTCCACAATAGCAAGACTGAGAATAACATGCCATTCAGTACCAAGATAAAACCAAGATTCCCAACTGAAGAAGTGCTACCAAAAAATGACCCTTCATATTCCTGCTTTCCAAGCCTTCAGTCTCTGTCACCTACATATCATTTAACTCTTTTAGATAACCGTTTTACTCTTCCAAGTCACCATCTTACTCCACCCGGTCCCAACAATGGACAAACTCAAATGACAGTCATCACATTGCCCTAGCCCACTTACTTTTAGATCTTCTTTGCACTGCAATGAAAAAAACAACCACGGAAATGCAGATCACAGCTAAAATAATACTCAAAGTTATCCATATATTACTTCTGTCATGAAGGAAAATATAGACATCAATTACAAGTGGCAATGTGTGTCAGTACATGCTTAATTTCTCAAAAGAGCCAGATATCTAGTTCATGCTGACCTTAAAGCATCTTACATTTTCTGTCATTTTTTTTTTTGATAACATTTAAATTCTTCTCTACTGTAGCCCCTGTCTACACTAGAGGGGATGGGTCAGTCCTAATCTGATCACTCCACACACACATGCCTCCACCATTTTTTTTTTTTTTGCCTCCACCATTTTTAAATCGACCAGTAAAATAATACAAATAACTTCCCTGGTGTCTTACAGACAAAACAATCATTTCAATGATTTTAATATAATTCAACTATTTACTGTGCCATTGCATAAATATTATGAATAAAAGAAGTGTTTATGTAAGGATAAAGGTAAGCTTCAACTTCACTGTGCTTCCTGTCAATTTATGGGGAGGGGGAAGGTTAAGCTGTGACAAAGTGAGAGAGTGGCATGGACATATATACACTACCAAACGTAAAATAGCTAGCTAGTGGGAAGCAGCCGCATGGCACAGGGAGATCAGCTCGGTGCTTTGTGACCACCTAGAGGGGTGGGATAGGGAGGGTGGGAGGGAGGGAGATGCAAGAGATATGGGAACATATGTATATGTATAACTGATTCACTTTGTTATAAAGCAGAAACTAACACACCATTGTAAAGCAATTAAATTCCAATAAAGATGTTAAAAAAAATAAGACTCTGGTAAGAAACCCAAGCTCAAGAAAGAATATTGTGAATTTTGAATTTCATATCACACCTCACTTAGCAAAGATATGCTAGCAACTCTAGTCCAAGTAGGGGACTTTGAATAGAATAGTTCAATTTGGTATTGGAAGGTTGCCTAAAAAAGTACAGTTCAGGGACTCAAAATCATTTTCCTTGCTATTAGAAATTCAACAATACACAAGAAACACAGCTTTTAAAACACTACTCAAGGCAATGAGATGTAATAATATAGAAACTAACCTGACAACAGAAATAGTTATTTCCTTCTTCTTGTTGAGCCTAGGGCTGAGGACCAAAGAGGTCACGGCTACCAGGACTGAAGACTCAGTGGAGAACAGGCTGTTTCCGCCTGCTCTGTTGTTTTCAGAGTGTGGCTTTAAATTCTGTCTTTAGGGAACTCCCCAGCTTGCCTCAGGCTCTGGGTACCAGCCTGCAGCCTGACACACCAGATGGACCACTCTGGCATCACTGTTCTTGATGAGAGGGTGTGGGGAACTTCCTAATCCTGTGAACTGTGAAGGGGACAAGGAGCTCAATTAAGAGAGCAACAACCAAAAATTGTTTTGATCCTAGGTTTTAGTACACTTAACCAAACAGCATGATTGCTCATCTCTTGTGTAACTTAGGTAGTAAGAATATTCTGTGAACAATTTCCTCAGAATGAATGATTATCCTAAGAGATCAAAGGTAGCAGAAAAAGGGAAGAACAAGAAATCTTGAAGGAATGAGATATTAACAAATAGTCAAGAAAAGAAGGTAATAATGCGAAATCGAGTGTTAGGATTTATAGCAATCTCAGAGGCTTGTTGAAGGACACAGTTCTGATTAAGTCATTACACTACCACAAATGTTCAACTGTCAAAACAGATTCACAGCAATCACATGCTGTACCTAGCACCAAACTTTACTATGATTAGTGATAGACACAAAAAGCAAGAACAGAGACAGCAACATCCACCTCTGAAATGGTCTAAAACCATCTGACGTACTTCTCAAAAAAGTCATTTTTCCACCCTGGGATGTATATTGGTTTTACATTAAGAGATAAGTGCTAACAATATGTGTAACACATGTGATTTAAAAGTTAGAGCCTGAGGAAGCCACTTTAGATTCTTAGCTTTTACATTCCATCAATCACACAGGTAGGGAACCTACATGACTGACTTTTGCTCTCTAGTTGTGCCCTATAAACCATAAATTCCAGTTTTATGTACAATAAGCAATGTAGAAAGATCAAGTATCCAGAGATGCTGTTAACTCCTCCTTTCCCAGTTATGAGTGGGTGAATCAATGCTGTAGCCTTCCTTTTTGGGGATGTGCATGAGTTGCAGTCCTGGGAGTGGCAGGAGATTGAATCTGCATATGGAGGACGATTATCTACTCCCTAGACACCCTATTGTACATTGTGGACCCTGGGCCCTCTCAGGACTCCTGATGGAAGACATTGACAGATTTCTGAGCATCCATGAGATGGGCCTTGAGCTCCAATGAAAGTGTCTCTGGCCCTCTACTCGCTTACCTTTCTCCTGGGCTCAGAATTATTCAAGTTAGCACTCCTTTTCATACATCTTCCAGGTCTCCATCTCTGACTCACACTGAGGCCTATAATGCTAAACATATAATACTAAGAAAAAAGGAAGGCTACAGGCAACAGGAGAGAGTGTGAAAAAAGGAATGAATACACTGGAGACACTAAACTGGTCCTTGGGATGCTCTTGGAAATGTAGTAGGGCTGCCCACTAGACAGTGCCCAGTGGTTTGGGAGACTACAAGGTAATAGACATTTCTGGATCTCAACACAATGTTTAAAGCACACAACACACAGAAGCACCATTCATGGTTGATATATTTGGTGAAATCAGGGAACAATGCCGTATTCTGTGTCTGGAGTGATATTTTGGAAACTAATAAAAGCAACTGAGGGAAAACAAATTGACCACTATACTTAGCTACTATTAGAATCCAGATGCTAGTAGCAAATTTGAGCTTTAGACTGTAAACATGGAAATATTTGGAGGAGGCTGTTAGACTTTGATATGATTTTTTGGACTAGAGGTTCAGGGCATTGTTTATTGTCAATGTCAAGATGATTGCTGCTGATATACCAAGGGTAGATCAGCAGCAGCAGCATTTATTGTGCACTTACTATGTACTATGAAATGTACTAATTTCTTTGCATGCATTCTTATTTAAATTACATAATATCTCAATGAAGTAAGTAGTAGAGTTGACCCTTGAACAACACAGGTTTGAACTGTGTGGGTCCACCTACATGCAGATTTTTTCCAATGATTTTTGTATTTTCATTTTACAGATCTTCATACTAAGTGTGGGGAAAAGTATATTCGATTAGAGATCATAATATGTGAAATCAAGAGAACCAGGGTTTGAGTTCTGATTCTGTTCAAACTGGTTCAGCTTTCTGCCCTTGGGTGAGTCATTTATCAATTCCTTTGAGAGATAGCAGTACCCAATTTTCAAGGGCAGTGTTGGGGAGTGAGGGGTTGGTGCCTCAACCCTCACGTTATTCAAGGGTCAGCTGTATTTTTCTCACATTTGTTTAAATAATGGAAAAATGTTAAAGGTCAAGTAACTTGCATAAAAGTGTATTTCTAAAAAATAGTAGAGCATGAACTTCTTCCCAATTTCTTTTTTATTCTTTGTTACAAAATAAGGAATGAATATTATCTTCTCAGAGGTGACTTCCTGTGAGTTTATTTGTGCTCCATCAGTAAGGTATAAAATCTCACCTTGAAATGATAAATAACATAATCTTAGAGGATTTCATCCCTGGAATTATACATTTTAGGCCAGTGTCCAGTTGTTCAACCCTACTAAAATCCTCTGCGCTGACAGGAAAGAGATGATGTGTTACTTCCTCCTACATTCTCTCAGGCCTTCTGCAGTGTTGTTGGGATAACATTTATTGATTGCAATCGTCAGTTAATAAAATTTAAGAAATGTACCAGTAAGTCACTTTGATATAAATATTTGATACTGAATTTATGAAAATATTTGTGGAGAGATTAAATTATAGACATCTGAGAATAGTAAACTTGAGACAGAGAGATGAATATAACATTTCACTGGTCTGATACAATGAGTTTATGGGGTTCTTACCATGATTCAAGGGGAGGAGGGATGTGCTACAAGAAAATTGCATAGAATGGAGATATACTGCACAAAATCACCAGGAGGAGGTGGAATTCCATTTTCTCTTGCCAGTTCTCCTTGTATGTGAGCAGAGTGGTCATGTGAGAAATGACAGGTCTTATCCTAGAACTCAGCCACACAGACTCCTATCCCAGAGACTCACCTGCCACATACACTTAAAGTACCATTACTGTGACAGGATAAACGCTCAAAGCTGCATCTGTACTGCTCTTCATCAGAAGGGTGTATCTTGCGGCCTCAGAGCAACACTCCCCATGGTGTTCCCTGATGATCAGACATTTAAAAAAACTGTCTTAGCTAAAGCAATTAAATTCCAATAAAGATGTTAAAAAAAAATAAGGCTCTGGTAAGAAACCCAAGCTCAAGAAAGAATATTGTGAATTTTGAATTTCATATCACACCTCACTTAGCAAAGATATGCTAGCACCCCTTAGCTAAGGGGTGATCTTGAGTCCACTCACTCCATGTATTGGGCATCCACTTGTGGGGAGGGTCTGAGGTGACAGGGGAGCACAGCCTTGTGCCCCATCAGGGCAATGATTGGCTCGTTGGCTCCAGCACTGAGTACTTCCCTGGGAAAAAGGAGCTTTGCAAAAAAACACAAACAAACAAACAAAAACTGTCTAAGTGAATCCTAACTGAGCCAAAGAAAGGAGGAGTCAGAACTCTCAGAACTTTTTGGACTCATTATAATTGGCAAGGATATCACTTGCTATTTCCAGAAAACTGCCCCATGTTAACCATTTTTCAAGCTCCTTTTGTATTAGCTAGAGCTTAGAAAACCTTTGTGGATTTTGAATCCACACCTACATAACTCCAAACATTCAGTCAGACTGGAGTGAACCCTAGTTATAACTACAAGAAACACTAAAGTTTCAGAACCATATTTCTAGATGATAATCAAAATTTGACAATAATTTAAAAACAGAAATTACTCTGTATTATGATTCATTTAGCTCTTATCTATGAATAAGATATTTTATTGATGGAGTCATGATACTTAGCTTAAGAAAAACCCACATATTCTGGAATTCTACTTTCAGAATCCCAAAGAACTTATCTTACTCTTGAGACAGTTGCAGCTTAAGGATTTATCTGGACTTTCTCTACAGACTTTGCAATTTGAATCAGATGCCAAACTAATTCTCTTATAATCCCCTTCTCTGATAGTATGGGCATCAATGTCTCAAGAGCCACCCTCTCAGGCCAACAATAGCAGGTCTGATTCATGGAGCTTTCTAGTCAACAAAGAGGGCAGATACCATGAACATAAATAAGTAATTATACAGGTGAATTAACCTGCCATAATTAGTGGGTGATTCAGTCCCTTCACAGTTGCTGCTGGTTTATTATAGAATCCATCTCTGTCCTCCCAATATCAACAGATGCTCACAGACTCTTAGATCACTGTCTCTGAGCTCTCAGACCACCCTTTCTCCCAAGTGCTGCCTCCTTAGCTATATGGAATCCCAGGTCAAGTTCTCTGCTCTGACAAAATATATGTTAAATCACACTTAATAACCTGAAGAGCCTCAGCTACCAAAATCTCCATGTTCTCATGCTCAGATGCAAGAGACATTATTTATTCAAATTATTTGGCAAATTATTATTTATTGGACGCACAGCTATAGACTAAAGTTTGTGTCCCCTCAAAATTCTTATATTGAAAACTAGCCCCTAATATGATGGTATTTAGAGGTGGGCTGTTGGGAGGTGACTAGTCATAAGGGTGGTGTCCTCATGAATGGAATTAGTGCCCTTATAAAAGATACCCCAGAGAGCTCCTTCACCTTTTCTGCCTTGTGAGGACACAGTGAAAAGACCACCACCTGTGAAACTCTTAAGAAGAGGGCTCTCACCAGAAATTGAATCTGCCAGTGTGTTGATCCTGGACTTCCCAACCTCTAGAACAGTGAGGATAAATCTGTTTTTAAGTCAGTCAGTCTATGGTATTTTTGTTATAGCAGCCCAAACGGACTAAGACCTCTACTATGTGGCAATCATGTTCCAAGCCTTAGGGACAGAGCGTGCATTGCCACGAACAGTAAGGAGGCCAGTGTGGCTGGAGCACTGGGAGCAAATGTGGTTAATCATGGCTATATTCCTGTTTCTTTCCCTTCAAATAATGCAAGTCACTGTTACTATTCCTTCAAGTACAGCTGAAGTGTGACTGCAGCACACTCTCTGTCCTCTTGCCTGGACTCCTGTACAATTTAAGTGTTTTCACTAGAAGTCTGTGGACTCACTATAACAGATTTTCCCTTTCGAAACTGAGACTTGATGCCAACTCAAGGACTTTTAAAATTAAGTTCCCTCTGTCTGTACCACTTTTCTCCATGCAGGGCTCACTCCTTCACAATCTTCAGTATCTGAAAGTCATTATAGCAAATATTTTTATAATGAAAGTCCAGATAACAAGAGATCCCTATATTTGTGGTGTGCGCCCCCAGTGGTAGCCCCAGGATAGCGAACATACTGCCAGTTTGAAACTTTTATCTTAGTCCCTTTTATTTGCCAGACATTTTTTCTGTCTTTTACAGATTCTTCTGCTAATGCTATGAGAAAGGTGAGTACTATCATCCTCATTTATAGTTGACAAAACTGAGACAGAGGGAGGCTAACAGATTTGCTTAGTGTCTTCTTGGCAAACAGTGGAAGAACAAGAATTCTGACCCTAGCTCTCAGCATACAGATTCAACTAAATCGATAACTTGTATAGGAAAAACAACCAAACCAAACTAACCAACCAAGCCAAACCAACAAACAAAAGCACCTAGAATTCTAATATTTCATCACCATTAAATGAAAATAACTGATTCTGGGGTTATTGAGTAGAGACAATGTGGCTTCCATCATGAGTTGGGTGGAGCCAACCATGTCACTCACTATCACTCACTTACCCTGCCTACTCCTGGAGCCACTTCAGAATATTGTGTCATTTTCATCCTAAGTGGTAGAACTTCCATCTAACACACACACACACACACACACACACGGTAAACACTTATTTTGCATAAATAGAAGAAAGAAGTTGAACAAACTCAGTATCTTTCTCTTCTGCTGAGCTTGGATTTTCTTGGATATAGATAAATAGTGCTTAAATAATATTCCAAAAATGTTCAGAGTTTTGGAGATGGAATGGAGCAACTCTGTTGCTGTTTGCTTTTTGTCTCTAAGCTGAGAGACACCAGCAGAGGGTGTAAGTGTAAACAATATGGAGAGGGACTGTTTGGTTCCTCTCAGCCCATCAGATGCTTTTCCACACTCTAAAGGCACATTTTAGCCAACATTTCACCTTCTACCCAGTACTAAAATCAGGCCTTCAAATGGATATCAAGGTCCAACCAATGATTCAAATGTAATGTGAAAAATGTATTTAAATACAAATAATAAACATTCATTGTAGAAAAAAGGGAAATAAAAACAAGAATAAAGAAAGCAAAATAATAAATAAAGGGAATTTAGAAACAAAGTGAGAGAGATGAAGTATTGCAGCCAGAGGAATATGATACAAGCAAATGCCCAGAAGTGGATACGTGTAGATGTTTTGAGGTCAGGGCACAAAACAACTGGGGAGTGTTGTAGGACACTTGCATCACAAAGGTAATTAGATGTGTCAGTTCACAGAGAGCACTGAGTGTCAATAACAAAAGTTTTCAATTTACCATGAAGTCCTTAGGGAAATAATTTTTGAAGAATTATTTGCACAAACTTGTCAGTGACTTCATTTTTTAGGTTTAATGAAACCATATGTTCACATTTCCACTTTGGTTATCTAATTAATTCACCAAGTCAGTAATGCAATAATGCAATAATGTAACAGAAAATCCATTACAAGTAGACTGTAAGGAATTGAGAAATTATAAAAACAACCAAAAACAAAAAAAAATGTGTCCAAGAGCAGCTGTCCCTCCCTGTTTCCTCAAGTTTCAGTATTGCTTAAATAATGCCTTTTTTGAAGCAAGTGAGGTAATAAAGTGATAATAATACTTTACAGAGTTTGTAAGGAAAGGACAAGACACTTCATTAGCTGGAACCTGGTGTAAATTTTTGTCTTATAGAGTGAAACCTCATTAAAATATTTTATAATTGACTGTGCTTCAGTGGAGAAAGTACTTGGATTTCTATAGGAAATGATTTCATTTTAGTAGCTTGAAACATCATCCACTGGAAATCAAACTTAAAGTTTCCTAATTTACAAACTACTTTACAAATTATTCATAGAGGTTATCTACCTAAATACACATTGCTCATTTGGTACTAACTCCCCTGCCCACAACCAGATTCTCTGAGAAGATAAAGAACAAAAGCTAGACAAGGGAATACTCTTGGGAAGACCCCCCCAGAGCCAAACTGAACCACCAGGCAGCTGCAAAGTTGTTGCTGGGTGTGACATGCTGGGAATGATCCATGCAGGCAGCCTGAGGGTTAGACAAATGAGAGATAGATAGGGAGATGGAGATGGCAGGACGGCATGGATAAGAGAAAATAATTGTTTCAACATTGAAAAATTGGTGTCTCCAAGAAGTTTTGTGATACAAATAACAGAAGAGGGATGCTGATTTTCATAAAGCTGTGGTGGTATCCATACTTACACTATTTTAAATATTTTCAAAATAGATGATTAAAGTCATGACTATGTGAGATATGGCTTACCAGCAACAATAGGGATTTGTATCTGTGTCTATATAAAGTGTTCCAAAACACAATTTTACTTTCTGAATATCTTTTCTACGCCAAATACCACAGGCTTTTCAAATAACTATGAAAAATTTGCACTGTTGTCATTCCCCCTCAGTGTGAATGGTAGGAAATTCAGTTTTGTTTTGCTTGAGTGAATTTTTATCAAACTATAAGCAACACTAAGAGACCGCAAGATCCAGTAGTCAGCCAAGGAAGCTCCAGTTAGCCTGGGTTATGATATACATCAGTGTAACTTTCTGGTTGTCCAAGGCTGAAATCAGTTGCAGTTGCAGGGTGGTCAGTGAAAGAAGATCCATTCCATTGTCTAGGATCTTAAGGGAGAAATATAAGAGATTGGAGGAAGGTGTAATTAAAACTATAAATATGGGTCCACTCTGTCACATTATAGACTAGATCCTCTCCATAGTGATAGGACTGTCTGAAGGAAAGGAGGGAATGCTGAGAAAGAACTTCAAACGGATTGTCCTTGAGGCTCAGTGAATAGGAAACCATGGTCAACTGAGTATCTACATCCCTTCCTTCCCAGTGACCTAAGTCCAAACAAAAATTCAACAGACTTTCTTGGGACCCTCACCTCCCAGTAGTGACCACCATCAGTAAACATCTCTTCACCCAATGTACATATCAGAGTTTCAAAGTGTTTCCTGTTCTCTGAAGGATGATGCTTTTTGAAACTGGAGAAAACCAGTTTCCTATAATTAAATATAACAAAGTAGGGATCCAAAGTCACCACATTTTGAAAAGGAAGGTCATTTAATGTACTTGTACTTCCATCCATGAAAAGGTAACAGCTACACAGAAAGTTCTCTCATCATAAATGAGTAAACTGAATAAAATTTATGAGACAGCTACTTTCAGACAATGGGCAACAGGTAATAGAGGACTGGGATCTTTGAGGAAGGGAAACATAAGCTGAGCCCTAAAATCACCCCAGCTTTCTATCTCCTCGCCATCCATTATTTTTATGCAAATGAAAACACCATAATCTTACACTCAGGGATCACCACCAAGGTTGACACCTTAGTATATGTCCTTGTGGATCTTTTTCTACACATGTATGTATACCTGTAAGTGTTGGTTTTTAACCAAAGTGAGAACATAGTGTCTGCTGTTGTGTAACTTGTATCCTGGTCGATAATATCGCCTCTGTGTTTCAGTAATTTTAAAAATTTCTCTCATGATCTTGAAATGTCTTTACACTTATGTCCCTTCCTATTCCAGGATCATACTTTAATCATACTCTTAATCTAGCATAGTCCCTTTCTTCTGTTTCTGACTTACTGAACAGATTGGGCCAATTTCCTTATACTGATACTTGGCGACTTCCAGGCACCTGCACAAAAAGTGGGAATCAATAGATACCCTGCCATTCTTACTGAATTGAGTCCAAAACTCTTTAAAGGAATAAAACAAAACCTGTCACTCAATAATGTAAAAATCACACATCCAGCATCCAATTAAATTAAGTAGACATGGGAAGGAGTAGGAAAATGTGACTGGTAACCAGGAGAGACAAACAAAGAAGAAAAAGCAATGACGGAATGAGTAGAAAAGGACTTTACACATATGTTCAAACATTTAAAAAATAAACATAATGAGATAAATGGACAGTATAAAGAAGAATGAAATGGAACTTGTAGAAGTGAAAATCACAATATCAGAAATTATGTCACTGAATGGAACTAAAAGCAGATCTAACTCTAAGGAGGAAAAAAAATCAGTGAAATTGTAGGTGTAATAACAGACATTTGGCAAAATAAAAGACAGATTTTAAAACAAATTTACAGAATGATCAGAGTCTCAGGACCTGTGGGATATATCAAGCAGTCTAACATATATGTAACTGGAGTCTCAGGAGAGGACAAAAAAGAAAAAATAATTGTTGAAAATATTTAAAACAAGTTGAAAACCATAATAAAATTCTATATGAGATAAAAAGAAATTCTAAAGCATCCAAAGGAAAAAGAGAAATTACATAGAGAAGAAGTAAGATAAGAATCACTGCAAACTTACGGTCACAAACAATGAAGGTCAATAGAGAGACAGTTTTAAAGGGTTAAAATGGAAAAATTTCTACCTAAAATTCTATACCCAGCAAAAAATGTTGCAAAACACTTAGATTCACTTTCAAATTAGTTCTTTCAAGTTCAAACATTTTTAGGCTCCAACTGAAAATGTGTATGACCATGCTGAAGTAATTATTTTTTTATATTCAACATTGGCTACAGTACACACAAACATTTTCACTCCTCTAATTCTATGAATATAAAAACATTAAAAAAAGGGTGTTTTTGACTGTTGAATCTCCTTTTTGGTGGAATATTGTAGCTTGTTAGAATGAAAATATGAATTTTGTATGTACTACAACTGAAATATTCTCCATGGGTTCCTTAATTTAGTAAGCATATAGTTTTCACTATGACACCAATATTTTTATTTATATTACCATCATAAAGCATACAGTTGACCCTTGAACAACATGGGTTTGAACTGTGCTTGTCCACTTACACAACGATGTTTGTTCAATAAAAATATTGGAAAAATTTTTGGAGATTTGTGACAATTTGAAAAAACTTGCAGATGAACTGCATAGCCTAGAAATATTGAAAAAAAATAAGAAAAAGGTATGTCATGAATGCACAAAATATATGTAGATATACATATAACAGTAAACTATTTCTAATTAAGTTTTGGGGGAGTCAAAAGTTATACATGGATTTTCCACTGTGAGGGGGGTCAGCGCCCCTAAATACTGCATTGCTCAAGAGTCAATTGTAATTTTATAGTCAATGTCAAAGTTTTGAGCTGAATTTATACTTTCAATTATGTAACTTGTCTCATAAATGTTACAATTATGTAACATTTCTCAACAAAATGAAATTCCAAAATAATTCTTTTTACTGTGTCAATAGAATAAAAGAAACAAATTGTTATTAGAATTAACTAATTTTCTGGTTGATACAGCTAATGACACTGGCTTCATTCAAACTCTTGGCAAAGTTTTTCCAGTGAAACAACACAGTAGCACTAGAATGGTGCTCAAGAAAACTTGAGGAAAAAATGAGACAAACTATTTCAGAAGAACAGTGACTAGACTATATAAAAGGACATGTGTCACAAAGTGACATGTAAACCCCCTTCTGCTGCCTAATGTGTGAATTTATCATCTTTGGCTAGAGTCTTCTTAGAATACTTACTTTTTAAAAACATGCTGATGCTTCTTCAGCTAATTTGTGTCTTCTCATTTTCATGGGGTCAGTGATATTGCTACTGTTCTTATGGCAGGTGGAAAACATTTCCTGTAAGGAGCACATACACCATCAATTCCTTTAAAAGGAACACAATTTAATTATACAATATTTTATTAAATGTAAGCTTTTCAGGTTCTTTGGCTCATTGTTGCCAAAAACGTTCATTGACAAATGGGAAAATGTTTAAACCATTAAATAGCTGAAGATTTATAACATACATTTCGTGACAAAATGATCCTAGCTCGTGTTCTGGCTACTCTTTATAACACTGCACACAGTAGGACCACTCATCCTCTATTTCCCACACACATCTCATTGCAATTTACATGTAATTGCCTGCTGGTAGTCAAAAGCTGAGGGAATACAGCTCATACAAAGGCCCAGTCACTTGCTTGAATCTGAAACCACTTTGCAAGGCCATTCTAGCTCCAGAGCTCCTTGTGGGATCAAAGTCTCTCTCAACACTGCCTCTTAGTTCAACTTGAGCTTTTCCTACTACCTCCCTAATAAAACTCCTGCACTCAAATGTTCATCCCTGAATCTGCTTCCCAGAGATCTTGAACTAAGACCCAAGAGTCTTTCTGTGATCCAGCATGATGCATTTCTTAAAGGCTAAAGAAGAAACTGCAGGTGAAGGCTTGCCTGAGAGCTGAGAAGATAATCTGGGTGAGGGTGTCCCTGTGGAAGCAGCCATGCAGGATCCTGAGAGCCAAAGAGAAGCTTGGGCCAGTCAGTGCTGCCATAAGCACAAGAAGGCATAGGTGGGGGGAGCTCTGAGACCTGGGTAACAAAGAGCAGGAGAGATCTGCTGGGAGTTGGAAGGAGTAACATGCTTTCCACTCAGACTTATAAATTCAGTTTGCTGACTGCTATACAAAGGATCTAGCAATCTCTTATGTGGAGAGGGAGAAGAATGCAGATAGGTAATAACATAAGCTTACAGAAAGTAAGAGCAATATCATCCAAAGGATGTCATTTTTGGTTGTAAAGCTTTAAAGCAAGGCTGATTTTCTTTTCTTTTCTTTTTTTTATTAATTAATTTTTATTGGGGTATAGTTTCTTTACAATGTTGTGTTAGCTTCTACTGCACAGCAAAATGAATCAGTCACACATATACATATATCCCCTCCCTTTTGGATTTCCCTCCCATCTAGGTCACCACAGTGCGTTAAGTAGAGTTCCCTGTGCTATACAGTATGTTTCCATTAGTTGTCTATTAAGGGTGATTTTCTTTAAGCCATGTGATGCTACAGTTAGAGATGCTACAGTTAGCATGAGAATGAGTCCTGTGTTCTAAGAAGATATACCTGTCAGAGAAGAGGTATTTAGCTTGTGATCTTTATCATTCAGAAAAGGTCTTCTCCCTTGAAGCTATCACAGAGATTGTATTAAGGCACATTAGGCTTAATCAAGACACATCCCCACCCACAGATAAGGAACTTTCACAGGATCTACAAAGAGAAAGTTCTGAATTGCTCTGAACAGTGATCTCTGTGTGTTTCAATTATCTGTTACTATGTAACAAATCACCCTCAAATTAGTGGCTTCAATCAGCAACAACTAGCATCATGGCTCATGAGTCTGTGGATTTGCTGAGCTCACCTGGGTAGCTCTTCCTTACGTGGGTTGAGCTGTGGCTGCAGTCATCTGGAGGCTCAACTGGTCTGGAATGTCCAAGACAGTGGCAGATGGTGCTGCCTGGAGGCTGGGATTTCATGTGGGGCTGTCAATCAAAGCACTTTGATCCTCCTTCGTGTGACATCTTCAAGTGGCTCACTTAGGCTTCCTTAAGAGTCTGGTAGTCTCAGCATAATCAGACTTCTTCTATGGTGGCCGAACCCTAAGAGTACAAAATTGGAAGTAGTCACGTCCTTTTAAGTCTTAGGCCAGGGGTAACATAATAGCACGTGTGTCACATTCTATTCTATTAAAGCAAGCCACGGGGCCAGATCAGATTCAAGAGGAGCAGACCAAATGAGGAGACCACTGGAAGGAGTCATTCATTACTGCTCACTGATGTAGAGATTACCACAGCTTCCCAATCTTTCTATTTTCAAACAGGAGTGTTCACAGTGGTTATCCTGTCCCTCTTCCTTTATTGAAGGATGGGTGTGTGTGAGTTTAGTCTCTGGATTAAGAGAGGCACATCTGAAACTTACACGTAAACTATCATGAGACTCTGACTCTGAGACTAAGCTGGCTGCCTCCCTCAGGGAGAGTGGGAAGATAGTTTGCACATTAAAGAAGGAAGGTGAATATTTATCAAAGTAATATTAAATTTAAGAGTAATATTAGATAATCTAATGTCTATTGCAATATTAATATAGTATAACATTATAAAATTATCTATCATATAATACAAAATATATTAATATAAGATGTATAATATAAATATATACTACACATTATCATATATATTAATATATCTAATATTACAGAATATTTTAGAGATAATGTTCTTAAAATTGTTGTTTGAATTCTGAAGAAAATTTTTAAGATATACTTTGTGAAGGAGCCTGAGCCTGCGCCTGACAAGCAGTCAGTACTCAATTTACATTAATGTCTATTCCTGACCTTGGTCACCTCTTATCTCTTTTACATGATTAGTCCCTGTGAAACACAGTAAAGAACAAAGACAGCTCTGCTAAGCAACTCTCCATTTTGAATTTATCCCCAGGAAAACGATCTCTTTAAGGAGAGTCATAATTTGAGCTCACATATTTGATAAAAATAGAAGTAGATAAAACTCATCAATTAGTTTCCGACATTTTTCTGTTAAGTTAGCAGAACACATAGATATTATAGAAAATCCAAATAAAATTATTCTCAATGATTTTCCTTTAATACCCTAGACAGAATTAGCTAATAAGGTTTTGAAAAGGTCTAAATGAATAAATACAAAACTCTTATATAAATGTTTACATAAAACCCTATCTGTAGTGGGGGAGGCAGTGAGTGAATTCTGCCACAGAGTTGCCAAGTTTGAATATAATGAATTAGTTACTGCTTCTGAGCACAATCCCAATGCTTGGGCATTAACAAATATATTGTTTGTGGGAGGAGGTTTAATCAAAGTTGGTAAATAGGAGTGAGGGTGCAATGGACAACACATTCTTAATTGAGAAAGTTAACAAATACTTTTCCATGAGGTAATTGCTGCTGGGAGATACATAAAAGTTCAGAAGCACCAGTAAGGAGATGTTTCAAATAACTCTCCAATTAATAAGCTTTGCTCAAAACTATAAACTGGGGCAATTTCCCAAAATGACCACATGGGATGGGCAAGTGAATGTCTTTAGAGGTAAAAGACAGTAACTCAGGAATGATAGCTTTATAAAGGATCCTGGCATGTGAATTCCTCTTGGGTACCCTAGTAAAACCTGTGGAGAAACATTAGAGAAATAACACTTTTTTATGTTTTCAAAGTGGACAACATATGCAGAAAACGAAGCAAGGTAAGACGAAAATCTCTCAGTCCATCCTTTCACCTTTTTTTCCCACATATGAATTCCTTGGATTAAATCTAACTACAAACTTCCACAGTAAAACCTTAGAAATTGTGACACAAACTAATATTAACTGTTACCTCCTAGCTCGAAAACTTTCAATGACTTGACATTGCTTTCATGATAAACTCCAAATCTCCATCTCCTTTCCAAGACCATTCCAGCCTTTCATAAGTTCCACTCAGTACATACCATCTCACAATGACATCTTTGCTCCTCCTTGAATTGTCTTCTAATTTTTGCTTTCCCAAATCCTAGCCTATCCTTAATAATTCATTTCCTAAACAGCAATTAAATGCAGATTCTTTCTTGAATACTTTGGTGAGTTCAACATGCCACACATGTAAACATACCCACACACGTGCACGTGTACACAAGAGAGAGAATATTTTAATAATTTTTTATTGAGGTAAGAGTGCCATAACATTATATAAGTTTCATGTGCACAACATCATATTTCTACTTCTGTATACACCACAGCATGCTCACCACCAAAAATGTAGTTTTCATCCACCAGCATATAGTTGATCCCCTTTACCCACTTAGCCCTCTTGCCCTCCCCCCAGCCCCTTCTCCATTCTCTGTATCTACATGTTTGTTTCTGTTTGGTTTGGTTTGTTCATTTATTTTATTTTATTGTTCATTTTTTATACTTCAATATGAGTGAAATCATGGTATCTGTCTTTCTCCGTCTGACTTATTTCACTTAGCATAATACCCTCAAGGTCTATCCATGCTGTTGCAAATGACAAGATTTTCTATTTTTTTATAGCTGAGTAGTATTACATTGTATATATATATACCATATCTTTATCCATTCATCTGTTGATGGGCACTTAGGTTGTTTCCATATCTTAGCTATTGTAAATAATGCTGCAATGAACAAACGGGTGCATATATCTTTTCAAATTAGTGCCTTCATATTCTTTGTATAAATACCCAGAAGTAGGATAGCCAGATCATATGGTAATTCTATTCTTAATTTTTTGTGGAATCTCCACACTGTTTTCCACAGTGGCTGCACCAGTTTATATTCCAAGCAACAGTATAAGAGGGTGCCCTTGTCTCCACATCCTCACCAACACTTATTATTTCTTGCCTTTTTCATAACAGCCATTATTACAGGCTCGAGGTGATATCTCATTGTGGTTCGATTTGTATTTCTCTAATAACTAGTGATGTTAAACATCTTTTCATGTGCCTGTTGGCCATATGTATGTCTTTGGAAAAATGTCTCTTCAGCTCTTCTGCCCATTTTTTAATAGGGTTTTTCTTTTATTTTTTTATTTTTTAACATCTTTATTGGAATATAACTGCTTTACAATGGTGTGTTAGTTTCTGCTGTATAACAAAGTGAATCAGCTATACATATACATATATCTCCATATCCATTCCCTCTTGCATCTCCCTCCCACCCTCCCTATCCCACCCCTCTAGGTGGTCACAAAGCACTGAGCTGATCTCCCTGTGCTATGTGGCTGCTTCCCACTAGCTATCTATTTTACATTTGGTAGTGTATATATGTCCATGACACTCTTTCTCACTTCGTCCCAGCTTACCCTTCCCCCTCCCTGTGTCATACAGAGTGAAGTAAATCAGAAAGAGAAAAACAAATACCGTATGCTAACACATATATATGGAATCTAAAAAAAAAAAAAAAAAAAATGGTTCTGAAGAACCTAGGGGCAGGACAGGAATAAAGACGCAGATATAGAGAATGGAATTTTTTGTTGAGTTTTAAGACTTCTTTATATATTTTGGATATTAACCTCTTACTGGGTGTGTATGATTTGCAAATATCTTCTCCCATTTGAAAGGCTGTAATTTTGTTTTGTTGGTGGTTTCCTTTGTTAGTTTGATGTGTTCTCACTTGTTTATTTTTGCTTTTGTTTCCCCTGCCTGAGAAAACATATTTAGAAAGATGTTGCTAAGACCAATGTCAAAGAGCATACTGCCTATGTTTTCTTCTAGGAGTTTTATGGTTTCAGGTCTTACCTCTAAGTCTTTAATCCATTTTGAGTTGATTTTTTTGTATGCTGTGAGATAGTGGCCTAATTTCATTCTCTTTCATGTGGCTGTCTAGTTTTCCCAACACTATTAATTGAAGAGACTATCCTATCTCCATTGTATGTTCTTTGCTCCTTTGTCATAAAGTAATCGTCCATATGTACATGGGTTTATTTATGGGTCCTCAACTCTGTTCTACCGATCTATGTACCTGTTTTTCTGCCAATACCATATGTTTTGATTACTATAGCTTTGTAATACAGTTTGAAATCAGAGTGTGCTATCTCCAGCTTTTTCTTTCTCAGGATTGCTCTGGCTATTTGGAGTCCTTTGCAGCTCTCTATATATTTTAGAATTTTTTGTTCTATTTCTGTGAAAAAAGGTCCTTGGGATTTTGAAATGGGTTGTATTGAATCTGTAGATTGCTTTAGGTAATATGGACATTTTAAAAGTGTCAATTCTTCTAATCCATTAGCACAGAATATCTTTCTATTTATTTGCGTCTTCTTCAATTTATTTCAACAATGTCATAGTTTTCAGTGTACACATCTTTTGCCTCCTTTGTTAGATTTATTCCTAGGTATTTTATAATTTTTGATGCTATTCTAAATGGTATTATTTTCTTAATTTCTCTTTGTGATGGTTTGTTGTTAGTGTAAAGAAATGCAACAAAAAAAAAAAAAAAGAAAGAAATGCAACAGGTGGCTGTATACCAGTTTTGTAACCTACAACTTTAATGAATTCATTTAGTAGTTTTAAGTTTTTTGGTGGCTTCTTTAGAAATTTTTATGTACGTATATGCTATCATGTCATCTGCAAACAGTGACAGTTTTACTTTTTTCTTTCCAGTTTGGATTCCTTTTATTTCTTTTTCTTGGCTGAATGTTATGTCTAGGACTTCCGATACTATGTTGAATAAAAGTGGGGAGAGCAGGCAACCTTGTCTTGCTCCTGATCTTAGAGGAAATGCTTTCAGCTTTTTACCACTGAATATAATGTTAGCTGTGTGCTTGTAATATATGGCCTTTATTATGCTGAGGTGTGTTCCCTCTATACCCAATTTCTGGAGAGTTTTTATCGTAAGTGGATGTTGAATGTTGTCAGAAGTTTTTCTGCATCTATTGAGATGATCGTATGATTTTTATTCTTTAATTTGGTGTATCACATTGGTTGATTTGTGGATAGTGAATCATCACTGCATCCCTGGGATAAATCCCATCTAATCATGGTATACGATCCTTTTAATGCATTGTTGAATTCAGTTTGCTAATATTTTGTTGAGGATTTTTGCATCTATGTTCATCAGAAACAGTAGCCTGTAATTTTCTTTTTTTGCAGTGTCTTTGTCTGCTTTTGGTATCAGAGTGATGCTGGCCTCATAAAATGAGTTTGAAAAGCATTCCTTTCTCTTCAGATTTTTGGAATAGTTTGAGAAGGATAGATATTCACTCTTCTTTAAATGTTTGGTAGAATTCACCTGTGAAGCCATCTTGTCCTGGACTTTTGTTGGGAATTTTTTTCATTACTGATTCAATTTCATTACTGGCAATCAGGCTGTTCACATTTTCTGTTTCTTCCTGATTCGGTCTTAGGAGATAGTAAGTTTCTATCCATTTCTTCTAGGTGTCCATTTTATTGGCATGTAATTGGTTACAGTGATCTCTTATGATCCTTTGTATTTCTGTGGTGTTGGTTGTAACTTCTCATTTTTATTTCAGATTTTATTTGTTTGGGCCCTCTCTATTTTTTTCTTAATGAATCTGGCTAAAGGTTCATGAATTTTGTTTATCTTTTCAAACAGTGATCTCTAATTTTATTGATCTTTTCTATTTTTTTTTTTCACTCCATTTCATTTATTTGTGCTCTGATCTTTAAGATTTCTTTCCTTCTACTAACTTTGGGTTTTTTTTGTCTTCTTTTTATAGTTACTTTAGTAGCAAGGTTAAGTTTTCTATTTGAGATTTTTCTTGTTTCCTGAAGTAGGCTTGAATCACTATAAATTTAGAGCTGCTTTTGCTGTATCCACAGTTTTTGGACCACTGTCTTTCCATTTTCTTTTGTCTCCAGGTATTTTTTTATTTCCTCTAGGCACGCAGGCTTCGGTAGCTGCAGAATGCGGGCTCAGTAGTTGCGGCACGTGGGCCCTAGAGTGTGTGGGCTTCAGTAGTTGTGGTGCACAGGCTCTAGAGCACAGGCTCAGTAGTTGTGGTGCACGGGCTTAGTTGCTCCATGGCATGTGAGATCTTCCCAGACCAGGGATCAAACCCGTGTTCCCTGCATTGGCAGGCAGATTCTTAACCACTGCACCACCAGGGAAGTCCCACCATCTTTGTTTTAGAGTCTATTTTGTCTAAGTATTGCTACCCCAGTTTTCATTTCCATTTGCATGGAATACCGTTTTCCATTCTCTCACTTTTACTCTGTGTGTATCTTTAGATCTAAAGTGAGTTTCTTGTAGGCAGCATATATATGGGTTTTGTTTTCTATCCAATCAGTCACCCTGTCTTTTGAGTGGAGCATTTAGACCATTTACATTTAAAGTGATTATTGATAGGTATGTACTTATTGCCATTTTGTTGTTTTGGGATTGTTTTTGTAGTTCTTTTTTGTTCCTTTCTTCTTTTGCTCTCTTCCCTTGTGACTTGATGACTATCTTTATCATTATATTTGGATTCCTCTCTCATTTTTGTGTGTGTATCTATTACAGATTTTTAGTTTATGATTACCATAAGGTTTATATATAAACATAACTGTAAATATACATGTAAATACATTTCTTTTAAGTTGATGATCTCTTAAGTTCAAGTGCATTTTTACAACCTTGTATTTTTACTCCCTTACCCAAACATTTAATGCTTTTGACATCATATTTTACATCTTTTTGTTTTATCTTTTAACTACTTAGTGTGGATATAGATGATTTTGCTACATTTGTCTTTTAACCTTCCTACTAACTTTATAAGTGGTTAATCTACTACCATTACTGTATGTTTGTCTTTGCCAATGAGATTTTTCCTTTCATAATTTTCATACTTCTAGTTGTAGTCTCTTCTTTTCCACTTAGAGAAGTCCCTTTAACATTTCTCGTAAAGCTGGTTTAATGGTGCTGAACTCTTTTAGCTTTTGCTTGTTTGTAAAACTCTCTCTCTTCAAATCTGAATGAAAGTCTTGCCAGGTAGAGTATTCTTGGTTTCAGGTGTTTACTTTCATCACTTTAAATATATCATACCACTCCCTTCCGGCCTGTAAAGTTCCTGCTGAAAAGTCAGCTGATGGTCTTATGGGAGTTACCTGGTACGTACTAGTTGTTTTTCTATTGCTGCTTTTAACTCCTATCTTTCTTTATCTTTTAATTTTTACTATTTAAATTACATTGTGTCTTGGTGTGGATCTCTTGGGTTCATCTTGTTTGGGACTCTCTGAGCTTTCTGGACCTAGACATCTGTTTCCTTTTCCAGGTTAGGGAAGTTTTCAGCTATTATCTATCTCTTCAAATAAGTTCTCTGACCCTTTCTCTCTTTCCTCCTTTTGGGACCCTATAATGCAAATGTTAGTACACTTGAGGTTATCCCAGAGATTTCTTAAACTATCCTAATTTTTTAAAATTCTTTTTTCTTTTTTCTCTTCAGCTTGGGTGGAAACTACTCTGCCTTCCCGTTCATTGATCCATTCCTCTGTATCATCTATTCTACCATTGATTCGTTCTAGTGTATTTTTTCAGTTATTGTATTCTTCAGCTCTGTTTGATTCCTCTTTTTATTTTCTAACTCTTTGTGAAACTTCTCACAGTGTTTAACCACTCTTCTCCTGAGTTTACTGAACACATCTTTATGATTACCTTAAACTCTTTATTGGATAAAGTGGTTACCTCCACTTCACTTAGTTCCTCTTCTGGGTTTTTATCTTGTTCCTTCATTTGGAACATATTTCTCTGTCACCTTATTTTGCCTAATTTGCTGTTTTTATTTCTACATATTAGGTAGGATGGTTACATTTTCCAAACTTGGAGAAGTGGCCTTATGTCAGAGACTGCTATGGGGCCCAGCAGCAGACTCCCCTCTAGTTACCAGAGCTACATGCTCTAGGGGTGCCCCCTAGGTGGGCTGTGTGGGCCCTTCTGTTGCGGTGGGGTGGACTCCTATGGGTAAGCAGGTAAGTGGGGCTGGCCCCGAGCCTCGTTGGCTGTCAGGTCCTGCCTCATGCAGAGGCTGCCAAGCCACTGGTGAGTGGGGCTGGGTCCTGGCATGTTTGGCTGTGTGGACCAGGGAGTACTGTGGCTGGTGCCAGCACACTGGTAGGTGGGGTTGGGTCCCAGGATGGCTGACTGCTCGGTTGGGGGATCACGGGACTGCTGCCCACAGGCTGGTGGGCAGGTAAGCCCCTGGCACTAACAGGCTAGAGGAAGGACTCCAAAATGAAACTTGCCAGCACCAGTGGTAGAATGAGCTCCCCAAAATGCCCTCCACCAGTGTCTATGTCCCCAGAGGGAGTTCCAGTTGCCTCCTACCTCTCTGGGAGGCACTCCAAGATCAGCAAGTGGGTCTGACCTGAGGTCCTTTCAAATTACTGCCCCTGCATTGAGTCTTGGAGCATGTAAGATTTTGTGTGAACCCTATAAGATTGGAGTCTCTGTTTCCTACAGTCCTCTGGCTCTCCCATACACAAGCCCCACTGGTTTTCAAAGCCAGATATTCTGGGGGCCTTCCTTCCCATGCAAGACCCCTGGACCAAGGAACATGATGTAGGGCTCAGACCCTTTGCTCCTTGAGGAGAACCTCAGCAATTGTGATTCTCCCCCTGTTTGTGGGTCCCCCAACTTGGGAGTGTGGGTTTCGACTATACCGTATCTTTGCCCCTCCTACCTATCACTTCACTGTGATTCCTTCTTTATATCTTTAGCTGCAGAAAATCTTTTCTGCTAGTCTTCAGGTCATTTTCATCGACAGTTGTTCTGTAAGTAGTTGTAATTTTGGTATGCACATAGGGGGTGAGCTCAGGGTCTTCCTACTCCCCCATATTGGCCACCTCAGCTATTATTTCTTTAAATAAACTCTGTGCTCCCTTCTCCTCTCTTTTCCTTCTGGGATACCTATTACCCTAACGTTGCTATTCCTAAAAAAGGTGGATAGCTCTTGCACACTTTCCTCACTTTACAAAATATTCTCTTTTCTCTTCCACTTATATCATTTCTATATTTCTATCTTCAAGCTCTCTAATTCTCTCTTCCATATGGTCTGCTCTATTTCCAATGCTTTCTAATGCACTCTTTGTCTCATTTATTGAGTTCTTCAGCTCCAGGATTTCTATTTGGTTCTTTTTAGAATTTCAATCTCTTTGGTAAAGTATTTCTTATGCTCATTAACTTTATTCCTGAGCTTACTGAACTGCCTTTCTGAGTTTTCTTGTAGCTTGTTGAGTTTCTTTATGACACCTATTTTGAATCCTCTGTTCGATCATAATATTTCATGACTTTAAGTTTGGTTTCTGTAGAAGTGTCATTACCTTTTTGTGGTATAGTGTTATTATTACTGTTGTTACTGTACTGCTTGATGAGTTGTTCCTCTGCCAGTGCGTTGAAGTAGCCAACTTGCTACTTGATTTTAATGATTCAGTTGTTTAGAAATTAGAGGCCTTTCTTTTCATTTCCAGTAAGTGGCGCTATAGCACACCTTTTTGGTTTCTCTTACCTGAGCTGCCTCTGATTCTATTTGAGAGTCCGCACTTTCACCCTCCACTGCCTCAGACAGAGGTGTCGCCCCATGCCAGCCTTATCACTGATTGTGCCTCTGGGGTTGTTCGGTTTGCTGGTGCCACCACTGTAAGTGAGGGAACGTAGGGTCAGAGTCATGGGTGTCTCTGCAGCTGCAGGGATAGGGTCCTAGGTCCTGCTGCTGCTGCTGCCCACTTACCTATGGCCTAGGGCACTGTTGCAATCAGGAGGCTGGAGTCATCTTACATTTAAGTCTTTAAGTCATTTTGAGTATATTTTTGTATATGGTGTGAAGCAGTGTTCTAACTTCATGGATTTACATGCAGCTGTCCAGCTTTCCAAGCACCACTTGTAAATTCTTGCCTACTTTGTCAAAGATTAATTGACCATAGGTGTATGGGTTTATTTCTAGGCTCTCTATTCTATTCCATTGATCTATGTGTATGTTTCTGTGCCAGTATCATGCTGTTTTGATTACTGTAGCTTTGCAGTATTGTCTGAAGTCTGGGAGGCTTATGCCTCCAACTTTGTTCTTGTTTTTTCATTGTTGTTGTTCTTTTGTTTTATTTTCAGGATTGCTTTGGCAATTCTGGGTCTTTTATGATTCCATATAAATTTTAGGATTACTTGCTTTAGTTCTGTGGAAAATGTCATGGGTAATTTGATAGGGATTGCATTAAATTTGTAGATTGCTTTCCGTAGTATGGCCCTTTTAACAATATTAATTCTTCCAATCCAAGAGCATGGGATGTCTTTCTGTTTCCTTGAATCATCTTCAGTTTCCTTTATCAATGTTTTATAGTTCTCAGTGTATAAGTCTTTAATGTCCTTGGTTAGGTTTATTCCTAGGCATTTTATTTTATATTTTTGATGTGGTTTTAAATGGGATTGTTTTTAACTTTCTCTTTCTGATATTTCATTGTTAGTGTAAAGAAATGCCAAAAGATTTCTGTATAATAATCTTGTATCCTGCTACATTTCTGAATTCATTTATCAGTTCTAACCGTTTTTGTGTGGAGTCTTTAGGGTTTTCTATATAGAGTATCTTGTCATTTGCACATAATGATAATTTTACCTCTTCCCTTCCCATTTGATACCTTTTATTTATTTTTCTTGTCTGATCGCTGTCACTAGGACTTCCAATATTATGTCGAATAGAATTGGTGAGAGTTGGCATCCTTGGCTTGTTCCAGATTTTAGCAGGAAGGCTTTCAGCTTTTCACCATTGAATGTTATGCTGGCTGTGGTTTTGTCATAAATGGTTTTTATTATTTTGAGATATGTTCCCTCTATATCCACTTTCGCAAGAGTTTTTATCATGAATGAATGCCTAATTTCATCAAATGATTTTTCTGCATCTACTGAGATGATCATGTGGTTTTTGTCTTTTCTTTTGTTGATGTGGTGTATCACATTGATTGATTTGCATATGCTGAACCATCCTTGTGGCTCTGGGATGAAACCAACTTGATCACAATATATGATCCTTTTTATGTGTTGTGGGATTCAGTCTGCTACTATTTTGTTGAGGAATTTTGCACCTATATTTATCAAATATTATTGGCCTGTAATTTTCTTTTTTGGTAGGGTCTTTATCTGGCTTTGGTATCATGGTGATGGTGGCTTCATAGAATGACTTTGGGAGTGTTCCCTCCTCTTCAGTCTTTTGGAAGAGTCTTTTCAGTATAAGTTATTCTTTGTGTGTTTGGTAGAATTCCCCAGTGAAGTCATCCTATCCTGGACTTTTTTTTCAGGGAGTTTTTTAAATTACAGATTCTATTTCACTTCTAGTAATCAGTCTGTTCAAATTACCTGTTTCTTTTTGATTCAGTTTTGGCAGGCTGTATGTCTCTAGACACTTGTCCATTTCTTCTAGGTCATCCATTTTGGCATATAACTGTTCTTAATATTTTCTTATGATTTTTTGTATTTCTGCGGTATCAGTTGCTATTTCTCCTCTTTTATGTCTTTTTTTAATAAGTAAAAATTCTTTTTTAAAAATTTATTTATTTTATTTATTTATTTTTGGCTATGTTGAGTCTTCATTGTTGTGCACGGGCTTTCTCTAGTTGTGGTGAGTGGGGGCTACTCTTCATTGTGGTGCTCTGGCTTCTCATTGCAGTGGCTTCTCTTGTTGCAGAGCACAGACTCTAGACATGTGGGCTTCAGTGGTTGTGGCATGCAGGCTCAGTAGTTGCGGCACACAGGCATAGTTGCTCCGTGGCATGTGGAATCTTCCCAGACCAGGGATCGAACCTGTGTCCCCTGCATTGGCAGGCAGATTCTTAACCACTGTGCCCCAGGGAAGTCCCTATTTAGGATTATTTTTGTTTTTTGAGGAAGACCTGTATCACTACAAACTTCCCTCTTAGGACTATTTTTGCTGCATGCATAGATTTTGTATGGTTGTGTTTTGTTTTCATTGTTGTTTGTCTCGAGGTATTTGTTTTTTTATTTCCTCTTTGATTTCATCATTAACCCATTGGTTTTTTTAGTAGCATGTTTCTTAGTCTCCATGTAATTGCCTTTTTCTTTGTTTCTCCTCCTGTGGTTGATTTCTAGTTTCATGCCATTGTGGTCAGAAAAGATGCTTGAAATAATTCTTACTCTTTAAATCTGTTGAGGCTTGTTTTGTATCCTAGTATGTGAGCTATCCTAGAGAATGTTCTATTTCACTTTTGCGATCTAAAATCTGAAGATATTTACATTTAGAAGTAAAAGTATTTGTACTAAGTAAAATAATTCCATATAGAATAAAGAAATAAAATTCAAGGAAAAAATAGCCACACGGATTATTGGGAACTCTACATAAGTCTTAAAATTTTCAAAGAAGAATGAATTCTCCTATAATAATACAAATACAAATTATTGGGTGAAAGTCACTGCAGAAGACAGTGGAGGTTAGGATGTTAGACGTATTCACCTCTATCTTCCTTACTGACTCATTATTAATTAAATTCTAATTGACATTAGATCCTGGAACTTAACCTGAGCCGTTTTCCTCAGTTGTGTAGATGAGTCTGAGTACAGGAAGCAACAAGTCACCTGCCAGGCTTGTTAGGAACACTGATGATTCATCAGTGGGAGAGGACCACACTGCACAATATTGCACTTACCTGAGCCAGGGCAGCACCAGAGGAAGGCTAGGAATGCAGGCGAGCCAGAACCCAGCACAACGGGGGAATTCCCTCAGCTCCCAGAGGCCTCGTGCTGTGGTCAGCACCATCAGAACCAGCCAATGTATGGAGAGAAGTTTGCAAGACATAAGGGCCTTGAGGAAGAGAGAAAATTGTAAGAAATATGATATTTTTGATTATGTTGCCAAACCCTGTGTTTATACACATTGACAAATTAGAATACTGTGGTCACAGAGGTGAGTATATATAAGACACAAATTTGAGCAAATTTCCACTGGAGTAAATTAACTTCTAACTGTGCCTAAATTTTAACTATTGTTTGAAAGATTCTTATATCAAACAGGTCTATTAAGAGAGCAGAAGGAACATGTAATTTTCAAAAAACATTTGTATCATTTGAGTACAACATAATTATACTACTGCAAATACTTTTTCTTGAAAATTCTCCAGTTTAAAATAGAACTACCTTCATTATCTAAAACTAATGATCAAAATCATCTCATGAAAGCCTCAGACTCCTTCTCTATATCTAAAACTATCCCATTCCCTGAGCTCAGTTTATTAATTAGTCATCATGAATTAAGGAGAAAGCTCTACAAGTCATAGAAATTAGGTTCCCTGATCTCTAGATAGTAGGATTACTTAAAATACTCCTGAAATTCTTCATACTACCTTGGTTCTTCCTGTTCAATCTATTTTGTTCTGTAGGCTAGGAGGCTCCCTGGCATGAATAGCATTTACCAAAACTTTTCAGAGTGGCAGAGTTATATATTTTACATCTGATTCCCTAAATTAGCTAGTCCATATGCTTCCGGTCACTTGTTTCTTTTTTTGAATCATTCTGCCTTCTGGTGTTTCTCTGAAAATACTTTGAAGCAGTTACTGTACTCTCTGCTGTGTTTGCTGTGTATGAACTTACTGGACTTTTATCCACTGACTCAGTAACTAAGATCATGAGGTAAACACTGTTTTCTTACTCCCTATCCTTGAAAAACAAAACCAGTTTCCAAAGACAGTCACATTGTCTAGCCAGTTTCAGCTTCCTTTTATAAAATTCCCTAGGACTCATTGGCTTGCTTAGGAAAAACGTATTGCTTATTTCTCTGATCCTTTCCTGCAACAACTAGAATTTCATCATATAAGATAACATAATCAGAACTTGTAGGTACAAGCCTCACTTCAGCTGTTTTAGTTTTGCTCTAAGATTGTACAGAGACAAAACATCCCCACGCCTCTCCCTCTGCAGATGGCAGAGTGTCATCTGTTTTTATCATTTCTATGTCTTGCAATACTCAGAGCAGTATCTTTGGTCAAGTCTGTTTTCCACAGTCTAATTGGCACTCACTGTTAAAAACAACAGGTAATAATCACGTGCCAAATTTTAACTTATTAATGAAAAAACCAATTAGAAGACAATGGGGTTGGTGGCAAGAGCATTTGAAGAACATAGTTCTGTACTATTCAAAGGGAAAAGAATCGAAAATTGCTCAGTCAGATGAAAATCTATAAATATTCTTCAAGAGAACAAGCCTATAAACTTTAGGGTTATCTTCTCCACAATGCAGCAAAATATCAAACCCTATAATTTTCAATAAACTAACCACTAACTTTACAGAGCTGTCTGTACCCTTGCCAACTGTTAATTGTTAGTTATATTCCAGAGTCAGATGAAAGCCTAACTGATTTCTCTGATGAAGCTTTAGCGTGATATGAAGGAATCAAGCAATGAGCATTTTGCCTTTTTCCAGGTTTGGAATAAATTTTTCCTCAGCATCAGCTCAGTTCTTTCAACCCTCAGAGGATACTTCCTAGTTCCTTGGTCCACTGTCTCAAATCACCTGCCTGCTACTCATCCATGGACTGAGGTCTACAGTCCAACAGCTCTTGAGTAACTGAATGAAATAATCACGTAAGTGAACTTGGGAGCAGATCCTTCCCTAATCAAATCTTCACACGAGTCCTCAGCACCTGACACCTTGACTGAAGTCCTGTGAGAAACTGTGAGCCAGAGGACTCAGCAAAGCCATGCCCAAATTCCTGTCCCACGGAAACTGTGAGATAATAAATGTTTGTTATTTAAAGATACTAAACTTTCACCCAAGGCAATCTACAGATTCAACACAATCCCTATCAAAATACCAATGGCATTTTTCACAGAACTAGAGCAAATAATTTTAAAATTTGTATGGGAGCACAAAAGACCCTGAATAACCAAAACAATCTTGAGAAAGAAGAATAGAGCTGGGGGAATCATGCTTCCTGACTTCAGACTATACTACAAAGCTACAGTAATCAAAAGAATATGGTACTGGCAAAAAAACAGACAGAAAGATCAATGAAACAGAATAGAAAGCCAGAAATAAACCCACACACTTATGGTCAATTAATCTATGACAAAGGAGGCAAGAATAGACAATGCGGGAAAAGACAGACCGTTCAATAAGTGGTGGTTGGAAAGTTGGACAGTTACATGTAAAAGAATGAAATTAGAACATTTTCTGTGACCATATACAAAATCAAACTCAAAATGGATTAAAGACCTAAATGTAAGACTGGAAACCATAAGACTCCAGGAAGAAGCATAGGCAGAACACACTTTGACATAAATTGTACCAATATTTTTTAAAATCTGTCTCCTAAGGCAAAGGAAACGAAAGCAAAAATAAACAAATGGGATCTAATTAAACTTAAGAGCTTTTGCACAGCAAAGAAAGCCATCGACAAAATGAAAAGACAACATACCAAATGGGAGAAAATATTTGCAAATCATATATCTAATAAAAGGTTAATATCCAAAATATATAGAGAACTCATACAACTCAACAACAGAGAACAAACAATCCTATTAAAAAATGGGCAGAGGAGCTGACAGACATTTTTCCAAACAAGACTTTCAGATGGCCAACAGGCATATGAAAAGATGCCCAACATCACTTATCATCAGAGAAATGCAGATCAAAACCACAAAAAACCATTGCCTCACACCTATCAGAATGGCTATTGTTAAAAAGACCACAAATAATAAATGTTGGCGACTATGTGGAGAAAAGGAAACTGTTGTGCACTGTTGGTAGGAATGTACATTGGTGCAGCCATTGTGGAAAACAGTATGAAGCTTCCTCAAAAAACTAAAAATAGAGCTACCATATGACACAGCAATTCCATTCCATAGTATATATCTGAAGAAAACAACACTAATTTGAAAAGATACATGCACACCAGTGTTCATAGCAGCATTATTTACCATAGTCAACAACAGATGACCTGTCCCTCAACAGATGAATGGATAAAGATGTGGTACATACACACACACACACACACACACACACACACACACACAAAATGGAATATTACTCAGTCGTAAAAAGAATGAAATTTTGCCATTTCCCACAACATGGGCAGATCTGGTGGGTATTATGCTTAGTGAAATAAGTCAGAGAAAGACAAATACTGTATGTTACCATTTATATATGGAATCTAAAAAATACAAATGAATGAATATAACAAAACAGAAACAGACTCACAGATATAGAAAACAAAGTAATAGTTACCAATGCGGGTGGTAAGGAGGCGGCAGAATCCCGGGCGGGTGGGAGGTGCACCAGCAGCGGCAGCGCGAGGGCTGCGAGGGCTGGGCCAGCTGGCTGGCAGACTACGATGCGGAACTTCTGCGCGGCCCCCAACTGCACGCGGAAGAGCACGCAGTAGGACCTGGCCTTTTTCAGGTTCCCGTGGGATCCAGCCAGAAGTCAGTGGAGAATTGTAGGAGAGCAGACTTAGAAGATAAAACACCTGATAAACTAAATAAACATTACTGATTGTGTGCCAAACACTTTGAGACGTCTATGATCTGTAGAACTATACATTTTGCAGAGGCATCAGAAAACTAAAGAATGATTGGGTTATTGTATTTCTCAAAATTAATTGAAGCAAATACATGTGAAGTCATTGGGAGAGTCCTTATAGGACAGTTCTTCGAGATAATGCAATGCCAACAATATTTGATCTTACCAGCCATTTGAATAATCCACACAGTAGACACAGAAAACAAATAAAAGAATTGAGTGAAGATGAAATCAGGACACTGAAACAGAAAAAAATTGATGAAACTTCTCAACAGGAACCAAAACATAAGGAAATAAACAGCAACAATGCTCAGAACCCCAGTGCAGAAGAAGGGAGTGAAGAGCAGGGTGAAGACATTTTAACTTTAACCCTTGAAGAGAAGGAAAACAAAGAATACTTAAAATCTTTATTTGAAATTTTGATTCTTATGGGAAAACAGAACATACCTCTGGATGGATATGAAACTGATGAAATCCCAGAAGGTCTCTTTACTCCTGATAACTTTCAAGCACTGCTGGAGTGCTGGATCAATTCTGGTGGAGAGGTTCTGAGAAGGTGCTTTGAGACAGCAGCAGTTAACACATTGTTCTGTTTGAAAACACAGCAGAAACAGATGCTAGAGAGCTGTGAGAGCTGCATTTGGGAAGAAACCCTAAGGGAAGTGAGAGACTCACTTCTTTTCCATTGTCACGGACGATGTGGTGGGCTTAGCAGGGGAAGAGCACCTGCCTGTGTTGGTGAGGTTTGTTGATGAAGCTCACAACCTGAGAGAGGAATCTGTGGGCTTCCTGCCTTATGAAGCTGATGCAGAAATTTTGGCTGTGAAATTTCACACTACGATAACTGAGAAGTGGGGATTCAGCATGGAGTACTGTCGTGGCCAGGCTTACATTGTGTCCAGCGGATTTTCTTCCAAAGTGAAAGTTGTTGCTTCTAGACTTTTAGAGAAATATCCCCAAGCTATCTACACACTCTGCTCTTCCTGTGCCTTAAATACGTGGTTGGCAAAATCAGTGCCTGTTATGGTAGTATCTGTCACATTAGGAACAAATGAGGAAGCTTGTTCTTTTTCCCATCAATCACCACAACTGCTTTTAGAGCTTGACAATGTAATTTCTGTTCTATTCCAGAACAATGAAGAAAGGGGCAAAGAACTGAAGGAAATTTGCCATTCTCAGTGGACAGGCAGGCATGATGCTTTTGAAATCTCAGTGGACCTCCCACAAGCACTTGTTTTATGTATAGATGGTATAAATAGTGACACAAATGTTAGATGGAATAACTGTATAGCTAGCCGAGCCTTTGTACTCTGTAGTGCAGTAACAGATTTTGATTTCATCGTTACCAACATTGTTCTTAAAAATGTTCTATCTTTTACAAGAGCCTTTGGGAAAAATATTCAGGGGCAAACTTCTGATGTCTTCTTGCAGCCAGTAGTTTGGCTGCAGTGCTGCATTCACTAAATAAAGTGATGGAAAATATCGAAGTTTATCATGAATTTTGGTTTAAGGAAGCCACAAATTTGGCAACCAAACTTGATATTCAGATGAAACTCCCAGGGAAATTTCGCAGAGCTCAGCATAGTAACCTGGAATTTCAGCTAACCTCTGAGAGTTACTATAAAGAAACTCTAAATGTTCCAACAGTGGAACACATTATTCAGGAACTGAAAGATATCTTCTCAGAACAACACCTCAAAGCTCTTAAATGCTCACCTCTGGTACCCTCTGTCATGGGACAGCTTAAATTCAATACATCAGAGGAGCATCATGCTGACATGTACAGAAGTGATTTACCTAATCCTGACACACTCTGCTGAGCTGCAGTGTTGGAGAATCAAGTGGAAACACAGAAGGAAAGATATAGAGCTTCCATCCACTATTTATGAAGCCCTTCATCTGCCAGACATCAAGTTTTTTCCTAATGTTTATGCATTGCTGAAGGTCCTATGTATTCTTCCTGTGATGAAGGTTGAGAATGAACGCTATGAAAATGGGTGAAAGCGTCTCAAAGCATACCTGAGGAACACTTTGACAGACCAAAGGTCAAGTAACTTGGCTTTGCTTAACATAAATTTTGATATAAAACACGATTTGGATTTAATGGTGGATACATATATCAAACTCTATACAAGTTAAGTTAGAGCTTCCCACAGATAATTCAGAAACCATTTAAAATACCTAAGAGACTTTTAAAATAGGCTTTCTCTTATATTTGATATTTGAAAAAATCTGTAAGAAATTTGAAAATACCTTTCAGAAAAGTTGTAAGGTGTACGTAGGCCACTTAATCACTGAATATCTTGACCTGTAGGCCTCGCATTGAGTACATTAGTCATTGATAATCTTCCTGTTTAAATGGCCCGTTTGAAGTCCTATGCTTTGGAGACCTAACTGTTCTTCCAGAAGATAGCATTGAAAGTACCATGTTACACTCTGTGTGATCTCTGCTAATGGCACTTTGAAATTGTATTAGTTAAGTCATTTTAGATATAACATTTGTCACTGTGGATCCAATTGTCAGGTACTGAGTTATCAGTTCTTTGAAGAAATAAATTTTGAGGAGGTATGGGAGGAAGAAATACATTTTACAAAACATTACAGTGAAGCTCATGACTGACCTTTGAATAGTAGGAGTTTTAAGTATGCTGTTAAAAATCTGTAAGGGACAGTTAAGAAAATTATCAGACTGTAAGAGAAACGTGTGAGTTTGCCAAACAAGGATTTCAGTGTAGATTTTGTCTTTATCAAATGAAGTTGAAGGAACAAGTTATAGTTACAGTTTGAATGGAAGAGCCTTCCCTTGTTGTTCCACATCTGATTGTTGCTGTTTACATTCCTTTATTGAGCCTACATCTTCATAAGCTTTTTGACAGGTATATGTTGAACACTTCTGTTTCATGGTCAAGACAGGATCAGAGGCCATGATACTGACAACTGATTTCTCTGTTTTCTTCTGTCTTTTTCCATGACTGTATCTACTGCCTCACCTTGGTTTACAAGCAAAACCTAGAAAACCTACAAAAATAAGTGTTTTGTGGTTTATCTAGGAAAATACAGAAAATATTGCTGTTATTTTTGGTGAAGAAAATCAATTTTGTACAGTTTACTTCAACCTAAATAAAATGTGAATTTTGTTTAAAAAAATAAAAGTTACCAATGTGGGGAGGTAGGAGATTAAGAGGTACAAACTGTGTACAAAATAAATAAGCTACAAGGATATATTGTACAGCACAGGGAATATATCCAATATTTTATAATAACTTTAAATGAAATATAATCTACAAAAACTTTGAATCACTATGTTGTACACCTGAAACTAATATAATACTGTAAATCAACTATACCTCAGTTTAAAAAAAAGGAAAAAAAGATACAGATTAAAATTAGCCAGGAAAAAGGTACACAGGGAAGAATCTAGAAGAGCCATCAGATGCGAGCTTCCATTTGTCCTCTCCCAGTGGATTGATACAGACAACATTTAAGTCTTCTATCAACAATGAGAGACAACATGCACAAAGTACTGCCAACCCATGAAGTTCACTTGAGCCTTGGTGTCCAGAGTTTTTATTCAGGGTCAGTCATGTAGACAAGGTGTGCATACACGGCTGACCTTCGTTACTTAGTCTCTAGCCTCTCAGAGGCCAAACTGATACTAAGTGTCCCAAAGCCCCATGTAAAAAAGATGCTTTTATCAGGCAGGTTATTCCAAAAACTTAGAGGTTACCTCCTGGGAGCCTAGCAAGTGGTCAAACCTTTCTTTGAAATGTGCAGGTTTTAGACAACCCAGGCCTACTGAGTTTATCTTTTACTGCAGAGAAGCACACTCTTTCTTGAAATCCAGAGACTTTTGGTGCCTGACAACAACAGGAGTGGCAGTAGCAATGACAACAGGCACCATGCACCACTACAGGTGCTAGAGACATGAGAGCAACTGAGTCTGCAGACTCAGGACAGTTAATCTCAGCTCTGGCCAGAGCAGCCTTCATAGACCCAGGAGGAAGTGGAGCCAGCATGTCCACGGCAGGCACTGTGAAATATACTCAAGAATGTTTAAAATGGCTGCAGCAAGGGCCACAAGCCTGGCCTTCTAGTATGTCAGCAGGAACTGCTGATCTCTCCCCAGAGGGCAGCATGAGTGTGGTGATTACAGAAGCCTGTTGCAGAAACAGCTTAAGATTCAGTAGTGGGACACCTCATCCCAAACTTGCAGGGTTAAGGCAACACAAGTGAACGGAACAGAAGCCAGAGAGTTTCCCAACCCAAGAATGAAACCCAAATGGAAAGAAAGGGAAAGGATAAGTTCCAATTAAAGCCATTCCAACACCATAGGGTGGGGCAGTACAGAAAAACCCTCATATTATCCATATGCTGGTTAGCCTACCAGGGAACCACTAAGAGTTAAAAAGAAAAAAAGGAGGGAAAGGCCAGAGCATCCCAGGGAAGAGAGGATGCAGCTTCTCCCCCATCATAAATACTGGACTCAACCTACCACATAGGAGTCTAAGTGGGTGGCCAGAAAGCCCTTCCTTCTGTGAAAGGGCCTATACTAAGGCCTCTGTGAAGAATAAGTGAAACAGTAACCCTCTTCTCAAGGAGCTTGCAGTGTAGTAGACTGGATTGCAAACTTTCTTTTTTTTTTTTTCTTCAGCTGCTCATGAGGATCACAAATACCAAATCATGGGTCATGCAGGGTATATATTGATAAGCACAAGAAAGAAATTGAGTGAAATTGAAGTGATCTGACTGCATCCCTCTCTGGACTATGATCTCCATAGCACATAATCTCTGGACCATGATCTCCTATAGGGCACTGGGTCAATTCAATTGTGTAGTGAATTGACTGTCTCTTATGGGAAGAAAAACTTAGACTTGCTGCTACCTGTTCTGTGCCAGGTGCTATACCTGGTGCTTTACAAGCATAACTCATGCTTGTAACAATTTTATGCTTAAGGCATTGTCATCTCAGTTTGAAGAAAGTCATATGAAGAAAATGGAGGCTCAGAGGACTGAAGTGACCTGCATAAGTCACACAAGCTACTATGTAGTACAGCTAGAATATCAAGCTGTGTCTTTCTGACTATATAACCTGTGCTCTTTGCCGTATACTGGGAATTATTTCTTTTAATTACTAATGTAATAAGTGAAAATGGGTATTCTTTTTAAAGAGCAAGCATATAAAAGTTATGTAAAAGTTGCAGGACTTCCCTGGTGGTCCAGTGGTTAAGAATCCATCTTGCAACGCAGGGGGATGCCAGTTCGATCTTCGGTCAGGGAACTAAGATCCCACATGCCTTGTGGCAACTAAGCCCGCACACCGCAACTACTGAGCCCACGCACCACAACTAGAGAGCTTGCGTGCCACAACTACAGAGCCCTGGTGCTCTGGAGCCCGTGCACCACAACTAGAGATAAGCCCACACGCCACAACTAGGGAGAAGCCCATGCACCACAATGAAGCACCTGTGCGCCACAATGAAAGATCCAGTGTGCCACAACTAAGACCTGACACAGCCAAAAAAATAATAAATAAATAAATAAATATTAAAAAATAAAAGTTGCAAATATAACAGTGTCCTGATATCTTTCAACCAGCTTCCCCTCATGTTAACATCTTACATAACCACAGTACAAGCATGAGAATCAGGAAATTAACATTAGTACAATGTTATTGACTACTGTAAAAACTGTATTTGAATTTCATAAGTTTTTCCACTGAAACTATTTTTGAAAAGGTCCAATCCAGGATCTCACACCGCACTAGTTATTTCTCCTTAGTCTCCTCTAATCTGCAGCAGTTCCTCAGTCTTTCCTTGTCTTTCATGACCTTGACACGTTCTAAGGGTCTTGATCTCCTATTTTAATGTTCCTCAATTTGGGTTTGTCTGATATTTCTTCATGATTAGTCTGAGGTTATGCATTTTAGACAAGAACACTGCAGAAGTGATTTTGTGTCCTCCTGAGGGCATCCCATCACAGGATTTAGGTTGTTGATATGTCTTATTACTGGTGACTTTGACTTTGATCACTTGGTTAAGAGGGTTTCCATCAGGTCTCTCCACTCTCAAGGTAATATATTTTCCTTTGCAGTTAATAAATATTTTGGAAGAGATGGTATGAAGCTCTACAAGTATATTTCTTCCCAAATTTTCACCTCCTAATTTTAGCATCCATCAGTGGATTTTATCTGCAGTTATTCCTGTGGTATTGACCTAATGGTGATTTTCTGTTTTCCTCATTCCTTTCACACTCATTAGTTGGAATTCTACAGCAAGGAAGAGCTATCTCTTCTCCCTCATTTATTTATTCAATTATTTATATCAGTATGGACTCATGTATAAGACTCTGGAATTTGGTTGTATCCAGATTGCCAAAGATCTCAAATACTATGTTAAGAGTTTGCACTTGATTCATTGGGCAATGGAGAGCCACTGTGGCTTCTTTTTTTTAAGCAGATAATTAATATAGACATTATTAATGGCTTTTGAATCAGAATCCATCAGTGAATTAGTTGAGGATCAAAGTAAGAATCCCTTCCTTCCCTCGTTGTCCCTGTAGGTCCTTTGTTGCTTATGGCTCTGGCTCTTCTATCTAGGGCTTCAAGTAAGAGCCCCAGTACAATTGGCTTTTTAAAAAAATAAATTTCAAAGCCTACCCTATTATACAAACAGTAGTCCCATGTTCTGAGTAAGAAGATACAGCAGTTTTGGCTCATTGTTAAAGAACCTCAAATCCCACACTACTCCATAGTGGCCCCAGGTTCTGAAAATAAGAGACCCAGAAGGACTGTCTCATTGCTGACAAAGCTCAAAGCCTACCTTATTGCACAGACAGTGGTCTGGGGTTCTGCAAAAGCCTCAGTGCCTACTGTACTGTGCATAATACAGAGGTGGACATCATCGGGTTGCAAGCTGTGGAGGAGAGCAGCACGTAATCCATCACACAGACAGAAGAGCATGGGGAAGGGCTGGAGGTCACTGGTGCCATCATATCTAAGACAAGGAGACAGTAACCTGTTAAGCCCATCAGAAGAAGAGCCAGAACATGAAACCAAGCTGTTTTCAGTTTAGCGTCCCTTAGTTTTAAATTCATTTTTAGAATGAATTACTATCTTCTTTTTCAACTTATGTATTCCACAGCACAGAAGTGACCTCACAGTGGATTCTGTGACATCAACCAAGCTTCAGCCTGAGACGACCCTAGTCTCCAGTCAAATGGAGCCTCACCTCATACCCATGCTCCATGGAGCTGATAGAAACACTCTACCTCACATTAACCCCTGTCTATCTTTGGTTCCTCAAGGTTATGGCTGAAAGTCACCTTCTGTGGGCTGGAAAGCACCACCACCTCCTTCTCTTGCTTGTCTTCCCTTTGAAGGTCCCTGAACATAGATACTAAGTCTGGCCTGTAGATCAAGCAAGAACAAGACTCATGTTTCCTCAGTATACTCATGGGAGGGAGGAGGGGAACAGCAGTATTTGTCAGGCTACCATCTTGACTTGACTTCGCAATTCCACTTCTAGGTATACACCCAAGAGAAACTCTAACACATGTGTACCAGGAGACAACTGTAAAATGCAACAAAATATAAGGGCAAAGCATTGGAAATAGCCCCAAATGTCCATCAACTGGGGAACTGATAAATTATGGACTACATATACTGTTGGATACTATACAACAGTGGCAGACACATAGGCATGAATGAATCTCACCTATGGTAGGGTAAAAACAGTAAGTCACAGAACACATGTGCTTTAGTTCAATGTATAAAACAGTTAATAATAATACCTAGCAATAAATTATTTAGAGTATATATTTGGCAAAATTAGAAAAAAGGAAGT